>NC_135573.1:121010576-121652884 GCF_965152235.1 Eretmochelys imbricata | reverse complement strand
GTAATGAAACTAGACCATTTTTTTGACTTTCTCAAAATACTTGGTTTCCTTCAGATTGGATGAGACGGTACTGAGCAAGGAAAATTTTGTGTGCAGAGCATTTTGATCATTCAAGGACACCACTGGCTTTTGTGAACTCTTGTTTACATTTGTAAGCCTTACGACTGTACAGATACACAGATGGTAGTTTAAAAATGCTTGCGTTCCCTGAGGGTCTTCATATTCTGCTAGTCATAGTTCTTTTCTAAGTAAACTGATTCTCGGTGGAGAATGAGAGAACATTTACTGGCTTTCATTGCCTGATGAGAGAGAGTACTCTGCCAATACCATTATGAATAATGATGCTGGAGTAGAAGCTGCATTTTAATTGCTGTAGGACTGGGAGCAAAAAGCAAATTGACAACATTTAGAACTCATTGCTATGGAGGGGCACGTGCTAATTTTATTGGCACATTAAAAAGGTGGAATAGGATCTAGAATAAAGACTGTCACATTGCCATGCTTGACTCAAAGGAGATGAAGGAAGCATTTTAAAATACTGTAGGTCTGAGTTGCATAACCAGCGTTGGACTATAGACTTAAATTTGATTGAAGATCCTTTATGTTGCTTTTTAATGTATAAAATTGTATCTGGACTGCCATATTACTGTTCCTTTAGGTCTCCTTTTGCAATATTAACGGGGAAAACCAGATTTCCATAAAATCTATTCAGACAGTCGTCTTTGAACCGAGTATAGTTAAGTGTTTTGTTTGCACCCATGTTTTTAACTGCTATCCTTAGTGATCCTGTACCCACCACTGCAAACCTACCATTTTTCTTACAGGGTTATTGCTACAGTCTATTTTACGTGAACAGTAGGCATCGCACCTAGGTCTAGCTTAGGGCAAGATAACTGAAGAAAATTCAGGAAGATTCAGCTGGGCCATGGGTTTTTTCACGTTGGAGATTATGAACAGGTCTGGGATCATGATCGTCCTACTTTTTGTATTGTTAAAAGGGGGTGTTTCTCAATATAGATGAAGTTGAGAAGCGTTGGGCTCCCTAGACAGAACAAGTCTGATGCCCTCTCTGTAAACCTGAGCAAAAACAAACAAGCAAACAAGAAAAAACCCCAAACAAACCAAGTTTTTATCATGGTAGTAATTTTAGTTAATCTTAGTTGTGTTTTTTTTTAAATAGTTAATGCTGCTGGAGTGTAGTTCTCATTCTGCAAGAAATATTTTTGGGGGGAGGAGCTTGCTTTTGCTGTAATTTATCTTTTCTCTAGAGGGGCTAGGTTGGGGAGGAAATCTAAGGAAATCTTTCATGTTCTTTTTGCAGATTTGATTGCCCCTAGCTGCAAGGCTTCTTTTTCTTACCCTTTTGTGTGAAGATTGCTCTTGTTGCCTGATTTTTTTTTTCTTCTTTAAGTGTGCTATAAATTCATTGCTGTGATTTTTAGCCATGCCTAGAAATGTCCTGTGTCCCCCACTGCAGTAGGCTTTATAAGAATGCTCTGATTTTAACAATCCAATAGCAAGTAAAAAAGTCATGCACAAAGTCTCTTTCAGTCTGGCTTGAGGGAAACACAAGGTTTTAAATCTCCTCCTTTACTGTTTAATTTGGAAGCCAAGACATCACTTTAATGTTTACCCAGATTTTGAAGATGAATATTACATATTTTAAAAAACTCACTCTTGAGAGCTGAGAGAATATATTGCAAAGGATTGCTTGGGTTTTTTCCGTATCTTTCTCAGTGTAAATGTGATCCAGGAAATCTGCCCTTGTGTTGCCTACCAGTTTGTGGTAGCAAAAAGAGAAATATTGGAAGGCAATATGTTTATGGTTCATTGAGAACTATGGAAATGAGCTGTTAGATATATATTAATATTTTCCATTGGGATACTAAAATTCATTGTCCTCAAAATATTGCTTCATTTATAAGCCATATACAGAATTTGATAAGTCAGTAAAATTGACAGTTGTCTGGACTAAAACTTTTTAATATGTATTTTTGCTTACATTTTAGTTTTGTATTAGAGGCATCTTCAAAGAAACCCACTTTGGGAAGTAATTAGGCTATTTGGGAATAGAGCACTCTTACTCCAGAACAAGAGCATCCACACAGAGTTAATCAGGAATAGTTAGTCTACTTTAAATTCACACCCTACCTTAATCCAAATTAACTTCAGTGCAGACAAGCTGTGTGGGGGAACCCTTGTGGTGGTGGTTGGTGGTGGTTCATACCTTACCAGCCACATTCTGACACTAAAATGGAATTATCACTGTGCTCTTATGCTTGGTTAGAATGGCATACAGATGGCATTTTGGTTAGTATAGAAAAAAGCATTCTTGATCCTTTATGGACCTAAGTATGAAATGTATGGGTACACTAAAACAGATACAAGGTGTAATTGGTGAGTAGACAAAATGAGCATTTTGAATGAAAAAACTATACAGAAAACTACAAAACTGTTTGTAACTGACATTTTCCCCTTGAAGCTTACAATGGAGTTGATCTATCCTACAGTCCGCCCCCGCCCCCTTTGCATTTAAAATATAATGAATGAACTCTACTTCTTGTTCCTGACCCCTGCCTTCAGCCTCAGCCTCAGCCTCAGAATGGAATTGGACTGTGCTGGCTAAGCCTGACTTGTGTGTCTGCATTCAGGGCCATGACTTTGCAATTATTTTATAACTTTTGAGCTACATGTCATCTTACTTATTGAGCTCTTATCAGATCTCCTTGTGTGGTGTTTATGAATTTTTCCTTTTGTGTCCATTAGATGTTGTTTGTATTTTTATTGGGCCTTAAAAGTATGAGGGCAATAAAAATGCCACTGACCAAATAAAATAACATTGCTGTTGGAATGAATAGCTGACACAATATATGTCCATTTAAGCATCATTTGTGCTACTGTGGAGGCTTAATATGGTGAGATGTACCTCTTCTTTTGATTCTTATTTCTTTAACAAGGTCATCACACAAAGCCCCTTCTCTCTATACAACTCGTGGACCTGCCCAGTGGTAGACTTTCCCTTATTTCTTTATTCATTGTCTCTGACTCATCTTCACTAGAAAATTAATGTTATGGTTCCAGTAGAGTTTACTCATAACTGTATGTCAAACACCGCATTCACTGACTGCAATGTCCTATCCAACATTCTGCCTGTTCACATAGCTCCTCAAGGTCTTTTTCTAATGTTGAGCTGATTTTCTAGGGAAGACCAGCCTGTTTCTCTGTCCCCATCCCCCTTTCTGCATGACCAAGTGAAAAGGATTTTTAAATAGTTTTGGCAGAAGCTGCGTTGGTGGGAGGCAGGAATAGGGTACCTTCTTTTTGAAGTCTTTTTTCCACAGGGGCCTTATTGATGTATAATGAAGCATGAGTAAGTACAGACTTGTTGCTACTCAATATATCATGTCTGAAACCACGTTAGCAACAGGTGTAAATACAGTGGCTGGTGGTATTTCTTTGATCAATATGGATAGGTATCTTTTTCTTCTGAGGAGTATTAAAACCCCCCAGATCTCAGCATCTCCTTTCTCATACCTCTCTTGGTTACTCTTGGCCATTTTTTCCTCTGAATTGTAGTGGCCAGGGTGGATTTGCAACACGAGCAGCAATAGGCGTGTCTATAAATTAGTAACCTATTTTTCTGTTGGTTTTTTAATGTGATATGGTGATTTTTCTTTCAATATCCCATCATTAGTACTGCGTTTAAGTGTTTCAGATAGGGCAGGTGGATATGGCACCCTTTTGTGCAGTTGTGCTTTTTTCATCATTCTGGTATACTCCCTGCCTATGGAGCAATAAAGACATGGGCACTGTCTCATTTGCTACGGTTATCCACCCGCAGCCAATCTTTGATCTTTCCCTCAGGTCTTAAAGTATTGCTTTCATTTTTTTAGGTGTCTATTTGTGAGGATTTCAAATGCTTCAAGTCTTGTATTAGAAGGCCTGTATTGTACATGTCCGTATGGACTGATCACCAGTGGAGCTGAAGTGGCATTACAACAAAGCAAGGGAGAGTTGAAAAAATAGGGTCAGAATAATTGGTGAGAAAGTTATACACACATGGGCATGTGTACTGACAACACTGACCAATGATTTCTGCTGTGTAAAAAATCTTATCTTGCACTTGTACGTGTAAAGGATGACATTCCCATATTTTAGGAGTGTTAATGTGTTCGATTATCTTATTTTCTAGGTTGCCTCGCAGCGCATAAGCTCAGTGGATCTCTCATGCTGCAGTCTGGAGCATCTGCCTGCCAACCTCTTCTACAGCCACGACCTCACGCATCTCAATTTAAAACAGAACTTCCTGAGGCTAAACCCCAGCCTGTCAACAACTAGAGGGCTTAGTGAACTACAGAGGTAAATAAAAAAAAAGCCACGTGCTTCTAGCCACATCCTCCATTCTGTTCTTACTCACTGTGTGTAAGTTTAGTGATACTTGGTTTGCAGGAACTTCCGTCAAGGTATATCTGCAAGAGGGCAAAAATGTATATATTTGTGTATGGAAACACACTATGGAGCGATAGAGTCTGGTCTTTTTTATAGGTAACTAATTTGGAAAACGTGTGTACAGGGATTTGAATGTTGTTCTCTGAATTAAGCAAGCTTTTAAAATCCAAAATAGTTTTCCACATTCACTGCTTTTTCCTTTCACACCTGAGCCCAATTTAAATCCATTGATCTTTCACGTGTTTGATCATCAGTGTACTTTTATGAATTGTCTATCAGATGGGTTCTGTTCTTGAGCTGTGGAGTATAAACTGTGTAGGACTTTACGTTACATTCTTTACATTCTGAAGCACTTAAACGAGAGGAAAGTGATCAGGAACAGTCAGCATGGATTCACCAAGGGAAAGTCATGCCTGACTAATCTAATTGACTTCTATGATGAGATAACTGGTTCTCTGGATGAAGGGAAAGCAGTGGACGTGTTATTCCTTGACTTTAACAAATCTTTTGACCCGGTCTCCCACAGTATTCTTGTCAGCAAGTTAAAGAAGTATGGGCTGGATGGATGCACTACAAGGTGGGTAGAAAGTTGGCTAGATTGTTGGGCTCAACGGGTAGTGATCAATGGCTCCATGTCTAGTTGGCAGCCGGTATATAGCGGAGTGCCCCAAGGATCAGTCCTGGGGCCGGTTTTGTTCAATATCTTCATTAATGATCTGGAGGATGGTGTGGATTGCACCCTCAGCAAGTTTGCGGATGACACTAAACTGGGAGGAGTGGTAGATACGCTGAAGGGTAGGGATAGGATACAGAGGGACCTAGACAAATTGGAGGCCTGAGCCAAAAGAAATCTGATGAGGTTCAACGAGGACAAGTGCAGAGTCCTGCACTTACGACGGAAGAATCCAATGCACTGCTACAGACTAGGGACCGAATGGCTAGGCAGCAGTTCTGCAGAGAAGGAACAAGGGTTACAGTGGACGAGAAGCTGGATATGAGTCGACAGTGTGCCCTTGTTGCCAAGAAGGCCAATGGCATTTTGGGGTGTATAAGTAGGGGCATTGCCAGCAGATCGAGGGATGTGATCGTTCCCCTCTATTCGACATTGGTGAGGCCTCATCTGGAGTACTGGGTCCAGTTTTGGGTCCACACTACAAGAAGGATGTGGAAAAATTGGAGAGAGTCCAGCGAAGGGCAACAAAAATGATTAGGGGACTGGAACACATGACTTATGAGGAGAGGCTGAGGGAACTGGGATTATTTAGTCTTCAGAAGAGAAGAATGAGGGGGGATTTGATAGCTGCTTTTAACTACCTGAAAGGTGAATCCAAAGAGGATGGATCTAGACTATTCTCAGTGATAGCAGATGACAGGACAAGGAGTAATGGTCTCAAGTTGCAGTTGGGGAGGTTTAGGTTGGATATTAGGAAAAACTTTTTTACTAGGAGGGTGGTGAAACACTGGAATGTGTTACCTAGGGAGGTGGTGGAATCCCCTTCCTTAGAAGTTTTTAAGGTGAGGCTTGACAAAGCCCTGGCTGGGATGATTTAGTTGGGATTGGTCCTGCTCTGGGCAGGGGGTTGTACTAGATGGCCTCCAGAGGTCCCTTCCAACTCTATTATTCTATGATTTTATGATTAGTGTCAGGAAAACAAACTAGTAAATTAAATGTGACATCTGCCCCTTTTCCTTTTCCCTACTACCCACTCCTCTAGCAGCTGTGACCTTAATGATTCTGTCTGGATATGACCACTAATATACGTGACTGTTTTCTGATGGGCATAGAGCAAGAAGGAACAAATTAATAGTAAGCAGTGTCATTGCGTAGTTGGGGCATGAACATTGTGTCTGTGTACATCCCCTAGAATTACAAAACAGACTAGCTGTTCATATTCAGACAGATGAATGTTTCTATATAGCAAGTAAAGATGTTTTGCAATTTCAGTGGTGCCTGAATTGCAAAGTGCACTGGGATTATTTGTGAATGGTCCTGTATAAATGTATTGTAATATATTATAGCCAGCACTTCTAATCCTTTTCTTTTTGAAAAATATCTAAAAAATACAAAATGGATTATGCAGGCTGCTACATTTTTAAATAATCTCCAATTGACTTTTAGAAAAACAAAAAAATTGGCATTATAGGGGATGAACAAACCCAATAAGTCTGATTCCCGAACAAAACAGACAACATTTCCAGGAACAGATGAGCATAGCCAGCAGTAAACTGTAGTGGAATAAAGTAAAGGAGTACTTGTGGCACCTTAGAGACTAACCAATTTATTTGAGCATGAGCTTACTTCATCAGATGCATACCGTGGAAACTGCAGCAGACTTCCAAAAAAAGAAAGTCTGCTGCAGTTTCCACGGTATGCATCTGATGAAGTGAGCTGTGGCTCACGAAAGCTCATGCTCAAATAAATTGGTTAGTCTCTAAGGTGCCACAAGTACTCCTTTACTTTTTGCGAATACAGACTAACACGGCTGTTACTCTGAAACCTGTAGTGGAATAGTTGATTTTATGCCCTCTAAAACCATATCAGAAATGTTGTATTACTTGATGTTGCCAGTTGGAGATGAACAAATTGGTGAACATAAGAACCAACTTGCACCTTCAACACGAAACCATTTTGCTCTTATTTTTAATATTAGAAAAGGTACAGAAGTCCTTTTTTGTGCACGGAGTGGCTTGGTTCCAACTGCTGTTAAGAACATAAGAATGGCCATAGCTGGATGGATCTTTGGTCTAACCCAATCAGTATCCTGTCAATTGACAGTGGCCAATGCCAGGTGCCCCAGAGCAAGTGAATTTAACAGGTAATGATCAAGTGATCTCTCTCCTGCCATCCGTCTCCACTCTCTGACAAACAGAGGCTAGGGACACCATTCCTTACCCATCCTGGCTAATAGCCATTAATGGACTTAACCTCCATGAATTTATCCAGTTCTCTTTTAAACCCTGTTATAGTCCTAGCCTACACAATCTCCTCAGGCAAGGAGTTCCACAGGTTGACTGTGCGCTGAGTGAAGAAGAACTTCCTTTTATTTGTTTTAAACCTGCTGCCCATTAATTTCATTTGGTGGCCCCTAGTTCTTATATTATGGGAACAAGTAAATAACTTTTCCTTATTCACTTTCTCCACACCACTCGTGATTTTATATACCTCTATCATATCCCTCCTTAGTCTCCTTTTTTCCCCCAAAATGAAAAGTCCTGGCCTCTTTAATCTCTCCTCATATGGGACCCATTCCAAACCCCTAATCATTTTAGTTGCCCTTTTCTGAACCTTTTCTAATGCCAGTATATCTTGAGATGAGGGGACCACATCTGTATGCAGTATTCAAGATGTGGGCATACCATGGATTTATATAAGGGCAATAAGATATTCTCCATCTTATTCTCTATCCCTTTTTTAATGGCTCCTAACATCCCGTTTGTTTTTTTGACTGCTGCGGCACACTGCCTGGACGTCTTCAGAGAACTATCCACGATGACTCCAAGATCTTTCTCCTGATTAGTTGTAGCTAAATTAGCCCCCATCATATTGTGTATATATAGTTTGGGTTATTTTTTCCAATGTGCATTACTTTACATTTGTCCACATTAAATTTTGTTTGCCATTTTGTTGTCCAGTCACTTAGTTTTGTGAGATCTTTTTGAAGTTCTTCACAGTCTGCTTTGATCTTAACTATCTTGAGCAGTTTAGTGTAGTCTGCAAACTTTTCCACCTCACTGTTTACCCCTTTCTCCAGATCATTTATGAATAAGTTGAATAGGATTGGTCCTAGGACTGACCCTTGGGGAACACCACTAGTTAGCCCTCACCATTCTGAAAATTTACCATTTATTCCTACCCTTTGTTCCCTGTCTTTTAACCAGTTCTCAATCCATGAAAGGATCTTCCCTCTTATCCCATGACAACTTAATTTATGTAAGAGCCTTTGGTGAGGGACCTTGTCAAAGGCTTTCTGGAAATCTAAGTACACGATGTCCACTGGATCCCCCTTGTCCACATGTTTAACCCCCTCAAAGAACTCTATTAGATTAGTAAGACATGATCTCCCTTTACAGAAACCATGTTAACTTTTGCTCAACGATTTATGTTCTTCTATGTGTCTGACAATTTTGTTCTTTACTATTGTTCCAACTAATTTGCCCAGTACTGACGTTAGACTTACCGGTCTGTAATTGCCAGTATCACCTCTATAGCCCCTCTTAAATATTGGCGTTACATTAGCTATCTTCCAGTCATTGGGGCAGTAGCTGATTTAAAGGACCGGTTACAAACCATAGTTAATAGTTCTGCAATTTCACATTTGAGTTCTTTCAGAACTCTTGGTTGAATGCCATCTGGTCCTGGTGACTTGTTACTGTTAAGTTTCTCAATTAATTACAAAACCTCCTCTAGTGACACTTCAATCTGTGACAATTCCTCAAATTTGTCACCTATAAAAGACGGCTCAGGTTTGGGAATCTCCCTAACATCCTCAGCCGAGAAGACTGAAGCAAAGAATTCATTTAGTTTCTCTGCGATGACTTTATCGTCTTTAAGTGTTCCTTTTGTATCTCAATCGTCCAAGGGCTCCACTGGTTGTTTAGCAGGCTTCTTGCTTCTGATGTACTTAAACATTTTATTACCTTTTGAGTTTTTGGCTAGCTGTTCTTCAAACTCTTTTTTGGCTTTTCTTATTACATTTTTACATTTAATTTGGCAGTGTTTATGCTCCTTACTAGGATTTGACTTCCACGTTTTAAAAGATGCCTTTTTTATTTCTCACTGCTTCGTTTACATAGTTGTTAAGCCACGGTGGCTCTTTTTTAGTTCTTTTACTATGTGTTTTAATTTGGGGTATACATTTAAGTTGAGCCTCTATTATGGTGTCTTTGAAAAGTGTCCATGCAGCTTGCAGAGATTTCACTCTAGTCACTGTACCTTTTAATTTCTGTTTAACTAATCTTCTCATTTTTGCATAGTTCCCCTTTCTGAAATTAAATGCCACAGTGTTGGGCTGTTACGGTTTCTTCCCACCACAGGAATGTTAAATGTTGTTATGTTATGGTCACTATTTCCAAGAAGTCCTGTTACAGTTAGCTCTTGGACCAGATCCTGCGGTCCACTGGGGACTAGATTGAGAGTTGCCTCTCCCCTTGTGGGTTCCTGTACCAGCTGCTCCAAGAAGCAGTCATTTAAAGTATCGAGAAATTTTGTCTCTGCATTTCGTCCTGAGGTGACATGTACCCAATTAGTATGGGGATAATTGAAATCCCCCACTATTACTGAGTTTATTTTGATAGCCTCTCTAATCTCCCTTAGCATTTCATCGTCACTTTCACTGTCCTGGTCAGGTGGTAGATAATAGATCCCCACTGTTATATTCTTATTAGAGCATGGAATTGCTATCCATAGAGATTCTGTGGAACATGGATTCATTTAAGATTTTTATTTCATCTGATTCTACATTTTCTTTCACATATAGTGCCACCCCCACCCCAACCCCCTGCATGACCTGTTCTGTCCTTTCAATATATTTTGTACCCCGGAATGATTGTGTCCCATTGATTGTCCTCACTCCACCAGATTTCTGTGATGCCTATTATATTAATAGCCTCCTATAACACAAGACACCCTAGTTCACCCATCTTATTATTTAGACTTCTAGCATTTGTGTACAAGCACTTTAAAAACTTGTCACTGTCTGCCCTTTTCTGATGCCAGATTCTTTGTGAATGTTTCTCGTCTGATCTGGCCCATACTTTATCCTCTTCCATCCTCTCCTCCTGACTAAAACCTAGAGAATCTCTATCAATAGACTCTCCTCTAAGAGAAGTCTCTTTCCAATCCACGTGCACCTCTGCAGCAATTGGCTTTCTCCCATCTCTTAGTTTAAAAACTACTCTGCTTTTTAATGTTAAGGGGAAAATGTTAATTTAACATTTAATGTTAATGTTGAAAAGGGAAGTGTTCAAACAACATGGCAGGCTACTCTCATTGTCTGCCATGTTTGTGGTTTGCATGGTGATGCAGTAGTAGGAACTGCTATAGTGCCTCAGTGAAAGACAGCAACAACAGGAGCCAAAATTTTGGATAATACTGTTTTAACCAGTAGTGGATGTACATTCAACAGCTTCTGAAAGAAATCTGTTTGGAACTGGCTGCTTGAAGATTAAAGTACTGTAAAGTTATTGTAGTTTGTTTTTGTTTCTATTTTCAAGATCATATACCTTGCAGGGCTGAACAATACATAGTCAAAACTCTGGTTCAGTATGTCATATAGATAAACAAAGCCTGTCATGGTGATGAATTGTTAGCGTTGTAAAGGCTTGCAAACACTAGAAACACTTTTCTTGTTGGCCTGCCTTCCTCAGCATCTTCTTCACATTAAAATAAGATGCCAGGTCTGACTGTTCCAGTGAGGGGATAGGACAGAGTAGATAAATAATAATCCTGAGATTCAGTTCTGCTCTCAAATATAGATGTTTATTGCTGCGTGCTGTAGGAAGACGTTTTATAGTAACTGTGCATTTGATATTTTCCAAGTATTGTAAAAGGAAGAATCAAGATGAGTTAATGTAAGTTTGGCAGCTTCATGCATCTCTTTTGGGAGGGGAAGGAGTGGTAAAGGACATATTTGCTTGGGGCATGAGATAAGTAAACATTACTTTGTGAGACTGTTCACGTATACTTGTTTTATTGCTCATTTAAACTTGTTAAATCCACTTCGTAGTGTGTTTCTCATGGTCCAAAATTGTAAACAGAACTTTGAGTACTGGGTAGTTTTGTACCAACACCTATATTTTTCCATTTGTGTGCATGCCAGAAAATAGGGAACAAATATTTGAATCTAACCTTCAAAAGTAGGTGGTGTGAAAATTCAAGTACAGTAAAAGATAAATGGCCTATTGAGTGAGTTGGGTTTACTTGCTCCAATTCACAGTGGCTTCTTTAAAACTTATAACATGGTGCCTTTCAGGAAAAGTTTCCCCCCACCGCCCCACCCCCGGTTGTTGCAGTAACGGAAGCTAATGAAAAGGAGTACTTGTGGCACCTTACAGACTGAGAAATTTGAGTATAAGCTTTCGTGAGCTACAGCTCACTTCATCGGATGCATTCAGTGGAAATACAGTGGGGAGATTTATATACACAGAGAACATGAAACAATGGGTGTTACCATACACACTGTAAGGAGAATGATCACTTAAGATGAGCTATTACCAGCAGGAGAGCTGGGTGGGGGGGGCACGATGGGAACCTTTTGTAGTGATATCAAGGTGGGCCATTTCCAGCAGTTGACAAGAACATCTGAGGAACAGTGGGGAGGGTGGGGGGGGAAATAAACATGGGGAAAGTTTTACTTTGTGTAATGACCTATCCACTCTGTCTCTATTCAAGCCTAAGTTAATTGTATCCAGTTTGCAAATTAATTCCAATTCAGCAGTCTCTTGTTGGAGTCTGTTTTTGAAGTTTTTTTGTTGAAGAATTGCCACTTTTAGGTCTGTAATCGAGTGACCAGAGAGATTGAAGTGTTCTCCAACTGGTTTTTGAATGTGTTAATTCTTGACTTCTGATTTGTGTCCATTTATTCTTTTACGTAGAGACTGTCCAGTTTGACCAATGTGCATGGCAGAGGGGCATTGCTGGCACATGATGGCATATATCACGTTGGTAGATGTGCAGGTGAAAAAGCCTCTGATAGTGTGGCTGATGTGATTAGGCCCTATGATGGTGTTCCCTGAATAGATATGTGGACACAGTTGGCAACGGGTTTTGTTGCAAGGATAGGTTCCGGGGTTAGTGGTTCTGTTGTGTAGTTGCTGGTGAGTATTTGCTTCAGGTTGGGGGGCTGTCTGTAAGCAAGGATTGGCCTGTCTCCCAAGATCTGATAGGGTGATGGGTCGTCCTTCAGGATAGGTTGTAGATCCTTGACCATGCGCTGGACAGGTTTTAGTTGGGGACTGAAGGTGACGGCTAGTGGCATTCTGTTACTTTCTTTGTTGGGCCTGTCCTGTAGTAGGTAACTGCTGGGTACTCTTCTGGCTCTGTCAATCTGTTTCTTCACTTGAGCAGGTGGGTATTGTAGTTGTAAGAACGCAATTCTTCAACAAAAAAACTGTTCCTCAGATATTCTTGTCAACCTCTGGAAATGGCCCACCTTGATTATCACTACAGAAGGTTTTCTCCTCCTCCCCTGTCATGTGTCGTCCCGTCCTCCTCCCCCTCCCCTCCCGCCAGTAATAGCTCACCTTAAGTGATCACTGTCTTGTTACAGTGTGCATGGTAACACCCATTGTTACATGTTCTCTATGTATATAAATCTCCCCACTGTATGTTCCACTGAATGCATCCAATGAAGTGAGCTGTAGCTCACGAAAGCTTATGCTCAAATAAATTTGTTAGTCTCTAAGGTGCCACAAGTACTCCTTTTCTTTTTACTAAGAACATTGTTTGTAAATAATGATGGGAAATCATTCAGTCAGATGTTTGTCATTAAACAGTGTTTTAGTGAAAGCATGCAACTGAAATTAGAGTAAATAGTATTGGCAAACACCATTTTCGTCAGCATGTTCTAGCAATTCTTCTTATGATGCTAAGGAACTAGCTTTTTCCCCCACCCCTTACATTGTAATGAAGGTTTAATAATTAACAGTGACACTATAGATTTTCTTTTACAAATACATACATGCAGTCATTACCGGTTTCCTAGGGGCCTTACTCAGAAATCTAATCTCCTCCCAAGCATCCCTTACTTGAAATTGCTTTAGACAGGTGACACAGCTTCAAATCTTCCAGCTTTCACAAGGTATGACAAAGCAAAGGATTTATACATTATGGATGCTAGCAGTGAAAGTGTTTGAAAGAAGCACAGGAATTCAAAAATCAAATACCCCAAAGGGCAGGAAAATAGTGTCGTGCTTTCCAGAGAAAATATAACCTGCAAATGGTATATTCTGGGGTTACAAATGTACACAAGAGGAAGGAGGGAGAAGGGGATAAGGCATATAATAGCTCAGTTGCAGGAAAATCATCTCTGTATGAGGGCCCAATCCAAAATCCACTGAAGTCTACGGAAAGAGATTGTTTTGACTTCAGTGGGCTTTGGATCAAGGCTTAAATGCTGAAGCATTTTATTTTCATAGCTGCAGATGCTGAGAAGGAACTTAGTTTTACAAACGTAATTCACTGCATTACTGGTGGGTGGGGAAAATCTTTTTAAATAAAATCTTATTTTACAAATAGCCGCAGATCATTAAAACTTGAAAGTTTTTTTTAAATTGAACTTTTAAATTACACAAAAACAGCAAAAAGAAAAGGAGTACTTGTGGCACCTTAGAGACTAACCAATTTATTTGAGCATAAGCTTTCATGAGCTACAGCTCACTTCATCGGATGCATAAAAACAGCAATCACTTTCTAGTCCGTTTTGCCTTTGTTTTGTGTTTTGCAAAATAATACAATGTTTGAGTTGCAAACATTGTAAACGGTTGTTTTAAAAGTTACCATTTGGAAATTAAAAAATAACATAACAGCACTTGTTAATTTTTAGGTATTTAAAACAGAATTTTGTGGCCACATTTGAAATTACTATAATGCAGGTAAGCAGAGTAGAAGATGGTATTTGAAGGGGATATTCTGTTTCTTATGTAATCTTTATTTCTTTTTACTTGTTCAGTATTTTCCACTCTAATCTCCCCTTCTGTTTTCTCCAGTATTTTCCGAGTCTTTAGCTGCATCTTCATCTTTTCTCTAGTTTACCAGCCTTTAGTAGTGGTCTTTACAATAATAGCCCTTGGCTTTCTCCCTCAGAGTTCTCTGGGACTTACCACCATGTAACTTCAAAGACCCTATCCTGCCGTGATAATTCTTGTGAAAGAACTAGGGCTGTCTATGAATCACAGTTAACTCATGTGATTAACTCAAAAAAAATCGTGATTAATCGCACTGTTAAACAATAGTATACCAATTGAAATCTATTAAATATTTTGGATATTTTTCTACATTTTCAAGGATATGAATTTCAATTACAACACAGAATACAAAGTGTACGGTACTCACTTTATTTTTATTACAAATATTTGCACTGTAAAAATAAACAAAAGAAACAGTATTTCAGTTCATCTCATACAAGTACTGTAGTATGATCTCTTTAAATACATTTAAATTTAAATAAACGGTATTCTGTTGTTTAACAATGTGATTAATTGTGATTTATTGCAATTAATTATTTTAATCACTTGACAGCCCTAGAAAAAATCCTAGATGTGCTGCTTCATATAGAAGAGGGATGATCATCTATAGCTGCCAAATTTGGAAAAACTGTCCCTGGAAACACTTTTCAAATAAGGTGGGCAGAGCACGAAATCTCCAGAGACTCTGTGCATTCTGGTTTAAAAAGGCATTATTTATATACAAATGCCTTAGTTAATAAGGCTTGAAAACATGTTTCCAGACCTTTCTTAAAGGCTTGTTTATTTGCCAAGCTGACAATCTACTAAATCCTGTATTCTCTGCCCCACAAGATTACAGTGGTGAGCATGGTAAGAAATGCCAAAATAATAAAACACTGTATTGTAACATTGCATCATTGTGACAGATCGCATAATCATACTGTGCTACAAGAACATAAGCTATAAAACGCATTATTACAAAAATACATAAAACCAGTGATGTGTGAACCCTTTAAAGGTCAGAGTCTTCCTAAGCAGAATAAAATGTAGTTGATACCCTATTTGCCAGCACTCCTTAATTGTGAGGTCCATAAAGCTCTGATCATGTGAGCAGCTGCAGGTGGCTCAGGAATCTGAGCTCAGTTACCTCTTCCTCCTGTGGCCATGAGACCTCTTCCACCTGTGGCCATGAGAGACCTCTTCCATCTGCTGAGAGGGCAGCTGCCTGTAGTTCTCGTGTACCCCTCAGTGTCCTGCATGGAAGTATCAGGGAGCCTCCTCCACCCCTCAAAATGAGGCAATAGGGGCCTTAGATGGGCCTTCTTCCACTTGCAGTGCAGTAACTGTGGACAGGGGTCATATTGTTTGGGTAATGGTGCAGGAAAGCAGGGGGAGGCGGCAACAGCGTAACCTTCTATTGGCAGAGAAGTTGGCCGTATTTGTTGGAAACTGGGGTGAGGCTGATTCCACGGGGTTGAAGGACTTGAGAGAGGGGAATTAACCTGCTGGATTGTTGGGGTAACCGACCAGGTTCTGGTGCAAACTGCTGAAGTTGAAGTAGTACTGGAGGGCAGAGGCTGCTTCGTGCCATGTGAGATGAGGAAGAGAATTTGGAACAAGTGATGTCTGCTGGGGTTAGGGGCAGCTGGAGAGGGTGGGTGAAAGTCTGTGGAAAGATGCTGGAGAGAGTGCTTGTAGGAGAGGAGAGTGGGGTTGCCAGGGAGTGGTGACTGAGAAAAAGTATGTCATGCCAAGAGTTGTCGGGAGGAGGGGGGACAAAGATGGGAATGCTGTGTCCCAAATTTTTATGTACAAGTTTTGTGTTCATTTCTATTCGAATTTTCATCCTGAAAATGTGCACACATGGGTGTCAGGAGAGTTTTCCACAGACAGTTACAAAATCAGGAGTCAGACCCAAACCATGCAATTCACTCAGTTAAGATCTCATGATTTTTAACAATCACATGTGTTTCTGGATCTTTCGTGACTTTGACGACATACTTGTTTCTTCTTCCAGTGCTTGTACATGTCCATTCCACTGTAGGTATTCTGAGCACAGTCACTGGAAAATTTCCCCTCCGTGGTCCTCTTTGGGGCTGCTCAGATGTCCTCTGGTGCCAGGTGCACATAATGCCAGTATAAACGGCCCAGGTGACCCCATGCCCCCTCAGTTCCTTTTTACTACCCGTGATGGTCGCTGGCCCTGCTCTCCTTGCTACGGCAACCTTTTCTCGGTTGTAAATAGTTTTTTAATATTAGTATGTTAGCATAGTTGGTTTTCTTCATTAGTTAGCGGAGGTTTGTCCATTTCCGGCGCTGAGGCACGCCTCAGAAACCGGGCTTCTAGCCCTGTGTGTCCTGCAACAAGGCTGTGCCTCTGAGCAACCCGCACTCTAGTTGCCTAAAGTGCTTGGGTGAGGCTCGCGTCAGGGATCAGTATTAGATCTGCATTGAATTAAACCTCATACGAAGGAGGACTGGGAGTCCAGGTTAAAGCTCCTACTAAGGGAACAGCGCTGAGATCTTCCTCTGAGCTAAGCTGGTTGGACTTGGCACCGAGCACCTCAGCGTCCGAGAGGAGTGCTCATCCCACCATACAGGAGTCCTGGCACCATTCAGCATCCCAGTTGTTGAAGAAGCAGCACAGGAAGAAGCTGGCTGAAAGGGGACTTTCCCCCACACCGAAGACAGCCAGGCATGGGGAGCAGAGTGGAGTGTGACCTCGGTCAGGCTGCTTCTCTGCCTCGGCATCGCAGTTGGCACTGTTGACTCCAGCCTTGACTCAGGCACTGAATCTGGTACCAGACAAACTGACTGCACTGGAGGGACAACATGACACCAGCGCCATTGCCTATCAATGAGGCCATTATGGACCCAGTGAAAGCCCTGTGGCAACCCCCCTGCTTCCCTTCCCCCCACCTTAAAAAGAGTTGAGAGGAAATACTTTGTCCCTGCCCGTGGCTATGAGTTCCTATACACATACGTCTCCCTGTTCCTCCTCTCTGCCTCCCCCCCCCCCCCCATACCTGGTGATGTCCATGGCCAACAAGAGGGAAAGGCAGGGTCTGCAGGCAACTCCTAAGGCGAAAATCTCCAAGAAATTGTACTTTTCAGTAGAAAGGTGTACTCTACTGGGCTGCAGCTTGGGATCACTAAGCAGAAGTCACTGCTGAACAGATATGACGTCAACGTGTGGGACTCCATGTTGAAGTTCAAGGACTTGCTTCCCCAAGAGGTCAGGCAGAAGTTCTCACTGGTGGACAAGGGGAAGTTGATAGCCAGGGCTTCCTTGCAAGTTGCCCTGCGTGTGGTGGATTCAGCAGTTATCTTCACAGCCTCCATAGTGGCCATGCAAAGGAGTTCATGGTTACAGTCCTCAGGTCTCCAGCATGAGGTCCAGCAAAAGCCCTTCAAGACCTTCCCTTCAAGGGAGCTTCACTTTTTTCTGAGCGGACAGATGTGAAGCTCCATGATTGTATAACCTAGGGACTGTGGAAACAGAGCAGAGATTTTAGCTGCAGATTGCATGCTCTTCTGCCTTGGCGTCAGTGTGCCCCTTCCAGACACCCAGGGAGTGCTAAGCAGAACTTTTGATGAGACGCTCAAGGACATTGTACCAGCTTCTATATTCCCAGATCCTGTTTCCCCTTTATTAGAAGACCACCTGTACCACTTCACCAGGGTGTGATCTCGTATCTCCACGGACAGTTGGGTGGAAGTGGAATATACCCTTCAATTTGTTTCTCTCTCTCTCTCTCCTACCCTCCCACTCTTCCTCCTGGATTCTTGTGGAATTTAATGAATCTGCATTACTAAACAGGGCTTTGCTGCTGGAAATGCCTGCTTTGGCATGGGAGGACTTTTAAAGTGTATTGAAATAAATAATAGAGATTATGTATTGGTCTACTTCTGACTATTCCTTTTTTGATGCAGCTTTAAAGCTGCTATGTGAATTTTTTTGGTAAGCTTTTGTCTTTCATCTGTTTTTCTCCCATCCCAACCTCCGAAATAAGATGAGATTTTGTACGTTGTGCTAGCTTCTAACTTCAAGGACATTTTTATTGCCATTTTAGTACAGCTTTTGGAGAAGACTAGCTTGTAATGGAAATGGTGACTGACCTTCAACTAAGTGGTGTTTGCATGTGTCACTACAGTAAAACTACTTTATTTATAATTCTGTTGTCAATGACATTTTATAGAGATTGAGATGAAGTGGAAATAGAGGTGGCAAATGTGTTAATTCAGTTTCAAGATAGGAGCTTATTACAGTGAACTACATTTCCCTTTTGAGTTGATTAAGATTAACATACTCTTTTTTAACTGCTCGAAGATGAGAGCGAATGATCAAGTCAGTACATAAGTATAGCATGAGGCTTACTTTAAAAGGTGATTCTCAACTAATTGAGAGAGAGCATGCTAGGCATTCCAGGGATTCTGGAGTATGTATGGAACCCTTCTTTGACCTGCCTTTCTAGCTCTTTGAAATCTAATGCAAGTTAGGTTTCAGAGTAACAGCCGTGTTAGTCTGTATTTGCAAAAAGAAAAGGAGTACTTGTGGCACCTTAGAGACTAACCAATTTATTTGAGCATAAGCTTTCATGAGCTACAGCTCACTTCATCGGAGCTTATGCTCAAATAAATTGGTTAGTCTCTAAGGTGCCGCAAGTACTCCTTTTTTTAATGCAAGTTAGTTTACCATTTCAGATTATCTGTCACTCTCTCCCTTTCTGAATGGTTAATTGAAGAGGAATCTGTCCCCTTTTTTTAAATACAGTTTATAGTTTTTTTGTTAATCTGCTAGTGATCTCACATCACATCCGCTGGTTGTCCTTGTCTGTGTCCTCATGATATGACTATTCAGGAATAGGAGTTGTACAAAAGTGATGCACTGACTATTTGTGATCAATAAAAGATCCCGTGGTACTTTTTGCAAGAGCAGAGATGTCATTCTAGACTTTCCGGCTCATTTCCAGGGTAAGTATTTATATTCTGCCCAACTGAAATTCCCCCTGTACTTTCAAATGAAAAACATTTTTTCACTTTTTCTGTATTCAAGAGCAAGTTCTAAATTTGTTTGGACTTATTTTTATTTTTGCTTGGCTCTTTGATAAAGTATTTTTCTCTCTCAGTACCTAATAAATACCTAGTAAAATTGATTTGGATGCTCATCCCTATTTTTTCTTCTGCTGTTAAGCTTGTTTTAAATGTAATATCTGGACCAGTACATTTAAATAGCAGAGGCTTATTGCCTTCAGTAATTGTCATAGCAGTATATCGAAAAATTACAGCTGAATTTCCTGAGCATAAAATATTATGCTACTTGCTATTAGATAGGAATAAGTTGGAGATTAAAATCTTCACTAGTTTATTTGCATTTAATATTCCCTTTTATCTTGTAATCACATATGGTTAGTATGAAAACACATTGATTGGTGTTCTCAACCACTAACTTAATTGGACAGCCTTTCTAATTTACATATACTTGGCAGGCTAGTATTCGGGTCAAATCTAGTTTAAATCATACGGTAAACTTTTTTCTTGATCATGTTTTTTTGAAAAGCATACTGCATTCTGGAATAGAGGAGTGGAGTTTTTGCTCTCCATCTTATTGAAATTCTGCATATGATCGTTATATATGCTTAATTGAATACAGTTTTTATTTTGGTTACAGTAGTAGCTGGATTATTTGCTTGTTAATAACAGAAACTGGGTGTCAAGAAAATTTACTATAGCAAGGAAGAGTTGGAGATTGTTGAAAGAGTGTCTTGCGTGGGGAGCTTTGTATGTAATCATAATAATTTGAAAAGCTTTCCTATTTTGGCACTCTTGTTATTTAAGAAGAGATTCCTGAAAGAGAAGGGTCTCTCTCCAAGCAGTCTGCTTGCAGTTTAAAACACACTGGTTTTGTAATTGTCAGGTTGGCAATACCCGTCTGCAAAGGGGCACTCACCTTGAATGCTTCCAATCATCTGGGTAAGGAACTGCAATCCTTTTTGCCCTGGTGCCTCCTGCAGGTTACTGACCGACCGTGATGGGTCTTTAATGGCTTGGCGCTCTGGCTGAGTCTCAAAGTCCAAATCAACCCCTTCCAACATATTAAAGAGTCCAGCAAATAAGCAGTCTGTTTCCCTGGGCTAGGGTTTTCAGCCCCGGCTCTAGGCTCTTTACATTCAGCCCCTTTTTTTGTGCTCCCTGATGAGGCATGTCCCCTTATTGGAGTTTACACCACTTTACCTGTGACGGGTTGGGGAACCTGGACTGCCCACTACTTCAGATTCCAACCCCGGCACCCCTATACACGGCAGCTACGTCCTGCTTGCGTGAATCCGTTGCTGCTATTTCCCTGGGCCTTGTCCTACCTTTTTATTTCCAGCCCATTTCAGGGCCAGGTTTTTTTCTCTCTCCAGGCCAGAAAGGAGCACATTTCATTATTCCTCTGGTCCCAGCCAGGAACTGACCTGCTAAGGCCAGGCAGCTCCTTTTATCTGGGCCAGCAGGGCTATAATTAGCTGTTGCTAGCTCCTCTAGCTCCTTTGTTCTGAAGATAGACTTCCAGTGTGGAGATAAGTGTAGATTTTTACTTTCATCCCTTAGGATTTCCTTTTCTTTGCAGGTGAGAATAGTCTTTCCCCAAGTAAGTAGTTTGCAATAGGCTATTGCAGAAATTGAGAATTGTTAAATCCTGCTTCTGTGTAAAGCACCATATAACTTCAGGTTGTTTCCATTAACAAAATATTTATCTTTTTATGGTCTGGCTGATTTTTGTAATAGAATAAAAGCTGCTTTTGACTTGGATGTAGTCCTAGTTTGATTTAACATCTGTGGCTATTTGTATGTTTTGAAAAGTGAGCCACTAAAATTTGAAGTTGCTCTTTGTGCAATGAGCTACATTTCCTTTGTATAGTCTTCAGTGAAAGATATACTTTTGTCTGCATATAGAGACTTTGAAGTTCATCTTCACAAACCCAAGCGCCCTTTACTGTGTTGGATTGAGAAAAAAATGGCAGGGTCCCTGTAGTGTTAATAAAAATGCAGTAAAACTACCAAGGACTGGGGCTTAACTTTAGTTTGTTTTGTTTGTTTGCATGGGGATTTGAAAACATTTTTAGGAGGTAGGGTTATATTTGAGTTTTAGTTACTCATCCAATTAACTATGATTGTTAATTGGTTTGGTAGCCAAAACAAACTCAAATACAATCCTTACCCTAAAATTAATCAGTTATCTCTGTCTGTTCCTTGTTTTGGGATTATTTTCCCTGTTTGCTTTTGTGTGTTGTCATCCCCGTTCTCAGATGCATTGGAGCCAGTATAATAACTTTGCCTTCAAAATGGAGGGGAGATCTGAAGCACTCCCCTTCTTCTCTGGCATCTGGAATGAAATCCTGGGTGTATTAACCCAGTGGGAATGTTTTCATTGACTTCAGCAGGGCCATGATAACCCTCTGCATCTGGATTATTGCTGAAAGATTGAATGGATCCACTTAGCACAGTCTTTGAGACATCTAGCTTCAGGGAAGGGTTTTCCTATCTGGAGAGAGCTAGAGTAGCAGGGGCCTTCATAAAGCTTTGATCCTGACAGTTGCATGGCTACTTTAAAGTCTTAATGACTATACCTTAAAGGGAAAAGAGATGCTGTCTGTCTTGTATTTCTGGCTCTAGGGTAACTAATCCTTTGGGGAGGCATTAACACTATGGTCTAGGAGGGTCTGAGACAACAGCTAAAAGAGACAGTAACTTGGATTATTAGTAGTAAGAAAGAAATTTAACAAGCATGTAAGCTATTTGGCAAATTCTTGTAATGAGATTGCCAGCCAATGTAGCAGACCTTTGGCGTAGAGGTAGGTTCTGTTCCAATACTTAATTGCCACATCCTGCTTGACTGCTAGCTAGTGCTCTCAATGTTCTGCTGGAGTTGAGGGAGGAGAACTTTTTTTTTCTGTCTGAAATGATGTTCCATTGTAACCATAAAATAGATGCATCAAATACCAAAAATCAGTGGGAATATTGTTTTCTTTCATGTTTGGTCCCTTATTACACTAGGTATCCTGGTTGGATATAGTAAAAATCACCTTTTGTATAAACACTTTTTGATAAGAATCAGACAAACTGGGTATGTCAGGCCAACTGCTATGGCTTTGCTTGACTAACAGCACATAGCCAGCTTTACTGTGACACTTATTTCAAACATATTGGAACACGAATTCTATGTAGTATAATCAATATTCCTTTTTTGTACACTTCAAGTGGATCAGAATCCTAAAATTAGAAACTGTGGTAAACGTGCACATATTACTGTGAAAGAGAACTTGGCTTGTTGAGCCCCCGTGCCGCCCCCCCCCCCCCCGCTTTCGTATATGTCAAACTAGAGTCTCTCCTAAATTGGCAGCTTTAAGAACAAATAATGTGGACATAATTTGGCTCAGTTAGAACAATTAGTGTTCAGTCATCTTGCATGTTCAAAGACCAGAGTTGACATGTCCGTATTTTGCTCTAGTTTGAAGTTAGGACTCTTTTTGGTCAGGGAAATTATAGAAGGCTCAGAATCAAGTTTTCTGATCTTGGTGTGTTCAGGAGAGGAAGGAAGCACAATTCTACAAGTGGCTTTTTTTTTTTTTTTTTTTTTTTTTTTTTGAAGAATGGCAAAAGTCTAAAGACAGGAGGGAGAAAATGACACATCTTGAATTATGGAATCAGCATGTCATCAAGTAGTTAACAAATGATGTACATTGTGGAGTTTTCTCCCTACCAAGGAATGCTGCAAAGGCACCAGTGTTGCTTGTCACCACTTTTCTAGTTAATACTGTCAGCACAATGTAATAATTTAGGAGAAACAGAAACAGTGGATATTTAATTCTTTAAGCCCACTTAAATTAAAGCCTGATTCCTTGTGCAAACTAGTCCGCAGAGAATTGTAGTCATTTACATATCTTCATGGTATCCTACTTGTATCAGTGACAATGTATGTTAATGGTATAACTCTAAATATAAAAAACATTGGAAGCAAAGTCAGTATTTCAGATCAGTTCATTTTTGGCAATGCTCCATAATAACACAAACACCCTAGACCATTAAGGATTCATGCTGTTAATAAATGTGAAGCAGGTGACTAAGATGTGAGCTTGACTTACTATCTTTATTCTCTGAGCAACTGCCCACCAGCCGTCATTACTAATATATCTGCTGAATAATTTACACTGCTGTATGAAGAACGTGGCTTCAGCATCTTGGAACTGAGAGAACACACAGAGACGGAAATAAACAACACCTCTCCCCTCTGCTCATCTTAAATTACCCTTTAATGGGGGGATAATTCAAAGTATACAGTCCTTCCTTCCAACTTTTCTTTAAGTGTAATTTAGCAATCATTATTCTCTTCCGTGTGATGTTTGAAACATACTCAAGAAGCAGTTTAAGTATCTACCTGTTGATAATTTCATGTTATTCAAAGAGCACTAGTTTTGTGTGTGTTTTGAATCTCCTCTTGTAAGTCTTCAAGCTGGCAATGCTCTGAGGCCATAGCCAGTGTAATAATCAGCACATAAGGCTAATTTTCTTATGGCTGGTTAAAAAAATGTAATGTTTGTTTTAGAGTTTCTCCATGGTTGTAGATGTATTGACTGTCACTTTCTCTCTTCTGCCCTCCATCTCCCCTCTTACTGCAAATTGAAGTTACGTTGAAATATTATTTCTATACAAGTCTGGGTCCGTTATGCATCCCACTCATGTTAGTGTTTGGTGCAATCTAGCCTGAGGGGGAAGTAATGATGAAGTTTTATCACTGGATCACTGAGATGTAATCCCTTAACTGATTATTTTCTTCCTTACATCGTGATAACACTTTCCTGTTGATCAGCTAGAGGTGTGAAATGAAGCTGACGAGTGGAAAGCTTACCCTGGTGAATGAAGGACCTCAACCATCTATTTCTCACTGGGTGACTAGGCAAAAAAAGGTCAAATGAAATTCAGTGTTGATAAGTACAAGTAATTCAGGTTAAAAAACATAATCCCAACTGTACATACAAAATGATGAGGTCTAAATTAGCTGTTAACACTCAAAAGAGATCTTGAAGGAGTCATGGGTAGTTCTCTGGAAACATCTCTTAGTGTGCAGCGGCGGTCCAAGCTAACAATGTTAGGAACCATTAGGATAGGGGTAGATAATGAGAGAAAAAATATCATGACACTATATAAATCCATGGTATGCCCACACCTTAAATACTGCATGCAATGCTGGTCACCCCATTTCAAAAAACTGGAATAAGTATTAAGAAGAACAAAAACCATTAGCGCTATTGAAAGCTTCCATATGAGGAGAAAGTAAAAGGACTAGGACTGTTAATCATAGAAAAGAGGCAATTGATAGAGGTCTATAAAATCATGAATGGGATAGAGAAAGTAAATAAGGAGGTGTTATTTATTCTTTCCCATAACACAAGTACCAGGGGTCACCTATGAAAATTAATAGGCAGCAGGTTTAAAATAAATATAAGAAAGTACTTCTTCACACAAACTACAATCAATCTGTGGAACTCATTGTCAGTGGATGTTGTGAAGACCAGAAGTATAACTGGAATCAACAAAGAATTAGCCAAGTTCCTGGAGGATAGGTCCATCAATGGCTATTAGTCAGATGGTCAGGAACACAACCTCATGCTCTGAGTATCCCTTAGTCTGCCTGAAGCTGGGACTGGATGATGGGGATGGATCATTTGACAATTGTCCTGTTCTATTGATTCCCTCTGAAGCATCTGGAACTGGCCACTGTCAGAAGACAGGATATAGTGCCAGACGTACCACTGGTCTGAACCAGTATTACCATTGTCATTGAAGCCTTTGTAAATGTTACACATCTTCACTGTCTCAGCTTCCAGTGACATAGCCCCTCCTCTTTGATATATATACAGCAGGGGTGGGCAAACTTTTTGGCCCTAGGGCCACATCGGGTACAGAAATTGTATGGAGGGCCAGGTAGGGAAGGCTGATGGAGGCTATGCCTCCCCAAACAGCAAGGCGTGGCTTGGCCCCCGCCCCCTATCCAGTCCCCCGGAACCCCCACCCCAACTGTCCCCCAGGACTCCCGCATCCTATCCAAACACCCCTGCTCTCTGCTCCCGGGATGCCCATTCCCTAGCCAATCTCCCCTGCTCTCCACCCCCTGACCGCTCCCTTGGGATCCCCTGCCCCCATCCAACCTTCCCAGTTCTCCCCTGTGCGGTGGGGGAAAGTGGGGCTCAGTCCTTTTCCTGTGCATTTCCCCTGCTCATTTGGCTGCTCTCCCTGACAGTCGGGCAGGGCTTGCTCCCTGTCTGGGCTTGACTACTGGGGACAGGGGACAAGCATGCTGGGGTGAAGGGGGGGCCCTGGCTTGCTCTGCCCCTATCCCCGGCAGCAGAGCCCAGGTCCCTTGACTGCCCCCCTGCACATCCCCCTGACCGTGCTGCCCTGGAGCACCAGGTCTGGCAGCACTATAGCCATGCCGTCCAGCGGAGCTGCAGCCACGGTGCCCAGGCGCTGGGGGAACTGTGACTGCAAGGGAGGCAGGGAAGGAGGGGAGCGGAAGGGGAGGGGTCAGGGGCTAGCCTCTGCCCCACTCACAGCACTGCTGGGGCGTTGGGCTGGCTCCTCCGCAAGCCTGTCCTGACCCCACTCCATGTTCGGAGCTTAAGGGCCAGAGGGAAGGGTCTTGCGGGCCGGATGTGGCCTGCGGGCTGTAGTTTGCTCCCCTCTGATCTAAAGTCTAACTATAGTCTGAAGGCATTGTTTATATCTTGATGGAGGAAAGTTTTTGTCAGTGGCTGCATATTCTGTGTTAGTCAACATGCAAGCTGGCTAATTGGATTGTTCCATATCTTTTTTAAATCTTTTTGTAGTTTTTATTTTGTAACACTTTTTTGATTGCTTTGATTGTCCTAATTTTCTAATTGGAGAACAAATTATTTTAGGATAGTAATGTGTCTGGGCAGTCCCCGGGCTGCAGACTTCTAATCGCATGCTTTTAGAGCTCTTTTTTGTCTATACAGTTAGTGTCAGTAGGTGTGGTACCATTTTCACTGACTTTCTATAAGAACACAAAGGAACTGAGATTTACTGATGGGAAAATGAAGTCTGAATAAAATGCATTAGTTAGCCATGCCAGAAAAGAGCTTCCTCTCATCTATTGGCTCTGGCACAGATCTTTTCATTCATCCAGTTAGTTGCCTTTAGGCACTCCTCCCAGTGGTTGTTAGGCAACCATAACAATGTTGCTGCACATGCAGGCTGGCTAATTGGATTGTCCTCTCTTTTTTTAACCAGTATTTTTGCATTTTTAACAAGGTGAGTGTAGGCTGCATATGCAAGTTTTCCTTTCAAGAGATATGAGAAACCGAAGTTTTTAGGAATCCCATGACACGTGTCAGGAGGATAAAATTATGAAATCAGTGTAATTGCAGGCACCCTTGTCTGCAGATATGCAGAATTGAGATTTTAAAGAAGTGCTTCTTCCATTACCAAAAGTGTTGCTAAATTTAAGTTTACTGTAATGGATGTTCCCTTTCAGTTCAAATTAACATAAAAATCTATTAAGAATTTTCCAGTTGAGATATGAAGTCTGCACAGATGAACAAAACTGAGCCATGCAGCACAGGGTTTTCAGTTGAAAGGGCTTATGTAGAGGGAACCATGCACCTGATAACTGATGCTGCTAACTATATGGGTGGTCCTGTAGCATGAAGCATGTTAGAATACAGTAGTACTTCAGTGCAAGATCAAACTCCACAGAGACATTGTTAAAAGTAAAATCTACCGTACTGTTCTGACAGGATGGGGGTGAATCCATTGCACTCTGATGCACTTGTAGAAAACGTATTTAGTGTTTCACTCTGGTTTCCCTCTTCTGCCTATATCAAATGGTGCTTTGACATCAAGGGAATCAACAAACTTTCAGTGGCCCACTTAAGTATCTTTAACTGAGCCTACAAATCTGTGTATGACACCCAGAAAGTACAGACTTGAAATGCACACCAGCAGCATTCAAATAATCAAATGTACATTATATTTCAGTTACTACAAGACAACTGTAGTAACTTGGTGCATTTTATATTCCATTTCCTTAAAGTGTGTTTTCCTCTGTTTCTTATTATAGATTCACAAAGTTGAAGAGCCTTAACCTTTCCAGTAATCATTTAGGAGACTTCCCATTGGCAGTTTGCAGTATTCCAACCCTGACTGAACTCAATGTGTCCTGTAATGCTCTCAGAAGAGTTCCAGCAGCTGTAGGCGATATGCACAAGTACGTATTTTTAAACTTAGTGTACGTACTCAGTGGGATCCTATTGATACAGACAATAGGAGATTGTGAACCCCTATGCATGTCTTACTATATGTATGTATACACTCTCTAACTTGCTGCACTGTTTGTCACAGAGAGTTTGCTTTTATGGTCGTGTTGAGCAATCAGAAACAGCAGGTGGGGGAAGAGTTGTCTTTGTTCCTAGCTTTTCTATTCTCAATGAAATTTTTAAAATAGCTTTATTTATACTGGGAAGACAAATTTAAAATCCATTTGTTGTATAAACAAAGCTAATTGTGTAAGATCTAAAGAAGGCTGCAGTACGTGCAAGAGAAGTGGGAATTATGGAAACCTTTGAAGATGTGACACAGCTGTGGTCCACGGTGCAGAATTAGCAGAGCTTGTAAGATTTTTGTCATATTTTTGCACACCTATGTTACGCTTACCTTTTTAAACTTTTTTCTCACTACCTTAGTTTTCTGTAACCTTAGTTGACATGATTTGTGCTGAATACATGTTCGGTACCAGGAAATGTAGTTTAAAGGGTCATTTTATTTTTCCCCTAGTTTGCAGACGTTTTTGCTGGATGGTAACTTTCTCCAGTCCCTTCCTGCTGAATTGGAGAGTATACATCAGCTCAACTATCTGAGTCTTTCCTTCAATGAATTCACGGACATTCCAGGGGTACTAGAGAAGCTGACTGCCATGGATAAACTTTGCATGTCTGGAAACTGTATGGAGACCCTCAACCTACAGACATTAAGAAGAATGCCTCATGTTAAACATGTGGATCTAAGGTAAACACTTGAGGGGAAAATAAGCAAACCTGAATTATTGGTGTAGAAGTTACTTTTACATGGTGATAGTTGGCCCTGGGTGTGATGCTTTTTATATTAGTTCATCATACCACATTTCAAATCATACTATACAAACTCACACTGCTTGCGATGACTAGAACTCTTTTGGGAAAAGGTGGGGGTTAGGGAAATAAAGGATTTAATGTTTAAAAAAAAAAATCTGTAAATTTAAAAAACAAAAACAAAACAAAAAAACACCTTGCAAAATCACTGACAGGCCCAACCAGGTCAGGGTTTCATTGTGCAAGTAGTGTATAAACATTCAATAAATGATAGTCCTCTGTCTGAAAGAGCTTACAACTTAAAAGACAAGGAATAACAGATGGACTAGACAAACAAGTGGGCAGTAAAGGGGAGAGAGAACAAAAATATGATACTGCACAGATTAGTTATCTGGACAATACCTAGCCAAATTCATCATATGTAATATTTTATTGATGATCTCAGCAGTGTGTTGACAAGTCCTCTATATAAACAACTGTGGTGGGGCTCCCCTCTCTGCTAGATTGTTTCAAATTCTTACAACCTTTGGGGAAGCATGAATTCACCCAGGAATCACTCCAGTGCACAGCTCTCTCCCAATGCATTTATTAGCATGAACAGAATCCCAATATCATTAAATAGAGCAGTCATTAGGAGTATGACATAAATCCAAAATGCTTAAAAGGAAGTCTCCCTCCATCAATCACAAACTGTCTCAGGGCCCCTCAGAGCCTCAGCCTCGGTCATGGATTAAGTCATCTTCTTCCCTTTGGATAGTATCCAGTTCTTACGGCATGCTTAGATTGCTCCTTAGGACAATTCCTGAGCTCCAAGTTCAGACTTTTGGCCTGCTGTGTTCTTTTAGTGGTAGCATGGTCCCTCTCCACCACTTGGAAGAGAGCTAGCACCGAAGTAAGGATGGAGTTTCCCTGCCAGTTTTCTAGTCAACCAGGGCTCTGTGTGGGTGGAGAGGCCAGTTTCTCCAGTCCCTGTCCAATCCTAACCAATCAGGCTCTGGGGGAGGGATAGCCTTCATGGCACTGCTGCAATGCTGATGAGCAAAGGAGTGCAAGGTTCCAAACAAAACTGGATTTCAGAGTGCTTTTTGGAAACTAGGTTAATATAACTGAAATGTACTGGATATCGCGTTGTCACATAGCCCGGTTTCTTTGCAATGAAGAAGGGCCAGTGCAATGATGGATCCATGAGGAAAGTATTCAGATATTGCAAACGGACCCTTAATCTGTTTTTTTTAAAAAAGTTGCTTTTTAAAATTGTATGTGGGCTTCTCTTTAAAACTCAGGTTCTAATAATGGATGTGAAAAATCAATTTGATAATCAACACACTTTAAGTGCAGCTCATTTAGGAGAAGGCAGACTGGTCATTGTGAAAAGGGTGCAAGTCCTAGAAACACTCTCTACTCAGCTCTAAGGAGGCCTCAGCTGGAGTACTGTGTCCAGTTCTAGGCACCATGCTTCAGGAAAGACAAAATTGGAGAAGAAACAAGAGAGCAACAGAAATGATTAAAGGTCTAGAAAACATTTTCCTACAAGGAAAGATTGAAAATACTGGATGTGTTTAGTCTAGAGTAGAGGGGCAACATAAGTCTTCCAAGTATGTAAAAGGCTGTTACAAAGAGCGTGATAAATTGTTCTCCTTATGCACTGAGGACAGGACAAGAAGTAATGGGCTTAAACTGCAGTAAGGGAGATTTCAGTTAGACATTAGGAAAAACTTCCTAACTGTAAGGGTAATTAAGCACTGGAGCAAATTATCTTGGGAGTTTGTGGAATTTCTGTCATTGGAGGTTTTTTAAGAACAGGTTGGACAAACACCTGTCAGGGAAGTCTAGAGATACTTAGTCCTTCCTCAGTGCAGGGAACTGGACTAGACAGCCAATCGAGGTCCCTTCCAGTCTTTCATTTTTATGATACTGTGGAACATATGGCATGATTTTCAGAGGTGCTAAACACCTCCAATAATAGGGCTAATTTTTTTTTGTAAGGAGGAAAATTTTGAAGATTGGTTTGTACTCAAATGACCCTTCTAGTTTTTTCATTCGCTTTACATAGCAATGACTGTATATCCTATGGTAACAGTGAATAATATTGGATACACAAGCTGCCATCCAGGAACCAACTCTCATTATAATGACTGATTTTTAAAAATCTTTTTTTTTTTTTTTTTTTTTTGAACTCTTTGGTCATTTGGTGATGGGGAGAGGGAGGAGGAAGCTCTTGATCTTTAGGAGAAATGTGAGTGTTCACTGTGCATCCAGTGATCCATTCCTATCCATGTAATGTCATTGAGCTTTTACTGTCTATTAGCCAACCAGGTTTATACTGCTCGAAGAAAGGAAAATCATGAAATCCATGATGGCTGTACCAAGCTCAGGTTTTGAACATTAATAATATTACTCGGTGGCCTCATAGTACAAATAGGCCTGAACCAAAATAGTGTGTCAAAATATCCTGAACTTTGGAAAAGTCTGCTGCTCAGAGCCCATCTCTGTCGTCTGCTTCCTTGTACCCCAAGAGATGAATATCACTTTTTAAATAATGAATGTAGTACTTCACCAGCTTGAGTGTTTTGTGTTGGATTTGTTCATTAACCCTATCTGCTACATGATATGTATAATGCTGCAGTGAAATCAGGGAAAAGCATTTCCTGTCTAGTTAAAAACACCAAGCTGTGTTGACTTTTTTTTAAGTTAGGTTTCGCTGCTAAGACAATTTTTTGAAGTGCACTGAAATCTTCTTCTTGCTCCTTTTTATAGATCATCTCTTTGTTCATAACAATTCCTGGGGAGGTCATTGAGAACTGGCTGGCTTCAGTCTAGTAACTGCTACACTGAAAACAGTAAAGCAGTAAGAACTGTTCTTGTCTACACAGTGGGTTAGTGTGTGGCAGGCTGGTGCACTGTAGATTCATACCCAGACTTGCTGCATACTAATTCACTGGGTTAGATAAGCCCTTACTTCTAGATCCTCTCCCCTCGTTACCTTTTGAGTTCAGTACGCTTTCTTCTGACTTGGTATTTGGTTGCCTTGGAAGGTGGTGAAGTGAGATGTGAGTGATGGTGTGTGGAATTTAGAATTCTGGATCTTGCCTTTCAGTAAGTCAGACTCCCAGTATTTTCAGCTTCTCACTTCAGCACAGTACGTACTGGTATCTGCTCGGCCTGTCTAGCAGATGATTACTGTGGTTCTTTGAAGGCTAGCCAAACTGTTAAGGTTTTACTTTTTGAGTAAATCACAGCAAGACCACCTTTATTGTGTTAGACACCATAATAATAGCACTAGCTCTTACGCCGTGCTCGGTAGATCTCAAAGCATTCTTCAAAAGAGGTCCGTGTTATCGCAGTATAACAGTAGATTTGATAAGAGCTGAACCATCCTGTTTAAAGATATCCCAAAGAAGAGAGAAGAATAAAACCAATTACAATGGAAGTAGGTCAGGATCCTGAGGCTTATCATTGTGTCCTGGACATCATGGAATAGCTTAATTGGAGTGCAAACTTGATCTTTTCCTCTACCCTGCCAGAGGGGAGTGTGTAGTAATTGTGTACTAGCAACTCTTATTTTTCCCTCCCTTTGCAAGATTGAATGTAATTAGGAGGCTGGTGGCAGATGAAGTAGACTTCCTGCATCATGTGACCCAGTTAGACCTACGAGACAATAAACTGTGTGAACTCGATGCAACAGTTTTCAACAACATCGAAGTGCTGCACTGTGAACGGAACCAGCTGGTGACCCTCAAAATCAGTGGATATTTTCTCAAAGCTCTTTATGCCTTTTCAAATGGTAAGGCTGTTTTTAAGGCTATCATGTTGAGGTCTGTCTTTTCGTTATCTGGTTTTCTTACAGCAGAATGAATGCTTATTAAGTGGAATACACATAATTGGCCTTAATCAAGGGGTCTGTTAATATGACCTTTGGATAAATGAGAACCTTATGACCTATATTACGTCAATGGTAATTTTAAGTTTCAAAAATTATGTTCAAATGACACTAAGTGACTGACTTGAAGGACACAGCATCATAGAAATTTAGAATGAAGGCAGAAATTCCAGTCTTAACCCTCCACATTATACAATGTCAGAAGAGTCTTGAAAGTGTTAATTACCCTATATGCTATGTGTGTTGCCTTGCCAAGGCAAGTGAAGGAAGTTGTTTCTCCTTTCTGGAGGTAAGCAGTGTTTGAACAATTGGCCTTTTGGGAGACCTAGTAAAATGGTATGTATTTTTATGAGCAGATCTCCCTACCTGTGTTGTGGTTAAAGTTACAAATCCTATGGTCAGTCAACGTTTTGGTTATGATCAACTGCTTATTTCAGTCAAAAGTCAAAAGCAAGGACTGTTCTGAAACAGAAGCAAGGGACTCTTCACAAGTGGTCCTGCGTGAACCGGCCAACATAATTTATTACTGTCCAATCTCTCTCCTCCTTCCCTGTTCTGTTTTCCTAGCTCGTTTTACTACTTGTAAGTTGTAACTCTGAAGGTAACGTATTGTGTATGTACATCTTCATTTTAGAACACTATGTAGGCTTAATTGTAATTTGTATTACTCACAGTGAGTTTCAGCCTTCATTCTGAATTGAGAATCTTAATATTTGTTGCATAGGTCTTAGTTTTAAAAACCTTATTAAACAAAAAAAAGTGCTTACATTGTTACTAGTGGTACATAATTATGAAATGCCTGCTGGGCTGCTTAAAAAAAGAAAATCCCACAGGAATGCAAATGACTCTGACATTGTCACTGAATCCCAAATTGAAGAATGTGCTTCATATCTGTGGGATCTGGTTGAGCATGGCACATCTAAGAGATGACCCATTGTGTCTGAGAGGAGACCATCTGCTCCTGGTACCCAGTAACAATGACTTTATTAATTAGTGAAAAAGTAACACAGATTTATGCCTGTCTCTGCTGTCTTATTAAATAGAGAGAGAATAAAGGAAATAAAACTAAAGGTTGGAGCTGTGGGTAGGAGGAAGTTGGGAAAATAAAATGTCAGTCACTTGTTTCCTTTTGTAAAATTAAGGAAATACTGTTTTAAATGGTTCATTTTGATTATTTTATTGTCTGCTGCATAGCAAATACACTTCATATGCAATACACTCTGACACAATTAATAAAGCTACTTAATACAGTAAATGACTATTTTGCCTTTCATAAAATTAGTTGTCTTTTTTCTTCTCCCAGAACTTGTTCATCTTGATGTGTATCCAGTTCCAAATCATCTGACATCTATGGATATTTCTAGGTAAGAAGGATGATGTGCCTTCTCTTGCTATTTGTATCATCTACATCAGTCAGTTAAGTTCACGTGAAGTAAGCAAGGCTCACCTGTGTTTTACTGAGCTTAAATACCGAATTATGGAAGGGTTTTGATGTTGCCCAAGAGGTATCAGGAATTTTGAATTTTATTCCCAGTTCTTCAACTGCCCCCTATCTCTGGTCCTATGTACTGGACACTCTGCCTGTTTCTCTTCAATTTTGTGATAAACATACTACTGGAGTTATTTACAGTTACTTTTGTATAAACTTCATTGGTTAAAAGATAGGCTGGATTCGTAACAGGGAGGTTTCTTGAGCACTTCCTCTGTATCGGTTTAGTTCTCTATTAAGCTCAGTATTTAAATCGTGTTCAAGTAGTTCCCTAAACACGGATGACTTATGGTTGTGCTGCTTTTTTGAGTGCTGTGTTCCACACATGGGTACACATGCGCCTGAGTCCAGAGATTTTGACAAGTAGTGTCCGTTAAAATCTACAAGCCCTTACGTGCAGATAAGTAAACGGCCAGTTCCATCCACCAGTGCAGCTCTCAACTCAGTGGTACCGACTCGTCCTCCCAAAGAACACAGCATGACCAGAGATGTACTGTTACCGTCAGTGCTGACCATCAGAACTCCCATCTTCTCTGGCCTACCCCCCTGAGGGACATAGCTACACTGGAAGACTGCTTTGATGTCTCAGGAACAGTCTTTCTTACAACTATCAGGCGGGATTGCCCCAGTACTGACAGCTTCACCATTATAAGAGCAATTTTCAGATTCAGACAAATATGATGAGCCAATCCCTCCTTCATCCCCACAGAGAGAGCTAAGCCTGGACACCTGAGCCAGGATTTATGGTCGCTACTGTTATGAACACGACCTCCCTAGGAACCGGTGGTTCTCTATGCCATGGGGTCCCCCTCAAACAATTGGCCACTCTATTTTGCTCTATTGGGGACCGTGGGATCCCTATACCAGACATCCAGGACACACCCAGGAGTCTTTCCAGTCCCCTCCCCCTTGCTCCAACAACTGGTTCCATCAGTGTATGAGGAGGAGGAGGAGGTTGCACTGGGACAGCAGGTACCAACATTTCCGATGGAAGTCTCCTCTTCCCTGGATGAGATGGTCTCTCCTTCTTGCCCCTCCCCACCAGATGACCATAGGCAATACCAGGACTTACTGTGAAGAGCAGTTGGTGATCTCCAGATATCTCTTGAGGAAGTCCAAGACCCACACCACTGGCTGTTGGACATTCTGCAGCCTCCAGGGTCAATAAGGTGGTTTACCCTGTTAACAGGCCATATTGGAACTGGTGGCGAGATTGGTCTGGCACACCCCAGCATCCTGCCCCCCACATCTAAGAGGGCTGAGAATTGCTCTTTTGTTCCAGCAAAGGGAGCTAAATTCCTGTTCTCCACCCTGCACTCAACTCCCTGATGGTACAGGCAGCTACGAAACCTAATAGGTCTCAATACTTAAAGACCACCCCATCAGACAAGAGCTCCAAGAGACTGGACCTCCTGGGGAAAATGTCTTCTCTGTGGGCTTGCAATTCTTCCAGTTCCAATTACCAGGCTCTCCTAGCCAAGTATGATTTTAATAACTACTCTAGCCTGCCAGCCTATTCAGGACAAACTTTCCTCTGAGGACAGAATCCAATTCCTCTCCTTTCTAGAGGGTGGCAAGCTGGTAGTGAAAATGGCTCTGCGGGATGCAGTTGTTGCAGCATCCAGAAGCTTGGCCACTGGCATTGGTACAAGGAGGGATTTGTGGCTGTAAAGAGATGCAGAATATATCAAAGATCTTCCCTTTGTGCCCAACCTCTTTAACGCAAAGGCTGACTCTCTCTCTACTCATTCAGGGACTTAAGGCCTATTCTCCAGTTCCTGATAAGTCACCAGCCCCAAGGAGAAAGCACTAAAGTTAGACCTATAAACTAAGGTCACCACCTTCTCCTCTTGTGTTTTACTGCCAGCATCCTGCCGAGCCTCCCCACAAGCATCAGAAGACTGAGGCCCTGCTTTCTGGCCCCCTCTACCACCACACCTGTGACCCATTCCTAGCCCACTGCTAGGAGCCACTTTTGACATTTTAGTTGTGCCAACGGACACTGTTAAAGTCTACAGACTCGGGTGCATGGCATGCATGTGTACCCACGTATGGAATACAGATAGGGACCACACATATCGAAGAACCTCCAGTTACAGTAAGTAACCTCCACTTAAGTGCCATTAACTTAATAAACACTGCTTCAGTCACTTGTAAGCTATTGAAAACTTTAAATGGGAGCACAGCAGTAAATGAGCTAGCCTGGGGAAGTGGCCATCAATTTTTAGAAGTGCAAGAACATAAATCAGGGTAATTGGGTATCTAACCTTAGTGTACTTGCATGCGTAAGTATGATTTACTGAAAAGTGCTGTTTGTAATGCTTTGTTCTCCATTTCTTACAAATCATATTAAGGAATATTTGATTTTGCAATGACTTTGAAACTTTTTTATGATTTCATTTTTGTATTCTATAATAAATTGGTATACAGTTAAGCAATGGCGTTTCTTCAGTTTTTTTCTAGAGGAATAGTTTGATTCATTTGGTATTCATGATTATATCTGTAAGGTAATTGATATTTCAGTAAAAGTATGGGCTTGATCACTATTAGCTTTTTTTGGTTAAAGATCATTATTTGAATAAATCCAAAGGGGACACAAGTACACGAATGACAAAGGACTGTTGATTTCTTTGGAGTCAGAAATATTGTTCCCCAATCTTAAAAATTCTGCATGCAGCTATATTAAGTTAGATGCCTAGTTGTGTATCTGAGCATTCAGTTAAGTGCTATATCTGTTTTTCCTTGTAATAGGTGCTTTACAGTTGCAAAGAGGAAAGTATTTGCAGTATTTGTATGCCCAGTTTCACCTTTGTGCATGCTTTCAGTGTAGAGTTTGAAAACTTACCCTCTTCTCCATAATATTTAGTTTATAAAATAATTGGCTGCTTTGTTTCCTCTTTCAACCAAAATCTTACTGTCCTCAGTGTTTTCTCAATGGTGAGAGGATCTACAGTTCCCACTGGGACCTGTGTGTGCAGCAGGCTTTGTGTGTGTGTGTGTGTGTGTGTATACAGATGAGTGTTCGATTGTGTCAGTAGCAGTCTTTAAGGACTACACCTTCGTTTGATCCCTGTGTTCATCCCCATAGAAACCACCTGGAAAGCCTGCCTGAGTGGGTATGTGACAGCAGAAAACTAGAAGTGCTGGATGTTGGCCACAATCAACTACGTGAACTGCCTGCCCGGTGAGTCCTTCGGACCAGGTTACGTCACTTGGGACAGGATAATCAAGTTCAAAAATAATTGCTGATTCAGTGTTTAGTGTGTTCCGTTGACTGACAACCTTGTTTTATCTTTTGATTGATTTTATTTTTACCTCATGGGATTGTCGTCATGCCATAAGCTTCAGCACAGCCTTTCTTCTTTATTTTCATGCAGAGAACAATGTCTTTGAATTCCAGAAAGAAGTTCTAAAGCTGTCTATGCAGCTATTCAGAGAGGAAACCTTATTAAATATTTACAACCATAACTTTGAATGATGCTTTATAGATTCAGAAATTACAACTTAATTCTGTTCCCCTAGAAGCCCCAAATAAGGCTCCATGGTGCAAAGTAGAAACATAGAGCAATCCCTGCCCTTAAGGACATTTCCCACCTATTTGACAAGACTCAGCAAATAGTTGAAACAAAGGGCTGGGACTTTTCTAGGTTTGTACAGTAAGTTGTTGGATAGTCAGCAGTATTCTCAGGTAAAAAGATGGGCCCTGCCCCCCAAGAGTTAGCTTAACAGACAAATATAAATTATAGCGAAGAGAAGAAGGATCTTAATATTTTCATATCTTTTGTAAATAGCACCTTGAGACAACGGGAATTAGCTGACACATGAGTGGAGGTCAGTTTGGAAATCAAAGTGAAAAGTGGGTTTTGAGGAGGAATTAGAGTGAAAACGTGTGGCTCATAGGAAGAGGGTTGTCATACCTGGCATAGGGAGCAGCATGGAAAAAGACATGGTGAGCGTGGGAGAAGACACAGGCAGCAGTCATGTGGTGAGAAGAATGGGTGAAGGGATGAGGGGCATATCCATAAAAGTGAGGATAAGTTCAAACTTCTTATGGAAAAAGAGCCATTGTAACAACTCAAAGGGATGAGACATGGGAAAGGAAGATTTTTGGTGCTGTGTTGATTACATGGCAAAGAAGAGTGTTAGGGAAGCCAGAGAGGAGGTTATTTTAGTCCAGGTGAGAACTCTGGTGTGAACCAAGGACTTTGCATTAGAAATAGAAAGTAAAGGCAGAATTTAGAAATATAGGCTGAAAGAAATGTGAGAAAATGACTTGAGCAACCTAGCAGGCTAACGTACATACTGTTAATTCTCTAGAAATGCTTTGTTCACATCAATTGAAACTGCATTACTCATAAGAAAAATATGTCCAGTTGCCTTTCACTTGTATTTTAGAACAGCAAAAACTATCAAGGCATACATAGGGCATCTCTGGAGATGAATGATTGGCTGAAACTAATGGCTCCAAGGTACAATCAGCATGCATCTTCTCCCATCTTCCGATTAAATGACAGAACATGTCTTAAACCTCGGTAGCTCTTCCTGATAGCATATGCTTAGGTAACTTAGTGATATTATGCTTATTGATGTGCCCACCCCAAAACATTGGCTCTGAACATCCCTGACCTTCAGGCAAGTTTGGGCCTGGATTCAAGCTTTGATATCCATTCCCAAATGTTTATCATCAGTATCAACAAAATCCTCTGGCACTTAGGTATAAATATGGTCTTCAGAGCATTCCCTTCTGCCCCCTTACTCCATCCCACTCTCAAAGGAAACCTGGTTGATTTGTTTCCATATTGTACAGAAGTGCCAGGACATGCTAAGTGGATGAAGAGCTCACTGTTTGGAGGAAGTTTAATACCATACTTTGATGAATAAAGAGCTAGAGTAGTGATTTGCTGGGAGCCTGGGGGTTGCACCCAGTTTGAATAAGCTGCAGCAGATTGTAGTTGCACTTACCTTTTATAACTGAGATATAGTCCTTCAAGCTGCGGAGATTACAGTCAAGATGGAGCAGAGTTTACAAAGAACTGGAGTCTCAATGTTCCCGCATCTCCCTAACATGCTGGGTTGCTACTCTGAAACTTGGGTAATCAGGTGGCTCAAGGAGCAAGCCAAAAAATTCCACTTTGGTTCTCCCAAAATTGATTATATTTCTTTTCAATTTAGCTTCCACAGAAAACTTTAAGCTTTTGATATTCCGTCCTGATTTGGGACAGAAACTGTTTCCAATTTTTTTTCACATTTGCTACGTTCTGTTTTGTTGGCCAGATTTAGTTACTACATTTTAGCTAAAACATTTTATGTTGACAACATTGACCATGCCTATGAGAAACAAAAAATAGAAGGAAAATTCCATAATTCTTTTTCTCTTATAAGAGGCATTTTTGAACAAAATTGAGAGTTGAAGCAAAACAAAACTACTAAAATAAATGGGTTCAACAATATATTTCAGAGATACTTACCCCTATTGCTGAGTTGTCTTGGCTAGAGAAAGTGGTGACATTGATTTGTATTCATAATTACATAATGCAAGCCATCATTCTCCTGAACTGTTGATACTGGTGCTCACTTGTAGTGTCTGACTGCATCTGTCAAGGAAAAAGCCAGCATACTTAATTGATTACTTTGGCACACTTGCCCAATGACCTACAATGGCACTGCATAATAATAGTTGATGCATTGGGGTGGGAGGGAAGGCAGGATTCTTTGCGAGTTTATGGGTCTCTTGTGAAGAGGGGGAGGAAGGTTTACACTAATGCTGAGTAATATGTGAGTCTTTGCTTGAAAGCAAGGTCAAAAAGGGGCTCAGTCATCTTTTGATTAAACTGTATAGTCACTGGACTACAAGACAGGTGGCAGATGAAGAATAATCTTTTTTTTCTTTTGATTTAGTTTTCCTGTTTAAAATTGAAACTTGATCAGTTTGTGTTATCAGGCTTTTTAGGCCCAATATCTAAATTCCTGTAACCATTTTTGTAGGAACAGTTAGTGGTTTTGACTTACAGTTGACCACAACAAACCTTTTATTCTCACCCCAAGCCCAAAAAGAAGCAGTGAGGGGAACTTTGGGCCATCCGCAGCTTGTAAAAGCTCAAGATAGAAAAGCGGATTAGTTAAATTTCATTCCCTGTAGAACTGGAAAGGAGGCTTTATGTTAGTCTGGTATTAACAAAAAGAAAAATGGAAGCAGGAGGGGCAGCACAGTGGATTATGAGTCAGCACAGTGCTGCTACTGCTACTTTTTCAGGGTGGTTGGTGTTTCTCTCACTTTTTTTAATCCTTCATTATCTGGAGAGATCCCACAGGTGCAGCTTTCTGAAGTCACTGTTGGTAATTACCCACTTCACCAGTGACATCCTCTCTCTAGGAATAGCCTGTGGAGTGATCCGATAACCCTTCCTTGTCCCTTCCCCTCCTCCCCCAAATCTATCAACACTCATCCCTTTTCTGAGAGGTTGGTGGGGTGTGGGAAGACATTGTAAGGTCTCAGGTATTATTAAAACCACTCTTCTGCTAATCAGTTGTTTATAAACCACTTTTTGAAACAAGCTTTGGGTCCCCTATAAAGTAGTAGTTCTCAGTGTGTCCTTATCTAATTTAGAATTACTGATTTTTGACATTTTATTTTTTTTAAAGGTTGTTTTGCACTAACAGTTTGCGTAAGCTGCTGGCAGGACATAACCGATTAGGAAGGCTACCAGAGAGGTTTGAACGAACGCAACTAGAAGTCCTGGATGTGCAACACAACCAGCTCCTGGAGCTCCCATCGAACCTTCTTCTGAAAGCTGACAGGTAAATAAAAAAAATATCTTTTTTGACAAACCTGATTCATTTTATTTCTTAGTTGAAAGGGTAATTTGAGGGTCCCTTAAATTGAAAGCTGTGAGCCTTCTGTTCTAAGAACAGATGTCCTGTCCAACCCACTAAAACAGAAGTAATTTTTTTAATTCTGGTTTTATGCTCTCATGCTTATTTTTTCTGTCACTAAGCTCCCACGGTACCCCTACATTTTGAAATCTAGCTACAAAGTAACATGCATGCCATTTTTTGCTATATGTTCCCAGACCCATTAGCAGCCATTTTTAAATAAACATTTTAACCTAGAGTGTGGAAGCTTCTTTGTGAATCAAAAGCCAAAATTTATTGTTTCTTTTCAGACAAAATAAAACCTGCCACATAAGATTGTCAAAATAACTGACAGTGGTTTCTTCTGGTCCTGCTTCTAAAATTTTCCTGCCTTTCAGTGTTTCACTAATTTAGTTGGTGGCATCACTTGATTTGATTCTCCCCCCCCCACCCTCCCCTTTTATTTCTGTACTGCAGCTTCACATGCCTTGGAGTCTTTGTAATTTTGTTCCTGAATCTAAAGACACACATTTCAAAATGTACTTTAATTTGTATATGGTCTAGTGGCATGAAGAAGTATTTTAAAAACATATTTGTAGCATCTGAGTGAGGCAGGTTCTAGAGGCCTTTGATGGGACTACCTTGCTTAGCTTTTTATATTTCTCGTACCTTCATGCATCAACAATGGTCATAGGCTTACTGGTGACATCAGTGCTGCGTGTGACTTGCCATACAAGACTGTTTAGTTTGTTTTTTAAACTGACAACAGAATGCACAGCTACTGGCTCTCCTTGGGTGGGAAACCGAGCTGTTAATCTCACTGTCATTATTTAGACAAGGCTTATCACCAAAAGATTGGTAGTATGTCAGTCAGATGGATGCCCTTATTTTGTTATAAATCTTTTATGAAGGCAGTGTTATATCTTCTTTTTTAAGGGCTCATTATGTGAGGGTTATAATGCTACACGTTTGGTTGGGGAGGCGGTTTGCATATAAATTCCAAACTTAAGTAATTTGCTGTGGGGAAAACTATCCTTTAGACTAAAATTTGTAATGCCAAAAGGTTAATTTTCATTAGGAAAGGTTTCTTCAGTTCAGGTTGCCCAAGCATAAAACTTCATTCTTCATGGTTTTAAGGAATCTTTCAAATGTGCTTGTGCTGGGAGCGTGAAATGGGGTTTTGATTTTAAAAGTTTGATTATTGCAGTATGCCCTCCATATTCAGCGCTATGTACATGCCAGGTTTGCTCGGCCAGTTTATTCGAATGAGTTGTTTGATATTATGGTTGGAATTTTGCAGCCACCAAACACGCAATTAACAAGTTAGGAAACATAACAATATGGCTACCACAACAACTGTAACTTCTTGCAGTAAATTTAACAGCCTGTATAGTAAAGAAAAATATTGCCTATATTTTGTGTGCAAAAGGACAGATTTATAGTTGCTGATGCAGGGTGACAACTTTGGACTTCCTGTCTTTTGTACATATAAAATCTCAACCATAACATTGCATGAACATAGAGCCTGCTCCTGCAAACATGTTCATAAGTGCACACAAAAATAGACTCATTTTGTTTAAAAAAAAAAAAATCTAATGTCCTGCACCCTCCCCAAACAGGAATATACATTTCTACTCAAGATTTTTTTAAAAGAAAGAAAATCTACTCAGTCAAGCCTGGAGAGCAAAAAAAGAAATAGAAGTTTCAGAAAGCTACTCACATCTCTGAAATGGGGGGTGGGGAGGTAAACCTTTTCTGAATTAGATTTACCATCTGTTTGTGGCAAGATAGAGAAGCTGCAGGTGGAGATTGTACCATAACATGCACATCTTAAAATCAACTGCAAAAACATTAAGTACCATAAAAACATTTGACTGAAATAAAGAATCAGAAGAAAATTCAGCATTTAAAGTAAGATGTAAATGACAGATTCCAAATGTTCTCTTCCCTTGCGTGCTAACATCAACTTTAGGTCCACTCAAGGTTCTGTTTTTTCCCTCTGCTACCTAGACATCCCAATGCATTGTAAAGGAGATCTCCTTTAGATACTAGTGATGTCAAGTATTGTTCCAGGAGATACATTGTCTACTCTAGAATTTTTCTTAACACCTTCACAGCTCCACTGTTGGTTGGATTATTTATGTAGACCTATCCTGGGTGTAAATTGTTACCACGTCATCCAACACAGTGGTTCTCAAACTAGGGGCCCCGCTTGTTCAGGGAAAGCCCCTGGTGGGCCGGGCCGGTTTGTTTACCTGCCGTGTCTGCAGGTTTGGCCGATCGCGGCTCCCGCTGTCTGCGGTTTGCCACTCCAGACCAATGGGGGCTGCAGGAAGAGTGGCCAGCACATCCCTTGGCCCGTGCAGCTTCCCGCAGCCCCCATTGGCCTGGAGCGGCGAACCGCAGCCAGTGGGAGCCGCGATCGGCCGAACCTGCAGACGCGGCAGGTAAACAAACCGGGCTTTCCCTGAACAAGTGTCACCCCTAGTTTGAGAACCACTGATCTAACCCTAATCAGAAAAGGTATAGATGAGGCAATAGTAAAAACGACACTTTGGCTGATCTACTAGTGCAGCAGTGACAGTTGAGAAAAAGGCCAGTGTGGATTAGGCCTCAGACTTGGAGAGTGTGAACGTGGGTCTTGTCTGGAAAATGTCTTTTTACTTCATGTTTTTAAAAACATGAACTGAAAGAATTGTAGTTGAAAAAAATAAGTAACCCTTTATCAAGGGTATCAGCTTAATACGCTGTACAACTGAAGGTGACTTGTTTCAACCAGAGCTGAATGTTTATTACACCAGAGGAAACTTAGCACTTTGTCAAAGCTACAGAATTCCTGTGTGTCTGCCAGTGACTTAAGTTTTCTTTTTTATCTCTGTAACTGTTGTTAATTCATATTTCCTCGCTATTGTATTCTGGTATGTCTGAGGGTTGTGCAATCAAGTTCTTATGTTGATGATGTACTTTTTCGTGTGCTTGTGGTGTGGTTGGTGTGTGTGGGCAGAGCGAAGGAAAAGCAATTAAGTTTGGACTAGGCTTTCATGCTTGACATTCTGGTTCCATCTGATAGTGATATGAGTGGGATATCTGCAGGCACATGGAATGGTTTTTGAATACAGGCACTGGAAAGATGGCAGTGCTTGTATCTAAGTAAATTCCCAGCACTGTGGCCTCAGAGGGCACTGATGGAACATGAAACAAATTTAACGTCCTAGCCGGCAGTGCCAAACCCACCTGGAGGTTTGAGGATGAATTATAATGATTCAGGCTATGTCTACACTGCCACTTACATCAGTAATAGCTTATGTTGCTAAGGGGTGTGAATAAGCCCCCCCACTGAGTGACATAAGTTACACCGACCTAAGCGCCAGTGTGGACAGCGCAATGTTGGTGGGGAGAGCTTCTCCTATAGACATAGCTACCACCTCTCACTGGGGGTGGATTGATTAAGTTGATGGGAAAGCTCTTCCCTGTTGGCTTAGGGTGGCTACTCTAGAGAGCTTATAGTGGCACAGCTGCATGCTGTCTAGTGTAGCCATAGCCTTGGGTAGGCCCAGTAAGTTAAATCAGCATGATGGAAATTTATCTGCGGATGCTCATCAACTTATTTTATATACAACTAGTTTAGAGTTAATGGTTTATGTTATTCCAAACCATCCATTCATTAAGCCCTCTGCTCTGAGAATATTGTCCTTTTATATATGGGTATGTGGTTGAGAATTGCTGGCAGAGTATTCATTTTCATGAATCCTTCAGTGTCCCAAAAACCAGTATCAGTTTGGAATGACAGCTTCTAAAGAGGAATGTTAATGAGCAGTGATGATCTAAGTTATAGATGGGGGGAGGGGGAATGAAAAACGTAGGATCTGATATCCTAACCACAAACATGGAAACTGTAACTATATACACTTGGGTTTAAAAAAAAACAAACAAACCAAACCTGTTATATTAAGGAAAGGAAAGGCGGATAGAACAAATGAGCGTAGATTTGAGGATCCCAATCTTGAGCTGTAGGGAAGGACTGTGCCAGAATTCTGCTTGGCATAGAGGAGCCCAGGCTGTGGAATCCCTGGGCAGTGTAAATTTTAAAATGTCAGAATTTTCCATGGAACAGAAATTCCAGTTTTGACCAGCTCTACTGCCTTAGAATTGCTGCGTGCAAATAGCTTAGCCTCTCTGCTTTAGGGTTTCTGTATAGTTACTTTGTTTGGATTCATGCAGCAATAGACATACCTATGCAAAGCTCGAAGTGTCCCTGTTGCAAATCACAAGAAGTAAAGTAAAATAGCAGGTTATCCCTTTAAGCCAGCAGAACTTGGTCCCCAAGAAAGCACTACTCCTCTCCGCAGCACAAGTCCAATCCCCATGAAACCCCACCCTCTCCTGCAGGCCCTGCAAATGTGTGTGCCTGGCATTGTGTTTTGAAAGTCACCAGAGCAGTTTTGGACCCAGGTGGAGGGCTGAGACCCCTTCCACAAGAAAGCTGTACTGCCAGACCTCTCTTCCAAAGGGATCAAGCTTGAGTAGCTCTACTGATTGCAACTGTAGTAGTGCAGCACAGGAAGTAGGTGGTTGCTCAGTGGTAAGGCCCTAAACCATTTTCAAAACCGACCATTCAGTGAGGGTGGTTGCAGGAATGTTTAGTTCCTCTGTAAATGTTGTTAAATCACTTAGAGCACCTTTCATTTGAGAATTTATTTGATCAGACCTGATAAAATATAGTGGACAAAAGAGAAGACTAAAAGAATGCTGTTGCCAATGTAAGTTATTACAGTAACTTCTCATATATTTTAGCATTAGGTGTGCATTCTTTTGATTTAGTAAAGTAATTTGTTTGGTTCAGTACGCTTATGCTTTGTAATCCATTTTGGAAGAGACAGTGTATTTTTGTTTGCTAAAGGATGAAGTCGAGAGTGGGGCCAGGGGGGAGATTTGTTTAAAAAAAACAAAAAATAAAAAACCTTGCAATTACAATCTTCTTCCATCAAGTCATACAGCTCCTGTGAATAACAAATGAGACTGTTGATTTAAGCTGCGTTTTTCTGCGTTAGTGGACTCCTCTGGAATCTGTGTAAACTAGTTAACCTAGTTTCAGTTCTTCAGAGCTCCTGGAGGTTTCTTGTTTTAATGGAAAGAATTTTTAATCCCTCAGCATTCTGTGTGACTTTTTTGTAGTGTGTAAACCCTTATTTTCTGTGGAGAATGTTCAACAGGTTGCAGCTCTGACTTCTCTTGGAAAGCAGTTTCATTCATTAATAAACCTCAATGTTTGGTGTGAATCCCCATGTAGTTGGATGACTAGAGAAAGATTTATCAGTATTTCATACCTTCCTCATGAAATAAATCAGGCAGTATTGCTTCTTCAGTCAGACACAAATACTTTATATTTTAAATGTGCTCTGTTCCCTTGTTTTATGGGTACTGACCTGCTTTCTTGTCTACCAAATTAACCTGGTTGATCTTCTGTTTCTTGAAAATAACTTTGACTGTTGCAGCTGTCATTTTTCATTAGTTGCTGAAAACCGTACAGTTTAATCTCAAGAGACTGGACACTGTATATTTGCATGCTCACTCCCCTCCCCCTCATTCTTCAGCAAAGTGTGTTCCTGAAGGCAGTCTCCTTGCGAAGGAAATAGTGGGATAAAAGTTCTTCCATTTCTCTTGTAAAATGTATGTGGCATTAAGATATTTTTCCAATAAGAATTATATCTATTTGCAAGATATCCCTGAGACTGCTGTATGTATCAATCTAGCACTAACATGATTTAAACAAATGAGAGTTCCTTGTCTACTGCTCTGTATAGGTATAGCACAGGCAGTGCAACCTTCTCCACACCAGTGTCAATTGTATTTCGTCCCAGGGCTGCAAAAGCTTTTTTGAGGGAGGGAGAAGGACTCAATTTTCCTGCTTATTCAGTGCTTGGCCTCTCATCTAGGACTGCAGAAAGAATTTAAGAAAGCCAACTACTTGGCTATGAGCATTGAGGGGGCCTGGTCTGGGGGTAAGATGTATCCATCCATCAAGAACTAGATACATAGGCAACCAAACAAATATATAATAGTAACCTCTTCTTGTCACTATTAGTATCTGTCAGATTTTAAACAATGATGTAGAAGTGAAAAGTTTCAACTCCTAAGCCACCCAGCCCTTATTGCCAGGTATATCTTTATTAGTTACCTTGCATGTTTGTATAACCAACTTTTCCATCGTAAACAGATGGTTCCATAGTGCATTTCATACTGTACATTAGAAATGCCATCTATGGTCCAGTGAGTACTAGAAAATGCTTTTTTTTATCCATGCCACCTCCAAGTAAACAAAGTCTCTCACTACTTTAAATTTCCATTTACATTATTTAGTTTTATACATGTAAAATCATTTAACTGTCTTCTGACTACTTCCAGCAATTTTCTGCTTCTGAATGTAACATTCTGTAAACCTCTGGTGGTGGGGGGGTTTATAAATGAAGACGGATGAACAATACAGTAACTCTTAACTACATGTACAATCTTGTTTTGCAGCTTGAGAAACTTGAATGCTTCTGCCAACAAACTGGAAACACTTCCTCCGGCCACCCTTTCTGAAGAGACCAACAGCATCTTACAGGAACTTTATTTGACCAATAACCACCTCACAGATAAATGTGTGCCCTTGTTAACAGGCCATCCACACCTGAAGATCCTGCATATGGCTTACAATCGGTTACAGAGCTTTCCTGCGAGGTAAGTAACTTCTTAGTGCTGCTTGTCTCTTTATTAGAAAGCAGTCTTAAGTGGAAAATGCAGAGTATATTTTCATAGCAAGGTTTTGCTCACAAATTGGAGTGTTGCATTTGTTTTTTAACTGCATGTGCGCATTGCCTGTACAATGGTGGGTTTGTCCATTGCCACTTGAATGTGTATAACTACATGCTGTCATGTTGTACACAGGAACGAAGACACTTTGTGTGTTGTTTTGTGCATTTATCTTTAGAGATTGTGTGCTTTTCTCAACTAAGGAAAATCAGTGCACTCTCCTGTCGCAGCCACATTATGGAAATCGGGAAGCTGTTTCCCACATAGTTAACGTAACTTGGTCGCTTTCCACACACATACCAAGGTCTTATCTACATGGCAAAATTGACCACAATAGTTATTCCAGAATAGCACATCATGTGAAGGCTTATTTCGGAATAAGAGTGCCTTTTTCCAGATTAGATTAGTGCATTTTCTAAATGTATTAAGCTAAAACAGAAAAAAACACTCTGATCGTGGAATTAGTGTCTGCATGGAGAGCTATTTGGGATTATCTATTGCACTTAAATTCACAACCTACCTTGATCCAGAATGTCTCTTAAGTGTGGACAAGCCAAGTGTAAGGCTGGGGATGCCACCGATTTCAGAAGGTATATCATATCTGTCCTGATATGACATTTCACACAGCCAGGCTACTGACACTGGTGCCCCATCACACCCTTTCCTTCAAATTCTCTCCCTCCTCCCATCGGTACCAGGGCACTACATGCCACTCCTTCCTAGCACACTGCTTTCAAGGGAGTAACACATGGGAGGGGAAGTGAGAATACGTGTTGCTCTGCAGAGAACAACAGAATGAGGGGAATTTAGCAAGTATTCTGTGAGAGGGAATTGAAGCAGGATGCCAGGGGAAAGGTAAGGAAAGAGCATAGAGTAGGAAAAGAAAAAAACTAATTCTAAAAGAGAAACGAACAAAAAATAGAAATAAACACCAGAAATTTTTAAATTAAGAAATTAACGACAAAATAGAACAAGTGAGACCTTGTGATGTAACCTTGCTGACGTGACATGATAGGAGAGATGGCACACAGTGATCTCTTACAACAGTATGGGCCTACAATTAAAAAAAATCCAAAACACTGCTAAGCTTAAAATTAAAAAATAAGAATACATATTAAAAAAAAATTCCTTAATCTCCCTTCTTTCTTTTCATAGTAAAATGGCCAAGCTTGAGGAATTGGAAGAAATTGATATCAGTGGGAACAAATTGAAAGCCATTCCAACAACCATTATGAACTGTAGACGTATGCATACTGTGATTGCTCACTCCAACTGCATTGAAGTCTTCCCAGAAGTCATGCAACTTGTTGAAATAAAGGTATGGAATGGATGCATTATAAAAAAAAAAAAAAAAAAAATGTTTAAAAAAAAAAAAAACCCACACAAGTTTTGAAAGGGTTCTAGATGCTAGAAATAGCGTGAATAAAATGCCTCAAGAATGAGACCCCCCATCTACACAGTCCATCGTACAGTGTGTTTGTAACAAGGCCGAGTTGTGTCTTTATAAGTTTGTCACAGCACACATGTACTAGTCGTGTATGTGAATCCCAAATCCATTGTGCTGAGTAACTCCTACGGAGATTTTTACGTTCTGTGGAAATATGGACAACTGTTACTGCCTGGTAGGACACCGTGCCAGAGGACATGAGGAATTCACTTTGGAATGGGCTGCTCCACAGGGCAAGAAGAAAGGACCTGCTAACCAAGCACTTTCAGCGTGTCCTATCTTCTCTGCAAAATAAGTATTAACTGTCTTCCTGTAACCAGGCTGTATATGTGATGAGTCTATACTTGTAACCATGACAGCTAACCATGTATGGAAACTAACAATATTTAGAGCCAGCCATATCACTAACTGGTTTAAAAATACCTTTAAAAGCAATAGAGCAGGCAAGACCTAAGGGGTAGTGATAGTATTCCAGAAGAGGAAAGATCTGGCAAATTATTTTGCAATCAACAGTCTCAGTAATATTTCGCAAATTGCAGCTCAAAAGCACATAGCTCTTTAAAAATGTTGTGTTGCTCAAAAATAATACAAACCTGAATTTTCCTTAAGAGATTCTATCTTTGCAGGCATGCAACAACTGAACATGTTCAGGAAACAATTGCTTGCCTCATGTAAACTAAAATTTTGTCTTTTTTCCAGGCCATAACACAGAACTCTAACAGGGTCATATGCTAATTGTCCAAGTAGAAAACATCTAAGGTATAACTAGGGCTGTCAATCACTGTTAACTCAAGCGATTAACTCAAAACAAATTTAATCGTGATTATTTTTTAATTGAATTATCACAGTTTTAATTGCACTGTTAGTTAATAATAGAATGCCAGTTGAAATTTATTATAAATATTTTTGCATATTTTTCTACGTTTTCAAATATATTGATTTCAGTTACAACACAGAATACAAAGTGTACTGTGCTCACTTTATATTGTTTTGATTGCAAATATTTGCACTGTAAAAATAAAGTTTTTCAGTTCACTAATACAAGTACTGTAGTGCAAGCTCTTTATCATGAAAGTGCAACGTTCAAATGTAGGGTTTTTGTTACGTAACTCAAAAACAAAACAATGTAAAACTTACAGCCTACAAGTTCACTCGGTCCTACTTCAGCCAATCAGTAAGACATACAATTTGTTTACGATTATGGGAGATAATGCTGCCTGCTGTTTATTTACAATGTCTCCTGAAAGTGAGAACAGGCATTCACATGGCACTTTTGTAGCCAGCATTGCAAGGTAAATAAGTTTTACATCTGGGGTCTCAAACTCAATTTATCTTAAGGACAGTGCCAGTCCTCAAATCCTCCCAGCGGGCTAATAATGCCACTCATGCCACCCGGAACCAGCTGCCCAAAACTCCGCCTCCCCCAAGCTCCACCCCCCACCTGCCTAAGGCTCTGGGAGGGAGTTTGGGTGCGGGAGGAGGTCTGGGGTAGGGGAATGGGGTGCAGGCTTACCTGGGGGTGCAGCGCTTACCTGGGGCTCCAAGGCGGGATGGGCGGGGGGGCCTCCATGTGCTGCTGCCCCCAGGCATCACCCCCGTAGCTTCCCATTGGCCGCAGGGGCGCTCGGAGCGGGGGCAGGACGTGGAGGCACAGCCCTGCCCTGGGGCCACAGGGCCGGCAGACACATGGAGTGAGCAGGCAGAAGCTGCTTAGCTCCGCTGCGCTGCCGGTGGTGAGTGGGGCCTCGGACCATTGTAAACCGCCCGGGGGATGGGGAGGGGGGAGGGAAAGTGCCCGGGGGTGGCAGGCAGGGCCAAGGGTGAGACCTGGCCCTGAAATTGCTGAAGCCTTGCCAGCCACATTGGGGAGGTTCTTGGGCCGCAGATGGCCGGGAGTTTGAGACCCCATTTTACATTATTTTATATTTGAGTGCAGTTACGTGTTATTAATAAAAAAAAAAAAATTCAATATGTAAGTTGCATTTTCACAATAGAGATTGCACTACAGTACTTGTATTAGCTGAATTGAAAAATATGATTTGTTTTTTACAGTGCAAATATTTGTAATAAAAATAATATAAAGTAAGCACTGTACACTTTTTATTCTGTGTTGTGATTGAAATCAATATATTTGGAAATGTAGAAAACATCCAAAAATATTTAAATAAACAGTATTCTATTAACAGTGCGATTAAAACTGTGATTAATTGTGATTAATTTTTTTAATCATTTGACAGCCCTATATAAAACACACGTGCCATCATAACACAGAGCAGGTTAACTGTATTTATCTTGAGACGTAAACAAGGTGGAGAGCAGGTTACTGTTGTTGGACCAAAATGCTTACTATACTACTCCAGCTGTTTGGAGGGTTTTTTTGGCTTGTGGAATAATATAGTTCTGAGAACAGTCTAAATTTTTCAATAAATCTGGTCACTCGAAACAGTTACTAAGCTGCTGCTTGAGCATGAGCACATCTAAGGATGAGATGCTTAGGCTGGTTTTAGCCAGGATATGTAAAACAAAGTTGTGGATTTGGGATACTCCTCCCTCTTTGGAACAATAGCCAGAGGAAATTGAATGCCATTTAAAATTAATTGATCTTTTAATTAAAGGAAGGGTTGGGGTGGAGAGGGGCAGACTTTCCGTGGGAAACATTTTTGACAAAACCTATACACTTGTGCTTTTTTTTTTTTTTTTTCAAAGAATAATGTAAACATGCTGATGGGAAGCAAATAGCTTTTCTTGTGTTTCCGCTCATAGTCGGCAATAGCAGAAAGCCCTATGGAATAGTCAGTCTTCAAAATTCTTTTGAGGCATCCTCAGAGAAAACAGGTTAAGGATTTGTTTTTCATTTTGTCAGGAGTTGCTTAGGCCTCATATTAAAATAGACAAGAAAGCCATTCTTATCTGAAAATTGTCCTCTCAGTTTCAGAAACGCTTTATTAGAATATACAGCAAAAGATAGGAGGAAATACTGCTCTTGGGCTTTTTCTTTAATGTACAGAAAATACCCAGTTGGTACTTAGCCTGTTTTACCCAGGTGTAAAGAACTTGGTGGTCTCAGTCCAGTTCCAATAAACAGGTGTTCACATAACTACTAACCTAGCTAACACTCTGAGCAGAGAAGCTTTAGACTTGAAAAGCTTGGAGGCCAAAGTGCCCATAACAAATTTTCTGGACCTTAAAAGATGAACCTCAATTCTCATGGGGAGGAACCATCTGTTTGGAGCTTGAACTGCTGCTGATTGCTTTATCTGTTCCTTGGCTGTATAGGAAATTCAATCTTCAGGACTGTCAATAATTCAGCGCCTCTGAAAAGTACCTAACTAAGTACCTAATTAAAGGTATGTCTTCACTACCAATATTAAAGGGCTGCCATAGTTGCAGCACCGATGCTGGGAGAGAGGTCTCCCAGCGCTGTGAAAAGACCACCCCATGAGGGGAGCTCTCCCAGTGCTGGTGCACTGTCTACGCTTCCACTTTACAGCCCTGAAACATGCGTCGCTCAAGGGGGTGTTTTTTCACACCTCTGAGCGAGAAAGTTTCAGCACTGCAAAGTGGCAGTGTAGACCAGGCCGAAATTTATAACTTGTCTGAGGGCATGTTTCGTTTAATCTAATCCCTAAATCTTTTTATATAAAGTCTCATTGTATGAGAGGCACAGTGTGAGCGTCCATATACTAGGATGAATAGTGTGCATATATATACCATGTTATATCAGTAATTGTTTAAGTTATGTTTCAGAGTAACAGCCGTGTTAGTCTGTATTCGCAAAAAGAAAAGGAGTACTTGTGGCACCTTAGAGACTAACCAATTTATTTGAGCATGAGCTTTCGTGAGCTACAGCTCACTTCATCAGATGCATACCGTGGAAACTGCAGCAGACTTTATATATACACAGAGAATATGAAACAATACCTCCTCCCACCCCACTGTCCTGCTGGTAATAGCTTATCTAAAGTAATCGTCAGGTTAGGCCATTTCCAGCACAAATCCAGGTTTTCTCACCCTCCACCCCCCCACACAAATTCACTCTCCTGCTGGTGATAGCCCATCCAAAGTGACAACTCTTTACACAATGTGCATGATAATGAAGTTAGGCCATTTCCTGCACAAATCCAGGTTCTCTCACTCCCTCACCCCCCTCCAAAAACCCACCCCCATACACACACAGACTCACTCTCCTGCTGGTAATAGCTCGTCCAAACTGACCACTCTCCAAGTTTAAATCCAAGTTAAACCAGAACATCTGGGGGGAGGGAGGAAAAAACAAGAGGAAATAGGCTACCTTGCGTAATGACTTAGCCACTCCCAGTCTCTATTTAAGCCTAAATTAATAGTATCCAATTTGCAAATGAATTCCAATTCAGCAGTTTACATACCACACAACAGAACCACTAACCCAGGAACTTATCCTTGCAACAAAGCCCGTTGCCAATTGTGCCCACATCTATTCAGGGGACACCATCACAGGGCCTAACAACATCAGCCACACTATCAGAGGCTCGTTCACCTGCACATCCACCAATGTGATTTATGCCATCATGTGCCAGCAATGCCCCTCTGCCATGTACATTGGTCAAACTGGACAGTCTCTACGTAAAAGAATAAATGGACACAAATCAGATGTCAAGAATTATAACATTCATAAACCAGTCGGAGAACACTTCAATCTCTCTGGTCACGCAATCACAGACATGAAGGTCGCTATCTTAAAACAAAAAAACTTCAAATCCAGACTCCAGCGAGAAACTGCTGAATTGGAATTCATTTGCAAATTGGATACTATTAATTTAGGCTTAAATAGAGACTGGGAGTGGCTAAGTCATTACGCAAGGTAGCCTATTTCCTCTTGTTTTTTCCTCCCCCCCCCCCCCCCCCCCAGATGTTCTGGTTTAACTTGGATTTAAACTTGGAGAGTGGTCAGTTTGGACGAGCTATTACCAGCAGGAGAGTGAGTCTGTGTGTGTATGGGGGTGGGTTTTTGGAGGGGGGTGAGGGAGTGAGAGAACCTAGATTTGTGCAGGAAATGGCCTAACTTCATTATCATGCACATTGTGTAAAGAGTTGTCACTTTGGATGGGCTATCACCAGCAGGAGAGTGAATTTGTGTGGGGGGGTGGAGGGTGAGAAAACCTGGATTTGTGCTGGAAATGGCCTAACCTGACGATTACTTTAGATAAGCTATTACCAGCAGGACAGTGGGGTGGGAGGAGGTACTGTTTCATATTCTCTGTGTATATATAAAGTCTGCTGTAGTTTCCACGGTATGCATCTGATGAAGTGAGCTGTAGCTCACGAAAGCTCATGCTCAAATAAATTGGTTAGTCTCTAAGGTGCCACAAGTACTCCTTTTCTTTTTGTTTAAGCTATAAGAATGAAATAATGGTGGTGGCATTAAAATAACTTTTAAATATATCACGTAACTATATATGGCCTGAGGTAAAAGTAATTGTATTCTGTTTTCATGTTTAATTCTTCATCTTTTTGGGATGGTTAGACACTGAATTTCAAATACTGTATCATGAAACATGTGGGTTTTGTGCTTTGTGATATACCAGTTGCAGAAGAAAGGTAATGTAGATAATGGAAACAATTTTCACTTATGCTTCTGGAATTCTGAATTAAAAATATTCAATGGGGGCATTGAGAGCACAGCAGACACAGGCTCCCTGATCCAGGGCCTGGCCCCAAGTAGCCATTATAGGGAAAGTCTGGCTTTGGCCTTGTAGCCTTGGGCTGGAGGGAGCATTCTCAGTTGCTTTATAGGGATGGTGCATGTGCTGTCTGGTCAGCAACAGGAGCTTTGAGGGGATGGGGCATGCTTAGTGAGGATGGAATCTCTGGAGATTTTAGAAGCTGAAATGAAAATTCTCTACTGAGTATGTGTGAACTATTTTTCAGAGGCTTATAAATTGGCCACAATTAGGTGAATTTGCACAAGAATGGCAAAAGACAGGTAGGTCCCTAACGCACAATTTGATTTCATTTGATTTAAAGGCCTATGTGGACAATCGTAAATTGATTTAAACCTAGTTTATCAATTTTTTTAAGCAAATCATTTTAGAAAGTCGACACACAAGTTTGCATTGATTGAATTAAATCAATTTGAATGACACCTTTAGTTGAACTGGTTGTTGAGTGTAGTGCACAGGAGCTGGGTGGTGTTGGTGGCCTGTGATATACACGTTGTAAGACTAGATGATCTAGCCTTAAGCTCTTACTCTGACAGTGCAAGTTTTGTGTGCAGACCAGCCCTCAGCAGGGTGTCACTTAGCTGATCAAGATCATTATCTCTAGCCCTCAAAGGGTGGAGAATTGCTAAGAGTTTGTCACCTTGAGGACACAGGAAAGTATGTATCTTGATTACCAGAGACTGAGTACAGTGCACTTCATAACACCACCCAAACAAAATGAGTTTTTTCAACTTTTGCTAATTTTTTCTCCTTTAAATTATGGGAATAGGAGTCCTACATATAGCTAGAGAATGGGTGCAGAATGATGTCTCCAGCAAGACCAGTCATGGTGATCCCCAACTCTAGGGTCTGTGTTGCCTGTATGTAACTAATGGGAATTTCCATGTGTTATAAATTTTCTAAAGCATAACATATCCCAGCAGAATTTTTTTTCCTATCCACCTTGAATTTTGTAAGGTTGAAAAACAATTGTTATAAAAAAGGAGTAATTTCCTAGCAACATGGCTCTGCTTTCTGGGTCAAACCAACTGGGATATATGTTGTTGCATACTTAAGCAAATTTCTGCTGTACCAACTCATCCTTTTGACTGGGTCCAGGTTTACCCTGCTGGTTTCACAGTATATATATTCTAGGTTGAGAAGTATCTAACTCTTCTGCTGTAATTACAGGGTCTCTCTCCAGAAATAACTGTTTTGGTTGAATCTCTTTATTATATGGTTGCTGTTGGAACACTTGACGATTGTGAAGTTTTCTCCTTGTCTATCTCTTTTGGTCTTTATAGAGATATTCCAGAGTATTAGTGAAGATCTGTTACAAGTAGTACTTTTTTGAAGAAGAGAATCTTAACTTTTGATAGGTGTTCTCTGTGTTGTTATAGCTCTCCCACACTAACACAGTCACCTTCAGCCACAATTAGGGATACTGTAATGTGCCCATGAGCTGCAGACAAGACGTGACTCTTAGCCCTGGTCTACACAAAGACTTTAGATCGAATTTAGCAGTGTTAAATCAATGTAAACCTGCACCCGTCCACACGATGAAGCCCTTTATTTCGACTTAAAGGGCTCTTAAAATTGATTTCCTTACTCCACCCCTGACAAGTGGATTAGCGCTTAAATCGGCCTTGCCGGGTCGAATTTGGGGTACTGTGGACACAATTCGATGGTATTGGCCTCCAGGAGCTATCCCAGAGTGCTCCATTGTGACTGCTCTGGGCAGCACTCTCAACTCAGATGCACGATTGTTTGCCGTTGCTTTGATGCAGGGAGGGGTGACTGACGACACGGCTTACAGGGTTGGCTTACAGGGAGCTAAAAATCAACAAAGGGGGTGGCTTTACATCAAGGAGTATTTCAGGCAGGACTTCACGGAGGGTTCCAATAAGAAATGGTGCACCTAAGTTATTGTTCTAATTGGAACAAGGAGGTTAGTCTGGCCTCTGATTGATACATGGCTAGATTTACCTCGCTGCACCTTCTCTGTGAGTGACTGCAGTGTGACCTCGAGGAATGAGTCCCCTAGACGGGGTTGCGGGGGGGGGTTTGCAAATGAGTACAAAACAAATCTGGTCTATTTCTTGTTTTGATGCACTCCATCTGTCTTTTACATCTTTGGCTGGCAGCAGACGGTGCAGAAGGACTGCATGGCATCCACATCTCATGGCTGCTCGGCAGAAGATGGTACAATAGGACTGCTATCCATCCTTATCTCTTGCCTGCCCCGCAGAAGAGGATGCAATAGGACTGCTAGCAATCCGTATCACCTGCCTGCTCACCATAAGATGGTTCAATAGGACTGACTGCAGGACTAAAGAGAATGACCTGATCAAGTTACTCCAAATTTAGTCCCTGCGCCCATGTCTGCCCAGGCGCTCCTGATCAACCTCACACAGGCGACCAGGAGCACCTCAGACATGACGATGACGGCTACCAGTCCTATTGCACAGTCTGCTGCCACAAGGCAATGGGTTGCTGCTGCTGTGTAGCAATGCAGTACCGTGTCTGCCAGCACCCAGGAGACATATGGTGACAGTGAGCTGAGCGGGCTCCATGCTTGCCATGGTATGGCGTCTGCACAGGTAACTCAGGAAAAAAGGCACGAAACGATTGTCTGCCCTCACTTTCACGGAGGGAGGGAGGGAACGGGGGCCTGATGATATGTACCCAGAACCACCCACGACAATGTTTTAGCCCCATCAGGCATTGGGATCTCAACCCAGAATTCCAATGGGCAGCGGAGACTGCGGGAACTGTGGGATAGCTACCCACAGTGCAACGCTCCGGAAGTCGACTCTAGCCTCGGTACTGTGGAAGCGCTCCGCCGAGTTAATGCACTTAATGCACTTAGAGCATTTTCTGTGTGGGGACACACACTTGAATATACAAAACCGATTTCTAAAAAACCGACTTCTATAAATTCAACCTAATTTCGTAGTGTAGACATACCCTTAGTAATAGCGCTGTCAGGACTGCTGGGTGACCGGCCGTGGCTGGAGGCACAGGCTGGAGCAGGAGCAATCTGTCAGAACTACCAGGTTCGTGGATGACTTGTTCTCTGAACACTCATCTCACAAACTTTGGAACACAAATATTTAAGATTCATCCTTCTTTTGCCTCCCCTCCTTGCCCAAACTACATTTGGAGGGGAGGGAGGAGTCTGACTGCGTGGAAATCTATATACATTTGAGTAATCTTGGTGCTGTACAGGCTGGGTTGGTACTACTTGCATTAAAATGACACATCAGGCAATCCAAATCTGTGATGTGATTGAAATTAGAAACTTGTTTTTTCCTGTTTGTGTATGGAGTAGAGTGAGAGCTAGATTTGACTGAAGACACACCCTGTTATCCTTTGGGATAAGGCTGCAGAGAATTTTTAAAATCATCCTAGCATGGCAACAAAGTTATGCCTACTGGTGCCAAAGGACTAGAGTTGCTGCAACAAGGCATTGCTGTGTTTATAGGTGCTAGGAGTTTCAGAGAGCACTACAACCAGCTAAATCAAAGCTATGTCATAGCCTTCAGACAGATCTGTGACTTCATAGTTTTGTTTTGGTTTTCCATTAAATCTTGAAAGGAGCTTTGAATAAAAGGGCAGTGTGTTGACATGGCCTTGAAAAGCCAGAGGGGTAATAAGTAGGGATTAGGGCTGTCAAGCAATTAAAAAAATTAATCGCGATTAATCGTGCTGTTAATAATAGAATACCATTTATTTAAATATTTTTTGATGTTTTCTACATTTTCAAATATATACATTTCAATTACAACACAGAAAACAAATGTACGGTGCTCACTTTATATTTATTTTTGATTACAAATATTTGCACTGTAAAAAACAAACAAGTTTGTTTACATTTGCAGGAGATAATGCTGCCCGCTTCTTGTTTACAACGTCACCTGAAAGTGCAAACAAGTGTTCACATTGCACTATTCTGGCTGGTGTTGCAAGATACTTCGGTGCCAGATGCGCTAAAGATTCATATGTCCCCTCATGCTTCAACCACCATTCCAGGGGACATGCATCCATTCTAATGATGAGTTCTGTTTGATAACAATTCAAAACAGTGCAGACCAATGCATGTTCATTTTCATCAGCTAAGTCAGATGGACCAGCAGAAGGTTGATTTTCTTTTTTAGTGGTTCGGGTTCTGTAGTTTCCGAATCAGAGTGTTGCTTTTTTAAGACTTCTGAAAGCATGCTCCACACCTCGTCCCTCTCAAATTTTAGAAGGCACTTCAGATTCTTAAACTTCTGGGTCGAGGGCTGTATCTATCCTTAGAAATCTCACATTACCTTGTTTGCATTTTCTCAGATCTGCGGTGAAGGTGTTCTTAAAACGAACAACGTGCTGGGTCGTCATCCGAGACTGCTATAACATGAAATATATGGCAGAATGTGGGTAAAACAGAACAGGAGACATATAATTCTCCCCCAGTCACAAATTTAATTAACACATTTTTTTAACGAGTATCATCAGCATGGAAGCATGTCCTCTGGAATGGTGGCTGAAACATGAAGGGACATATGAATCTTAAGCGCATCTGGCACGTAAATATCTTGCGATACCAGCTACGACAGTGCCATGCAAATGCCTGTTCTCGGTTTCAGGTGACATTGTAATTAAGCGAGCAGCATTATCTCCCATAAATGTAAACAAACTTGTTTGTCTTAATGATTGGCTGAACAAGAAGTAGAACTGAGTGGACTCATAGGTTCTCAAGTTTTGCACTGTTTTGTTTTTGAGTGCAGTTATGTAACACAAAATCTACTTTTGCTAGTTGCACTTTCACAATAGAGATTGCACTACAGTATTTGTATGAGATTAATTGAAAAATACTATATCTTGTTTTTACAGTGCAAATATTTGTAATAAAAATAATATTAAGTGAGAACTGTACACTTCGTATTCTGTGTTGTAATTGAAGGGAATATATTTGAAAATGTAGAAAAACATCCAAAAATATGTAATAAATTTTAATTAGGATTTGGCTGTTTAACAGTGCGATTAAAACTGCGATTAATCGCAATTAATTTTTTAAAGTTAATCACGTGAATTAATGGAAGTTGTATGTTGCTGCTTAGTCATCTTTTAGCTAAAAGATGTGCATTTAGTTTTTTAATCATTTCTCAAGTCAACCCCTTCAGACCACTCACTATTCTTTTTGCTCTGTTTTGACACACCGCTAAATGGAGGTTCCTAGAACAGGGTACAAATATTAGTGCTTTCTCACAAAGACCATGCTGTTCCTCCTGGATCCGTGTTGATAAGTTTCTGGGTATTCTGCTCAAACTGCATACAGGGGTTTTGCCAAATATTATACTGGCCTATATAATTTGCTGTCTACTTCCTAGCTTCCAAACATTCCCCTCCCATTGGGCGTTATTTTTCAGAAATGTATTGACTTTTATTTTTCCTGAGCAAATTTGCTTGATTTTTGCCTGCTTTATTTTTGTCCCCCCCTCATCTTATTGGTGCACACCGCCCCCCCCCCCCCGCACCTTCCCAATATAGCACCAGCTACAAATTTAATATTTGTCTTCAAGATATTTAACAATGTTAATTAAAACTAGGTTTAATACTGATTGCTAATATTGATTCCCCTCCTCCCAGCACAATACTTTGCCATTTATAAAACTTTATTTTAATATCTTTCAGCCAGTTTTCAAACCTTGTCAGTGCTCATATCCAAGACAGTTTGAATTGACTCCCAAATAAGATTTTTTTTATGCCCCACTGAAGTTCAGATCTATTGCATCTATTGTTTCCTTTATCTAGGATTGCCAGGCATCCAGTTTTCAACCGGAGTGCCTGGTGGAAAAGGGACCCTGGCGGGTGGCTTCAGTAGCACCGCCGACTGGGCTGTTTAAAAGTCTGGTTGGCTGCCCACAGCAGGACAGGTAGGGGGCCTGCCTGGCTCTGCGCGGCTCCTAGGAAACTGCCAGCAGCTCTCTCCAGCTCCTAGGCAGAGGCGTGGCCAGGTTGCTCCGCAAGCTGCTCCTGCCTGCAGGCACTGCCTCTGCAGCTCCCATTGGCTGACCAGAGGGAGCTTTGGAGCTGGCGCTTGGGGTGAGGACAGTGCATGGAGCCGCCTGGCCTTGGCTCCACCTAGGAGCCAGAGGGAGATGTTGCTGCTTCCAGGAGCCGCCTGAGGTAAGCGCCACCCAGAGTCCGTGCCCCTGTCCTGAGCCCTCTTCCCGCTCAAACCCCCTCCTGAACCCCAATCCCCTGCCCGAGCCCTGAGCCCCCTCCTGCACCGCAGACACTTCATCATCACCAGCGAGAGCCCACACCCCAACCCCCTGCCCCAGCATGGAGCCCCCTCCTGCACCCTGAACCCCTCATTTCTGGCTCATACGCTCTCCCACACCAACTTAATTTAATTCCAGTTTCTATTCAAGTAGAGCTCAACACAATTCACAAGTAAATAAAACAGTAATTTAGTTAAAATGAAATGCATCGTTCATCATTTTCTAACCCATGCAAAAATTAAGAAACCTGTATGTTATGCTATGTAAATGCTGAAGTATATGTGTATGGATATAGTGTATCTTCCTGATCAGCAAAACGAACCAAATTTAGTGGAAAGGGTATACTTTGAAAATCAACAAATTTTAATGGTTACAAACCAGTGAGAATAAACTTTTCTTTATGAAAATAAATAAAAAGTACAAATGCAAAACAAACTTAAAAAGTATTTAAATTATGGTTTCCTGGTTGCTAATTTAAATCAATCCACCTATGCTGATACAGACATTAAGACTAATAAGAAATGGGAGGGGCTCAAACAAATTTTCAGGTGTCCTCTGATGTCTTTGAAGATTACAGAAGAATTTTCTGACTGCATTTAATAAGACGGAGTTTTATGTAAATGGATGATGCAGATTTTGGGTTGTCATGTGTAAGGCATGTATACTTTTAATTTAGGCAGAAAGTTACAGGTCCCTCTCCAAGTTCTCTTTTCTTTTTTCCACCTCTTTCTGCAGTGTGTGGATCTGAGCTGCAATGAACTGAGTGAAATCACATTACCTGAAAACCTGCCTCCAAAACTACAGGAACTAGACCTGACTGGAAACCCCAGACTAGTCCTGGATCACAAAACCCTAGAGTTGCTGAAGTAAGTAAAATGTCTTTTTAATAATGCAGGAGGCAGAATGACTACAAAGGCATGTGGGACAAGAACCCAGTTCACAAGTTTGAGACATACATATCTCTTCAAGGAGGGCAAAAAGGCAACACGTGTGTAGGTAATTCAGAAAATTAAAGCTTCTCTAAACAGAATTATTTTACTGGCACACAAATACAATTGCTGTCAATTACCATTCCTAATCAAAACCAGCTGTAACTACAATTGGGCTGATTTGACCTAATTTTTCACACTATACATTAGTTTATTTCACTACTGAGATGCCTATGGCTTGAAACTATTGGTTTCCTCCCTTGTCCTCTCACTGTCACTTGTCACAATCCTGTGCTTCTTTCCACATGACTCTGCGTTGTATGACTTTCCTGTGGTACTTACCCTCTCCAGACTTGTGGCTTTTAAAGACGCACTTCTGTTATACTGCCTGCAGTGAAGCTTAGTTATCTTGTTTGGGGGTTTTCTGTCCTTTGATTGTGAGCTCTTTGGAACAGGGATCATCCCTTATTGAATGTCTGGAAAGCACCTAGCACATTACAGGTGTCACCATAAATAATTGGGTTGGCACAGAGATAAGCAGTTTATTTTGAGCCTCTATAGATTCGTTCCACAGAGTGTTCTGGGTTTTTCCTCAGGGTGTAGGTGTTCTCGTGGTTCTGCCTTCAAGTCTCTCGTATTCTTTAACATTCAGCAGGCCAGAGCTATCTACACCAACTCTGAGGCTCTTTGCCTGTCTGATCCTTCCAGCCTGTTAGCTACTTAGACCAAATAGGTTCTGGGAACAGTTTAGATTTTTTTAAAAGGTTAAGCAACTGTTCATATAACTCTAAACAATTTTCAGACAAACAGTGCAGTATTAAGTTTCACCTGTCACAAGTGATGCTTGTTCACACTAAATTCGTTAGCTTTTCAGAATTAAATCTTGGTATCTTATTGTGTTAAACAGAGAAAAATTATTTAAAACCAGTAACCTAGGTTAAATGGGAATTTAAGGCAAGTGTTTGATAGTTGAAAATAAATGTCAGTATTTTATACGGCGAACAAGGCAAGTGAACAGGAAAAATTATCCTTCTCTATTTTAGGAGTAACCTTAACACAACAGCAGTGCAGAAATATGTCTCTGTTCTGCAGATGACTTCTGAAGATGGTAATTGAATTATGCTTAATTCTTTTACAATGGCAAATCTCCCTAATCCACATGTGGACGACAAGTGCAGTATGTGCAATAGAGAACTACCATATAGATTGCATGGTGATTTTTAGTCCTAAAAGTGCTACACCTAATCATGTAGAAATGCAATTTTTGCACTTTTATGGAAGCTACTCTGCCAACAATGTGAGGTAGCAGTTACCCTCATTTTACAGATGGGTAACCTGAGGTAGACAGTTCATGGCTTACCCAAGGTCAGTAGTCTTTAGCAAAACCAAAAATCGAACCCAAGTATCCTGACTCAGTCCTCTACTGTAATTACCAGATAGTCTCACTCTTAAATGCAAGGTACGTTGTTCACTATGGGAAGATTTATCAGCCAATATATTTTCACCAGTGATCCTTCATGTTAAATTTATTTATGTTCACTAAACCTTTAGGATATTAAAACTGAAGGAATTCTTAATCTAAGTTTCTTTTCGCTGTTTAACTAGTTTGTTCAGTTTCTGCTTCTCAGTTTGGACAATGAAAATAGACTAGAGAGTTTTACTACAGTCCTTATTAATTTCTTGTCACTTTCAGGTTACCACAGTGCTGCAATTTTTAAGTTGGGAGCAATGCAAAAGAAATGTGTCTTAATTTACAAACTCTTTGCACTGGTGTATTAGTTTTTAAACTTCATGGAAACTTGTTTTTGGCCTTAAGATTATTAAAGGAGCCAAATGTTGGGTTGCATTTGACCTGTTGCTGTCGTCCTAACAATGCATCACAAGACCCAGATCTGTCCATGAGAGTTTTTAAATTATCCTGTGTTGATGTGTGTGTACGTACGTACGCACGCACGCGCGCACACACACACACACACACACACACACACACACACACACACACACACACGAGAGAGAGAGAGAATCTCACAGCAAATAAGTTAATAACTTAGTGCAAGTTGATAAATTAATTGGTTAATAACATAGTAAAAGCATCCTGATTGGTTAATATCTTAAATTACTTAATAATCAGTGTTTTAATATCATGTGTTGCAAAGAGCCGCAAGAGGCACATTAAAGAGCCACTTGTGGCTTGTGAGCATCAGTCTGAGTAGCACTGGTCTAATAGATGGTTTGCTGGCAGGAAGGACCATTCTTTGCCTTATGTCCAATTACTGAAGATGCAAAGGAGTCACTGCTGGTTTTTCCCAGTTGCCCGTCAGAGCTGCAGTGGAGATGTGCGAAATTCAAACAGCTTAATGGGACTAAATCGGGGGGCCCAGATAATCTTCATCCAAGAATATTAAAGGAATTGGCACATGAAATTGTAAGCCCATTAGCAAGAATTTTTAATGAATCTGTAAATTCAGGGGTTGTACTGTATGATCGGAGAATTGTTAACATAGTTCCTATTTTTAAGAAAGGAAAAAAAAGTGATCCGGGTAACTACAGGCCGGTTAGTTTGTCATCTGTAGTATGCAAGGTCTTGGAAAAAATTTTGAAGGAGAAAGTAGTTAAGGACATTGAGGTCAATGGTAAATGGGACAAAATACAACATGGTTTTACAAAAGGTAGATTGTGCGAAACCAACCTGATCATCTTCTTTGAGAAAGTAACAGATTTTTTAGACAAAGGAAACACAGTGGATCTAATTTACCTAGATTTCAGTAAGGCATTTGATACCGTGCCACACAGGGAATTATTAAAATGGAAAAGATGGGGATCAATATGAAAATTGAAAGGTAGATAAGGAATTGGTTAAAGGCGAGACTACAGCGGGTCCTACTGAAAGGTGAACTGTCAAGCTGGAGGGAGGCTACCAGTGGAGTTCCTCAAGGATCAGTTTTGGGACCAATCTTATTTAATCTTTTTATTACTGACCGTGGCACAAAAAGTGGGAGTGTGCTAATAAAGTTTGCGGATGATACAAAGCTGGGAGGTATTGCGAATTTAGAGAAGGACCGGGATATCAGACAGGAGGATCTGGATGACCTTGTAAACTGAGTAATAGTAATAGGATGAAATTTAATAGTGAGAAGTGTAAGGTTATGCATTTAGGGATTAATAACAAGAATTTTAGTTATAAGCATCAATTAGAAGTAACGGAGGAGGACCTTGGAGTATTGGTTGATCATAGGATGACTATGAGCTGCCAATGTGATGTGGCTGTGAAAAAAGCTAATGCGGTCTTGGGATGCATCGGGCGAGGTATTTCCAGTAGAGATAAGGAGGTTTTAGTACCGTTATACAAGGCACTGGTGAGACCTCATCTGGAATACTGTGTGCAGTTCTGGTGTCCCATGTTTAAGAAGGATGAATTCAAACTGGAACAGGTACAGAGAAGGGCTACTAGGATGATCCAAGGAATGGAAAACTTGTCTTATGAAAGGAGACTCAAGGAGCTTGGCTTGTTTAGCCTAACTAAAAGAAGCTTGAGGGGAGATATGATTGCTCTCTATAAATATATCAGAAGGATAAATACTGGAGAGGGAGAGGAATTATTTAAGCTCAGTACCAATGTGGACACAAGAACAAATGGATATACACTGTTCATTGGGAAGTTTAGACTTGAAATTAGATGAAGGTTTCTAACCATCAGAGGAGTGAACTTTTGGAATAGCCTTCCAAGGGAAACAGTGGGGGCGAAAGATCTATCTGGCTTTAAGATTAAACTCGATACGTTTATGGAGGAGATGGTATGATGGGATAACATGGTTTTGGTAATTAATTGATCTTTAAATATTCATGGTATATAGGCCTAATGGCCTGTGATGGGATGTTAGATGGGGTGGGATCTGAGTTACCCAGAAAATAATTTTCTGTAGTATCTGGCTGGTGAATCTTGCCCATATGCTCAGGGTTTAGGTGATTGCCATATTTGGGGTCGGGAAGGAATTTTCCTCCAGGGCAGATTGGAAGAGGCCATGGAGGTTTTTCGCCTTCCTCTGTAGCATGGGGCACGGGTCACTTGCTGGAGGATTCTCTGCTCCTTGAAGTCTTTAAACCATGATTTGAGGACTTCAGTAGCTCAGACATAGGTGAGAGGTTTTTCGCAGGAGTGGGTGGGTGAGATTCTGTGGCCTGCGTTGTGCAGGAGGTCGGACTAGATGATTATAATGGTCCCTTCTGACCTTAATATCTATGAATCACATTGCTTAAAGAAAGTCTATTGTAGATCTAGGTGCTGATGGCACTTACTGGACTAGAATTCTGTTGTGAACAGATCGCAACCCATAAAAGTGCCACTAAACACACTAGGAAGTAACTCTCTGGAGGGGGAATGGTAAAAGGATGCGGGGGAAGATCCAAAAAAGGCCAGTTTAGGACCCAAGGTGGGAAGTAATGCCATTTTGGAGTGTTCAAGAGCCTCCAAAGGGACAGAATTAGAAAAACAAAACTGCTACAGGCCTAGATCTGGTATAACCTTTTCCTAGTATGGGAAGATGGTCAAAGGTAAAATGGATAATAAATAGGGCATGGAAATGCAGACTTCCCCCCATCTTAAGTAACTCTCCATATTAAGTTTTGCATAAAAACTGAGTTTCTGAATTCAAGCCTAGTCATGATGGTCTTACTTAGCTTTATTTTCTGTGTGTATTTATGCACTAGAAGATAATCCTAATTGCTTTTTAATAGAGGCTTACTGTATTGCAAAAATAGGGTTTTTTTATAATGTCCAGGAAATATGCAAATAGTTCTAAAGAAGTGATCCTCTTCTTCTATGAAACTTTGAGACTGGGAGTTGGAATTTCTCTAGTACTGAATGCTACTGCTAAATGCCACAAGAGTCCTTGGTCTGTCAGTGCCAAAGGGGTGAGAGGGTGGCAAATTCAGTTCTCAGAAATCCATTTGGATCCAAGTTCCCACTTCTTGGAAAACAAGTGCAGTGTACATGAGCCACTTCAGTATCTGCTGTAAATTGCATTTGGGTATAGTTTATACCCAACTGCAAGTAGCATTACTTTGGAACGGGTCTGTTTTTTGTTTCTTGATTAGTGACCGTTCTTACAAGGTATATTAGAAGCATATTAAGTTTTCCTTCTGTTTGACACTTAGAAGGATGTGGAACCCAGAGACTAATACATAAACATCATTATGAGCATTACGTGGGGAGTTTTTTGTTTGTTTTTTAATGTGCTCTGGCAAGTGCATGTCCTACTTATTTATTTGTATAGGAAAAGACTCTGATCCAGATAGAGCAGCCCTAATTTAGTTGTTTGAGGAAGAGTTCCAAGGCCATGCAGATTGTGCACTCACAATTTCTTAGCATTTCAGTTTTAACAGGCAGTGAGGGCTTGGATAGGGAGAAATGCACTTTTAAATAGAGTGAATAGTTAAACCTTTTATGTTTGTCCTTTTATAATGCATTTGTTTCACTGAAAGGCTCTGGTGCCTTTGAAGATGTTGCATTGTGTGGAGAACTTGCTTAACTGCCAATGGAGCAGAACAACAGAGGGTCAGGTTTTTTCCTTCACATACAGTAGCAGTATGAAAAGATGGGTATGAACAGATGGGGCTGGCCCCTTTTAAAAGCTGTATTGTGCTGCATACCATTTTCAGATGTTTGAAATTGAGACCAGAGTTTACACTGATAGTTAATTGGAGGGAGGAAGGATCCAATACCCTAAGTAAGAGCTACCACTCCAGAGTCAGGGGGTAAGAGAATGGCAATTCTTACAGCTAGAGCACAGACCTGAAGGCACCTAGAGGGGAGAGCATCCTCATACTAGCTTTTAGACATTTTCATAAGAGGTTTTAGAACATTTTTCTATCAGGTTTTGACTCAGGGGTGGGAGGAAAAGCTGGATATGGTGGTGATATGGGAGCTTTCATTTTAATACAGTAAAAATAGAATGCAGAAAGGTCTCATTCTGGAAATGAGTAAAAGAAATGCACAAGTTAGATAGGATTTTCCCCCCATGCCTCCTCTCCTCCATATCTTCTCAGGCCAGTGGCAAATTCTGCTTGTGTTTTCTGCAGAGCCAAGGTTAAGGTTCAAATAGCTGAGAAAAGAAAAGACAGTTAAGGCAAACAAGAATGAAATAGACGTGCATCAGACTGCTTATTGTTTGTGTTTTTCTTGTGTGTATTCTGATGGATAACATTCCACACACTCTATTAAGTGTTTCCCTTTACAGGGACACCTCATTTTCTTAAATGTAGTCGTCTTAGCATATGCGCAACGTGCCTCAAGTGGCAGGTGACTAGGATAAGTGGGACAATAAAAGCTTCCTTACAATTTTAAGATAGCAGTGACTTTAAGCTAAATGTTTGTAGTATTCATTGGGCTTTTTTCTTTTCCCTTCTCACTGCAGTAACATTCGTTGTTTCAAGATTGACCAGCCCTCAGCTGGTGACGCTTCAGGAGCCCCAGCAGTGTGGAGTCATGGTTATACCGAAGCTTCGGGAGTTAAGAACAAGTAAGTCTGGCTTGGTATCAGCACAGAGGTGCTCTGCTGCTGGAACACTTCTGTATTAAAAAAAAAAACAAAAAAAACCACAAAACCCTACAAAGAAACTCTTTTCTTATGAGAAAGTTAGTTGGGGACATTCGTCTCACAAAAGCGGAGGCCATGGCATGACTTATATCTGTAAACTAGACCCCTGCTTGGCTCTCATATTTCTTCTTTGTTAAAGGAGTTGCTAAGATACAAGTGTAACTGATGCATTTTGTCTATGTAAGACTCCAGTATTTGCAAAAGACCCAAGTGCTTAAATGCATCTCTGCTCTTTGAAAAGCCTCTTTATCTTTTGCTTAAGCATGTGTCCCAAGCAAATCAGGGATGCTGCTGGAAGAGGAGTGTCTTAAACTGTGCATATTCCTGCACTACTGACTGGTCCTTTTTTAATGGCTAAAGCAGCCCTTGACAAGTAACATCTCAGGGGCCTGGCATGTTAACTGCTTGTATGCTGCTGGTTATATGATGTCATCTCACATTAATGGTCTGTGAATAACTTCTAAAAATCTTTTTGCGCTTTCAGTTAAGGTTTTCAAACACTTGAGTCAAGTGCCAGCAAGCTTATACTCACCATTTTATTAAATGTATCAACAAACTAAAATGATTATCACATAGAGTAAAAATGACAACTTTAAGGGGCCAGAGGAGTGAAGGCAATTTAAACTATGGTGTTCTCTTTCCATCCGCCTCCACCCATTTACATAGTGCAGTGCACACATGTGAAATAACTATTGAAAAGAAAAAAGAACAGTTAGGTGTACCAGATTAGTTTGAGTTGATCAGCTCACCAGGGCTTCGCTGTGGTAGTGGTGAAGGAGAGAGTAGGAATTGCTCAAAAAGTGAATTGCTGACCTCTGTATATGTTCTTGTTTTTAACACCATTTAGAAGTTAGAGTCAGAGAGCATAAAACAATTCATGGGATTGTTCATACCAGGTCCTGAGGGGTCAGAAGGCTTCCTCCTTAGCTCCGATAGCTTAGTGGAAATGGTACTTAGTGTAAACCTACTTTTCTTTGTGAATTTGTAGATTGAATCTTCCTGTCTGACGACTGTTCAGTTAATCTTACTCCAGCTGTCAGTGGGCATGCGTCCACGTCATAAACCCATGTCACAGCTTATCCCATGTTGGCCGCCTCAACAGAGGGGCCAAGATGTTATATGGTCTGAACTACCCTCTCACTTCTAAAGGCATTTGTTTCCATACTTCAATGAAACTTGTTCAAGGGGGCAGTATGGAGAAGCTTGCTTTACAGCTTCCTATGCTCACTTTTCATGGGTAAACCTAAGAGTAAACAGTGCAGTAGCTTTCTTGGGTTTTACTACTACTGCATTTCACATGCCAGAAAAGTTGAAAAATCATTAGTGGGTCTCTGTTTCAACGTCTTTGTTACTCTCTTTACCATGGAATTTAACAGTACCAGAAATGCTACTTATGTTGTTCACTACCAGGATCTGAAGTGAAACTGCATGACTCATGAAAAGTTTGTGATGCTCATTATAGTCTGATCTGCCTTCAAGCTGCACATCCTGGTCAGAACAATGAGAAAAGACTTGAGGAGTGTTAAAATGCTCCTCTGTTACAAATGCTTATATGTTAAAATACTATTTCCGGTTTTCCCTTTTTCCTTAGACTGTGTGTGGCAGCTCTTTCAGCGAATAATTTCTGTGACAACAGGGAGGCGCTGTACGGCGTCTTTGATGGTGATCGCAACGTGGAAGTGCCCTACCTTCTGCAGTGTACAATGAGTGATATCTTGGCAGAAGAGCTGCAAAAAACAAAGAGTGAAGAGGAATATATGATCAACACTTTCATCGTTATGCAGAGGTTAACCCCAGATCTTTAATTTTTGTCATCTTCCTCCATATGCTGATCAGTCAGCATACTTGCTTCTATCCCAGAGCTGTTTTTTCCACTGTTTTCTAAATGATTTTGTTTGCTAGCTTGTTACTGCACATTACTTAATTGCTTGTTTTTTTTAATTCTGACCTGCTGTTCCACACATGTCCTAAAAGGTTCATGACCAAGGAATGGATAGTTTTAGTCTCTTTTCTGAGATATACTTAATTTCTTTAAAAGTCTCATTGTTCAGAATTGTTAATATTTAAGGTAGTGATGTGACTTTTGTTTCCTGAGACTAATCATCTTTAAACATCCCCCCCTTACAACTCACAAAGCCCAGCGTGTTTCAGCCTGTCCCTCTGCACGAGTTCAGATGATCATAAACGTCAAAACTGTTGTTGAGGATATGCATTCTAACTGTTTAACTGTATATTTTCAATCCTAAAATTGAATTATTCAAGCAGGCATAAAGAGACGGTGCTATAAGCATAATGTGTAGTAGGTATTTTTGCAAAAACAACGGGGAGTCCAGTGGCACCTTAAAAACTAACAGATTTATTTGGGCATAAGCTTTCATGGGTAAAACACCCACATGGGTTTTTTACCCACGAAAGCTTATGCCCAAATAAAGCTGTTAGTCTTTAAGGTGCCACCCCACTCCTCGTTGTTTTTGTGGATACAGACTAACACTGCTACCTCTCTGATACTAGGTGGTTTTGGTTATTTGAAAACCAGTGTGCTGTTCTCGACAGTATAAGAGACTGTGTCTTGGGGAATAGAATTGAATGAAGAGGATCAGACAAAAGGGAAGGAAGAGATGGGGAAAGTAAAGGAGAAGACATGTAAATAGGCTTTACTACATGGCCTCATAGTGTGGACTACAGAGGTGTGAATTGCTGTGTACACTAAAGGACTGTGTTAACATTAACTAGGCCCCTTCTAGTTTGTGCTAGCAAGGTCTACACAGGGCAGTTACAGTGCAACACTTCAGTGAACGCTGTGACCCACATAGTCCGCACTGGAGGGCCATGAATTCCTGTGTCTGAGGGGTTGTTTACACCATATTTGTCAGACAGTCACTTCCTGAAAAGATCCAATTCCTACATCAGGAAGTAGGAGCAGTAGGATCAATCTGAATCAACTGTACACAAGAAAAAAAGGGCTACTGTGCCCTTTGTTTCTGTAATATTGTGGCTCCCCATTTTTATCATTACTTGGGACATTGCCTCACTCTGACAGGTGTTGGAAGTGAATCCTGCAGGATGATTAGAATCCTAGGTATGAGGCAGGGAAAGTACCTAATAGGTGGCCTTACCCATCTCTTTAGATTTCCTTGAAACTATACCAGTTTTTCTGCAAAAAAATATTTCTTTACACGTGTCTCAAAGAATAGGCTAATCAACAATTCATAGAACCCAGAAATAGTATTGGTTCTAGTTGCATGTATCCATTTATTGAGGGTTAGTACAATATTTCTGTTTCTCAAACATTCCTGAGCTAAAAAAATGCTAACCTACATCAGACCTTGGGTAACTGAATTTGAATATTATCACCTCAGGGTTCTATATCAAAGTTCTGATCTTTGTTAAAACAAAAGAGCTAAGAAAGCTAGGAACGTTCAGTAATTCAGTTGTTCAGTTACTGCAAAGAAAGTGAAGGTTAGAAGCCCATGCAGAGGGAGAGACGGAAAAATTGTTAAATACAATCAGAAATTAAATTGCAAAATGCTATAAAAAGTAGATTAGTTTTAATATGAGCAAGACAATACTTTGTATGCTTAAGACAGGTTTTATCATTGAACTTTAGCCAAGGCTTTCTAAAATGACAAGTTAAAAATATTCTTCAAATGTGCCTGATAAGATATTACTTCTGGTGTGATAATAGGTTTGTGAATTAGTGATCTGGAGACCAATTACAATTGGAAAGTGTTTTTTGTGTTTTTAATGGTGATAACTGCAAGTGTTCTAGTTTGTTTAGGTTAGATACTTTACTGTGGAACTTTAGGAGTCTGAAAGTGCAGAAAAACCATGGTTAAATACTTAAAACTGAGTGGCAATAAGTAGTAAAACATTGATTCCAGCACTTTAAAAAATACATTGCTGTTTTGGAAACTAAAGCTTCAGGTTCACAAATGATCATATTTTTAGATTCTACCTCTAGTTTTTCAATAGCTTCCTAATCCTTACATTTCCTAAAGGTTTTCTGGGGGGATGTATAAGGTAAAATACTCTAGCTGTCTTGGTAATGCGATGACAAGAGAGCAGTGGCACTGGGTTTGTGAGGGTTTTTTTAATTGAGCATGGATCCAATTGAGGATGTATATCTTCTTTCTTATAACACACTGCCCATGAGCTGTACATAACTTCCTCACAACTTTGGTATAAAGCGTCACAATCTGAACTGGAGTGCCTATTCTTCCCAGTGAACCTTGAGAGTCTGTGTCCTGTGATTGGGATTGCTGAACTGTGGTCCCCTGCTCCTCTCTCTACTCTGATCTCATAGTGTAACTTTTCCCATTAATCAGCAAGTATTGCTTTGTTTACATTCCAGGAAACTTGGAACTGCAGGACAAAAACTTGGAGGCTCTGCTGTCCTTTGCCATATAAAACACGATCCCATGGACCCAGGTGGATGCTTCACATTAACCTCAGCAAATGTGGGGAAGTGCCAAACTGTTCTCTGTAGGAATGGAAAACCTTTGCCTTTGTCCAGGTCTTATGTGATGAGTTGTGAAGAAGAGCTAAAGAGGATTAAACAGCACAAGGCCATTATCACAGAGGTAAGAACTGTAGTGCTGGCGGAGGGAATGTTACAGTCTGCAACTTCCTCTAGAGACAGTTCTGAGCAACACACCAAACATATTTCCTTATCATATAAATAATAACCTGTAGTTTAAAGACAGGTGCGGCTGTGCTGGGAATTTCATCTTCCCCTTCCAGTATGTTTTGTGTCATGTGGTCCAGTTGCTGTTGCTCTACAGAGATACTCAGCCACAAGGGTCTGAGCATGCTGACCTTAAACGGGGAAGATGAGGAAACCAACCTTCTACCTGGAAGAGGAATTGCTGGGCTGGAGTAGGGATGAAGAGCCCATCCTCTTTGTGTAGGGTGGAAAAGTGCTCAGAGAGAGCTTGGGGTGTGATGTCTTTTCTTCTGTAAAAAGAAAAGGAGGACTTGTGGCACCTTAGAGACGAACAAATTTATTTGAGCATAAGCTTTCGTGAGCTACAGCTCACTTCATCGGATGCATCCGATGAAGTGAGCTGTAGCTCACGAAAGCTCATGCTCAAATAAATTTGTTCGTTTCTAAGGTGCCACAAGTCCTCCTTTTCTTTTTGCGGATGCAGACTAACACGGCTGCTACTCTGAAACTTTTCTTCCATGAGAGACTCTGCTCCTTCCTTCTATCTGACCAGCCAGGACGCTGACAGACAGCAGGCTGATGTTTCTGTCCCACGACAGAATGTATTGTGCCAGCTATGGGCTTGTGCTCTGGCAGGCAGCTCTGTTGTAGAGAGACTGCAGCTTCTGCACAAGGAATCCATTCTGTGCTCACCCACAGATTGGAGGTTGAGTGAGCTGCTGGAAGAGTAGAGAACCAGTCTCCTCCCTTGGAAGATAAAGCCCCAGAGGGCAGGTAGCTGACACAGAACATACATGTGGGGAATTGATGGAAAGCAGAAAGAGAGAGGAGCCCCTCCTTTTCTTTTTGGTCTGCTGCATCCCTACTTAAGGATTTGATGCTCAGCCTACTGCTGTACATGCATAGATCTGTTAAACCTGCCAAGCAAAGGTGGTGGGGGATTAGAATCTAAAATGTGACATGCTTGAAGCAAGCCACTCCATCACGTACTGCAGATAACCAGGGAGCTGTCAGTATGTCCCTTTGTAAAGGAGAAGTTAATTCCTGCTTTAAATCTTAAAATGACTCATCAATTTCACACACTTGGATGGCTTATCAATTCTGTCAGGCTTATTTATAATATGGAACCCTACCAGGCCAACGAGGTTTTTCTGTTCTGAGGCATTTTAAAGGCCTACCTTTTTCTTAGTCTTCATTCACTTTCCTTTGGTTATTTGTTCTGTAGTGGCCATTGCTGGCATCAGTTGGACCAAATGATTTATAATCAAAGTGGTTCTCTAAATTAGCTGGGTTGAAGTTATCCCCGTCAAGTCTGGCAGGTAACCAAACACAACAACACTTGAGATGCTTGCTCTCCTTACCCTGCCAGCTCAGATTCTAACTAAGCCAGAATCTTGGGGTTTGAACGTACATGGGATGTATTTCTTAAATACACATTTTTAATGGTGTTTTCCCGCTCAGATATTACTCCTCCTCCCCTTGGGAAATCTCATATCTAAGAGGAAATGTAGTAAGTAATTGGGGTATGTAAAACATTTCACTACAGCTCAGCTGATTGGAAAACACAGACTTGCACTCTGCTATATTTGACTTGCATGCTTAATTTAAAGAATATTTTTAAATTGTACCTTTCGAAGGGCTGAGCTGAGATAAATAATGTACAGCTGCAGGAGAGATGCCATAACCATGATCCCTAGCCCAGGGGTGGCCAACCTGAGCCTGAGAAGGAGCCAGAATTTACCAACATACATTGCCAAAGAGCCACAGTAATATGTCAGCAGCCCCCACATCCGTTCCCGCCCCTCCCCCACTCCCAGTGCCTCTGACCCACCATAGCCCTGCCAATCAGTGCCTCCCCCTCCCTCCCTGCACCTCCTGATCAGCTGTTTCATGGCCTGCAGGAGGCTCGGGGGTGGGGGTGGGTAGGAACGAGGGCATGGCAGGCTCAGGAGAGGGGGCGGGAAGGGGTGGGGTGGGGACAGGGCCCGTGGCAGAGCCAGGATTTGAACAGTGAGCACCCCCCCACATATTGGAAAGTTGGCGCCTGTAGATCCAGCCCCGGAGTCGGTGCCTATTACAAGGAGCCGCATATTAACTTCTGAAGAGCCGCATGTGGCTCTGGAGCCACAGATTGGCCACCCCTGCCCTAGCCATTGTTCAGTATGGACTTGTGGGGGCGGAGAGGATCATACACAAGATAAAATACCTTAAGTGGGGGGACAGATCTGACTGGCTAACAAGACAGTAGTTGCATGAGCCATTAGCCAGAGCAGTGACCCCCACACCCTTATGCACAGTGTGTACCATTTGCAGGAGTTTAGGGGATGGTGGGGTGGTATAAGGGGTGGTTTTCCCTGGGCCCCCAGGTTGAGACACCCTCAAAGAAGGAGGTTCTACAACCCCATGTGTGCCACTCAGGTTTGGTCCCACAACTGCTCTCACTACGGAGGGACCATGGGGCCAAACCTGAGTGGTGGTGCTACCTCATAAACCGGGTCGCAATGCCTGGAGCAGGGAGCCAGGCCCAGCCTTATGGGTGCAGGAGCCAAGCTGCTGCTGTGGATTGTGGTTGTGCATACCAGAGAAACGGTTCTAGGGGGGGCCTCAAGCTAAAGTTTATTTGCCCAATTATATGCTCCATTATGTTGTCGAGTAGCCTCTTGGGCACTAGAGAGACAGACCTGTATATATGTGACACCATAACTGTAACTTGTATTAAGTCCATTGAGACAGCATGGTGTATGAGCTAAGCATGAGCCATAAACTTGTGAGTCCTAATCCCAGTGCGTGCACTGAGTCAATGTAGCCTTTTGCAAGACACTTCATAGAGCCTAAGGCCAGAAGGGATCACTGTGATCTAATCTCTCCTCCTGTATAATTCAGGCCATAGAACTTCCGCAAAACAATTCCTAGAGCATATTTAGAAAAACATCCAGTCTTGATTAAAACTTGTCAGTGATGGAGAATCCACCATGACCTTTGGTAAATTGTTCCAATGTTTAATTATCCTCACTGTCAAAATTTTACACCTTATTTCCAGTCTGCATTTCTCTAGCTCAACTTCCAGCCATTGGATTGTGTTTTACCTTTCTCTGCTAGTTTGAAGAGTCCATTGTTAAATATTTGTTCCCCCTGTAGATTCTTACAAATGATAAAGAAGTCACTCCTCAACTTTCTCTTTGTTAAGCTAAATAGATAGACTCAAAGACCTCAATCACCATAAGGCATGTTTTCTAGTCCTTTAATCATATCTTCATTAATGATCTGGAGGATGGTGTGGATTGCACCCTCAGCAAGTTAGCAGATGACACTAAACTTGGAGGAGTGGTAGATATGCTGGAGGGTAGGGATAGGATACAGAGGGACCTACACAAATTAGAGGATTGGGCCAAAAGAAATCTGAGATTCAACAAGAACAAGTGCAGAGTCCTGCACTTAGGAAGGAAGAATCCCATGCACTGCTACAGACTAGAGACTAGGAAGCAGTTCTGCAGAAAGGGACCTAGGGGTTATGGTGGACAAGAAGTTGGATATGAGTCAATAGTGTGCCCTTGTTGCCAAGAAGGCTAACAGCATTTTGAGCTGTATAAGTAGGAGCATTGCCAGTAGATCGAGGGACGTAATCGTTCCCCTCTATTCGGCATTGGTGCGGCCTCATCTGGAGTACTGTGTCCAATTTAGGGCTCCACATTACAAGAAGGATGTGGAAAAATTGGAGAGAGTCCAGCGGAGGGCAACAAAAATGACTGGGGGCTGGAGCACATGACTTACGAGGAGAGGCTGAGGGAACTGGGATTATTTCTTCTGCAGAAGAGAAGAATAAGGGGGGATTTGATATCTGCTTTCAACTACCTGAAAGGGGGTTCCAGAGAGGATGGATCTAGACTGTTCTCAGTGGTACCAGACAATAGAACATGGAGTAATGGTCTCAAGTTGCAGTGGGGGAGGTTTAGGTTGGATATTAGGAAAAACTTTCACTCGGAGGGTGGTGAAGCACTGGAATGGGTTACCTAGGGAGGTGGTGGAATCTCCTTCCTTAGAGGTTTTTAAGGTCAGGCTTGACAAAGCCCTGGCTGGGATGATATTAGTTGCGGATTAGGTCCTGCTTTGAGCAGGGGGTTGGACTAGATGACCTCCTGAGGTCCCTTCCAACCCTAATATTCTATGATTCTCATGGCTCTTCTTTGAACCATCTCCAGTTTATCAGTATCCTCCTTGAATTGTGGGCACCCAAACTGGACACTGTATTCCAGCAGTGGTCACACAAGTGTCAAATATTAGAGGAAAAATTACCTCTCTGCTCCTACTTGAGATTCCCCTGGTTCTTGATCCCAGGATTGCATTAGCTCTTTTGGCCACAGCTTCGCATGGGGAGCTCACGGTCAACTGATTATCTACCACGACCCCCAAATCTTTTTCAGAGTCACTGCTTTCCAGCATAGAATCCCCCATCATGTAAGTATGGCCTACTTTGTTCCTAGATGCATACATTTATATGTAGCTGTATTAAATTGTATATTGTTTGCTTATGCCCAATTCATGAACCGATCCAAATCTCTCTGAATCAATTACTTGTCTTCATTATTTACCATTCCCGACCTCCCTCTCTTCCCCCCCTCCCCAATTTTTGTGTCATCTGCAAACTTTATCAGTAATGATTTTGTTTTCTTCAGCGTAATTGATAAAAATGTTAAATAGCATAGTACCAAGAACCAATCCCTATGGGACCCCACTGGAAACACATCCACATGATGATGATTCCCCATTTTCAGTTATATTTTGAGACTAATCATCTAGCCAGTTTTTAATCCATTTAACGTGTGCCATGTTAATTTTATATTCTTGTTTTTTAATCAAAATGTGGTGCGGTACCATGTCAAAGACTTTACAGAAGCCTAGGGGTATTATGTCAACACTATTAGCATATCACCCAAACTTATCATTTCCTCAAAAAAAGAGATCAAGTTAATTTGATAGGATCTATTTTCCATGAACCCATCTTGATTTGCATTATTTACATTACCCTCCTTTAATTCTTTATTAATAGAGTCCATATCAGCCAGTCCATTATCTTGCCCAGGAGTCACGTCAGGCTGACAGGCCAATAATTATCAGGGTCATCCTGTTTACCCTTTTAAAAATTGGCACATTATTAGTTTTCTTCCAGTCATCTGGAACTTACCCAGTGCTCCGAGGTTTATGGAATATCAACATTAACAGTCCAGTGAACTTCTCAGCCAGCTCTCAAAATTCTCGGATGCGAGTTATCTGGACCTGCTGATTTTAAAATGTCTAGCTTCATTAGCTTCTGTTCAACATCCTCCAGAGCTACGAGTAAAATGGAAAGTGTGTTATCAGCATATGATGAGACTATATCTGTTTTTCCCCAAAAAACTTCATCACTCTGGCTCCTTATCTATAAAATAGATGGGATGTTTAGATGCCATACAGGATGTTGTGAAGATGGACATTTCTAAAATGCTTGTAAGATGTAAGTGTCTTTGTATATTCTCAACTTCGTGTCCTTTTTTTTTTTTTTTTTTTTTTTTAAATTTCAGGATGGTAAAGTAAATGGCGTGACAGATTCCACAAGAATCTTGGGATACACTTTCCTTCACCCAAGCGTTGTGCCCCGCCCTCATGTCCAGTCTATGACCTTGACTCCACAGGACGAGTTCTTCATTCTGGGTAGCAAGGGATTGTGGGACAGCCTCTCCATCGAGGAGGCGGTGGAAGCAGTAAGAAATGTGCCTGAACCACTGGCAGCTGCAAAGAAGCTTTGCACTTTGGCCCAGAGCTACGGCTACAACGACAGCCTCAGCGCGGTGGTGGTTCAGCTCAATGTGACGGAGGACAGCTTTTGCTGCTGTGAGCTTAATGGAGTCCCGCCTCCCAGCCCAGGCATCTTTCCCCAGTCAGTCAACGTAGTAATTAAAGACAGACCTACGGATGCTTTGGGAATGCCATCTTCCAGCAGCGGCATGGCCTCTGAGATTAGCAGCGAGATCTCCACCTCTGAAATGAGCAGCGAGGTGGGGTCCACTGCCTCTGATGAGCCCCCTCAGGTAGCCATGAATGAGAACGGCCCAGCATACCCCAACGAACAGCGCTGCATGCTTCACCCAGTCTGCCTGGCCAATTCTTTCCAAAGGCAGTTGTCCAGTGCCACCTTCTCCAGCGCCTTCTCTGACAATGGCCTTGACAGTGATGACGAGGAGCCAATTGAGGGTGTCTTTACCAATGGGAGCCAGGTGGAAGTGGAGGTGGACATCCACTGTGGCCGAGCAAAGGAGAAGCTGCTGCTCCAAGTGCCTGTGGAAGCCAGCGACGAAGGCATCGTCATTAGTGCGAATGAGGATGAAACGGGCCTTTCCAGGAAAGCCGATTACTCCAGCACTGGTACAATTGGGCGCCGACGGGGCAATGGTTCTGTGGCTCCTCAGGAAAGGAGCCATAACTTGATTGAAGTAGCAACCGATGCACCCCTCAGAAAAACTGGAGGCTACTTTGCAGCCCCAGCGCAGCCAGATCCAGATGACCAATTCATCATCCCACCAGAGCTTGAAGAAGAGGTCAAGGAGATTATGAAACAACACCAGGAACAACAGCAGCAGCAGCGACAGTATCAGATGGATCAGCTGCCAGACTATTATGATACACCACTATGACCCAGTCTGCGTGCTGTTCAGAAATAAACTAACGAACAAGAAGACATGAGTGCAGGACCCACATAGGGCTCACGTTACAGCAGGGGTTTTACTACATTTTGTTTTCCTTACCCTTCCACTACAGATAACTGCAGTTTCTCTTTCTGTTTGTTAGTTTTAATATCAACCGACATTGTTCTAGAGATGATTTACCAATAAGATTTAAACTAGTTAACTTTCCCCTTAACATATCAAGTGTAAAAAATAAAAGGTTTAATATATTGCAGAGAGACATGATGTAATTTTTTTTAAATGGCTCGGTTTTTTGTTTGTTTGGAAAGCAGGGCAGTATGCCAGTGCTAAATGATTAAGTAAAATTGTAATACTGTATTTCTTTGAGAAAGAAAAAGCCTTTTTTGGTCTTGAAAATGATAGACATTTGTAGAATATGGAGACTAACTCCTAGGAGTTGCTTTAGTCTTTCAGATGACTTAAGTCACTGAGATTCACTAATTTTCTCTGAGAGAACAGTTGATTGGGAAATTACTGTAAATAGGTCTGTGTTGTATAGCGAGGCTTAAAATGTTTTGTAGTCTTGGCATAAGGACACAACCTGAACTTACTTTTGTTTTCTTGACTCTTTGGGCCATGGTTGTCATATTGAGTGGCTGTACAAGTTACCTACAAATTTAGGTGGTTCTTAAACCGTAGAAAACAGCCTCTTTTTCTTCTGGTCTCTGTTTTTCTTCCTTTTACATGCACATTTTATTTGTGTTCCTTATTGCTGCCACAACCAGCATGATTGTATAGAGCTCCTTTACTGTAGATCATTTACATACCAAGAGTTCTATTAAAGCAGAATGCACAAATGAACATGTCATAACTTTTGTTATAATAAATACAAAATTTACAAATAATGAGAGTCTGCTTTTATGTCTGAGCAGCTGGATGTATGTATTTCCTGAACAAAAGTTCTTGGAGTTCTTTGGGTTCATCTGGATAGCACACACTGTTTTTTAAATAGCTCTGTTTCAATTGTTCTGTGAAACTGGAGAATTTTACAAAGGTAAACCTTGAAAATATAGGAATCTGCTATAAAAATACATCACTAGGTACTTTTACAGTGAAATCATATTTCTTATAAAGGGGCTCAAATTCTCTAGCAGAGAAATATTGCATTTAATTCCTATTGCCTTTTTTCTTTCAGTAGCACTAATCTGTTGACAGAGCTTCCTCCAAAACACTATTGACGATATTGGAAGACTCAGGACCACCTAGGGTCTGACTTCAGACCCCACCACCCTCTTTCAGGAGAGAGGGGCGAGAAGTCTGATCAATTTGAATTTGAGTTTAATGGTAGTTCTGCCTTTCGCAACAAGAAAAAAAATTTTTTTTTCCTGCTTTAGTTGAGAAGTGGTAACACTCTTCTCAATCTCACTTTCATTTGAATGCTGCAGATCAGCCGTATTTTGTCTTTGATAGATGGATCAGTGTTTAATAGCAGGTGACGTACCTCCCTGAGGCTGTGTTGAGTCAACATCTTGTAATGGGAGCATAATATGGGACAGGCTTCCCAGTCTGCTCCAAGGACCTGATGGCAAAAAGGAGAGATTTCCTTTAATACAGCTTTTGACTAGCTAAGAATACCATGGGCAATTAAGAGGTGGGGAATTTGGGGGGAAAATACAAAAGTACTGATATTCAGTTTGGCAGACACTGATTCACATCGCTTGCCTGGTGTGGTTCTAATGCAGAACGTGTTTGTAGTCCCATTGGTATCATTAATGAGCTCAGTAGGGACATGTACAGCTGGGGGAGTATGTTAATTTGCTGCAGAATCAGCTCCACAACGGGAGCACAAATCACTATTGTTCTGGAGGAGCCGTAAGATACAATATTTAAATAGAGACTAGATTAATAACTTTTAAGCAGGTAACACTGTGGATAGTCTTTGATAAATGGTTCCGAAATCCAAAAATGGACTGGCAGTGGTTCATTTTGTTCTGAATAATCAGACTTAATGTCCTTGGCGCTGAGATTTTTCAGATGTTGCCTGAGCCTAAAGGCGCTAATGAACAAAGGTTATACAAGGTCCTGGGCAAGTGGGTACAAGTTAGGGCTTCCTGAGTAATTGTAAACCTTCTCTGCACCCTAGAAATGGGAATTTGCTCCAGTGCAGAGTCTATTGTTAACAGTGCAATAATGTTGCTGCTGCTCTGTCAGTGAGCAGGACTAGCTTGAATTGTTCTTCTATTTCTCTTGAATCTGAAATGCCTCTGTGAAATAACATAGGATAGCATAATGGTGAGTGAAATTTCCTCTTTTATTAATAATTTCAATTGATACTTAGGTGCTGGGTGCAGATAAGAGGGACAAAGTGGGGGATTCTTATGAGTCTTATCAGACCCTAACCTCAATAATCCATATACTCCTCTGTATCCCATCTTCTTTGGGTTTCACACAGAATGTTCTCCTTCCTCACCTTCAGAGAGGATGAGACTAAAGGAGAAGTTGAGTCCAAATGTTAGCTATTTCTTGCAGGAAATGCCTTTTAGCATTGTCTTTTTATGCCCATGCATGGTAACATAAAGACAGACAAAACTGACACATCACCAAATCTTACTCTCCTCTACTACTTTAAAGATGAGTGATGGTCAGTTCACCGAAAGGGCTTCTGTAGTCTTATAATGTCAGGATTTGGCTGAGAAACTATATTTTGGATTTCTTGTGAGACAGGGTTTTGCTTGTGCAATTCGGGCTGCTGTCCTGGGAAGCCTGAGATCAAGGACTGAATGGACTATAGAGACTGAAGTCTTCTTTCATCTTTCCAGTGGCCCTCCAGAGCATGCTGAAAGACATCAGCATTGGACTAGGACTTGGGAGATCTGGGTTCCGTTCCTAGCTCTGCCACAGACTTCCTGGGTGACTTTGGGGAAGTCATTTAACTTCTGTGCCTAAATTCTCCAAGCTGGCTAGGCAATGTGATGCCGTAGTGATGATCACCCCAGAAAAGCTATAAATCTAGGTGGTGTGCTGTGAACAATAGCCAATTCATAAAAATTAGCAAGAAAGAAGGGAAATTTTCAGTGAATAATGAGCCCAGCTCTAATGGGATGAGAAATTGAGAGAAGGAGGTGCTTAGAGACACAGACAATGTTAAACTTAATGCAGCCTTTGAAATGTGCAGAAGGAGAAACCTGAGACAGTCAGATGCATGACAGGAAAGAGGGGAAAGGCTCGTGGTGGAAAGGTGGTTGTCATCTCCATTGTTTTACAGAAAAGTACCTTTAATACTAAACAAACTAGTGTGTGTATGAAAAATAACTTCATTTGTTTACAGTATATATGCAAACCCTTTTTTTGGCATTGTTAAAGAGAAATATTTCATCTTCCCTGTTGTCAAATAGCTCTTAAATAATGCATTTTATTGTGGATGATGGATCATAGGAATTCTGCTAGGGTGTTTCAAGCGTGACTCTTTAAATCACATCATCTTTTTCATTTGTAAGTAATGAAGTGATTTTCTGATCTCTTTAGATGATTTATTGCTTTCAGAATGAGCCCAACTGTATCTGTATTGATGCAGTCTCTTGCTCTTAGAACTAATTACCTTGTTGAAGTGGCATAGAAATAGCAATGCTGAAAGGACAACAGTTTCAGTGATCTTAATCTGAGTTCTGACTTGTTTGCTTATAGATTATACACATTTGGTTGCAAGCACAATAACTGCATTTCCGCACAAACTGGATAGATGTCTAACTACTCAACTTGTATGTGAGGGTATAATAATTGTTTATGCAGTTCTGTGCACATACAATAGAAAGTCACTTTATGAAAATTTTCTCAGTAGTGATGACTTGTCCTTAGAATATCTAAATTAATAACATATCCAGTAGAGAGAGATGGACAAGCAAGGCATGTCTACACAAAAGCTACGTGCAAGTTAGATGTATATTCTACACCATTCCAGAGTGTTGCACACTAGCTGTCCATGTGGATCCTGCTGCTGTGCACTGAACGTTCCCTAGTGCACAGTGACCTACTTTTTGTTTCAAACCACAGTTAGGTCACTGAGTATAAAGGAAGTTTTAGTGCGCAGCAGGCTAGTGATTTAGACCCCAGATTTTCACACACCAATTTTTCATCTAGACAAGCCCTTTGATTCAGCCACATCCAGAAAGATTTGAAGTATGAAACTATTTTAGCTTGGGATTCATTTAGTCTCCAATAATTTTTCTTACTAAAAATATTTTAGTGCTTTTTTTTTTTAAACCAGTCAAGGAAAATAGGATTCTTGTGCGTGGCTGACTTCTCAAATCTTTTAATGCATTCAAAGAGCGCTGTTTTTGTCATAGACACATACATCCTAAATAAAATTTTTTAAAGGCACAGTGAGGAACACCACCAGATCAGTCCATCCCCCTGCCACTGTAGGCTGTAATGTCCTAAATAAAAGGCGAAGTTGTATCTGTTTTTGTAGTATTTGGTAACAAGACAGTTGATGAGTGGGGCTTTTTGAATGTAGGGCAGAGTTTCCTCTCCCAGAAGATGACTTACTCGCATATATAATTTCCATGATGGTACTTCAAATAGGTACAGGTTTACAAAAGAAATCTGTAAGTAAGAGGGCTGCTGTATTGGTGTACTTCAGCAATACTTTTGGATGGGCTAATGCAAGTGAGGGCTTAATGGTATAAAACTGGACATCTCAACTAGTGGGTTGCAACCAGAAAGTAGATTCCAAGGGGTTTCCCCTCACCACCTGAGGGTCAGGGGAAAGTACGGAAATCCTGCAATAACTAGGATTTAGGGGATACCAGGGCAAGGAGGGGAAGCTTGCTCCTCCCTTAATTATATGCTTTCCCTGCTCTGCCATGTCTCCAGTCCTGAGACAGCTCTTCCTCTTTTCCTTTCCTGCCTGGGCACAGGAGGAGAGGTGATATATTGGCCCCACTGCCTCTGGAAGAGACTCCTCCCCCCCCCCCCCCGATCTTTGTGGCCACAGTTCATTATGGGATATATTGGGTTGTGGAAGGAATTTCTGTCCAACTTTTTGAATTTCGCATAAAAAAAAAATGAATGCAGTTAGATTTTTAACAAGTCTTCACAGACCCCTCTGCCAACAGTCCTCTCCCCTGACTTACCATCACTGTGTTTCAGTTGTGGACCTCTGCTTTAGTGGGTTGATACTGGAGGGCTGGGTGTAGAGAAATTTACATGATCTGCTTGTGGGTCCAGATCGTAGAGACTCTTGAATTTTAATCCCAACCCTGCAGGCCTTGCTCAATTCACCTAAGCTTTTATTTTAAAGAATTTTATTGAAGTAAATGTTATGGGGAAGTCTACCTCTTCTGTGGTGTTGACCCTTTGTGCGTCATCTTATATTTTGATATGGAGACAAAGATACTTTCTTTTGTACTTAGCGGAGAGGTGTAGTGAGCACTAGATAGTGAAGTGTTTGAAAATGTATACAGTACTTCCCAAGTGCTTTGTATCATTGTCCTTGATGTGCACAGATACACAATAATGGGCCAGGTTAAGGTAACCAAAATTCAGTGCAAAGAAATTCTTTTGTATCCCTCAGTCAGAATGGAATCCAGTTTTCCAAAGTGAAAAGCCGTTGGATGGGCCTTCTCAGCCACTCATTCTTTCCTTCTCCTATCCTCTGTACGGTGTCCCTCGAGAACTGAAATGGCTTGTTTTGGAGCAGGATTACTGCACTATACTTTGACTAATGATTTCTGTCTATTGATTACTCAACTCACTTCCCTTGTCATGACGCTCTTGGAATGTGCTATGTGGGTGGGTTTGTGCATGTGTGCTTGATTACTTGAGTTTTGGAGAAGGTGACACACATCCATTTACAATACCAGTGTTATATTGTTAGAAAAAGGTCTACTGCTGTTACATAGAAAAAATAAATTCTTCCCGCATCTGAGAATCAAAATATAGAGGAAAACCTAAATTTTCTTATATCAAAGGGGTAGCCGTGTTAGTCTGTATCCACAAAAACAACAAGGAATCTGGTGGCACCTTAGAGACTAACAGATTTATTTGGGCATAAGCTTTCATGGGTAAAAAACCCACTTCTTTAGATGCATAAAAGCTTTTTTTACCCACGAAAGCTTATGCCCAAATAAATCTGTTAGTCTCTAAGGTGCCACCAGACTCCTCATTTTTCTAAATTTTCTTAACTTACGACAGTAGTGTTCAGGAGGCTCAGTGAAGAAGTGGGGCCCATTTAGGTGCTATACAAACAACTCAGAAGTTCCTTGCTGCAAGTCTCCTGCTCAGATGACTAATCCATGCCTTCTTTCTCTTAGCTTATTTATACTTTCATTTGTTTGAGTTCAGCCATCAGACCTCCCTCTGTTAGGTGAAAAGTTGAAATTCCCATGCAGTTAGTTCACATACCTCTTCTACCAACGCTGCTTTTAGTCTGTAAAGCAAGTTCAGCAAGTGACAGCCTTTTATCTTGGTCATGACTAAGTCAAGAGCTAAATGGAGGAGACACTATATTTCACCTTTCTCCAATGGGTATGTGTTATCTTCATGGGTAAAACAAGCAGACACTCTTATTCAACAAGAAGTAGTTGGGAACTTAACAGTAGAGTATGGTGTTGGAAGACTTGACTATAATAGCTGAAATGCAACTGAAGCCTGTTTTCTGTCAAGCAAGTATTGGTGCGTTTCTCAGCAAGTAAATATCTTCTGAGTAAACACACTTTTGATATTTTCTGCTGTAGGAAAAATGTAAAGCATCAGCCACCATTAACTAGATTAACTGATGATTGAGTGGTTGTACTAAGAGCTATAGCTAGCGTGTGCTATAACATTGAGCTGCTACTGGCTGTTACCTCCCCCTGCCGATTAGCGTGTTGCTTTCAGACTACTTGTGTCGGCAGATCCTACTATTCCTGACTCAGGCTGCAAGTTCTCTTCCAGACTTCTCTCTCTGTGTTGCTTATCAAAGCTCTAGTAAAAATTGAAAGAATATTTAAAGAACAGTTCTACTCAGAAAAGTGGCTCTGGTTTAAAAAAAAAAAAAAAATGCACTCTGGGGTTCCATATTTCTTGTGTGTCGTTGATTTACAAATCTAATGTGCTGCACTTTGCAGTACAAATACAAAAATTATTTCACTAATTGCCAGTCCCGAAAAGTCTGTTTTGGATGTGGAAATCCAGCTGGCCACTTTTCTCCTTCCACATTGCCAGTAAGGCTGTCAAATGATTTTAAAAAAATTAATCAATTAATTGCACTGTTAATAATAGAATACCATTTATTTAAATATTTGTGGATGTTTTCTACATTTTCAAATATATTCATTTCAATTACAACACAGTGTACAGTACTCACTTTATATTATATTTGCACTGTAAAAAAACAAAAGCAATAGTATTTTTAATTCACCTAATACAAGTATTGTAGTGCAGTCTCTTTATCATGAAAGTTGAACTTACAAATGTAGAATTGTGTACAAAAAAACTGCGTTCAAAAATAAAACAATCTAAAATTTTAAAGCTTGCAAGTCCACTCAGTCCTACTTCTTGTTCGGACGCTCACTTAGACAAACAAGTTTACATTTACATTTGCGGGAGATAATGCTGCCTGCTTCTTGTTTGTCACCTGAAAGTGAGAACGAGTTCTCGTGGCACTGTTGCAGCTGGTGTCGCAAGATATTTACGTGCCAGATGTGCTAAAGATTCATATGTCCCTTCATGCTTCAACCACCGTTCCAGGGGACATGCGTCCATGCTGATGACGGGTTCTGCTCCATAACAATCCAAAGCAGTGCGGACCAAAGCATGGTCATTTTCATTATCTGAGTCAGATGCCACCAGCAGAAGATTGATTTTCTTTTTTGGTGGTTCGAGTTCTGTAGTTTCCAGATCATCGTGTTGCTCCACACCTTGTCCCACTCAGATTTTGGAAGGCACTTCAGATTCTTAAACCTTGGGTGGAGTGCTGTAGCTATCTTTAGAAATCTCACATTGGTACCTTCTTTGCATTTTGTCAAATCTGCAGTGAAAGTGTTATTAAAATGAACAAAGTGCTGGGTCATTATCTGAGACTATCACATGAAATATATGGCAGAATGCAGATATAAAACCGAGCAGGAGACATACAGTTCTCCCCCAAGGAGTCCAGTCACAAATGTAATTACTGCATTCTTTTTTTAACAAATGTCATCAGCATGGAAGCATGCCTCTGGAATGGTGGCTGAAGCATAAAGGGGCATACGAATGTTTAGCATATCTAACACGTAAATGCTTTGCAATGCTAGCTACAAAAGTGCCATGCAAATGCCTGTTCTCACTTTCTGGTGACATTGTAAATAAGAAGAGGGCAGCATTATCTCCTGTAAATGTAAACAATCTTGTTTGTCTTAGTGATTGGCTGAACAAGAAGTAGGACTGAGTGGACTTGTAGGCTTTGAAGTTTTACATTTTGTTTTTGAGTGCAAAAGTTATCTAACACAGAAAAACCTTACGTTTTAAAGTTACACTTTCATGACAGAGATTGTACTACAGTACTTGAATAAAGTGAATTGAAAAATACTATTTTGTTTATTTTTTATATATATATATATATATATATATATATATAATCAAATAATATACACTTTGATTTCAATTACAACACAGTATACAATATTTCTGAAAAGGTAGAATATATAATCAAAATATTTAATAAATTTCAATTGGTGCTCTATTGTTTAACAGCGCAATTAAAACTGCGATTAATCAGGATTAATTTTTTTAATTGCAATTAATTTAAGTTAATCACATGAGTTAACTGCGATTAATCAGCCACCATAATTGCCAGTAACTATGGTTCTGCAAGCCTTGTTTTCAGGAGGGTTGCACCAGTGTAACTGGAACTTAAGAAACAATTGTAGCGGTAAAATGAAATAGCCAATCTCTTCCTCCCCTACTTATGTTGGCTCCTGCAGGGCTGACAGGAGTGTCAGGAGATAAATATTGTTATGAGCTGGGTGAAACCTTGTTACAGGTTGAGTTAAAACCCCACCGGGGTTGGCAGGTGTGAATTCATCCTTCAGTTAACATAACTATAAGCATAAGCCCCTACCAAGACAATAGGTGTATGTCAGGGGTAGTCAATAGGCAGGCCACATCTGGACCACCAGATGCTTTTAAATGGCCCCAAAATCTTTTTACTTATCACTATTATTGTTTTATTACAATTTTGTCTAGAGTCTGGATCTTGACTATATCTTGAGCAAGAAATTTGGATCTTGACAAAAACTAGTTGGTATATGTGAACCCACCCAGGAGGTTTTGGCTGAGTATCTGTTTGGGGTTGTGTGTGTGTGTGTACAGAAATCTCAAACTGAGAACAGACAAGAATAGAGAGGAAGAGGGAGAGGCAGGAACCTAAGCACAATGTGATCCTGGAAAAAGCTTGACTGGGGTTTTGAGTCTGTTGTTGGCTAAAGCGGCTTTGGTGCTGTAAGAAACAGCTCCTTTTGTTCTTGGTTCACTCTATATTCAGAGACACAGTACTTGGTGCATTCCTTGTAAATAAACAAAAAACAAGATTACATCAAAGTTAATACCAGACTCCCATCAATTGCTACTCCCAACTTGAACATCCCTGGAGCTCTGGGCTTGGACTAGCCAGTTGAGTCAAAAAGGACCAACAGTATTTTTAATACTGAAGTGATCAGAATTCATTTTCCTACAGATAGGAAGCTTCTACTTCTCAGTAAAAATGTGCCATTTTTACATTTCAGAGAAGAACCACACTTGAATGCTTTAGAGAAAATTAGTACACATTGATTGTGAAAGAAAGCTAGTTGTGTGCAGGGGACTGGACTAGATGACCTCTCGAGATCCCTTCCAGTGCTATTATTCTGTTGCGCTGTAGAAGTATGAGAGACAGTGACTTGTGAATAAAATGTTTTTTCATTATAACCACGACCAAGGAAGAGGACACCAGCACTGGCAAATAAACTTTCATTAAGTGTACTTGCTGTAAGCATTTATACTTTGATCCTGAAAAATATATTGAATATATACATCATACAATATATGGAATATATGGACTATGTTCATTTTTTATTAAAAATTGGGTGGTGACGGAACAAACCTGGAAACTGGGGTGTCTTTTCCTCTAGGAAAATAAATATATTAAACTCCTGACACTTGCATTCCAAATGAAAGTAAAAACTCTTTATATGACTCTTTTTATGAACCTCAGGGACAGATGAGCTGTTACAGGGATGATTCTGCAGGCTCCATGAAGGGGAGAGACTTCATCACAGGCAGGGAGATTGTCCCTGCATGAAGTTTGACAGAATTTTAAGAGGGAGCTTCTGTGTCGCCTCCCAGCACATCATTGTACCTCGGGCAATGAAGTCTTTCTACAGCAATCTCAGAGTCCTAAATCATTTCCAGGCCCAGCTCAGTCTCTTGAACTATTGAGAGCCTTCTTCAGGTTGAGGGAGACTTGATTGTAAAACAAATGTATTCCGGGCTCATTGTCCTGTTCAGAAGCTGAGCTCCCTAGGAAGCTCCTTGTGCGAAACTAGTTTATGTTGCTATGGAGCATGTGCATTGGAAACTGAAAGAACTGCTGCTTGTGGAAGCAGAAGCTAGAAATAGTTGCCGTGCCTTGGCTTTGGAGTGGCTTATGTGAAATTAGTTTGTTTTACAGACTAACTCTTCTATTGCACCTGTGAAATTCCCGAAGTACATGTTAATGGATTTGAGTTACTGGTCTCAGTCCAGTTCATGGTGGACTGTATTCTGAAACTCCCGCCTCCATCTGGTGATACTGTCAGAAGTCACCCAGTGGAGCACTCATAGGGATATGAAGAACCATAGTTACTGCACAAAGTGAGTAACCTTTTCTTTATGAAATCACTAAGTTAGCGTATTTTAAGAAAATTAAAGGAAACAGATATAGCTGTCTCGAGACATTCTAACTTGAACCGAATCCCCATTAGCTTGTTCAAGGTCATGACATAATTACAGGCCATCTCAGAGTCAAGGTGTGTTTCCACATCCTCTGAAGGAAGGAAAGCAATTCTCTGCATCAATTGAATGTGTCTGTTTTTTCCCTCCATGGTGGCCAAGAAGCATCACTAACATCCAATTTTATTTTCAAAAGATATTTTTCTGTCCATTAATTTAAGGTGTCATGGGCCAGATCCTGAACTAGTGTCAAATGGCTTCTGCGGTGCTGCTGATATGGTACTCTATTTGTTAAAACTTTTATCATTTGAATCCAACATAGTGTGTATATAGTATACATATGAGAATATAAATACAGTGTGTATGTATAAGCGGCTCTCAACCCGCAGCCCATGGGCTGCCTAGGGCCCAATTATGGGCCAGCTCAGTTGTGTGCTAAAAGCAGATGGTCCCCTGGGCTGCTGCTGTGCAGCAGGGGGGTGGGCTCTGGGCTCCTGGCTGTTGTGCTGCGGGGCGGGTGGGGTCCAGGGGTGCGGTCCTGGCTGCTGCCAGTTGCACAGCAGGTTCTGGGGTCCCGGCAGCCTCCCTGGCCCCACACAGTGGAAGTTGGGGGCTCCCGCGCAGCAAGGTCTGGAATCGGGGTCCCTGCTCCATGCCCAGCTCTCCGCTCCAAGCCCCGCTCTGTGGAGAGGTCTTTGGGTGGAGAGCGCTGAGCATAGAGGTTTGTGGGGGGCACTGTGGTTCTCAACCGTATGCAGCCCACGATAAATAGGTTGAGAACCACTGGTGTGTATATAATCCATATGGGAATTCATGTTTGTTTAAGGATACTTCATATATCGAATTCGCTTAAGAGTTGATGAGGTTCCAACTTGCATTAAGAGCAGATGGGCAAGTTTGAGCTTTTACTGTTTTTGCTCATATTCATCAAACCCCAACTTGAAAACCTGTATGGAACAAGTTTTCAGGTATCTACTGTTGTCTAAACAATATTTTACTCATTACTAAAAGGAAGATATTGTATATGAATAACGTAATGTATCTGAATCTTAATTGAATTACCCAAAGCACATTTAAAACATCTATATCCCTTATCTGTGTATCTCTCATGAGCCTCTCAGAATCTTTTTGAAAAACTAATTATCTACAGAAGTCGTGTACACATTTTCCTCATTTAAGCTGCTCAACATGCCATGAGAGCTTCTGAAAGTCCAGTAGCAGCTGCATTTCTCAGTATAAATGGGATCAGTATAAATCAATCTAGACCATTTGTATTATTGAAGGGTACCCTCTGACTTGCTTGTCTTGCATTGTCACATGCCAAAACCAATCATATCAAATGTGACAATCTGCAGACCTTGCAAGGAGCCTGTTTCATTTATGATGGGTAATGGGGAGCATCTGCAACAGTTTTCATGCTGTGCTGGCATAAAGCTTCTTAATACATTGAATGCCACCCTTTCTTAGAGCGATGCTGTGGAAGAGATGAGTAACAATGAATGTTTGTCATGTCTGTCATGAGTAACGCGGTTTCTATTTCTGTTTTAATAACTTCTGAGATTTTAAAGAAAAAGTTCATGAAAGTTCAGTCAATACAATCAAGCAATACCAAAAAGACCTAATCATCAGTGGCATTTATGTATATATGTAAAACTAAATTATACAAAGAATACAGAAGAAAAGCAAGAAGAACAGAGAGACTAACTTAAATACAAGGGAAAGATTACAAGTGTGAGCAAAATACATTCTTTGTACATGGGGACAAATGTTAATGACTAATCAAACTGTTCTTTGATACATTAATCTGTGCAAACATTTTCGTTTAAAGCTGCATCAATGATTCAAATTGTAATCCAGAGTCTTATGCTAGGCTTTGAGTGTGATTTCCAGTGTTGTACAATTATTTGCTTGCATTCAGTACTTTTCCACATTAAACGCAGACTATTCCAAAACACATTGAAAAGAATGTATAGTACTCTAATCCTGACAACCATTAAAATGCTTGGTGAAAGAGAATAGGAAAACTTTTCTGTGTTTGTGGATCTTATTACTCAGAGAGGCAATATTCAGGTAGATTGTTACAATGGGTATGTCTGCCTACTTGCAGCTTGGGCGAAGAGCTAGATCTGCAAGTCCCTGGCAGGAGGGGAGTACCCTGCTTCCTGAAGTTCTCTTGAACTAACCTCCCCAGTCAGGATAATTCATATCTATTTTTCTAGAGTGAGGAAAAAGCACAAATTCTCTTACTGCAGACCATGGCAACAAAGCAAATCCAATTGACATCTCTATTCTGGATGTTCCATGTGTCTCCAGGCTGATCTATGGGCCTTATTACGCAAAGAAGGTATATTTTCAGGTAAGCAGGCCCATTCATTGTTCTAAGGCACCCAGATTCATTGTGATGAGATTTTCACAGCACTGTGCCTCTTGTGGTTCTTTAAATATACACCAGCTGAGATATTAGTGTCCAGGGGAGGATGGAGGATATATAAAGTGGGGAGAAGAGTTCTGCAATATGTAGAATTTTGGTGAATTTATGTATTGATGCCCTGTGGCCACCTAGCAGGTCTTAATACAGAAAACATGACTCCTGTGCCTGAGATTCAGTGCTTCTAAGGACTGGACTTTGATGCCGAACAGAAAGAAGACTATTTATTGAGTTTACTTAGGGGATTTAATGTTCTGATTGTAGTGAGGACTAATGTCTGAATTGCAAGTACTACACTGGGTGTCATCCGAGTAAGCTCCCAATTTAAACATTCATCTGAGTGAAGACAGTAGCTATTGGTGGGGTCTGCTTTAATGGATAGGAAGTATGATGTATCGTGTGCAGGAGTTTGATCTAGGCAGGTGCTGAAGAAGCAGAATGAGATTTTAAGGTTATTGTTTTCTGACCTTTATTGGGTTGGAATAAGCACTGATGTCCTAAGGAAACATTTAATGCTGGGATTTGTACCAAACTTACTTTTCTTGAACGTGAAAACATTATAGGGATTTACCTTTCTGCTTGGACACTCTTATACACCCACATTAGCCCTCCTTGAGGAATTCAAGACTGTTTTACTTCTTTTACATGGTAGTTAAACTATGGGCTTTGCACCAGCCAGCAGAATTTGTTTTTGTTGAGTTACTTTTATAGTCTGAGAGTGATAATTTTTAACCTGTCCTAACCCAGATGAAGAACTGTTTTTTTCAATGGCAGACGGCCTCTGTGACACAGAGGCATCAGAAAATTCAATGCTAGTTAATTGCCTGAAATACATAGCCTCTTCACCCACAAAGGCAAAAACAGTATCACTGCCATGCTCTCCTTCCTATCTTTTGTATGGTCCTGGGCAACAGTAGAAAGACACATAACATACACATTGCCCAGTTTTGTGAGAGGTCATTCACCACCTCACAATCCAGGTCCTGACACATGGAGAGGCCAATATGGCTTTCTGTTGTTTCTAGATGCAGATGTCAATCACTAGCTCACCAAATTGCCTGAGTGAGGGTATTTCTGGGTACAGATTCCACTCTGCTTAATCCATCTTCTGCTATAATAAATCTTGGTATTCATCTTAGCTCTTGATATGGAGTGCGCATAAAGATAGGAAACTTTGCTCTGGTCAGGACAGGACAGGAGAAGTTGATTTTTTTTTTTCCTCCCTGAGTTGGAATGATCATGTTTCCCTTAGTTTATGTAAAACTCCCTCAGACACATTGATCCTCAAGCAGAACAAGTCTTTTATCCATGGAAAGAAAAGCACCCTGAAGCTTTAGTAAATCATTGTGTTTCAACTGGTGGATGCTCTGGATTGAAAGAGTGCAGGGGAAAGGTACCAGAAGAAATTGAGACTTGAATGAGCCCCCAGTATTCGTCCCAGCTGGCATTTTGATATAAGGCTTACTCTTCCTGATGCACTAATGGGTGGATCCCTTCAAAAAAAAAAATTTTTGTCTACACTTGGTTGAGGGAGTGGAGAATATATGATGGGGCCTTGATCTCTGCCAGTGGATGTGATGGGGTGAGATGGAGGGGGATAGCAAGAATTACTGAACAGGTCTCATAGGAGCTCTGGTTCATTGAAGCACATCTGTCATGAGATCAGGATTCTCAATAGGCTCCAGTAAGAACTGGATTTTGTACGAGACACCACTTGTTTTCCTTTGTGGCCATAATCTTCTGTTAATATTCTTCTGAGATGAGAGCTAGTACCTGATAGTATTAATCTTCAGTCCAGGCCTGTGATAGACATATGGTGTGAGGGAAGTTAATTATGAATCCAAGATATTCCAGAAATGGTATCCTTCTGTTTGCCTCAGCACTCTCTCTGTACAGAACCCTGACCAGAAAAATTGTCCAGGAAGAGATGAAAGTGAATTTCCTTCTTCCTTAAAGCCAATTTTAATAATACCATTATCCTAGAGAGGGACCCTGAGTACACTTTCAGCTCAAATGGTCTTCCTTCTCTTCTTCTCTACCCCTTCCCCCACCCCCCAACTTCTTTCACTGCCATCTATATGTAAAATAGAAGAATTGTCCATGGGATCATAAAATGGAAATGTGTAGATAAACCTTCTTTAGAAATTATTCAGATGCCCTGTTTGTCCTAGATTCAGAAGTTAGAAATAAGATGTGGACCGGGTTGTGTAGCTCCAGTCTGAAGTGATGGATGGCTTCATTCATGTCCTGGAATTTCCATGGTTTGAGTTTGAGAATGGGACAAAGGTGTTCCTGTGATTCTTGCTCCTAAGGTACCTTCCTTGCCCAATGGATCCAGAAACCTCACCATGACCAAAGCTGTATGTAGCCTTTTGCTCCCAAACTGGTATGTCTAATTGGGAGTCATGAAAATAGCTGTGAGGCAACTGAGAGCAGCTACTCACCTGACCTCAGCACCTTGCACTTGTTCTAGCAACAACTTGCTGAATGGTATTGTTTCCGGTTGTACTTCATGGACTGCTTCAACTTGCCATTTACCCCGTATTTCTTTCAATAGTGTCTGGCAGGAGCTAGGATAGTAAGTCCACTTCCAATGACTGAATAGCCTCAGCTGTCCGTAAAGTTTCTCACTGTATCGCTAAGAGGGCTGGGAACTGAATTGCTTGAGCATCTGATCTCAAGGTGCCATATAGCACCCGTATAGCTGCGTGAAACAGATTTGTATCCCACTATCTTATTTAGGGAGATGCTGTTAGGCTTGTGGGATTTTTAGGTTGAGAGGGACCGTACTGCCAACCTCCAATACCATTCCTTGTGAAAACTGAGTAATGTGGATGTCAGATAACAGTTCATAATTTTTGGTGGGGGGTCCGTCTGATGCTCCCTTAGTTTTTCAAGACCAAATAAGGGGCCTGAGGCGATACTTTCCTGGATTTGGTTGCCTGTGAATGGCCTGTATAGTGAGGAGGCTGCTCTTCTAACTAAAAATCTCCCTCAGTTAGAAAAAGAGACTCTGATCCTCAGGGGAAAATAACCACAGTTACCTTCAGTACTGACACCAGGTTGAATTTTCACACCGAGGAGCCTTCTGGCCATATAAAATGGAGGATGGGGGACAAGAAATAAATGGTGAGTCAAGGGGTCCCTTACTGCCTGCTTGTTCTTCTACATCTGGGCTCCTGTATCTCTCATCACTCCATGGCCAGCAGCTGGGGGGAGGGGTTGAGGTGTTGGTGAGGCATGGCAGTTTGAGAAACTGGAAACAATAACCTGGGCTTCAGGGAATGGTGAACCAAAGCAGCAAGGAATGACATCCCAGTAGGTAAGTCATGGCAACATAAAGTGGCAGATGGGGGATGACAGACTGATACTCTCCCAGTCTTTTAGTGGTGGAAGGAAATCCTATCCCTCTGTTACATCTTCCTAGGCAGCATGAAGAGGGGTGTAGTTTATCTAGGGCAATTGCAGGCCTCCTAAGCATAGTTTCACAGGACGGTGCCTGAGAATCCACCCTTTGGGGGATGGAGGGTTTGGGGGCTGAAGGGGAGAGATTTGGGTTTTTTTATACATATATGTATATATTAGTAGTATTATTTGACTCTGATTTTTGTACAGGTGGCTTTCCTCCCCTAAGGCAGAAGAATTTCCATTTTGTGTATGTGCGCTCAAGAACATGTCCAGAGAAGTTTCATGTCTATGACCTGGTCTTTTCTGCAGTGATCTGCCATACAGCACTCCATGAAGGTGAGCTGGGAAAATAGCACTGATATTTATTTCCCTCTTTAGGAGTTTGTCCCCATAATCCTGCTTCAGAGAGGGGAGGGAAGCGGGGTTCAGAGACTGCTCCAAAAATATTTCCAGTGGCTAGCGATCTCCCTGTCCTCCTAGAGACTGAATTTGTCTCATCTTCCCCAGACAGGCCTCTTCTGGGAATGTTGGCCTGGGTCTCAGCAATGGTCTCCAAGAAGTTTTACCCCATCTATTGTATGGTATTCCACTGGGGCAGTGGCGGTGGTGAAATGTTGGCGGTGTCAGCAGGGGAGATGCATTCATCAGCTTAAACAAGATTTGATCATTAATTATCTTCAATTTAGACCAAATGATGAATCTTGAACTCATGTTATTTCCATCTTAACTTATGGATGTGAAAACTGGAAATCAACTGAAGGTATGGCCGCGTGTCTCCATACCTTCGAAAGCAAATGCCTCAGGAAAATGCTAGATATTGAATGGAATGAATTTATAACCAGTGCTGAGATAAGTCAGTTAACCTCTTATCTGAAAAAGACCATGGAAATATTTGGGAAGTGAGGTAAGAATGAAGCCAGAGCATCTGCATGGCAGGCATGCTATTGGGCAGATGGAGTAATACCCAAAAGGGACCCTGTGAAAGAATTCCACTGTTGTACGCTACACAGAGGGAAAACTTATGGGATGGTAGGTAGGGGACATAGTGGCCCAGGATAGGCAGGGATGGCAGGGCCTTGTTTGTGCCCTCGGTGACATCTAACAGTGCAGAGAGGGTTCCGACTCAGTGGTGAAGAGAGCTGGGCCTAAATAACCCAGACTGCACTCTCCAAAGTTGGCAGCATCCATTCATGTCCTCCAACTGCGATTGGCCAGAAAGCAAAGGGTGGGGGGAAGCAGCTGAGCTACATAGAGGCATGTGCCTGCTGATGCAAGACGTAGGGACTTGAGCCTTCACTCCCCTCAAGGAGATGCAGGAGTGGGGGGCTGCTTGCCCTGAAGCCAGTTCTCTTCTAATCCTGTCTGGCTTCTTTCCTGCTGGGGAAGGAGGATGGACTGAGGCAACCCACCTGGCATAAGCTGAAAGAGAGAACTGCACTCTGCCCCCAGAGCCACCCAAGCTCCCTGGTGAAGGAGATGCAGGCCCTTCCCTTTTGTTTCTTTTTTCTCTGTCTGGCTTCTCCGTGAAGCATGCATAGCCACCAGCCATTGCACAGGTACCTCAGAAGGAGGAACAGAGCTGAGGAGCCAATCACCCCAAAAAATCAAATACAGCTGGGAATTAGATAGAAACACTGAGCCAAACTGTTAATCTAAACTTCTGAAAAGGTTTGGAGTTTCTCTCTCAGGAAAGCTCTGCACCAGGGAGGCCTGCCTGAGTCGCCAGGCACTGGGGAGTGACTGACAGGTCTCATTCTGCCCCAAAGCTGCAAGCAGTCTGATGTATCCATTGTAATGTATCTGTGGACCTTAGCACAATGAATGTGTTTAATGAAAAATGTCTGTTGCTAAAAAGGACAAGTAGGACAGTGACATCAATATAAAAAAGGAAAACAATATACTAGCTGGGAGACTGGGGCTGAGAACTAGTTTGACAGAGGGCAGGACGTGAGAGGAGCTAGATCTGGTAAGGAGCTGACGTGCATGGGAGACTGGGACTGGGCAAAGAGAGGGGGACAAGTAGCCAGGCAAGGGGGGATACTGAGATTGCATGAGCAGACCAGGGAGGGAGATTGGGACTGCGAGCCAGTGGGGATAGGAAATCTGGAAGTGGGTGAGATGACTGGAGGATAGCGCTTGGGAGAGATGGATCAGGTAAGGAGAGAGAAGAAAGATTAGGAGTGGCTGGGCATGAGGGGACTGGCTAGGTGAGAATGGGTCTGGGACAACGAGCTTGGAGTGGGGAAGAGAAAGCACTTGAATACACAAAAGGGGCAAAGAAGAAAGTTCATGCTCGGGGGAGGTGGGGGAATAGGCCCACTAAGAGCACACACTCCTCCATAGCCTGGAATGAAACCCTCATTGGAGTCTCACCATTCCTTTGCCAGTGGTTTTCACAGCTGTTTGCTGAGAGCAAAGTGTCCCAGTCCCTGCTAGTGTTGGTCCATGCAGAGAATGACTGCCTACTGCTGCCATAATTTACTCCATTGATGCAAGTGATAGAGGTCTGTGTGGCAGATCTAAGGGTTCCAGCACTGCTGGTGACCCATGTAAGTATCAATATGATGCCACATGATGGAATTTGCTGTTCTGATTTTTTTTAAAAAAAAATCCTAGATTACATACAAAAATCCTTTAAAATAATAAGGTTGCAAAGTCAAGCTGTCAAAAGTTAGGAAATACCACATTTAAGGTTGCCTGTGCAATCTTAACTCGACTCCCTTGTGATTATGCATGATGATAGTCCTAATTAATTATTGTATTCCCCACCCCCATAGGATCCCTTCATTCAGTGCACAGGTGGACCTGCTCTGGGGATGAATCAGTGTTGTGTAATGAAGGAGATGGTTGTCTGTAGGACCCCTGCTTCATTTATTTCAGAAACTGAAGATGTGTAGCATAAAGGGTTGCAGGAAGAGAAGGGATGGTCTCATGGTTAAGCCAGCTGAATGCTGCCCTGGAAAATTGGGTTCTATCCCTGCCTCTGCCACAGAGTTCCTATGTGATGCTGGGTAAGTTGCTTAAACCAGACTTTTCACAGGTGGTCTCTATTTCTGTGTTCCTCATTTTCTGGGTGCCAGACTTGAGACCCTGGGATCTGGTTTGCAGAAGTGCTAAGTGCTCACAGCTTCAAGTGAAGTCAATGTGAACTGTGCTTGGAACATATAAAGTGCTATATAAAGTACTCTGGAAAAAACAGGTCCTAGGCATCTCTAAATTAGTGGATACTTTTTGACCTTGTGCTCTTTGTACCTCAGTTTGCTATCTGTAAAATGGGAATAATACCACCTCATGTCAGGGGCATTGTGAAAATAAATTGTTTGTGAAGCACTCTAATACTGCAGTGATAAGCACCATACAAAAGCTGATGTAGAAATTATTTAATGCCTGCTCTGAAGACAAAATTATGAGTGTGCAGTAAATAACCCATGAAGCCATAGGTTTGCATGAAGAGAAAACAAGCTATTGAATAGCTGCTTCTTCAGTGAGCACTGTCCATTCTATGTACTGAATAAGGCAGAGGTTTTGCAGACAAAAAAGTATGTGATTAAAGACACTGTCATTGTACATATACAGAGCAAAATCAAATTAAGGTTGCACAGGCAACCTTAATTGTGGCATTTCCTAACTTGCCAGTGCTTGATAAGTGCAACCTTAATGTTTTCTTAACGTATTTTTTGTGTGTAATTTTAAAAGGTATAGAATATGATCATGTAACTACAGTCTGTACCACAATTTATATGCACAATGGGGCAGCAGACTTGAGAGCGCTTGTGCAGCCTTAAATTTGGAATCTCCTGATTCAAGTGCAAAATTGAGTTGCGATGGGTATTATTCCTAGTAATAGATTTGCCAGTGGTAGACCGTTATGCCCAGTGGAAGGCATTCTGGTCTGGAGCAATAAGCACAGGGTTGGAAGTTAAGAGATCCTGAGTCCTAATCATCCTTCTGCCACTGACCGATTTATTGAGGGGTTTGGTTAAGTCACTTCACCTGTTTTCCCCAATCTGTAAAATGGGGATTACATTTATCCACCTTATAGGGGTATTCTGAGGTTTAATTTAACATCTGTTCAGTACTTTGAACACATACAGCTTTATATAAACACTAAATATTATTGCTAAGTCCATTCAGACACATCTGCACTGTCCAGAACTTAATATTAACATTTTGTTTGTATGGATTATACATCAAACATCACAATAATTATTGTAATATATGTGGCTGCATATCAAACTATTCCAGTATGAAAAGAGGGCTTCATCTGAATAATGACTCTGCTTTCAGCTTTGCCTGGATGAAAGAGCACAGCTAGGATAATAGCCTTTTCCACATGTTGACATAATCATGATGTGATTCAACAACGCTTTTGCTTTCCCTTTCATCTTTGCTGTATAGTGATCTGTTTGCTCTGCTTCAAACAGAGGACTCTTGAAGATGTTTTCTTAAATGATGATAATTTTTTTGACCCAGGGAGTGTTTAATTACTGCTGTGCTTCAGAGTTTTTCATGCAAAGATGTTGGAGGGGCATGTGCATTTGTCACTCGGTTACAGCTTTTCTCTGGGGAAAAAACCTGATTTTAATACCCAAAGGGAGTCAGTATGTTCAAGTGTATGTATGTATTTGTCTAGCATTCATCCCCTCATTCCTGTGTTTTGAAGTTTGCAAACTGCCCTTCGTTCAGGGGAATACTGACTCAGACCTATTGGGCCCAGTTCTGATGTTTCACTGTTTGTAAATTCAGATTAACTCCACTAGGGTCAGTTATGTGGACATAAAAAACCATTGCGTTTGGAACTGTAGTTAACTCCTGTCTGCAAAATTCCTCAGGGAGCAGTGTAATCAGGGTGTAAATGGGGGTCACTTTGGATAGATAGTGGGAGTTTAAAGCCTTTCCCTAGATTAGTAGCATGGTAGCAGCCCAGGCAAGGGAGTCAAGTAGCAATTTAGGCCCTGATTCAGTGTGATACTTAGAAACATTCTTATCTTTGTTAGTAGACCTCACTGAAGTCAACAGGACTTACTCACAAACTTAGTTAGGCTTAAGTACCTTTCTGAATAGGGGCCTAAATCTATTAGCTGGAAGCGCTGATAGATTATTAACCTCTTATATGGGCTGGCAGCTGGAGGGGAAGAAGAAATGAAATTCCCACCCTCCTAGTTGGGGTTACATCTATACAAAGGAAACTTTAACAAAAATAATTCTCCTACCACCATTAACTAGTTCAGCTCCCCCAGTGTGAACATGCTGCTGGTGTTTACTAGAGTCAGTTGGATCGGCTCTGAGCAGGGTTGAACTATTGAAACAGTATATATTTTTACACTGAAAATAGACTGAAGTAATCGGTGCAACCATCTAAAATTAAAATTTATTGTGACAAAGTATACATTTTATTACATCATAAAATCAACAATTAATGCTGTACATGTGTACATTATGCTCAGTATGATACAGATGGTCTGTACTAAAAAAACCCCTAAAAATATCAGATCTGGTGTCTGCCCATCACTGGAGTTTATGCTCCCTGGCACTGCACTGAGTTCCATGACAGATTCTACACCAGTGTTGCTAAGGTCTGTGCATTGTGAGTGCTTTTGGGGCTTCTGTAGTCCTTTTGGTATTCTCTCTCTCTGTAGCTGTTCTCAAGGCTGTACTGAGTCCTGGTCATCTGGCTCCGAAAGGCCCGTACATTTCGAATGGTGAGTGCACAGATCACAGAACTTGGGAAGTATAAACAAGCAGCAACAATGCCAAACAGGCTGACAGCTGCATCACCCCCCTGAACCTCGCAGTTCATCCAGGTGTACCCACGGCGTGCATACAGTCTTTCCCTCTTCTTGCATGTGTCTGTGGAGTTCACCTGGATGATAAAGTGTAAGTAAAGGCCAACAGCTGCAATATACCCCATACAAGCCAGCATGTCAAAGGCACATTCTGCCACAAGCATCTTCACAGAGAGGCGATCAATGGGTTTTGCCCCAACGACAAGGAACAGGAGTGTAAATGCTGCTAATGTCAGGCTGAAGGCTACTCCCCCATACACACAAGGGGCTCTCATCTGGCTGAAATGCATGTCCAGGTCTCTCACCTCCTGGAACTCGGTTCCTTCAAATGGGCTGTAAAATGAACCAATGTTGAAAGAGCCCACTCCCAAACCTCCCATAGAAGTGAAGCCTGCAATAGCTGCCTGGGAGGCTCCAACACAGATCAGCACTAGAATGTTGACGGTAATTTCAACGAACTTCAAAATACCTGCAGGAAGAAAAGGGTGAATGAATTAAATATTGTATTTGTGTAAATGGCGGGGGCGGGGGGGAAGGGAACCAAGACATTTTAAACTACAGAGAGATCATATTGAGCTTTTCTCCTCAGGGGAGGCTACAGAAAAAGCCCTCCTTTCACTTTAATTAATGTATTTCAGAGCCTGAGCAAGATGGCTTTTTCTTCTTTTTCTGTAATTTGATAGTGCACTTGATAAGTGGATCATGCAAGAAAAATTCATGAAGATTTTTACAGTGTTGCTTGTGCTGTGATGAAGAAAAGGTAACAGCACCAACAGGTTGTATTTGGTACTCTAGCTGCTTGACACACAACCACACGGAATTGGAGCTGTCCATCTGAACAAAACTGTGAACAAGATTTTTTAAAAATCTCCAAGCTCTTAGTGACTTTTTTGAAAAATTCAGGCCATTTACTGGATCCCTAAGTATGCATTTAGCAACCTTACTTAAGGAGCCTGTTTTTAAAAATGTTTGGCCTCTTATTTGCTGGATCTAATCTAAATCAAACAGGGTTTTTAAAATCATATTTAAGGAGACACTTGTTCAACCCGTGTGCCTCAACTGACCTCCTTTTAAAGGGAAGTAAATCCTATGATTCTTGGCTTGTCTTACTTAACTCCCACTTTTAAAAGCTAAAACTGTATGAAAAAGTTCTTCTAGGCTGACCATCTTCCTCCTCTTGTTTAAAAATAAATAATGGCATGGACTTTAAGTAAAGGAACAGCATTTGGATAATTTGACTCTTGTTTGTCTGTCACAAAGTAACAAAAGTAAAGCTGAAGTTCTTCAATTTCAAACCGTCCACCGTTGCAATGGCAATTTTATGAAGAGATACCATTTAACGTTTACCTTCCAATCCATCACCAAGCTGACAGGAAAAGGACCTTTTTGTAGAAAGGATTCCCAGACCCCTGCTGCTAGTAGTGGGCCATATATCTGTATTCTAAAAGTGTTTTAAAAATCAGAACTACATGTAACTTTTCCATAGCAAGGCTATAGGGGTTGATGGCTGTCCATCGGATATCACTTCCTGGAGCATAACTGCATGTTAAGTGTATGCAATCCAACTGAATCCTGGCATTTCAAAAGGGCATTTTAATCAGCTGGTTGCTCCCCAATGCAAGATAAGTCATAGATATAACATGTAGCTCATCTTAAAGTGGTTTACAAAATATATCCACACAGCACAACAAATACCTTCATCCTGGTGTTTGGAAAATGAGAACAGTTTGGGAGGAGAGAAAATTTTGCTCAAGATCACCAAGGCAAAACCTTGCTGTACAAGGAAGTGTAATAGGATTTTTAATGTCCATCCAGGGAAGACCGCTTTCATATCAAAGGTTAACACCCATACACAAGACTGCATAGAACTCAGTTTATCTATCTTGCAATGTTGAACTGTATGTCAGGCATTGAACCAGTACCTCTAGGGAATTCAGGTATTTCTGTCTTTGTTTAGATACTCTCCCACCTCTCAAAACACGGATAAAACAGGCCTGACCAAATAAAATGGCCTGTTTTTATTAAATCTACATTTTTCTACTTACTAATTCAGTCTTTACTGTTTTGTCTTACTCCATTAAAAAGGACTGTTTATTTTTTCTGAAAAAATGCTGTAGTTTGGATCCTGCTCACTTCAAGCACTGAGCCTCCTAAAATGTAAATAGTCTTAGAGGAAGAGACCGTACAGAATTTAAGTGTTAATCTTATGTGATGACATCACCTTAAACAATGAATTCAAGGTCTTGTAAAGTGCTGGTTCGAGCCAGTGATGCATGTAATACCACTATTTTATTTAGTGTGTGATGTAGGTGGTATTTTAGATCTTACTGCATATTTTAAAATCTCCAGGATGGTAAATGTGAAGTTGTGAAGAATTTTTCATGGGTCTAAGTAAATAATTATAATGTAGAATTTGAAAAATATTAAATACTTTAACATAGTGTGTCTGCTTCTGTGCTGTGCAGAGCTAGTCCTTCAATATGTATGTAGTAGTAATGATCAGCTCATTAACCACTAGAGGGCAGACTAAGCTTAGTAAACCTTTTATTGCAGTTAAATTTGAAGCTTCGGGAGGCCAAACCCGTAGTGTAGCAAACATGCTGCACCTCCTAACTTCTGAATGTAATTACTGAGTCTCTAAGGCTCCTCTTACCCCCACCCACCATTCTTTGCAGCAATAAGTGAATACAGGCTAAATGTAAGAAGCTTGCCAAAATGGTCCTGCATTTACTGGCCATTACAAAGTGGGACACAAATCGCAAGAAGCCTACAGACTTTCACTTTATGCTGCCAAAATCATCTGTGTTGCATTTCCCTGCTGTTATCTAGCCAGCTGCTCTCTGTTGCTGTCAGATCTGTATGAGCTTGCAAAGAAAGGAATGAAGCAGCACAACAAGGATTAGACTATGGAACATCCTTCCTCTTGCTAGGCTGTGTTGTTCTAGAAACCTTTGTTGCACTTTGGAAAGTGGGATTTCCTGGTGCAGAACCAACTGTGCTCTTCCAGGGTTTTTCAGACCTTTTCACTGAGCTGTACAATAGCATGAAAATTACTGAACCCAATCTACAATGTTGTGGTGCCTGTAGTTTACTATGTAATTGCAATGGGCCTGATTCTGACCCACTGATTTCAGTACAGTATGAGTAAGGGTAGCAGATCTGGCCCTTGTCCAGCAGGAGAGGACATGGATTGAGGTCACTACATGTGTAACCATCTCTGACAGTAATAGGAGTTGCTTTATGGCAGGTTGTGAATTCTATTTCCACAAAGGCAAGAAATTCAGGTTAGACAGGTTTGTGTGTCTGTACGATTTTAACACTGAACTCCCACAATGCTGACTTTCTGAGGAATTTGGGCTCGGCTTCATGGAACCAAGTTCACTGTACTTGAGTCAACACCACAGGCAGTCTTCCAGTGACCCTCTACTTCCCAGTTACTTGCAATATATTCAGACTGACTGTAAAATGGCCAAATATCCACAGCTCTCCTAAATCAAAGAAAAAAAAAAAATTCTGCTCCAGGGCAGAACAGGCAGCTGTGAATTACAGGGCTAGGTTTTGTCTAAGTAATAAACAGCTAAAGCAAACCTGAGGGGCAAATGGAGATTAGAACTCTGGATTAAGAGCCCTTCTCAGTCTGACTTCCTTCAAAGTATACACACCACATTGATCAGAGTACTCTATCCAAGCCCTGCACGGTTTCTCAGCCCCTCTTGTTCCTTCTCTGACCTCATTTATTGCTGCCTCCAAGAGAAACTCCCAAGCTGCTGCTCCTGCCCTCCAGTTCCACCCAGGCAGGAGTCTGCTTATGTGAGGTACATTTTGTAAAGTTTTCCCATGGCAGCCACGCAGGTGCCTGTGGGATGGGCGCTCTAGTGCGCTCAGCCTACTGTCGGTTTCAACACCCCACGTCGGTTACACTGCGCAGGAGTCCATGGCCCTGTGGTGAGAACACCAGCTGATGCACCTTGTCCGAACAAGGGCTTGCAATATCACCAATGCTTGCAGAGCTACACTATTCTGAACAATAAGAAAATATTACAAAAAATCCCCTATGTACACAAGGCTTGGTGTTTGCTCGTTTAAACCTAGTCTCCAACTTTCGGCACCAGTACAAGCAAGGGTGTAGATCAGAGGTGGGGAAACTACAGCCCGCGGGCCCCTCTGGCCGGGCCCCTGAGCGCCTGGCCCAGGAGGCTCGCCCCTGGTCCCTCCCCCACAGCCTCAGCACGCAGTTGCAGAGCCACGGCCTGACCTGGTGCTCTGGGCGGCTTGGCTGCAGCACTGCCAGCCACCAGCGCTCCAGGCATCACAGTAAGGGGGTAGGGAGCAGGGGGGGTTGGATAGAGGGTGGGGGGGTTGGGGAGGGTGGTCAGGGCAGGGGGGTGTGGATAGGGGTCGGGGCGGCCAGAGGGTGGGGAACGGGGGCTGGGGGGGGGTAGTCAGGAAGGAGATGAGGGTTGGATGGGGCAAGGGTTCCAGGGGGCAAATCAGGAATGAGAGGGGGGTTGGATGAGGCGGCAGGGGGCAGTCAGGGGACAGGGAGCAGGAAGTGGTGGATGGGGTAGGAGTCCTGGGGGGCCATCAGGGGATGGGGGGGTTGGATGGGGCAGGGGGCGAGAAGCAGTGGAGGGGCGGGTCAGATAGGAGGCGGGGGCTGGACCACACCTGGCTGTTTGGGGCAACACAGCCTCCCCTAACCAGCCCTCCATACAATTTTGGAAACCCAATGTAGCCCTCAGGCCAAAAAGTTTGCCCACTCCTGGTGTAGATGCAAGCCCTGATACTGTTGCTGAGGAATGAGCACTAAACATGCCAATTTAGTGGGTCTTGCCCCCCGTGCTCAGGCTCTAACTGATCACCATATAGATGGTCAGGAAGGAATTGTCCCCCAGGTCACATTGGCAGAAACCTGGGAGGAAGGGGTGTGGGGGAGAGGGAATGGGGGGTTTTGCCTTTCTCTGCAGCATGGGACACAAGTCATTTGTTGGTCTGAATTAGTGCAAGTGGTGGATTCTCTGTAACTTGAAGTCTTTAAATCAAGATTTGAGGACTTCAGTATCACAGCCAGATGTTCTGGGTCTACCACAGGAGTGGGTGGGTGAGGTTCTGTATACTGTGATATGCGGGAGGTCAGACTAGGTGATCATGGTCATCCCTTTTGGCCTTAAAGTCTAAGCATGTGGTGCAGCTTGAGTATTTCCACGTCAAGCAGCAAGGTCTCAGGTTTTGCCTAGAGTAGGATTTACAGGTGTGCTGTTAAGACATGCTAGCTAACTCCTTCTAATAGTCTAGTGTAAACAAAGCAGAGTTTAACTCGTGCTAAGATGGTGAGTTAAAGCCTATGAGGCTTTGACATTCCACTTTACCGTGTGTTAAAGTCTATGCTGCCTAGTCTACTTTCAGGTTTCAGAGTAGCAGCCGTGTTAGTCTGTATCCGCAAAGAGAACGGGAGTACTTGTGGCACCTTAGAGACTAACAAATTTATTAGAGCATAAGCTTTCGTGGGCTACAGCCCACTTCTTCGGATGCATAGAATGGAACATATAGTAAGAAGATATATATACACATACAGAGAAGGTGGAAGTTGCCCTAAAAACTGTAAGAGGTTAATTAATTAAGATGAGCTGTTATCAGCAGGAGAAGAAAACTTTTGTAGTGATAATCAAGATGGCCCATTTAGACAGCTGACAAGAAGGTGTGAGGATACTTAACATAGGGAAATAGATTCAATATGTGTAATGACCCAGCCACTCCCAGTCTCTATTCAAACCCAAGTTATTAGTATCAAGTTCGCATATTAATTGAAGCTTCCAAAACAGACTCCAGTGAGAAACTTCTGAGCTTGAATGTTAGATGGGGTGGGATCTGAGTTACTACAGAGAATTCTTTCCTGGGTATCTGGCTGCTGAACCTTGCCCACATGCTCAGGGTTCAGCTGATCGCCATATTTGGGGTCAGGAAAGAATTTTCCTCCAGGGCAGATTGGAAGAGGCTCTGGGGGTTTTTCGCCTTCCTCTGCGGTATGGGGGGCCCGGGTCACTTGCTGGAGGATTCTCTGCACCTTGAAGTCTTTAAACCATGATTTGAGGACTTCAATAGCTCAGACATAGGTGAGAGGTTTATTGCAGGAGTGGGTGGGTGAGATTCCGTGGCCTGCATTGTGCAGAAGGTCAAACTAGATGGTCATAATGGTCCCTTCTGACCTTAATATCTATGAGTCTATGAACCTGGTAGGTCAGGGGTGGGAGAACTTTTTGGCCTGAGGGCCACATTAGGATTCCGAAATTGTATGGAGGGCAGGGTAGGAAAGGCTGTGCCTTCCCAAACAGCCTGGCCCCTGCCGTCTATTTGCCCCCTCAAAACTCCTGACCCATCCAACCCCCCTGCTCCTTGTCTACTGACTGCCCCCCTGGACCTCCCCCCGCATTCAACCCCCTCCTTCTCCCTGTCCCCTGACTGCCCCGACCCCTATCCACATCCCCACCCCCTGACGGGACTCCCACGCCTGTCCAACACCCCCTGTTCCCCATCCCCTGACTGCCCCCTGGGACTCCCTGCCCCTTATCCAAGTCCCCCACTCCCCACCCCCTTACCAGGCCGCTGAGAGAACCAGGACCGGCAGCCATGCTGCTGCGCAGTCTTGAGCACCGGGGCAGGCCGGCGGCTCTCGCTGCCGCGCTGCCTGGCAGAAGCTCATGGCCCTGCCGCCCAGAGTGCTGGCGGCATGGCGAGCTGAGGCTGCAGGGGAGGAAGGACAGCTGGGGAGGGACTGGGAGCTAGCCTCCCCAGCCGGGAGCTCAAGGGCTGGACAGGAAGGTCCCATGGGCCACAGTTTGCCCACCTCTGTGGTAGGTTAAACAAAGATGTATTGTTGCAGTCTGTGGTGTAGAATGTGAAGACCGTTCTGAAAGCCTTAAAGGAAAATGACCCTTTTTTAACTTCAGAATAATCTTGGACTATCTCAACTAATGGTATTGAACTTTTTAAAAAAAATAAGATAACATTCATCATGAAAGCTAAAAAATATACAGGGTCTAAGCCAAAGCCCATGGAAGTCAACAGACTCTCCCTTGTGTTGCAAGGATCAAACAGTGTATCTTTTAATAGTACCCTTATTGAAAAGTTCTGTAGAATTTAATAATGTAACTGTTCTATATTTTAATGGCACTATTTATGCATGATGCAAAATTCGTGTAGAAGGTGTATCACTATTATATAGGTTTTAGAGTAGTTTCTGCAGATGGATATTCAATTTCTGTTGAACCCTGATAGATTTTCCTTATGAAAGTTGGTAGGACTTTTTCATAAATCCTCATGAAATCTTGACCACACCCAGACCAGGTAAGTCTATAGCTCCCCTGTACCTGAAACTGAACTCTAGTTACTACTCCACCTAACCTCATCCCTTACATCATGTCCCGGAATACTTGTCACTTCCTCCCCTCCCCCGGCCTCTTCTTGGTTCTTTTTTCCTCCTCCTGTTTTTCACTTCTGTGAATTTTTTTTAAAACTTTGTGTTTTGCTCCTCTTTCCCTACTTGTCTGCCTACTCTGACCCTCACCTGAACAGTGTGTATTACTGTATTTGGGTTGGGCAGTATTCACTGGTGGCCCCGTAAGTGCCACGCTATATATGTGGTGGCTGAACTGAATGTGAAAACTTGGGCCAGTGAGCTACTGCATAAATCTGCAGCCCTGTGCACATGAGCTATTCCTGTGGCAGGCTCCATTAGGGGCTGTTATAAAAGCAGGGAAGAGAGAGAGGTCAGATGTGAATTGGTCAGCTCAAGGGTTAAATAGCTCAACAGTCCATTTTAAATTCCCTGAGCCAGAGAGTCTCCCTCATTTGAAACAGAGATTTTAAAAAAAGGAGGTTGGCTTTTGGTTTTTAAAGGTAACTTTTTAAAAAGGCCCGTATTCTGACAACATACATGCAATTGCAGAAGCAGGAGTCAAACAGTTCTACAAAGGACTCCGGATGTAGAACCACTCTTGCCAATAAACAGGTTGCACTCCACAGAGTAAAGTTACCGCTGAGGCTTGAGGCTTTACAGTCACCTCTGTGCTGCAGCAGCTGGATTGAGAGAGGACGGGGGAGATGGAAAGTTAAGTAAATCTGACAGAAGAAAGGAGAGATTTTTTAAAAACACCAAGGGAAAGAAGGGACACGTCAGTGAAAGCAAAAACAGGTGAGGAGGATGAAGAGGAACAGAACGAAAGGGCAGACAGAGGAGAGGAGGTCATTATAAAAACAGGGGACGGGGTGGGAGGTAACGAAGGAAAAGAAAGCAGCAGACTTAGAAAGGTAACATTCTAAAAATAATTTAATAAAGCTGGATGCCTCCATATTGTAATAAAGTTGCATGTTCACGTGAGTGTGTTTTTGTGTTGTACACCTTACGTGTACATATGCATGAGGTGTGATCCTGCTGCTATTGACATCAACAGCAAAAGTCCCGCTGTCTCTAATGGTGCAGGATCAGACCAATAGAAAACATACTATGTAAAAAAACCACCCACCCTGCAGTTCAGATGTTCCCTTTCCAGTGGTGCTCTTCTTTCTATGGATCTTGCTAAAACATTTTTAATGGGGTAATACTTAAAAAGCACTCAGGTTCCAGGAGGCAATGTAATGACAAAAATTAATAACTGAGCCTGGGAAGTTCAAGGGAGCCTAAGGGAGTTAGGTACCTAAATACCACTGAATTAAAATGGAATCCAGGTGCCTAACTCCTGACAGAGAAAAATTAGTCAAAATTTGGAAAATTACAAAATTTGATGTATCCGCTCTAGTCAGAAGAGAAGCAATAGCACTATCCTTTTAATATTTGTAAAATGTCCCTTGTTAGTGAAGATAACAATCTTGCTTAGAAGCCTCAAGTGACTCCTCCTGATATCCTGGTAATTCTCAAGTTCATATGCAGGGATTGTTCTATTCCCCACATCCGCCCTGCCCCAGAGACCATTTTCTCCCATAGGAGAAGTTTTCCCATACTGCCAAGAACTTACTCCAAGTCCTACAGTTTGAAACTCATGCCTGTACTGCATCTATGGCATACTTGGGACTTGCAGGACTGTCCAGGCAATACTGGTCCCTAAGTGATGAAGTGCTAGCGCGATATTAACTTCATGCTCCAGTACCACATAGCGCTAAGCAGTAGCTGCATCGTATGGACTGACAGCAACATGGCAAATAACTTCAGGCCACTTGGGGGATCAGGACATCTTAACCTTTTTCATGGTTCTTGCCTGAGCTTATTCCAGGTCCTGCCTTCTACTTACTCTCTCCATCCACTATTTTCCCTGATACTTTCTACAAAAGTGGGAACGGCTTCTGAACACTTTCCCTATTTGCTGCTTCTGTGACTGCTTCAGGGACGAATTTTGCATTGAAGTTGAAGCAGATGAGAAGGTCACACACCAAATCTTGGGCCCTGTAACAATGGATCCCAACCTAATAACATCACAGAGAGGCCTACATTTATTTTAACTAGCACTGGGCACTTGCAATAGCACTTCCTGTTGTGTGTTTCAAGTACCGAGATTTTTCACCCAGAGCTCTTTCTAGAAGGTGACAAGTAAATATCTCCCTGGTGCTGGAACAAATATGCTGAGTTGGCATGAGAGAGGCACCTTTCCCCAGCTCTTTTTACGATCGCTCCTCCTAAATGAACTTTATTAAACGGTCCTTAGTAACTAGAAGATATTCTGATAGTTACTGCTTTTGAATTAGCATCCCTGGCAGAAGCTGGGGCAGGCCAGGGGAACCTGTATGCTGGGACATCTTGTTAAATCAGGAAAACCTAGGTTGTAGAACCAATGCCACAGCAGCGACAGTGGACCCTGTTACACAATATGCTCTTTCTTTCTCTCCTTTCTTTCTTTCTTTCTCTCTTTCTCTTTCTTTCTTTCTTTTTGTAATTAGTTTATCCTCTTCTCAGGAAAAATGTTATAGCTAAACTTAATAAATACATAAGTAAGCTGACTGGGAACAGTACTAGTCTGTTGGGGTGATTACCTCTGAGCGTGATTATACTTGTTATAGGAAATAATTATTTTTATTCTAATTGTTAGGAGTTTGGCTCAAGTGTGGGGAATCTCAGCCTGACATGATCATAAAAAATAAGATACTCCTAAATGGGCATAATAAAAGTTGCGAACTTAACCGATCCATTCTAGTTTGGTCCATCAAGCATAATGGACAGTGTCATTCTTTTTTCCTTTTAGAGGTTGTATAAATTAGTGACATCATGGAGTAGTATCAGATGTCTACCTAGTAGATCATACCTGCTTTGCTACTGTCACCCAAGGCCACAGCAGGAAAGTCACTTCAGCTCTTAGCCTCAGTTTTCCCATCTCTGAAAATGGAGGCAATACTCAGCACACCCTTGGAAGATCAATAATTTGTGCTGATACTGTGTTTTGAACATCAAGCTGTGCAAAGAGCTGATTTTTCAGTTCTCTGGCAGTTCCAAAATATTAAAAAGAGATTTAGTTTCAGATCAAATAGTTTCATTCAACCCAAAACAAAACACTTTTGTTTTGATTTTGAGCTTTTTATCATTTAATGAAATTAAGAGAAATTTCAAAAGTAGTTACAAATGCTGTGTATTAGGTAAATTGTAAGTAACTATTGCAAAAAGTAGTTCCTTAATTTACAGTAAGTCTTCATTTAAGTGTCACCATCATTGTAAATTTTTCTTTCATATCCCCATATCAAATATGGGATTTTTAGAGGCACCATTACCTTGAAATCTAGTCAGTTAAAATACATCTCAAGGTGAATAATTTTTGGTGTTAACACTAGTCCCCCAAGATCCCCTACCAATCCTTGTGGGATAATCTCACTTTCCTATTTTTTCAATCGTTTTCTCTCCTTCTCTGAAAGATCCTTGCAAATGTGGGAAACTGACTATACAGGGGAGGACAGTAAAGTTATATACACACACTGCTATTAAGTGCACAAGATTTATAACAGAAAAGTAGTGAAGAGTACAGACTCTTCCAGTTATAGTGGCATTACATGTTACTTGTAACAACACCAGATAAAAAAAAATCAGATATCTGATTTTTTTAAATAAAGTTGATAATATCTCAAGTCAGTATAAATTAATATATAAAGGATTTTGTCTTTTTGAAACAGCTTTTTTTACATTTTTAGGTTGATTATTTTGCATTTTAGCTGAGCATTTATTAATTGATTGTTTAATGTATATTGTCATCAAATACCAATATTGTAAAATAATTTGTCAGTGGCTAATTCCATTATATAGTTTTTTGCTGCACCGAATCCATTGGTTTGTCAAGCCTTCAACGCTTTTCCCCAAAAATTACACTGGGAGTAATTAGTCATTAGTTCCTAGAGCAGTACCATCCTCTCACAGGCGGTGCTAGTTTGAATACCAATGATATCTAAAATTGAGGCAGGTAAATGTGACTGGAAGAATGGGATTCACAGGTAATAATAGATCTTGCCTTACTCAGTATTAATATAGTTAGCTACCATAGTTTGTTCACATAATTGTATTAATTCACATTTTGACTATTGTACTTGACAGAATAATAAAAGCAATATGAAACAGATCTTGATACAGATACATTGCTCTGATAGGTTTTATATTTTAATAAAGTAAGAGGGGCATGGTTTTGTCTTGATACATAATGCAATATCTGTATGGACCATTTTAGCATCACAAGAAACAGTATTTCTCTGCAATAATTTTTATAATTTCTGAATTTTAAGAAACTTTTGGAATTAGATCCATTTGTTTTGCACAATATTTTTCATTTGACAGCTGGAAAGAGGCGAACGGATAAAGGTGGCTTGAAAAGGTCAAAGGGATGATATAGTTCAGGAAAATTATTGTGACTGCAAACCATAAGTCTTGAAAATGTGTGATACCTAGGGGGTGAAAGATAAAAATGTAATAGGAAAAGGCTTGTGTTTCCAAAAACAAAAGTTTAAGGAAAGGAAGAGCCCCATCCTGCAAAAAAAAAAAAAGAAAGAAAAAGAAAGAAAAAAAGAAAAAGAAAAACCAGGTGAAAGAAAAATTAAATTTCTTTAAGAGGATCCTCTTGTGTGCCTTGCTCCTTCCTACATGTTAGAAATAGAATGTAAGGATATTTTAACTACTATTCTTATTTCTTCTGTCTCCCTCCACACACTGCTTTAAAGAGAAAAAACTGAAAACTTAAGTGGCATCAAATGTTAGGGGAAAAGTCAGTTTTAGGTGGTAGCTTTCTTTTATTGACTCCAGTACTGGGTGGTTTTTTTTTTTTTTAAACAATGAACACAAAAGGAGGAGAGAGAACAGCAAGAGATGGAAAAATGCAGTTCTTTTCTCTAGTGCTTGGAGTTCAGTTTTTGGAAGGCCATAGCACAAACCAATTGGCCTCTTCTAGGCCCCCATTTTAATCCCCTGCCTCTGAGTAGGCTGCCAACTTTGACTGACTGAATTCCTGGCGGTTTTGTCACCTGACATTATCTTTAATTAAAGATTCATCTTTAATTCCTGGAGACTCCAGGACAATCCTGGAGGATTGGCAACCATAGCTCTGAGGGAAAAAAAATCTCTCTGGTCTGAGCAAGGCAAAGATCTTGAGAGATCTGGTCATTTGGGAATCTTTTTGCTGTGACTAGTTTGGCAAGCCAAGTGTGCAAGGATTAGCCTGGTCATGGATGGCTAAACAAAATAGAAGACAGAGGAATAAGGTGAGAGTAGAAAGTAAAACAATAGGATAGCAGGAGCTCTCAATTCACACATTAGGTCAGGGGACTCAAACACGTGGCCTGCATGCGGCCCACAGAGTTATTTCCTGTGGCCGGCCATAGCTCCCTTCAACCTCCCCCCAAGCGCGCCATGTCCCCGTTCTTCCACCTACCTCCCAGCACTTCCCGCCACCAAACAGCTGTTTGGCTGCACTTAGGACTTTCCAGGGGGGAGAAGCGGGGACACAAGGCACTCAGGGGAGGAGTTGGGGAAGGGATTGGGATGGGGGTGGAGCAGGGCAGGGCCTCATGGAAGGGGTGGAGTGGGGGCAGGGCTGGGAGCAGGAGGGGCTTTTGTAACTTTGTATGAAAAGGTGTCAGTGATGTGACCCTCAGGCCAATGTACTAGTCCTCATGTGGCCCTTGTTGTGAATTGAGTTTGAGATCCCTGCATTAGGTGTTGCTCAGGAAACAGCCGTGGAGAAGATGTTATTTGGCTCCCTGTTCTGGTCTGAGCAGCGCTTATTTCAGAATCGGGGAAAAGAGTGTTCAGCTGTGTGGTGCTAATTTCCTGAGTCTGAACATGTGATGGTGGAGATAATTCATGTGGTAAGGATACCTCAGTTTCTAGATATTCCACAGAAAATGTCTAAAGGGAGCAGCAACACCCCCAGAGAGAAACGGACTATCGTAAAACAGAAAGATGCCAGTTCTGCTTGTCTGACGAGAACAGGAGCGATGAGGCTTATTCCAGACCAACCAAGCTGCGTATATTTATCATTAAATCCGTATATGGCCTAGATTCATCAGGAGACTTAGGTGCCCAGAAAATCACTGGATTCACAAAACCCGAGTTTAGCTCCTAGGCTCCCTATACAACAAGCTCTCCTGTTGAAGCTGTTCCACTGTGGATAAATACTTAAGTCATTGGAGCAGGAGGACTGGCCCCTGGGTGCTCTACTTACCAGGCTGTACAGTCACTCATACTTGCTCTGGCTCTCTATCTTGGGCCCAATGATTCAGAGTGATTCCTTAACGCAAAATTCCATGTTTTAAGGTGGCATATAAAGGCTTAGGGGCCTAAAAATGCAAATAGGTGCCTTGAGCAATTTACAAAAGCATCTAAGCAGCCTAGAGGCCTAACTCCCATTGAAAGTCAGTGGGAGTTTGGTGCCAAACTCAGGTACTTTTGTGAATCTGACTAGGGGCCTATTTGCATCTTCAGGCATATCTTTGTAAATCTGGCCCATAGACATTTAATAAGACCAATAACTGAATGGCAGCTATGCCATTCATGAATTAGTCTCCCTGGACGTTGTTATTCAGTCCCCTCCCTCTTTTGTCCCTCAGCCTGAGTTTGTTGTGTTTATGAATCAGGATGTCTGATTGAAACAAGGACATAAATCTGTGAAGAGACACATGGAAGGTAAGCCAAAATAAAAATCCACATACCTCTCTTTGAGCATAGGTTATTACATTTCTCTGAAAAGGTCTCTTTCTCAGGATTATAATGTGATGGTGAATCGATATATTCATGAGTTGATAGTGTGTTTTTTTGGTACAGGTCTGAATTAGCAGTAGAAGGTCTCGAGTGTTGGTTGCCAGGAATCCCTTGTGTTGATCTGCAAATGGGGTAGGAGTAAAGGATTATCTATAGGAGACAGCACAGTCTAATATTTTTGGACAAGTGCATCAAAAGAGTATTAGTTTTAGTTTCTGGAATTTTTGCTAACTGACTTGTTTCACTGCTATGAGTGATCCCTTTTGTTTACAGACATTTGATCAAATGAGATCTGTTTGCAAGAGTGTTCGTGAAATGTATCACCTGCTTGCACAAATAAATATTCACAATGTTTTGTGAATATTACACCGATTTTGAAAAACTTTAATTATTCACATCATAAGTCCATTCAACTATTGCTAATGCTTTTGTGTAATTTGCAAAAAGAAAAGAGGAAGTGGGTGGAACTCTGTTTCTGAATACCAGTGATCACTCATCTGCCATGACAAGCAAATACTCAATTACCAGCCCATGGACAAACCAGAGGCTAAAGTTTTCTGTAACATTTGCACATAACAAACAAATCTGTAAATAAGCACCACCAATTTGTGAATAAGCAATGTATCTCATGCATATTTGCAATTTACTGCATTTCACAATGATTCTTTTACAAGAATACAAAAGCATGGCATTAAAACCAGAATATAAAATATTTCATGACAGTAACATTGTATCTACTCACATTCTCCTTTTTACAATTTTACAAGATCTGGTATGATCTAGTCTCTCCCCCTTTCTCTGAACTCCTTTCCAATTTAAGAATATCTTTCTGGTGAGGAAGTACTACAGCAATGAATGCAATATTCCAGCTGTGGTAGCACCAGTGTCAATGCGTACGATTACCGCCTTTCTGCTTGCATATCCAAAATGGCACTGGCCATTTTGTTGCCTTATCATACTGTAAACTCATCTATGAATAATGCTTTTCTACCATTTATGGTGGACTAGGAAACTATACCCCATCCTGGCAGATATTGGCCTGACTTCATTCATTTCCTCAGCTGGACTACAGCAATGCAATACGCTGGGGCACGAAACTATTAGTCCTTAGTTTAGTCCAGCTAGTTCAGTATATCTCCTCAGTAACCTAAGCTATTATTAATACACCTGTCTGCCACTTTTCCCATAGAATAGCAAGTTCCAGGTCTTAGTTCTTTATCTTCAAGGATCAAAATGGCTTGGACCCAGGAGAACTAAAAAATTTCCTGAAGCTCTGGTATGAGGTCAGTGGTCAATAACTCCACCCCTCTGTCACAACAGAACTTACATTCCCCTCTCCCCCTTTGTGACAGAATCTGTGCAGGAGACAGCTTTCTTGGGGGGCAGGTTTGAAACTGTAGAACAAATCCCCACAGGAACTAAGGATCATCACAAGAATTCCCAAGGCAAGTAAGGATTATCACAAGCCTCACACCTTCTGCTCTGAGGGGAAAGCATGCTTCTCTGACCTGTGTTCTCTAATGTACAGACGTAGGAGCATGAACTTAAGCCCTATCAAACCAAAACACAATGCTTCCCTACAACTAAAACACAGTTCTCCCTCAAGGAGGATGAGAGAATGGACTTCATGTGACCGATATTGCACATATTTCAGTGCACTACTGAAAGGCTCTCCACCACTATAGTTATGAGGATGGAATAAAAAACTGTATAGAACAGAACATGTCTAATATGGTGTCTTATTATTCTTAGATTCCCTTCAGCATTATTATGTCAAAATTTCTCCTTCCAACTGAACATCTGTCTGAGATTACTTATCCACAGGTCTATTAGCCTGCATTTTTCCTCAACTGAATTTAGTTTCATTTTCTGATCTCTAAGTTCTTTTACATTTCTCTGTCCTCCTAAAACTCCATGAATTTAACGTAATCCACAAATATCAGTTAACCTGGATGTGTAAGCAAAAGCATCTTCACTCTCTAGAGAATTAAGTGATTTTTCACTCTAGTTCTTTAACTTTAATCAAAAATTTTCTGACTTTTGTCCTGGATCTTGGGGAGCTGCCTGACAAACTAAACTGTTTATAAAATCTCTCAGCTAACTCGAAAGCAATCCCTTTAATACTTCTGATACTGTGCTACTTGCCAGGAACGTTGATATTCAAAAAGAGAGAGTGATACAAGTTCCAAACGAAATATAGCCTTTTTCTGATACTTTTGTAATTTTCTAGCAGTTTCTTTTCCTGTCCACCGTGCTCCCATTCTTCTCTGTGGGTTGGACTCTCAGTCTGCACTACATGTCCAACGATGCAACACTTTCTCCCATCTTGGTGAGGGGAGGTGGTGTGTTTATTATAGGACTCTATGGCCATGGGGCATCATGGGAAATATAGCCTGGCCAGAAAGCTAAACCCGCAGAGAAGAGTGGGATCACTAGGCATCACAACTACACTCCCCTGATGCACTGAAATGTCATTTTGTATCAAAGTATTTTGCTTTTCAGATGAAAACCGTTTCCTTCCCAATTTTCCACATCCTTTCAAAAATTGTCAGTGGTACAGTAAGTTCATCAGCAAATTTTCTTAATATCTTAAAATTCACATCAGCTGGACCGGGTGATTATTTTAAAGACGGCTGCTACCCTGAAACCTATATTCTTTACCTATTTTATTCCCTCTCCTCTTTACCATCAGTTACAGGGATTGTCTTGTTGGAATATTTTTTTTCCTCCCTGTTAAATATAGATTTTAAAGACTTCAGTATTTCAGCCTTTTTAAACCATAATTACAATCATTCTGCTCCCCTGCATCCTCCCCTTTTTATTTTATTAATGGTCCTGAAAATTCATTGTCTCCTCCTCTGTCAAATGCAGTAGAATAAGCCAGGCTGCACCCCAGTATGGTCTAGGCTGGAAGGGCTGGACAGGGAGAGCGCAAAACATGCCAGTTTCTGAAGCCACCCCAAACTTCTAGATTAGCTAGGGTTGCCAGGCGTCTGGTTTTTGACCGGAATGCCGGATCAAAAAGGGACCCTGGCGATGCTGGTCAGCATCACTGACCAGGCCATTAAAAGTCCAGGTGGCAGCACAGCGGGGCTAAGGCAGACTCCCTGCCTGCCCTGGCTCCATGCGGCTCCTGGAAGTGGGCAACATGCCCCTGTGGCCCCTAAGTGCAGGGGTGGCTGGGGAGGCTTCGCACACTCTCCCCACCCCAAGTGCCGGCTCCACAGCTACCATTGGCTGGGAACCAAGGCCAATGGGAGCTGTGCGGGTGGTGCTTGCAGGTGAGGGCAGTTCACAGAGCCCCCTAACCGTCCCTCTGCCTAGGAGCTGCAGAGATGTGCCTGCAGCCCTCACCCCCTCCTGCATCCCAAACCCCTCATCCCTGGCCTCACCCCAGAGCTCGCACTCCCAGCTGGAGCCCTCACCCCCTCCCACACCCCAACCCCCTGCCCCAGCCTGGAGCACCCTCCTGCACCCCTCATCCCTAGTCCCACCCCGGAGCCCACACCCTGAACCCCTCATTTCTGGCCGCATCCCCAGCAGGAGCCTGCACCCCAACCCAGTGCCGCAGCCTGGTGAAAATGAGTAAGTGAGCAAGGGTTGGGGAAAGCGAGCGATGGAGGGAGTGGGAGATGGAGTCAGCAGGGGGCAAGGGTGTTCAGTTTTCTGCAGTCAGAAAGTTGGCAACCCTACCATTAGCTGCTTCACATGTTGCACCACATCTACCGCAGACATTGAGGCCTTGCTGACACACTAACACTGGTTTACTAAAGAGTGACTACACATGTTTACAGTAGTTTATTTTGGTTTAGGTTAAACCTGTTCCTAGTTGAAAAAAGTGTTCACTCAGCCTTAGCATCTGTTCAATTAAACGGCATCTTCAGTTAAACCAGTGCAACTCTGCATGTAGACAAGCCTGCTCCAATTGCCACCTCTGGGAAGACCAGGCCATGACCCCCCTCCTTGGTCATATGACCCAGCCACATCTTCTCATGCCCACAACTCAGCTCTTCCCATCTTCCTTCTCCACCTCCATGACTCAGCCTCACCGCCTTCCTTTCCTGCCAGCCCACATGACCTAGTTCTCCCTCAACATAGTTCTTTAGTCAAAGAATGTTTAATTAGACTCCTTAAAACTTCCAACAGCAAAATAATTCCGTCACAGTTCTGAATGTGGCATATTCACATTTCTGAATTTCAAAGCTGAATATGTCTTTCCTGGTATTGTAATAACCACAACATGAATGTAAAACAAACAAGCTCCGCACCCCATAGTGAGGGACAAAGGAGACATACCTTCCATTGAATGGGTATGGCTTTTTAGCTCTTCTCTCCTCATGGTGTCTGTCAGATCTGTGGCTCTCATAATATTGGTGCTGCTTATTGAGGTGAGGTGTCTCAGCATCAGCCATCTTGTTTTTCACATGTATTTCTTCTTGCTGAACTCTTCTGAGCTAGAGAGATAAAACCAATTCAGTTTATAGTTCTAATTACTCATTGACCAGCATTTACACAAAATGATCACCTCTGAATTAGTTAGGATTTCAGTAAAGTGATTGAGAAGTACAGTGTTGGGGAAGGGAGGGGAGGGTAAGGAAACTGTCCTTAGTCCATGAGTAAGATGTAGCTTCTCAACAAGGAAGTAAGTTCCCCTCCTTTTACTTTTCCATTGCCAAGTAACTTTGACTTTTCTGCGTTCAACAGTACAGGTATTTAAACAGATTTTTCTTCTCTCCTAGCCTGAGTACAAGGACAATGCATATCGTCCTCCTGTGTTCTTATATAAAGCATATCTCAAGACTCCTGTAATGGTGTCTTTTTGTATAAGACATTAAGCATAGGAAATGCACACCTACCTATTTAGGTCTGCATTGTGTGCATATGTGGTTCTCCCTGACTTTACTAGGAGCCATGTACATCTGAGAGCAAAATTTATCCCTGCTAGTATGTTTAAGGAGAGAACACAAATGCCCTTTAAAGGGAGGATTATAGTTCTGTCTATAGCACGGGTGGGCAAACTTTTTGGCCCGAGACCACGTCTAGGTATAGAAACTGTATGGCGGGCCATGAATGCTCACAAAATTGGGGTTGGGGTGTGGGAGAGGGTGAGGGCTCTGGGGTGGGGCCAGGAATGAGTTCAGGGTGTGGGAGGGGGCTCCAGACTGGGGCGGGGGTTGGGACATGGGGGGGTGTGTGTGTGCAGGCTCTGGGGTGAAGCTGGAGATGAGGGGTTGGGGTGCAGAACGGTTCTCTGGTCTGGGACCAAGGGGCTCAGAGAGCAGGAGGGGGATCAGGGCTGGGGTTGGGGCACAGGAAGGGTTCAGGGGTGCAGGCTCCGAGTGGCACTTACCTCAAGCAGCTCCCAGAAGCAGTGGCATGTCCCCCCTCCGGCTCCTATGTGGAGATGTGGTCAGGTAGCTCTGTGCGCTGCCCCATCCGCAGGTGCCACCTCTGCAACTCCCATTGGCTGCTGTTCCTGGCCAATGGGAGCTGCAGAGCCAGCGCTTGGGGCGGGGGCAACATACGGAGCCCCCTGGCTGCCCCTAAGCGTAGGAGCTGGAGGGGGGACACGCCACTGCTTCCGGGAGCCATGTGGCAAGCCCCAGACCCTGATCCCTGGCGGGAGCTCAAGGACCAGATTAAAACATCTGAAGGGCCAGATGTGGCCCCTGGGCCACAGTTTGCCCACCCTGGTCTATAGCTTGTGCTTCAACCTAGGCTATGTGCCCAGACACGCGTGCCCCCCTTCCAAAAAAAACAAACTATTAACATGGGATAAGATTGAGAGTACATTATCCTCAGTTATTTAGGGTAAAATACATTAGAGGTTGTCATAAATATAAAGGGAAGGGTAACCACCTTTCTGTATACAATGCTATAAAATCCCTCCTGACCAGAGGCAAAGTCCTTTTACCTGTAAGGGGTTAAGAAGCTCAAGTAACGTGGCTGGCACCTGACCCAAAATGACCAATGAGGGGACAAGATACTTTCAAATCTGGAGGGAGGGAAAAGGCTTTTGTCTGTCTGTGTGATACCTTTGCCGGGAACAGATCAGGAAGCAAGCCCTCCAACTCCTGTAAAGTTAGTAAGTAATCTAACTAGAAAATGCTTTAGGTTTTCTTTGTTTTGGCTTGTGAATTTCGCTGTGCTGGAGGAAATGTGTATTCTTGTTTTTGTGTCTTTTTGTAACTTAAGGTTTTGCCTAGAGAGAGTTTCTATGTTTTAAATTTGACTGCCTGTGAGATTATCTTCCATTCTAATTTTACAGAGTTGTTTTTATCTTTTTTTAAGAATCTGATTGGGGTTTTTAGCATTCCTAAAAACCTGAGGTTGGTCTGTGCTCATCTTCTTTATTCTCACGCCTCCCCAGAAAAGGGGGTGTAAGGATTTGGGGGGATATTTTGAGGAAATAAGAACTCCAAGTGGTCCTTTCCCTGATTATTTGTTAAATTGCTTGGTGGTGGCAGCATTTACCTAATCCAAGGGCAAACACTTTGTGCCTTGGGGAAGTTTTAACCTAAGCTGGTAGAAATAAGCTTAGAGGGTCTTTCATGTGGGTCCCCATACCTGTACCCTAGCATTCATAGTGGGGAAGGAACCCTGACAGAGGTGTTGTAATTATCCTCCAACAATCAATGTTATAAATTTAGGAAATTCAAATGTAAGGTTAACCTTAAAAGGAATCCCAAGGTGTTAAGGTTGTTTACATGTAATAACCACATAGTTCCATGCCTTAACTCAGCTGTGTAGGGATACCATGTAACAACCAAACAATTGTGATTAATGCATAAATATTTCTAGACCCAAATTAGATGTAACTGATTTGTAAAAATGTCCCCTCTATCCTCCCCTCCCTCATTTTTCCCCTGGTGGTGGCAGTGAAGGGAGGAGTTAAGGTTGTATGGCTGACAAATGGGGAACCACCATCTTCCCTGAAGGCAGGGAACGGCTTCACTTCCATTTTTCTCAAAGGAATGCTATGACCATTTTGACAGTGGGCCACTGTCTTTCCTGAGAGCAGCTTGTGGCCTCACTTTCATTGAGAACAAAAGGAGATTGCAGTTAATTTAAAAGATGGGCCCTTTGTGAAATTCTTTGCTGAAGGAGACAGTTATAAAGTGGCAAAAAATGACCACAGTTTCTTCTAATGTAGCCAATACATGAGATTTCAATGACTTTTAATTATGAAAAGTTTTCATTAGTCCATTAAGATTACCTAGGCTCTGTGTACACACTCAGAGACACAGAATGATAAATTTAAAGTTCTCACTTTAAAATTAGTTTTGTCCAACTAATTAACTTGTGTACGTGTACAGTCTCAGAATATTCATTCTGTACTCCGCCTCAGTGCTGTAGTTTTGGGGTGCATATACCGTGCCTGAATCCTTAGCTGTGGAACTACAGTACCCTACTATCCTAATGTGCCCTAGTTCCCAGCTCTGCCCAGTTCTGACTGTGTGATCTGGAGACAGTTGACTTATATTTCTCAGCTCTTTAATTTCCTTACCTGCAAAAGGGATAGACTAATTTTCACATCTACCAGTCTGGATTCCTAGTCTAAAATTTCAACCCCATGAGCCCCCTTTGAAGAGGAAAATGCCCCACACCCTTTAGCTCGGGTTTAGCTCGGTCCTCTGGGAAAATCAAGTGCTTAGTGAACGAAAAACACAAAAACAGCAGGTGCAGGACTTCGAAAGGGTCACACCTATCTCTTCCCCAACCAGCAGGGGCCACTCTCAGAGAGAGTCCAACCCAGCCCCAGCTCCTCTGGCATGACGCCACCCCCCCCCCCCCCCCGCTAAAATCCCCACCATGTAAGACCCCGGCCATGCTCTAGTCCACAAAAACCCCAGCCTCTAGATCCCTGGCTGCACAGTCTCCTTCCCCGAGAAAATCCAGACCGCGCCCCATGCACTTTTCCCGACCCTCCCCACGATCTCTCTCCCATTCCCCTCTTTAAAAAAGTCTTTAAAGCTCCTCACTTGTCCGGCGGCGGCGGCAGCAGCACCCAGGGCCTGTGAGCGAGAGGTTTTAGCTGAAGTTTCCCCCCTGGCTGCTCCCCCGGGTCTCCCTGTTTTCCACTCCAAGCCAGCGGAGCTGCATTTCCTTGTGTGTGCGAGGCAGGGGGAGGGGGAGGACGAGTCTCACAGGTGGAGGACAGGTCACCGCCCCTCCCCGCGGCTCCCCGCTCTCGCCAAGGCTGGAGCTTGCTCAGCGGGGGAGTTTCGCCTCACACCACGCTGGCTTCGCGGCCTGCGCGAGGTGCCGGCGACGCGCGGCTCTGCAGCCGGGGAGCTCGCTGCGGAGGCCAAAGGGTGGGTAGTGAGGGGGAGACCAGGCAACCTCAGATCGGGCGGGGCGAGGGGGGGGGACGTTGTTAATCTCCCCGGGAAAGCAGGAGTCAAACAGCACCCTACCCGTGCAATGTGCTGCGACCCAGTAATTAGGACACAAGTGGCTGTAACCCGGCTGCTTAATTAGGGTGTAGCGCCGCCTGAATTGATATTTATACTTTCGCTCTCTAATATGTGTGCAGCCTTTTGGGGCTGTTGCTGTGTAGTGTGATATTTATGCCAAGTAGGTGGGGATGTTCCTTTATTTTCTCAGCAGTAACTATTGGGGGGCTGGACGGGACATGGCAACATGGCAGGCCTCAGAGCCGGCAGCAATTAATTCCCTGTTTTTTACCCCCAGCTCCAGCCCCGACTGTTTTGCACATTTAAACAGTATCTTTTGGGGGCAGTGGGGTCTCAACCAGGGGTACATGTACCCCTAGGGCAAGGGTGGCCACCCTGTGGCTCCGGAGTCACATGCGGCTCTTCAGAAGTTAATATGCGGCTCCTTGTACAGGCACCGACTCCGGGGCTGGAGCTACAGGCGCCAACTTTCCAATGTGCCGGGGGGTGCTCACTGCTCAACCCCTGGCTCTGCCACAGGCCCTGCCCCCTCGCTGCCCCTCAGAGCCTCCTGCATGCCATGCCATGAAAGAGCCGATCGGGAGGTGCGGGGAGGGAGGGGGAGGCACTGATCGGCACGGCTGCCGGTGGGCAGGAGCTGATGAGGGGCTGCTGACGTATTACTGTGGCTCTTTGGCAATGTACATTGGTAAATTCTGGCTCCTTCTCAGGCTCAGGTTGGCCACCCCTGCCCTAGGGGTACGCAGAGGTCTTTCAGGGGGTACAGCAACTCATTTAGATATTTGCTTAGTTTTGCAACATGCTACATAAAAAGCACCAGCGAGTCAATACAAACTAAAATTTCATACAGTGACTTATTTATACCGCTCTATATATTATACATTGATTGACATGTAAGTACAATATTTATATTCCAATTAGTTTACTTTATACCTGTATGGTGAAAATGAGAAAGTAAGTGATTTTTCAGTAACAGTGTGCTGTAACTACTTTGTATTCTTATGTCTGATTTTGCAAGCAAGTAGTTTTTAAGTGAAGTGAAACTTGGGGGGTACGCAAGACCAATCACACTCCTGAAAGGGGTACAGTAATCTGAAAGGTTAAGAAAAGCCACTGCTTTGGATTTCTAAGCAGAGCAGGGGAACAGATAAGTGAGACAAAGGCACAACCAATGACAGCACGGGTTCTGAAACTGGGGTCGTGACCCCTCAGGGGGTCACAAGGTTATTATGTGGGGGGTCACGAGCTGTCAGCCTCCACCCCAACCCCAGCTTTGCCTCCAGCATTTATAATGGTGTTAAATATATAAAAAGTGTTTTTAATTTATAAGGGAGGGTTGCACTCAGAAGCTTGCTGTGTGAAAGGGGTCACTGGTACAAAAGTTTAAGAACCACTGAATTATAGCCACACAATTAGCCAGTGCCCTTAAAAGTGAAGGCTGAGTGGAATAAAGTAGTAAACAGGAGTCAGGAGGGAGAGAGATTGAGTAGTGAGATACTGATGCAGACCCTGGGACAAAGGGATGATGCAGCCTGATAGGCAGTACTGCCAACATAAATCCTCTCTGACATCTGCATGAGACTCAAAGTGGGTGAGAACAAAAACAATGAGTAGTCCTTGTGGCACCTTAGAGACTAACAAATTTATTTGGGCATAAGCTTTCGTGGGCTAAAACTCACTTCATCAGATGCATGGAGTGAAAAATACAGTTAGCAGAATATATATCAAGCGGGTGAGGTAATATCTTAAGCAGTTGGACTGCAGCCTGTAGCATATGGATTGGTCCAGGTGTCAGGAGATAGAGGAAAAAATTAAATGGAAGAAAAAGAAACAAGGGCATAAATGACTGCATAAACTTATTGCTCCCAACTCTCACGATTTGACCATGGGCCCGGCAACATTTGGTGTTTTGCTGATAACCCAGAGCTCCTAGAACTGTGTAACTAACTATGTGAGAATCTTTCATTTATTAAAAACTAAGTTCTAGCCCTGCTGATTGCCAAGAAAAGCTGGTAAATGGACTTCTGAAGGCTCAAACACCAGAAGGCAGATAAAAAGCCCCTAAAGTTGTTACTGTATTTTAAGATAATCTCATGTATTTTGAATATTTAGGGTTGGCAATTCTGTAGCTTGAAATCCCTGAAGAACAGAAACCCAAAGAAGACAGAGTAAAAGAGGAGAGATCTGGGCTCAGGAACTGGAAAGGTAGGAGTGGGGGATTTAAAGATTAATAAAGGGGAAAAAAGAGTGGTCTAAGTCAAGAGGGAAATACATTAAACTTTAATTTGATATAAAATAGTGTTAATTGCCCATTTGTATTAATAGCCTTCTAATTTCTTTGCATTATTTATAAAAGTACTTGGTCTGGTTGATTGAGTATAGGACTGGGAATTCTTGCTTCTAATCCCAGGCATGCCAATGCTTTGTGATCTTGAGACTCTGGTCCCTTAAAATGTGTGCCTGGAATCACAGAGACCCGCAAGACAAGTCTTTGATAACTGTCTTATTAGCAAATAACATCAGGGAATGAGAATTTACCATTTTAGTTTAGGAGAGAATAATGCATTGCTTCCCACAAGACATTTCATATCCAGGGCTGTCAAACAAAATTTGATTTTTTCAGCAGCCACCTAAGAAAGATTGAATAAAGAATGTCCCGGAGATCCCTGAATCAACACACACAATAGTCTAGGGTGGATAAGTATAATACAGCAAGTAAGGTAAAAATATGGATGTCTTGACCTATCAAAACTAAAGATAGTGTCCCACAGCAATCTGTCCTCCAAGAAATAGTCATGTTCTCACAACTCTGCATATATCAGAGCATTGTGCGTCCTCTCCTTGCAATTCTTCTGACAATAGTGCAGAGCTGTGCAGCTCCATGCATCTGCACAGGTACTAGAACTGCGGGTGCTGCCGCAACCCCTGGCTGGAAGTGGTTTCAATTATATACAGGGTTTACAGTTTGTTTTAGTGGCTCTTAGCACCCCCACTGCACAAATTGTTCCAGCCCCCTGTGTGTCTGTCAGAGATGACAGACAGCTAGGAGGGCTGTGTGGATTTGTGGGATTTTTTTTTAAAAGGTGTGAAAATTGTGGGGTGTTGATATTATGGGATGGAGACAGTTGCTGGGAAGCTGACCCCATACTCCTACTCACCCTGTGTGACTCCTTTCTGTTCCACCATGCATTGCCAAAACTTCCCAAAAGAGAGTGCGCTGGATGGCTGTGGGTTGCACACTGGGATACCTCCCCATGGTGCATCACCCTGTACAGCAACACGAGCACTCTTAGTGAGAACACACGCACACAAGCAATTTACTAACTACAGCGGTTTTATGCTGACAGAACATGCATCAATCAAAGTTTGTAGTATAGACATGACCTCAGTCTTCCACTCTTCATAGAGCTGCATATCAGACTCTTTGTATGTCTGAGCAAGGCATAAAGCAAATTCCTCCTCTCCCCCACGAGCATGTCTTAGGGAAAATGGCAATTTAAAAAATAGACGCCCACCCCCCACATGCACACCCTAGATGGGCTTACTCTATATTTGTTCTAGAAGCTAAGTAAGGTGAGTGGAAACTTCTGTGATCTTTTAGCTTTAAAGATAGTGCTTTAGCAGAAAATAATTTTTTATTGTACTACAAACTGTTCCAGCTATTTAAAAATATTTGGTGGCTGTCTGCATAAAAGGTGACTTTCCAGCTGTGGAAGGGTGAGTACCACTAGCATATAGGCATCTTAGGGCTTGTCTAGACTTGGAGTAAAAGTTTCAAAAGTGCCTAAATCCCATTTTCAAAAGTGATGTAGGCGCTCAGGAGCCTAACTCACTTAAACACTTTGACCCAATGTAACTCTATTGTAGGCACTACAAAAGTGCAAAATAGGGCAAATACCAGACCAACTTACTGGGAAAGGTCTTGTCAGTATTTTATACCAGTGCAGTTCGTTCATACTGGAAGTTTTCACCAGCATAGCTAAAACTATCTAGTATAGCCAGGGCAGTAGGTGCTGATCCTGCAACTGGAGAGAGTTCTCCATCCATTCAGAGCCTCATTGAAGTCTATGGGGTTCCATACAGCTGCAGAGGTCTGTCCATGTGGATCCATTTGCAGAACTGAGGTTGAAGATGCATCTTAGTTTTTTCTAGCCGGAACACTACCCTCCTAAGGTCAACATGACTAACATTTACACTGAGACATTTCTTTTTTCTCTTCTTATAACTGGAATCTCTAAGATTAATAATTATAAAAAGGCTGCGAGTTTGTCATGGAAGTCACAGACTCTATCACCTCTGTGAATTCTGCAGTGGCTGATGCGGCTGGCCCGAGGGCCACCTGAGCAGCTCGGGCGGCCCCTCAGCCAGCTGCACCGGCTACTGCTGGGGCAGTCGTGGACCACCGCCCCCCAGCAGCAGCAGGAGTTTGGGTGGGGGGCTCAGAGCTGGGGGTTGGGGCACAGGAGGGGGTGAGGGCTCTGGGTAGTGCTTACTTCGGGGGGGGGGAGGGGGAGGCGGTTCCCTGGGAGTGGTGACATCTCTCGGCTCCTAGGGGGAGGCATGGCCAGGGAGCTCTGTGCATTGCCTCTGCTTTCAGGCACAGCCCCTGCAGCTCCCACTGCCCGTGGTTCCTGGCCAATGGGAGCTGTGAAGCTGGTGTTCAGGGAGGAGGCAGCACACAGAGCTGCCTGGCTGCGCCTCCACCTAGGAGCTGAGGGATGTTGCAGCTTCCAGGGATGCGCAGAGCTGGGTAGGGAGCCTGCCAGCCCCTGCGCCCCAGCACCAGTGGGGGTCCTGGGCTGAGTGCCACACCCCCACCCCCCACGATCACCCACAGCACCTCCAGGCTTTCCCCCTCCCCAAGATTTAGTCGGGGTATATAGTGCAAGTCATGGACAGGTCATGGGCCTGGAATTTTTGTTTACTGCCCATGACCCTGTCCATGACCTTTACTAAAAATACCCATGACTAAAACTTAATCTTAGTTATGAACAAGTGACTAGTACCAGCAGAAGAATTAATTTGCTTTGGGGGTGGTGTTTTCTTGTGCTTTTGTGTGTAGTTTTTTGTTTTTTGTTTTGTTTCGTTTTTGTTTTTTTAACAGATTTTAAAAGATCCAGTCTTGTAGAGTAGGATGTAAATTGAGTTTTGGAACCAAGTAATCGGTTATGTCTCAGTCAACTTTCTGTTCTAGCGAAAAATAAATATAATCACACTGGATACTGCCTCGGCAAAGGAAGTAACAATCACAAGTTTTTATTAATACTGTATCTTTGCTTTGGGATGTTACACGTACACACCATTTCTTAAAAAAAAAAAAAAAAATAGAATCATCCTTAGACATCTTATTTTTGTTGTATTTTTCTGCCCACCCACTTTCCAAAGCTAAGTTCTTCCACCTTCTCCTGAGCAACAAAAAACACATTCTCTTTCCCCAATAGATCTTTGTAGGGAGAGGAATCTGCTCAGATCATGAATCCAAATCCTAGACTATGGAATATCTTGGTTTAGGGAGTGATCCAAAACCCGTTGAAGGCAATAAGAGTATTTCCATAGACTTCAGTGGGCTTTGGATTTCAGTTCTCAGCATGTCCCTTCAGAAATCTTATTCCTATAATTCATATATAATTGAACTTTAACTGTGCAACCCCAACTGCAACCTCAATAACATCTTTACCACCACAATTTTCCACTCTCGTGTTGACCTTCTTCAGAACTGTTGTTATTGACTAGTTAGCAGGTGTTAAAAAATTTTCATCCATTCTTGTTTCTGTTTTCCTGAATCTGAAAATGAGTTATTTTAGGCTGAAAGCATATGTTTTTCCCTTTCAAAAGTGACAAAAGGAAACATGTATACATTTTTCTACTTTTGAAAGCTGAGAAACTGTGTCCCATTTCTTACCAGCACCCTGCTATTGTACCAATGTTAGGGGAAAGTATTTTCACAGTAAAAGTCTCAAACTTGATAGTGCCAATTCCATATTTAAGGTCTTTTAAAAAAATACTTAGCACTTTATATATAATCCTAGTATTTCAAAATAAGCTGAATATAAAATGTAATGTGATATTTTGACACTTGTTCAAAGATATCTAGAATCAGTTTGGATCTTCAGAGTCTTTGATTTTTTTTCAAAATCTCTGGCCCCAATTCAGGAATGAGCTCCTTACAGATATACAGCCTCGATTTTGCCTGGATGGAGCTCATTGCAGTACTGGGGCCTAAGGTCCTAAGGCAGGTGTTCTCAACCTTTTGTTCATAAGATAGACCACAGCATAACATAGAAATCTTCTCCCACACAGTTGCGTGAACCACTTTCCCTCCCATTGGTGAGCACGTTACATCCTAGACTGCTTACATGGAAAAGTTATATTAGGAAAATATGGATTTTTAGCTGCCTTTAGTGTGCTAGATGCTGTGTGCTTTTTCAAGAGTTAATCACACAAGCTACTTTGGCTCTTCATTTTGTTCCATCTTCCCTGTATTCTCCATCTCTGAGCTGGAAACAGGTAAAACCCACCAGAAGGTATTTGTTCTTTCCTTTGCGTTCACAACTTCCAGAGCCAGTACCCGTGGCAGTCAATGAGCAGACCCCTATTTACTTCAGTGGGCATTGGTTTGGGACCAGAGTGCATGGGAAATTGTGTGCACATAAACAATGGCTATAGGTACCCAAACATTTTATTTCTGGCAGACATTTTGTACTGTGATACTGAGCTTTTCACATCAGGTATTGTCTGCAGTTGTATTGCTAGTGTAATACAAACAAAAATTCATTCATATGAATAAAAAGAACAGGAGGACTTGTGGCACCTTGGAGACTAACAAATTTATTTGAGTATAAGCTTTCGTGAGCTACAGAGTTTAAGCGTAGAAGTTTCTGGTTATCAGGGAATAAGGTACAGATTATCAGATTATCCAGGGGTGCAAAGGTCGGTTTAGGATCGGATGGCATAAGGAATACATAATTTGCAATATCCCCGATTAGGGGTAAAAGGTTAACTGGTCAAAGTACAGACATAGAGACATAAGGGTATGTTGTTCATATAATGGCTATGTTCAGGTGTGGAGTATAATGAGTGGATACGATAATGAGGATGGATTTACGCTCACGAAAGTTTACGCTCAAATACATTTGTTAGTCTCTAAGGTGCCACAAGTACTCCTTTTCTTTTTGCAGATACAGACTAACACGGCTGCTACTCTGAAACCTGTCATATGACTAAGTTTTTTTCCTTCATTTATTTTGACCTACAGAAAAATAAAAGAAACAGCGCCATCCTGTGGTCTGTATTGTTAATGGCAGGTGTGTCTATTTTCTAGAGCAGAGTCAATCTTTCTTTCTTTGTGGAATGGTAAGAAATTTGAGTTATTTTGGGGAACTTTTTTTTTAATTAAATCTTCTCCACACACAGTACAAATCTCAGGGCTTCCATCAGTTTATTTCACTTTCACTTTTGATTTCTTTAACGCTTTCAAGAACCACACAGCATATACTGTGCTTGTGCTGCCAGTACTCCAGCACCCTAAAAGGCAAGTGGCTCTACAGAGTTTCACAAACTTTAATCATGTTAACTGTGCCAGGAGGGTCTGTGCCTGGTCTTTGGTATCTTTATCATTATACAGCCTGGATATCCGACAGCAAACTCACAAATACAATTACCTGAAGCATCATGCCTTTTACTTATCTTCCCTCCGATGATTTATTCTAACAGAAAACAAAAAATATTAAATCAGATACTTGATTTAGTGATCCGGAGTAAGACTGATACAGGAGTGTTCTCACAGGTTGTATATAAGATTCAGTGGCAAAAACCTGTGTTAAGGTTGCTTGGTGATAGGTTGTCCCCTTGCAGAACATTGAGTTTAGCAAAACTCAAACTTCTAAAAACCAGGAAATGCACACCTAAGGTTGAGAGACTGTCCTCTGAGTAAGTGTATGGCAGTTGTAAAAGTCTGTGAAGTGGTTGTTAAATTGTACACGTGTGGTATTCTTTCTGGGGAGTTGGCTAAGAGTGTGAATGTATGTCAAGATCTAGAATCTCCTGAATCAAAAACTGCTAAGGGCCAGTGTGAGTATGTGGATATTAAGTCATTGCTTGAAAAGAGTAGAGGGAAGGTGGCATGGGCAACCTTTTTTCTTCTTATTTTCTTACCTGTTTGTCCTTTATTAGTGTTGGATGGAATCCTGTGGATGACTGTTAATAAGTTATGAAAGGAGTTGGCTCATTACAGAGGGACCTAGACAAATTAGAGGATTGGGCCAAAAGAAATCTGATGAAGTTCAAGTGCAGAGTCCTGCACTTAGGACGAAAGAATCCCATGCACTGCTACAGAGTAGGGACCGAATGGATCGGCAGCAGTTCTGCAGAAAAGGACCTAGGGGTTACAGTGGACGAGAAGCTGGATATGAGTCAACAGTGTGCCCTTGTTGCCAAGAAGGCCAATGGCATTTTGGGATGTATATGTAGGGGCATTGCCAGCAGATCGAGGGACGTGATCGTTCCCCTCTATTTGACATTGGTGAGGCCTCATCTGGAGTACTATGTCCAGTTTTGGGCCCCATACCACAAGAAGGATGTGGAAAAATTGGGAAGAGTCCAGCAGAGGGCAACAAAAATGATTAGGGGACTGGAACACATGACTTATGAGGAGAGGTTGAGGGAACTGGGATTGTTTAGTCTGCGGAAGAGAAGAATGAGGGGGGATTTGATAGCTGCTTTCAACTACCTGAAAGGGGGTTCCAAAGAGGATGGATCTAGATTGTTCTCAGTGGTAGCTGATGACAGAACAAGGAGTAATGGTCTCAAGTTGCAGTGGAGGAGGTTTAGGTTGGATATTAGGAAAAACTTTTTCACTAGGAGCGTGGTGAAACACTGGAATGTGTTACCTAGGGAGGTGGTGGAATCTCCTTCCTTAGATATTTTTAAAGTCAGGCTTGACGAAGCCCTGGCTGGGATGATTTAGTTGGGGATTGGTCCTGTTTTGAGCAGAGGGTTGGACTAGATGGCCTCCTGAGGTCTCTTCCAACCCTGATATTCTATGGTTCTATGATTAAGCTGTAATCAACTAGGATAACAATAGACCATGCAAACTGGATAAAACTCGAACAATCCTGGTGCCCAAATATAGTTATTCATAGTAATAGTTGGGTTAAAAAGACATTGAGGTCACCAAAAAAAAAAAAAAAATAATAATCCATTCATCCAGAACCACTTTGGACAATTTTTTTTGAATTCCTGTTGCCAAGGCCCTCTCCCTTAACTACTTTCATTAATAATCAGGAATTTATCCAAAGGCAGTACTGTATCGTGGGTAACTATTTATCGTGGGTAAGAGATGAGATTACTTGATTTGGACAGCTGTTTCTGGGTCCTAATTTGAAATCATGTCAAGAAATATGTAATAATATAAAGGTTCCATATTTTCAATATGTATAGGTCAAACACTTCATTGTGAAATCTGGATAGAAAGCAGGTCTATCTAGACCTTTAACCACATTTGAGGAGAAAAGATTTAATTTCTAAGATGTAGACAATTTGATTGAAGAAAAAGATAAGAAAACAACTCATATGAAAAGATGGCAGACAGATTTGGACAAAGAAATTGATCTGGATGACTCTCTCTCTCTCTCTAGGGGAAATTACTGTATAGATGGCATTTAACTCCAGTTAAGATCCATCATATTTTTTGCTACTGGGGGGATGCTGTGTTGGAACGGATGGGTGGAAAGGGGAACATACTTGCACATGTGGTAGTTGTGTCCAGGAATTAGACCGTTTTGGGAGGAAATTATTAGAGATTCATCTTATGTCAGCTTCCTAGGGATCCCCTGACCTGGTTACTTAATGCTCTAGTAAAAGATCTGCATTTTAAACAGAACAATAAATTAATTTATTTTTATTGTTAGTTAGCAAGACTTTGTATTTCATATTACTGGAAAAATGTGAGTTCTGTGTAATTGTGGTATAGTAAAATATGGACTGTCCTCATAACGCAAAAGCTTTCACACCAAGTCCACACACAAGAGAAAAGCCAAAAAGAGGATAGGTATTTAGAAATTTGGTTACCCTTTTAAGCATACTCAGAGGACGAGGGCTTCCCAGCCAGCAAGCCAGAATCTTTAGCCAGGTTCTTTGAATATTAATCTGATCCTGAATAAGTAATGTACGATGTAGTAAATTAGTGTTTTATTGTAGCTTTGCCTTAATAAAAAGTTTTTTAAAATGTACATTTTCTTAAATACTATTCTCAGTTTGGGTCCCTAAAAGCTTTAATGGGTGTCATGCACTACCTTCGGTAAAACTTCACAAATTGAGACCATTTTGACCCACATTATGTCTTTTTGAAAATGGCTAGTTTTGTCAGGGCTTATATCTTTGCAACCGTTAGCTCAAATGACCCCAAATTTGGTTCAATACCCCTACACAGTACCTTCTGGAGGGAAACGAAATTTCAAAGGAATCTAATTATGCATGTCAATTTTACAGGACTTAAAAAGATCAACCTGTCCACAGAAGTCAGGATGCAACCTTCACTATAGTGGTGCTGCTGTGCCATTAATACAGGTTTTAATGTAGGAAAAAGGTTCCTGAGTAGTCTTATTATGGGGTAGCAGTAACTGAACCTTAAAGTTGAGTCTTGCTTACCATTATAAGTCTGTTTTAGCCCTTCAAACAACAGTGAAATCGATACAAGCACTCCTGGTGAGGACACACATGGCCAACACGAGGAGCAAAGTGTAGACACGCACAAGTGATGTAATTACCATGGCAGCTATATGCTGACCTAAATTAGGTTGACTTAATTTTGTGGTGTAGACATTCCCTCAGTATGTGGCTTGTGGCCAGTATAAAAATACTTTACTAAATGTGATGATGTTTGAACCAGTCAGTTTTAAGATATGGGAGATAGGAAAATATTGATAACTATATAGCTTGCACGTTCTTGTAATGCTTCATGCCACATCCTAGCTACACAGTGGGTTGTCTAAATAAAGCTTTTGTATGCACCAAGCTCTTTCAAGAGCAAATGTGACCTGTTGAAAATCATATGAGACCTTGGTGTACATGATAATAAAGTAATGAATGAAGCAGACGTTTACAGGACCCCTGCCTAATTTACAACTTGTTTGGTGTGCGCTGATTGAATGGCAAGTATATAAATAAATATGGCTGACCTATATAGTTCACTGTGCGGCATTCACCTATGTACTGAATGAGGCAGGAATCTTGCTGAGAATCTATGATTATGTAATTAAAGATTACAAGCCAGATCCCACCCCCGCCCTCAGCTGTCTTGGGCTGCTTTGGCACAAAGATAACAGACAGCTGCCTCAACAGAGGTGATACGGGTAAGAGAGTGGCCATAGAAAGAAGGAAACATTCTGAGGAATTAGTGAGCTGAGAGTTCTTGTGCACTGAAGGTAACTATCTGCCTTTTAGTGTCCAAAAGAATGCACAATCTTGGAATCTTAAGGGATTTATCACAGCTCTGGATGCTCAAATAGCAACAGTGGCTAGAAATGTCTTCTTTCATCACTGACTAGCAGTGAAACTGTGCCCTTTCCTCTCCGATACATTCTCAGCCATGGAGATTCATCTCTCCACACTGAACTACTACAACGCACTCTACCTGGGACTAATAGTGAAAGTCACTTGAAACTTCAATGAATGGCTGACCAATAGAAACGGATCATACTTGATTTCTGCAATGCACTCCAGCTCTCTGTCCACTTTCAAAGTTGTTTCAACGTCCTGGTCTTTACCTTTAAATCCCTGAATGGGCATTGGTCTAACTATCTTAAAAACAGCCAGTCATCTCCTCTACAGCATACAGCAACAACTGTGAGCAATAGGGATTCTTTAGGCCTCAACTGGAGTATTGTGACGAGTTCTGAGCGCTAGATTTCAGGATAGATGTGGACAAATTGGAGAAAGTCCAGAGAAGAGCAACAAAAAGGTCTAAAAAAACATGACCTACAAGGGAAGATTGAAAAAAACTGGGTTTGTTTAATCTGGCGAAGAGAAGACTGAGAGGGGACATAATAGTTTTCAAGTGCACAAAAGGTTGTTACAAGAAGAGGGAGAAAGATTGTTCTTGTTAGTCTCTGAGGGTTAAATTGCACCATGGGTGGTTTAGGTTGGACGTGAGGGAAAACTTCCTAACTGTCAGGGTAGTTAAGCACTGGAATAAATTGCCTAGGGAGGTTGTGGAATCTCCATCATTGGAGATTTTTAAGAGCAAGATAAACGCCTTTCGGGGGTGGTCTGATAATACTTAGTCCTGCCATGAGTGCAGGGGACTGGACTAGATGACCTCTTGAGGTCCCTTCCAGTCCTACGATTCTATGAAGGGTTTGCAAGACACAGCCTGTGCGGACCAGGGGAAGAGTGGTGAATGGCTGTGGAATTCACCCTCAGTGGAGATCAAGGTGAGCTGCCTCAATCATCTTTACAAGGGGGTTGATGACAGGCCTTTTAGTAGCCTAATCCCCCACAACCCTCTTTTTAAGAGGAAAAAGCAAGAGATGGGGTCTTTCAAAGCCTATCCTTCCCCTCTGATCCCGTCTACATTAGACCTAGAGGTGAAAGTTCTGCATATCCATTATCATTCACCTGAGCTATCCAATCCTCTCCCCCCCACTTCTCCAACAATTACAACTAAAATAAGCAAAGATAAGGCTGGAAAAAATATGGACTTGTCAAGGTGACTGTGTTCATATTAAACCTATTTTGTACTGCGTTCTAATGGGACTAACCTCCACAAGTACAAAATAAAGTGACTTGGACTATTCTTTCATTTTCACCAGTGTCCAGAAGGATATTACATTTAAGGTTCATCTATATTTCACGTGATTCTGCCTTAATGGGTGAAAAGCAGACTTCAGTGGTCAGAGTGGTTTCCTACTCTCCATACACCGAATTTCTTGTGGGTGTCAAGTTTTCTGTTGCATATTACAGTCACAGCAGTCCCCTTCCTGGGAGAGTCTGACAGGGATAGATAATAGGGGCTTAACATCTTAATAAAGAGATAAACGTTTAAGGAATGCTTATGAAAGCAAATGTTTTGCAGAACATGAACCTTAATCTCTTGTCCATTCAATTACTGGGCTGCCCCCTGAAATAAACATGCTTGAAAAACAAACGTTTAAACTTATTGGAGCTGCAGTAATGTTAAAACAAGCTCCTTTTTGTCAGTTAAACTGACAGCTCAGATAAGAGGAGCTGGTTTCAGTATCATCTGTTGCATAACAAACCACTCTTGAAGAAAGAAACGGTACCCTGTCAAATGAATTTCCTTTAACTGTCAAAAGGGCTATTTTTAGTTTGATCTGCCATCTTTTTAATTTTTTCCCCTTAATCATCTCTTTCAATTTTTTAGCCCTCCTCTTTTTTTTGTGGTCTGCTTCCTTCCAGTACAGATACCTGGTAGCGTGGTTACTTCTAGCAGTAATTTGTCACAAATCTCTCAATGTCTGTATTTGCTGGGACTGAACTACTGTAGCGCTTGCACAGAAGTGCATTTCTCACCTGCCCTGCCACACCCATGTCAGTCCCTGATTTTCCAAAGGAGGGAGGCCTGGATCCACAAAGAGGCTTATGCGTTGCAATGTCTAGAAAACCGCAGGAACCACACTGGAATCCACAAAGCCTGAATTAGGCCCCTAGGCACCTTATGCACTGAATGGGGAGAGAGAGAGAAGCACCTTGGAATACAATCTACAATAGCCAGAATACCAGGTGAAGCCTAAACTAGCCAATGGAAGTTGCTGATGAGAGGGTCCTAAGCCCTGCCACTCTTGCCAAGATAGGTGCCTAAATCCAGGGTGCAGGGCGGTGCTTAACTCTGCTAGCGATCCACAACTGGGTCTCCCTCTACTGGAAGAAGGTAGCATAGACACCCAAGTCATTTCTTATGAGGGAGGAGTTAGGCACATACATCGCTCTCCACAAAACACAGGGCAGGCGAGGGGGTGATGGTGCCCACTTTAACTTTGAGCCCCGTGCTTAAAGCACTCAGCTGGAATGTAGAAGACCTGGTTTCAGTTCCCCCTCTGCCTGAGGAGGGGAGAGGATTTGAAGAGAAGTCTCCCACGCCTCTCAGGAACGTGCTGTCGCCACTATGGGATATTCTGATGTGGGGCTCCCTCAGTCTCTCCTGTTGCCACCTCTGTCTGACTTCCTTTCAGTCTGTGTCTGCTGGTCAATCATGGTGCTACTCTCCCTGTTTGGCATATTGTCGTTCTGTTCATTCTTCTTGTAAAGCACAAAATCTCTCTTCTGGACACTAAGTGATGTGATGTAGAGAAGTAGCAGGGAGCATGAGCACTGGCTGAAAGCGTCTTCTAAGTTAACTTAGGTTCCATTGAGGGTCTAACCTTTCAAAAAGTTTCTCCTAGGTCATTAGGAGATTCTTGGGCAAAAGCATCAGAGAGAAACTCAAACTGTACTTCCAAAATGGACCTGAGACCAAAAAAGCAGAATGCTTCCTTAGGCAGATTTTCTTCTTAGAGTGCAGAAAAGGCCTCTGTCAAAGACACCACCAGCTGAATGGGTATGAGAAATAGCCTTCATGATCATTAAGCCCATTCCTGAAGCCATGAGAATAGCTGTGGATTATTTAAACAAAGCAGTGAGCAAGAATGAAAGGAAAAATTAGAAAAGAGAAGCTGTGCTATAAACAATATTGTCACACACAACACACCACAGCATTGCCAAATTACTGTGCAACATGGAGAAGTGGGTCAGAGCAACCTCTTTCCCTCCACCCTGTCAAACTGATTTGAGCTTCTATTGAAAACATTACAATGGGAAAGCTTGGCGGTCACATTCACTAAGCAAAACTGATCCGTTTTCCACAACTTGGACAAAGCTGCTGGATATTGCATGCAAATATAATGCAGCAGTTCAGCTGATCATAGAGAGCTGATGGTCTAGTGATTTGCTTTTATTTTAATAAGACCCATGTTGCTTTAGGTTTTAAAATTAATGTACATGTGAGATCTACATGTAATATCCAAATCCCTATTTGCTTGCTATATCAGCCCATACATAGGTACAGTTGCCCACCATCCTTAGTTTACCGGTGGATAAATTATTTTAAATTAATTGAGATGCTAATTGCTATTTTATGTCACTGTTGATATGTGTCTGGTCTAGTTGGCTTATTTACTTTTGGAAAAATAGAATTAAAATATTAATAAAATGCCTATTACAGCATGTAGGTGAAATGAACAGGAGACAGCAACCATGGGAATTCGAGAGGGTGAAAAGGAGATCCCCCTGCTGAACAAGGTGCAGTTGCTAAGTTTGGGGTGAGTGAGCTTGTTTGGCTGTTTGGTTTTTTCTCCTTCAGGTTAAAGTTACAGTGTCTGTTGCGATTGAGTTTGGGAACTGTTTGAGCCTTTGTTCCCTGGATCATCCTTGTGATCACCCTCCCACTGTGTGTGATTAATGAGGGGATAGGGCTGACTTAGGAGGAGAAGGACTTAAAAGCCAGAGGCCAAGTGATCTAGGGGACAGCAAAAGGGAGTTTGTGGGAGGGAAACGTATTATGATTAGGGAAGGCCGCATGGCCAGTGCCAATGCTGCTCTTGTCTCCTCCACCTGCACCTATATCCAGACAGAGAATCTGACCAGGGATACTTCCGCACCTGGTGTGGATTTGCAGAGACTGTGGCCTGCATTGCCCAGTCACACAAAGCCAGGCTGGGGGTGACATCCAGTGTGAAATGTGTCTGCTCGTGGAGTCTCTCAGGAAGCAGGTGGAAGAGCTACAGGAGGAGGTGGCGAGGCTGAGGAGCATCTATGCGCATAAGGAATTCATCAAAAATATTCATATGGAGACCTCCAAGGCTGAGGAAGATATCCAGCTAGAGAGGACTGCTTTCATGCCCCCGGGGGAGATAGATATGGCTCTGCCACAGGGAGGATACTAGCCCCTGGTTACTTCTGGCAGCAGGCTGTGCTCCACCCCGACTCCCAACCAACCAATCATAATAATGAAGAACCATTATGCAGCCCTGGCAACGAGAGATGAGGATTTGCCCCCAAAGGTGGTGGAGGAGAAGCTCTGTACCCTTAAGGCTGGAGGACTGCAGCCACCACTCCCAAGAACCCATCTGCAGGCCTGACATGGCATCTTGGGAGGTATGCTGCTTACTAGGGACCCATATACAAGATGTTACAGAGGAATTGTCAAGGAACATAAGGCCCTCTGATACTACTCCATCCTACTCATCCATATGGGCATTAGTGATACTGTGAGGTATGAGCTTGAGTGGATCAGAAGTGACTACCGGGCTCTGGGAGTGCAGGGTGGTCATCTCTTCAGTCCTTCTGGTCAAGCGAAGGGGCCTAGGCAGAGACAGAGGCATCCTGGAGGTGAATGATTGCATGGCTGTGCAGATGATGTCACCAGGAGGGTTTTGGCCTTCTTGACCTCAGGATGCTCTTCCTAGAAAGACTGAGCCGAGATGGGGTCCACTTATCGAGGCAGGGAAGAGCATATTTGGATACATTCTGGCCAACCTAGTGGGTCAGGATTTAAACTAGGTGTGATGGTGGCAGGAAACAAAGACCCTGAGGTAAATCAAAAACAGACCTGGGTAATCTGGCGGGAGTGTGGGCAATTATAGCAGGGACAAAAGAGACAAGAGGGACCACAGAGGTGAAATCAAATCAGTATCTTAGATGTCTGTATACTAATGCAAGAAGTAGAGGGAATAAACAGGAAGAACTAGAAATACTAGTGAATAATCACAACTATGACATAGCTGGCATCACAGAGACTTGGTGGGGTAATATACATTATTGGCATATTAGTATAGAGGGAAACATCTTGCTCAGGAACGACAGGCAGGGAAAAAAGGGAGGAGGTGTTGCTTTGTATATCAAAGATATATACACTTGCCTGGAGGTTGAGATGGAAATAGGAGACAAACTTATTGAAAATCTCTGGGTAGGGATAAATGGGGTTAAAAAAACAAGGGCAATGTCATGGGTAGGGATCTACAAAAGAATACCTAACCTGGAAGAGGTGGGTGTCACTATACCTCAGTGGGTCACAACTGAGAATACCAAATTCAGGACAAACTGCTTAGAACTAGAGCAGACACACCCCAAAACTGGTGGTGGTTCTTCCATAAAATATACCAAACCAGCCACAAAAGTAAACTGCTGTCTCACCACACTGGCTAGCAAGAAGTCAGAAATGCAGCCTCCTTAGGTATTCGTGTCCTTGCAACATCCAGACACTAGATTTAATGATGAGTAGTGTTACGAAACCAATTTCATCAACCAAAGGGTGGTTCTGATCCGAAAGGACCAGCCACGTACCCAGGCCAATGTATAACTCAGATCTTACCCAATAATCAAGCTGTTGCCAATCCTCTAATATCTAAAGAGAAAAGAAAGGTGAGAGTTAAAATTGGTTAAAGGAATCAAATGCATACAATAATTACAAAGTTCTTGGATCAGGCTTGAAGCAGTCATGGAATAAACTGCTGGCTTGAGTCTCTGGTTGCTTCCAAATGATTGGAACGTCCTCAGTCCCTTGCTGAAAAATGCTCTCAAGTCCATAGTCCAGAGATCAGAGCAGGAAAGAGGCAAAATGGAGATGTTTCCAGGGCCTTTTATAGCTTCTGCCATGTGGAGGGAACTTCATTGTCCCAAGCAAAGCCCTCAGCACAGTTTGTGGAAAAGTACAGGCATAAGATGGAGTTCAATACGACATGATCTAGTCACATGCCTTGAATACTCTGAGTCATAGCAGAGCCATTACCCATATTCTAGCTAGAACATCCATAGGAAAATCCATCAGGTGAGATAAGCTTCTTCCATGGCCCATTGTGTTTGATGATGGGTCATCACCTAGAATAGTTCATTTACAATGTGTTGGCTAGATTGGATGCAAACTACCTTGTGTGTGTTACCACAGGAGCAAACACATTTAAAATACAGGTTCCTAGACAATATTCCTAACCTCGGATACAAAAATGATACATGCATAGAAATATTCATATTCAGCAAACCATAACTTTTCCATTGACACCTTACATGACATACTTTGTCACAAGATTTGTTGCAATTATACAACAGTGGTAGCAACAATGGTAATACTTTAATCATATAATGCCACAGTAGGTGAGGCTTTTTTAAAATAAGTAACAAAATCATCCAAAGCACAGGACTTGGTCGTGATGGGCGACGTAAACTACCCAGATGTCTGTTGGGAAAATAATACAGAAGGGCACAGATTATTAAATAAGTTCTTGAAATGCATGGAGGACCATTTTTTATTTCAGAAGGTGGAGAAATCACCCAGGTGAGAGGATGTTCTAGATTTAATTTTGACAAACAGGAAGGAACAGTTGAGAATTTGAAAATGGAAAGCAGCTTGGGTGAAAGTGATCGTGAAATGGTAGAGTTCGTGATTCTAAGGGAGGGTAGGAGGGAGAACAGCAAAAGAAAGATAAAGGATTTCAAGAAGGCAGACTTTAGGAAACTCAGGGAGTTGGTAGGTAAGATCCCATGGGAAGCAAGTCTAACGGGAAAACCAGTTTGAGAGATTTGGCAATTTTCAAAGAGATGTTATTATGGGCACAGGAGCAATCTATCCCACTGCGTAGGAAAGATGGGAAGTAGGGCAAGAGACCGCCCTGGCTTACCAGGAGATCTTCAATTATCTGAAACTCAAAAAAAGTGGAAACTAGATCATAATACGAAGGAAGAATATAAAAACAACATAAGCATGTAGGGACAAAATTAGAAAGGCCAAGGCACAAAATGAGATTAAATTTCCTAGACACATAAAAGGTAACAAGAAAACATTCTACAAATACATTAGAACAGGGGTGGGCAAACTTTTTGGCCTGAGGCCACATCTAGGTATGGAAATTGTATGGAGGGCTATGAATGCTCACAAAATTGGGGGTATGGGAGAGGGTGAGGGCTCTGGGGTGGGGCCAGAAATGAGGTCAGGGTGTGGGAGGGGGCTCCGGACTGGGGCACGGGGTTGGGGCACAGGGGGGGTGCGGGCTCTGGGGTGAAGTTGGAGATGAGGGGTTGAGGTGCAGGACAGTTCTCTGGTCTAGGACCAAGGGGCTCAGAGAGCAGGAGGGGGATCAGGGTTGGGGCACAGGAGAGGGTCAGGGGTGCAGGCTCTGGGTGGCGCTTACCTCAAGCAGCTCTCGGAGGCAGTGGCATGTCCCCCCGGCTTCTAGGTGGAGGTGCGGCCATGCAGCTGTGTGCTGTCCCGTCCGCAGGCACCACCTCTGCAGCTCCCATTGGCTACTGTTCCCGGTCAATGGGAGCTGCAGAGCTGGCGCATGGGGCAGGGGCGACATATAGAGCCCCCTGGCTGCCCCTATGTGTAGGAGCCAGAGGGGGGAACACACCGCTGCTTCCGGGAGCTGTGCAGAGTAGGGCAAGTCCCGGACTCTGCTCCCCGGCGGGAGCTCAAGGGCCAGATTAAAATGTCTGAAGGGCGTAGTTTGCCCACCCCTGCATTAGAAGCAAGAGAGAGACAATAACAGAAAATGTGGAAATGGCAGAAGTGCTAAATGCCTTTTTGTTTCAATTTTCACCAAAAAGATTACTAGCAATCAGACATCTGGTGTAGAGAATGCCAGTGAAAATGAGGTAGGATCCAAGGTTAAAATAGGAAAAGAACAAGTTAAAAATTACTTAGACAAGTTAGATGTCTTCAAATTGGAAGGGCCTGATGAAATCCAGCCTGGAATACTCAAGGAGCTGACTGAGGAGATATCTGAGCCATTCGTGATTATCTTTGAAAACTCATGGAAGACTAGAGATTCCAGAGGACTAGAAGAGGGCAAGTATAGTGCTGATCGATAAAAAGGTAATAAGGACAACCTGGGGAATTATAGACCACTCAACTTAACTTTAGTACTTGGAATGATAATGAAGGAAATAATCAAGCAATCAATTTGCAAACATCTAGAAGATAAGGTGATAAGTAACAGTGAGTCCGGATTTGTCAAGAACAAATCATGTGAAACCAACCTAATAGCTTTCTTTGACAGGGTAACAAGTCTTGTAGATAGGAGGGAAGGAGAAGATGTGGTATATCTTGATTTTAGTAAGGCTTTGATACTGTCTAGTATGACCTTCTCATAAACAAACTATGGAAATACAACCTAGATGGAGCTACTATATGGTGGCTGCATAACTGGTTGGAAAACCATTTCCAGAGAGTAGTTATCATTGGTACTCAGCCAAGCTGGAAGGGCATAACGAGTGGGGTCCTGCAGGGATCAGTTCTGGGTCTGGTTCTGTTCAATATCTTCATCAATGAGTAGGTAATGGTATAGAGAGTACACTTATAAAGTTTGTGGACAATCCCAAAATGGTAGGGGTTGCAAGTGCTTTGGAGGATAGGATTAAAATTCAAAATGATCTGGACAAACTAGAGAAATGGTCCAAAGTAAATAGGATGGAATTCAATAACGACAAATGCAAAGTACTCCACTGAGGAGGGATCAATTGCACACATACAAAATGGGAAATGACTGCTTAGGAAGAAGTACTGTGAGACGGGATCTAGGGCTCATAGTAGATCGCACGTTAAATATGAGTCAAGAGCATAACACTGTTGCAAAAAAAAAAAAAAAACCACCACCAAACATCATTCTGGGATGTATCACTGGGAGAGTTGTAAGCAAGACACAAGTAATTCTTCCGCTCTACTCCGCACATTTAAGGTCTCAGCTGGAGCATTGTGTCCAGTTCTGGGTGCCACATTTCAGGAGAGATGTGGACAAATTGGAGAAAGTCCAGAGAAGAGCAACAAAAATTATTAAAGGTCTGGAAAACATGACCTATGAGGGAAGACTGAAAAAAACTTGGGTTTGTTTAGTCTGGAGAAGAGAAGTACACAAAAGGTTGTTACAAGGAGGAGGGTGAAAAATTGTTCTTGTTAACCTCTGAGGATAGGACAAGAAGCAATGGGCTTAAATTGCAACCAGGGCGGTTTAGATTGGACATTAGGAAAAATTTCCTAACTGTCAGGGTGGTTAAGCACTGGAACGGATTGCCAATGGAGGTTGTGGAATCTCCGTCATTGGAGGTTTCTAAGAACAGGATAGACCAAGAGTTGGCAAACTTTTTGACCCAAGGGCCACATATGGGAATAGAAATTGTATGGTGGACCATGAATGCTCACAAAATTGGGGTTAGGGTGTGGGAGGGGGTGAGGGCTCTGGGATGGGGCCAGAAATGAGGAGTTCAGAGTGCGGGAGGGGGCTCTGGGCTGGGGAGTGGGGTGCAGGGGTGGGAAGGGGTGCAGGCTCTGGCTGAGGGTGTGGGCTCTGGGGTAGGGCTGGGGATGAGGAGTTTGGGGTGTAGGAGGGGGTTCTGGGCTGGGACTGAGGGGTTCGGAGGGCAGGAGGGGGCTCAGGGCAGGGGCAAGGTGTTGGGGCATGGGGAGAGGCTCAGGGGTGCAGGCTCCAGGCGGTGCTTACCTCAAGTGGCTCCCGGAAGCAGTGGCATGTCCCTCTCCGGGTCCTATGGGGAGGCGCGGCCAGGCAGTTCTGCATGCTGGTCTGTCCACAGGCACCACCCCTGCAGCTCCCATTGGCTGTGGTTCCCAGCCAGTGGGAGCTGCGGGGGCAGAGCTTGGGGCAGGGGCAGCATGCAGAGTGGAGCCCCCTGACTGTCCCTACACGTAGGAGCCGGAGGGAGGCTATGCTGCTGCTGCCAGGAGCTGTGTGGAGTGGCCCTAAAGCCAGCACCACAGCTGGAGCAATGGAGTGGGGCAAGTCCCAGACCTCGCTCCCCAATGGGAGCTCGAGGGATGGCTTAAAATGGCTGGCGGGCCATAGTTTGCCCACCCCAGGGTTAGACAAATACCTGTCAGGAATGGACTAGTTATTACATAATTCTGCCTTGATTGGAGGGGACTGGACTAGATGACTGTAGAGAGGCTAGCCGGGGCTCTTCTCTCTCCGGCGTGGCAGGGAACCACACCGCCTCACTCCCTTTGGGAATAGCTCTTGCAGGGAATTAGTCCAGTCGCAGGAGTCTTCCTCTACGGCCTTAGTGAAGGTACAAATAAACACAGTGAGCCCAGGCCCTGGGTCAGGGCGGGGCACTGGCGAGTCAGGTGCTCAGGCCCTCAGGCAGGGGCTGAGCGATATCAGTATTTAATAAGAGTAGGCCCAGGCCCTAGGTTCCGAAGGGCCTGGGAGAGGGGGAGACAGCCAACTGCGAGTTGGGTGGCAGGGGGATGCAGGCCCTCCCAGTCCATTGCGTCCCAGCCTGGGGCCCTAGCAGCAGCAGAAGACCCACTGCTGCATCAGTGGGGATCCTGGCCGCAACACACTGACATGGGTTCTGGCAGTGCTGCAGCCAAACTAGAGTCGGCTGCCCCAGGTCTTATCTTCCTGACTCCTCCTCTAGAGGTACCTGGGTCAGGGTGGTATCCTCAGGGGGGTCCAGCACCATGGGTTCCTCGGGATAGCTGGCGCAGGGTAGACTCAGCAACTCCTTCTGGTAGCTGGCGCGGGGCAGGCTCAGCAACTCCTCCAGGTAGCTGGTGCAGGGCAGGTCGTGCCAGTCCTCAGGTCTTCTGCAGGCTGCTGGGCTTTTCCCACTCGTGAGCTAGGTCGGAGGTATCTGGCCTCCCCGGCGGCTGCTTACCCAGTGAGCCCTGAGGTCAGGCCTTTATACTTCCAGGGCAACACCTGACACTCTGGGGGGCGGGCTCAGAGCTCCCTGGCTCTGCCCACTCTGGTGTCCGGAGGGGCTCGTCTCTCTCCAGGAGGCAGGAAACCACACCGCCTCACTACAATGACCTACTGAGGTCCCTTCCAGTCCTACACTTATATGGTTCTGTGACTCCATACCTGAAATTGTTGGGCCTTTCTTACTTTGATTTTGAGTGGCCATATAGGTAAACTCTTTTTCATTCTTATCAACTGTTCTCCCATTTGTGATCTCAATCTGCTTTCATGCTCTCTCTTTGTTCTGTTCTGTTTTCTTACCATTATCTTAGTGGCTATTTAACTGGCTGCACCAGTTCTCCAAAAAGGGAAAACAACGTACACTTTATGGATATGTAATGCCCATCCACCACAAGCTGCCATTAAGGATACAACCTGAGACCTTCCCCCTTGAGCTACAGGAAATTACTGCAGTACCTGTCAGTGTTAATAAGCTCTTCTCATTCAAAAGTGCCATTTCCTAGGTGAAATAACACTCCAGGGTATGAAGCTGTTCGATAATCATATTTTGCCTGCACTGGAGTAATTTTATTCTCTAATTTCACTATGCATCCGGGTCATGCATTTGTCTCAAAATAAGCACATCCTTTGTCATGTTTCATTCCCTACATAAGGTGTCTTTTGTTTCTCATAAATTCTAGCTTGATGAGCAGCAGTGCCAGGAGCTATCTAATGGAACGACCCAGCCAGGAAAGCTGTGCAGGCCAAGCCTGTTAAGTTATATTGCAACTTGTGAATTTGTGCAGCAGCAAGTTGTGAGGGGAACGTCAAGAAATTCCCCTCTTTCTCTAATAGTTAAGCCAGGGGTCGGCAACCTATGGCACGTGTGCCAAAGACAGCACGCGAGCCAATTTTTAATGGCACGCTGCTGTCTGCCGGGTACGGCAGACAGCAGCGTGCCACTAAAAATGCTGCCTGGCCTGGCCCCCTCTCCTCCACCCCCGGCCTACTGCTCTCCTCCTCTTTTTTTTTAAAAGTGTTTTTTTATTATTACAGATGGTACAAAAAGTCAGTTTAGTCAAAGAGACCAAAACCTATGTTATCATCAGATTCCTCAGATTCTTCTTTCTTTTCTTCCTCTTTCTTCTCCTCAGCAGGGGCAGCACCACCAGCGGGGCAGCAGCCGCTCTCCTCTTGCAGGGCAGGCAAGCTTCCCCCCCCCCCCCCCGCCTCTTCCCCGGCGTGCTGGGTTCCTGCCCCTCCTTCTCTCCCTCCCTGCAGCCGATCAGCTGGCGGTCCTTGCTACAGAGGGGGAGAGGGAAAAGCGGAGCCACAGCACGCTCTCTGCTCCGGGGACCTTGGGGAGGGGGGTGGAATCGGCATATCCCCTCCAGCACCCTGCCATCAATCAGCTAGGAGCACCCCCACGATCCCAGCCCTCTGCCCTGACCCCTGCACCTCCCCCCCACAACCCCAGTCCTGACTCCGGCACCCCCCACGAATACCCAGCCCCCCCCCCCAGCCCTGACTCCTGCACCCTGCTCACGCACCCCCAGCCCTCTGCCCTGACTCCTGCACCCCCCACGCACCCCCAGCCCCCCATGCCCTGACTCTTGCACCCCACATATCCCCACCCTCACCCTGAGCACCAAACAGGAGCTCCTGCACACACACCCCTACATTCCTACCTGCACCCCTCACACCAAATGGACACTGCCAAGGTAAGCGCTCCACACCCAAACCTCCTGAGCCCCCCCCCCCTCATTCTAGCTCCTGGCCAGATCCTGCACCCCAACCCCCAGCCCTGTACTCAGTGCACTCCCATCCTCATCTCAGTGGCTAGAACCAGGGAGAAGGAAGGTGCCTACTCTATGTGGACAGGGCTGGGATCCCAGACTGGCAACGGGGCTGAGCCAGGCCAGCAGCCGGGACCCTGACTGGCAGGAGCCGGCAGCCGGACCCCCCCAGACCGGCTGCAGGCTGAGCCGCTCAGCCTACTGCTGGTCTGGAGTCCCGGCCACCGGCCCCACTCAGTCTGCTGCCGGTCTGGGGTTCTGGCTGCCGGCCCCTTGCCAGCCGGGGTCCCGGCCGCAGGCCCCGCTCAGCCCGCTGCCAGCCTAGGTGAATGGAACCCCAGGCCGGCAACGGGCTGAGCGAGCCGGCAGTGTAAGATCAGCATTTTAATTTAATTTTAAATGAAGCTTCTTAAACATTTTGAAAACCTTGTTTACATACGACAATAATTTAGTTATATAATATATAGACTTATAGCGAGAGACCTTCTAAAAAACGTTAAAATGTATTATTGGCACGCGAAACCTTAAATTAAAGTGAATAAATGAAGACTCCGCAACCTTGTAGAAGTGGTGTGCCGACCCCTGAGTTAAGCCATCACTCTGGATGGTGCTAAACTATTTAGTTTTTAAATACCGATGGTGTGACCCATTGCTACCAATTTGGCCCCAGCTCATAACTATGCTTTTGAAGATTGCACCAAATAATGTGCTCCCAAAAATATTCTTCATGCGGGGAGGATGACTTTCATGTCTGGCCAACCCCTACAGAAGGGCTCCCTCTTTCCTCTGCAAATGATTCCGTTCAGTCAGGGATCGACATTTGGAGAGGAGCTCTTACTTTTCCCATTAGTCACATTTAATTAAGTCATCTAGGTCTGTAATCTTTCCTTGGATCTTTCAGCCAAAAAGTCCATCAAAAACTGTTTTAAAAAAAAAAAAATAACAAAAACCTATCTTTGGAGAAACTTAAAAAGAGAAACCATTTGGAAGTTCGACTGCAGGAGACTGCTCAATCTGTTGTCAAGCCTCATTGCTTCAATCTCCCCCACCCCAGAAACTATTTTATCTGTAAGAATGAAATCCGTGCATACGGCATGAATTTTTGACAAGACAATATTTCTTAGTAATTTAGTAACTGCACATGCACACACAGAAATACATTTATAATTAGCTCTTGTCTCAAAAGTTGGAAGAGCTTTTAGATTCATTGGAGGCTGGCAGCCAAATTTGTTATCTAATTGGATGAAGCTCCTACTTTCTTCAATTTGGATGATGTCTGCTTTTGCCCAAACTCATTAAATGCAGCTGTACTTAAAGTTTATAACGACAGCATCAGTGAAGACTAGTCTGAAGTTAATAACCACTCTGTTTTCTCTTATGTGTCTGATCTTAGGCCCCTTTGTTGGTAGTTGAAACATGTCCAAATCTTCTCGCCTTTCACTTGTCCCCCACCCTTTTTTATTTTTTGATTTGGGATTTTCTTGCTAATTATCAAGTATACAAATTACACTGAGGTCTTGTGTCTCTTTTGAAACCAGAGTGTTTACAAGGCACTTTCAAAGAAGAAAAATTTTAAAGCAATTACTCACTTCCATGACACACGCAGTGCTGATTTATATTTTGTATTTCAGCATTGGGGGATAAACTGTCAATCCCAGAATTACGGAAATTGTCACAGATGGGTAGGGTGACCAGATGTCCCGATATTAAGGACTTTATCTTATATATTTATTATAAATCCCCCCCCAAAGTGTCCCGATTTTTCACACTTGCTATCTGGTCATCCTACTGATGGGCCTCTGATTATGAAGGTGAAACAGTGACTCCATAGTTAAGATTGCATTAAGCTTTTGCATTTAACTGGACTTTAAAAGCCTTTCTCTTGGTCAGAATGAATATTTTAATCCAACAGTGTAATGTAATAGTTCTGAAGTTTCTGACCTTTTCAAGGTCTGCTTTGGAGTTTCAATTTCTTACTAACATAAATATATTCAAAAAATCTCCGTTTTTAAACTTTGGGTTGGTGTCACTTTATTTCCTGCATGGATTCATTTCACATTTACTAAGGTACCACACAGCAGCCCCATCTGCAGTACAGATGTATCCATATTTTAAATGATTTGATATCTTTTATAGATCTCTCTCCCCCCCCCACCCCGCCATACCTGGGAACCAGGCCAAGTTTTGCCAGAGAATTTCCAGAGCTTTGCAAGAGACTTCCTCTAGCCAACAGCTGTATATTGGCTGTACAAATTACTTCAGGGACAAGTCTCCCTCTCTTCCTTCCCTTTGCCATGTTCCATTTTCCTACCAGACCAGGAGAAGGAAGCTGAATGGAGATGGGGAGTTGGAGCTGAATTTGTCTTTCAGGAAGATCCATTAGCTCCTGTCCTTAGGGCACTTTCCCTTGCCAGTGAATCACCTGTAATTCACTGTCAGGGAGACTTGGTCTTACAAACCAGAGAAGGTGCATGAGAGCAGTATTAGATGGCAGTGGAAAAATGGTGGTGGTGGGGAATGGAAATATGGGGAGTGGAACAGTTTTATGGGTAGGTTCACAGAGGCTACCTACATGGCAAAAGTCCCAAAGTGATGAAAATCTACCTCTGACAAAGGCCAGCAGGAGAAATAAGTGTGGGAGGGTCCTGATCAGAGGTATTTTGGTAGGAGTTTTCATGAATTTTTGATTCTGGCATTCATAAAGTTACAGATGGTGAGGTTTATCTTCTAGACGCTGAACAGCGTTCCTTGATGAAATGTGAAATATCAAATTGCGTAATAGTTATTATATATGTTGTTAGTAGTGTATGTTAAAAGGTTCCCATTAATTTTGAAATAAAAAAAGGAGTACTTGTGGCACCTTAGAGACTAACCAATTTATTTGAGCATAAGCTTTCGTGAGCTACAGCTCACTTCATCGGATGCATACTGTGGAATGTACAGTATGCATCCGATGAAGTGAGCTGTAGCTCACGAAAGCTTATGCTCAAATAAATTGGTTAGTCTCTAAGGTGCCACAGGTACTCCTTTTTTTTTTTTTTTTTGCAAATACAGACTAACACGGCTGTTACTCTGAAACCTGTCATTAATTTTGAAATCATACTAAATTTCACAATCTTAATGATAGTTGCTAGGAAGGATTTAAACCCTATCAGAAAAGTAATTAAACTATTTTAAATTATGCCTGTGGTGGTACTAATACATTTCAGATAATAGATCAATAATGTAAATGACCTTTAATAATTCAGAAAAAAAGGAGACTGCTTCAATATTTATTAATGGGCAACTAACATTTTTCAGTTGCATGTTTAAAGAAAATCATACGTTTATTTGTACTTAAAACAAATTGAATGATTTTACTGCAACAATAATAAAATGTTCATCTACCCTTTAGTTATTTTTGTATACAGACAATAACTGCACAGGAGCAGTTTCATTTGAAAAAAACAATCATACACAGTGGCAAATTAGATTGTGAAATCTGCAGCCTCTTCACAAACTTCTTACAGAAGGAAGAGGCTCACAGAAGAAGGGTGTGACAATAGTTCTTGGAGGTCTTCCATCCATAAGACATTAAGATATTTTTCATGAACATCTTTGTATTAATCCCATGGTCTATGTCAGATGCTCCTCCATCCACCACTTATGCTGCCTAGTGTCTATATTCTGTGGGTTGTTGTGCTTTTTTGTCTGAGTCCTTAGCTCATAAGGGCTTGATGCTTCAAGGTTCTGGCTTCAGTGGAAGTTGCCAGGAGCTCAGAACCTCACAGGATTGAGCCCCTGGGTGACAAGACAGTGGAGGGTGGGGGGGGAGGTAATGTCTGTATCTTATGTGCACATACCCTTTTTGGTCGTACTATAAATTCCCCCCTCTTCTCCAAATAGACATAAGAAGATACTGGAGTTGCATGTTGTATTAGATTATGAAAACTGAGAAGCACTATAACTGATTTCTTCTGTTGATTGTGATAAGGAAGTATTTTTATAGCAAAGCTCATTTTGCGGATTGATTACTCATTCTTTTTAATGATGATGTATACACTTGATAGGCTGTCTTATATTGGAAAAAAGTCAAGCTGCAGAGCTGAGTCTGATCCAAAAATAGTTTTGAATGATCTATTGTCCTAGGCGGAAGAATTAAACCTGTACATCTCTCTGACTTAGCACAGTTGTGCCTGTCTCCAGATTTTCAAAAGACTTCAGCAGCCACAACTCCCATTTAGGCAACTAAGTGAAATGGTGAAATTGTCAAGAGCTCCTCACATAGCAGCCCTCATTGTTTTCATGGGTGGGTGATGACCATTTTAGAAAAGCTGACCCTGACTATGTACATAAAATGAGAAGACTGTCTGAGGTCATTATAAGTTAGACAAGTGTTGTTAGGTCTCTCCTCAACAATAAAGGTAATTCTTATATCTGACCTCTACCATACTGGGTCTTCTAAATGCACAAATATATTTGATTATCAGAAATATTGGTTTATAGATGAGTTCACTTAATGCTAAAGCATTTTTTTCTACCGGCATACTTAGCTATGGCACATCATGAAAATGGCAATGCTTGCTTCTCTGTGTTGTCCATTTTTATTATGTTTTGACAGAATTTGTGATATGAATATGTTTGTCCCGCAGTCTTTGACTCATACTATTTAATTTGATTGGTCAACGTGACAAACAGATATGGTGTTCTGGGAATGAAAAGAAAGCTTTTTCGTATGTGGTACTGAGCTCATGGACTGCTTTTCTTTGGATGAGATTAAGAAAAAATAGTGAGTTCTTTCACTAACTTTTGAGTTGGGGTGGCAGTTGAAGGATGTCATGACAGAAACACATTTGCTTCTTAATATTTGTTAATTTTGTTTTTGTGTTTGGAAGGAGAAAAAACAAGATATGTTAATGAAGCAATGTTGACAACTATTAATTCATAGAAGTGTGAAGTCTTTCATGCATCTCACTGCCATGAATGTGTGTCATTCTGTGCAGTCTTCACCACTAGAGAATGCTGGAAAATGCCAGTTATAACCAAAGACAACTATAATTTGGACAACAAGCAGCTGCAAGAATTAAAATGAGACATCAGATAGTTCTTTTATAAGGCTTCCTCAGAAAAAAGTGAAATTTCTTTTAATTATTCTTTCAAGACCATTTTAAATAACGATTGACAATGTTTCAGCTTCCGTTTTTTTAAAAAATATGCCACAATTAAAAAAAAAGAAAATAAAAAGGAATAAAAGATTTTCAAAATCTTTTCCTTCCACTAACATTTCCTGTTGTTGTGATGAAATTTTAAACAGATTGATATAGAAAAGACAGTAGTTATGCAAATATTTAGGAAAGTTTGAGGTTAAAGATCATCCAAGAACTAAGTGAGAAAATAGAAATATCTTGGTAAGTGAGGGGAGGAATGTGTACACACTTACACGGCATGTTCCTTTTCCCTAATTTCTGCTTCAGTTTGTCATGGATGTTGATGCTGGTCCAACTGCAGCATTAACTCTGCCAAATTAACCTGCACGGAGATTTAAGGCTATCTGCTGCATGGTGGAGGAGCCAGTGGCAGCCACAGGGGTAGGGTGGAGCTGGCAAGTAGCCAGAAGGGGCATCTGTTCTGTAATTGTGACCAGGGATTCATAGGGGCTGGGATCAGCCTTGATGTTCCTCTAGTTAGAAAACCCCAGTCATGGTCAATCTTTGCTAAAAACAGGAGAGATTTGAGTAGACCTAGAATTTCCCTAGCTGCTGTTAGAACACACACAGCTAGCTATTAGAGCTATTTTGTGACTGTAAATATTTCCGTTACCGGATACGAAAATAAAGGATCTGCCCCTGCTCCTACTGAGGTCAATGGGAGTTGTGCAATAGAATTCAGTGGGAACAGGCCCCAAGTTTGTGATATGTCTTAAGAAAAAAATGGAACTTTTTTCTGGACCACAGGTACTACCCCAAATATTCTCAGAGGTGGCCCCCCAAATTATTCTTTCCTTTCCATGTTTCAGGGATTTCCTTTGTGATTGGTCTGTCTCATTTTCCTCTTGACAGAAACACCAGGCTTGTGACCTAGACCGACAACTGGCTCTGGTGACTCAGTTTAACTGGCATCAGTGCTTCCAGTCTGTGGATGAAGATTGATTTAAATTAGAGAGAGAAGTTACACTGGGTTTTGTTTTACGTTTTAAGCAATGATATCTTAAGTGATCAGATAAGGTGTTGGGCTTGATACAAAAAAACTATACAGATAACATAAATGTTACTTAAGGGTCAAAAGGAGTTAAAAGTAAGTACATTTGTTTAAAATGAATCTGTGCCTAACGCTCACCCATGTTTTAAAGTATAAAATACAAGAACCATTTTTCTTAGAGCTGCTTGTCAGAGAAGCATTTGTGTTAACAGAGGTTGAATTTCAAAATGAGAGACATGCTTGCAGAATTTACATATTACTTTAGAGAAATAACAGCTGCTTTTGTGAGTGCAAAAAACCTGGAGCATTTAAGGGAGGGGGGGAATGGGGAACTGTTGTGAAAGTAATGAGAAGAGGATCCAAACACCTCACCTGCTTTATCCCTAGGTGTAGAGGGAATTCAAAATTAGACTCCAGATGGCGAACAAACTCTGAACCATGTGAGCTTCCAGCCAATATCCCTCGGCAACGTTAATTTACAGCCTAATGAGTGAGCACCTTGGTTTTCTGCCAGTCCTAGCTAAAAGCACATTATACGAGGACTCTAACATAGTCAGCAATCCGTTCCAGGCCAGAACTTGGGCCACATATTTGTGAGGTGAAATTAGACAGCACAGCCTGTTAGCTGGCTGGGAGAGACAAACAGATTTGTCTGTGTTCAGAGTCCTCAGTGAAAAGATTCCCCATATATTGTGAAAAAGCTCTGTCCTTGCCTCCGTGGGTCCTGCGTTTCCTGGCGGATTTCGCTAGCCTCAGAGGATCACTGTGACCCTCCACGTAACCCTTCTCTCTCTAGAGACAAGGGTCACAGTCTACTGAGCCATTTTCATCATAAGCCAGCGAGGGAGGTGAGGAGAAGTTATCCTTCCTTGCACAGTCTTTGTTGTCTCCCAGTCTTAGTGATTAATCAGGGGGCAAAGGTGGTGGTGGTGGGGAGCCCGGGTACTCCAGCCCAGAGACCCTAATAGTATCAGCTATGGTAGCTGACCTTTTAGAAACATGACATGTACAATTCCCTGGGCTACTTCCCCCACAGCAGCCCTTACTTCCTCAAGCTCCACTTCACCCTTACCTCAGGGCCTCCTTCCGTGTGCCTGATATGGTGTGTACTACTCAGCCTCTCCAACAGCACAACTTCCTCCCACAGCTGCTTACATGCACACCCACCTGACTAACTGGGAGGCTTTTAACTAGTTTCAGCCAGTCCCTGATTGGCTCCAGGTGTCCCAATCAACCTAGCATTCTCTCTGCCTTCTGGAAAGTTCTTAATTGGCCCCAGGTGCCTTGATTGACTAGGAGCAGCTTCCATTTCACTTAACCTGGTACCAGGGATTTGTTTAGCCTGGAGCTAATATATCTATCTCACACTACTTTTCTATAGCCATCTGGCCTTGCCCCGTCACAGTATTCATTACAGCCAGGTACTGTCCCTTCTCCACTGGCTGTCCGGACTACAGATACCAGCATCTGTGTTTTATAAAAATTGGTTTGCCACAATTGTCATTCAGGTTATTTAGAGGGTTTTGCATTATTAGATTCAGGTGCTGGGTTGCTTCTTTGTTGGATGAAAGACTAATCAGGGTGTGGCTAACAGCTGAACAAATCAGAAAACATTAGAAAACCCTCTGAAAGAGTGTGTTTAACTGTAATGAATTTGGCTTTCCTTATTACAGTGCAAGGTACAAAAGTTGTCACAGTGGGCTTTTATATATATTATTAGATATGGAGTTTTAGCAGGGATCAGTGATACATTTTCAAGGAAGGATAATTCATATTTCCTTGTCAGATATAAAAATTATCTTGGTCTGTAATTAGATCTTCAGACTCCCCCTGCACCCTGCCATTTTTTTTTCCAGATTGCCCAAATATCACACGAAAACTTGACTTCATCCTGAGAGATTTTCATCACCTCGACAGCCTGATAATTTTGGGATTTTATCAAAATTTTATTCAGATTCCCAAGGCCCGTGCCACATTCTGCTTCTCAGTCCTCCAGGGTTCTGTGCATTCGTGTGGGGGTGGTGACTGCAGAGTGCATTCTACTGCCACAGATGTCAATAGGAGTTTGCAGGCACACACCACCTTTAAGTGTGAGCCCTTATGGAGACCAGCAAGCTTTTTATGTTAAGATATTGGTGAGGTATTTTTAATTGTTCAGGTAATGGTCAGTGTTTACATTTTTGTGGGGTTTTTTTTTATGGATTGTTTTGCATTATTACTGCAGGGGGAACTATGTAGCTTTTTAATTTGATTAGCAGGGAGGGAGGACACACACACGCACACACTCTTCCTTTTTTAAGAGGGCCATTTTATATCTGCTTTTACTATCGACTTCTTCCACTCAGGTGTTTCAATCAGCTCATTGACAACGATGATCAGATGTTCAAATAGTTAATTTGATCTTTGTTGTCTACCCAGCTTGCTAAATGAACTTCTTTCACTTGTCTTATCAGTAAGTAGGGTGACAAGATACCAAGTGTGAAAAATTGGGAGAGGGAGGTAATAGTTGCCTGTATCAGACAAAGCCCCAAATATCGGGAGGTCTGATCACCCTACCAGTAAGGCTAGGTAACACCTTTCTAGAAGAAATTCTTGCTAGCATGTAAAGGTGGAATTCACTCCTGTGAAGAAGGCCAATACATAGCTCCTCTACGGGCATAATAGTCGCACAGCTGAAGTGCTGTGACTATACCATTATAACCCTGTAGCATAGAGGCAGATTATAGCAACAGAAAGGGTTTTTCCTTTACTGTAGGAACTCTGTCTCCCTGAAAATGATGGTAGCTAGGTCCACAGAAACAGCCTTCCAGTGACCTAGCTGTGTCTACTCTGGGGGTTATGTTGGCATAGCTACCCTCAGGATGTAGATGTACCATTTAGGGCTTAAATGAGACACAGTGGTACATAACCCTTGTTTTGCTTCTCTGAGCAGGGGTAAATTTCACCCAGTATGATTGTTAGTCTATTGATTAATGAAGGCACAAGTTTAAAGGACAATACAGGGATTTAGCCTTAAGGATCATAACTGTGGGTACTGACAAGGTTAAAAAGCACTTTGGAAAAATGGATGGAAGGAGAAAATCCAGTGAGTCAATGGGTTTACAATACTCTAGGATCATTACAAACTTTGTTGAGGAGCTGGGTGTAAGGGAGCTGCTCCTTCATGTGCATTCATGGGAAAATTTAGGGGAGGCAAAATTAGAGATCTCTTTTTGTAAATGTAGCTTGTTATTTTCTGTCTAGTCAAGGTTTTTCTGAGGGGACTCTCACCACGGAATCTAGTGCACATTTTGGTTGTCAGGTCTGAAACACATTCTGACTCAAGCCAAACTTACTTCCCCTTCATCTTGTTCTCCTCATCATCTTACTGCACTTCTGCCCAGGTCACTAGTGCCATTACAGATGCTCATCTCTCAACCATTCAGAAAAGAACCAGCGCTTGCACCCAGTGACAAAAGGGAAAGGAGAGTCTGTGGAATGGGCATGCACTGGGATTGTTTACATATATTTTGCCTCTCTCGTGGAGAAACTTACACGATCACCTCTCCACACTTCAGATGTCATTCTAAAAAAGAGGCGCCTCCCTAACTCCCCTCCTACCCTTTTTAGGGCCAATTAAACTAAGCCCTTAAGATGTAAAATATCTCAATACTCATGGGCGCTGATGATAATGGCAGCAAACCTGTAAGAATAACAGAAACATAATCTTTCTTATTCTTAGTGTTGGTTAATCTTGCTATTATAATTTCTCAATGTCTTTGCTGAGCAACTTTTTACTCTAGTATAAATAATCAGTTAGTTACAGCAGACAACTAGATAAATGAGAGAGCCAAAATGCAGTCATGGCCTAGGGTTTCCAAAATGTGAGGTGCATCTGCCTCCTATATTTCATAATGTGTTGGCCCATCAAACACTGGATGTTATAGCTTGATGTTTGGGGCCCATGCAGGAAAATTCTGACAATCCAGACTCTCTAAAATATGACCTTGACCAAACGTCCTTCTCTTTTGACAAATTCTGTTCAGTTCTGGTTCTCGATATTGTGCCTATCACCACGGTACCTTAGCTGCAGTGACTCAGGTTTGGGCTCCAGAAAAGAGAGAATTTGGGTAAAAAATGTAAAGTGTTTGAATGGAAGTTAAATGCCATTGTTTATGAGCTGCCAACACACTTTTTATCATACTTATGGAAAATTCTTATATTTCATTCTTTTTCTAGGAGCAAGTCTTGTCATGTTAATATGCCCAAAAGCAGGATTCTGCTATTGACAACACTGGATCTTAGCTTGTATGGTCCCATTTTGACATGGCTGTTTTCTAGGTCTCCTCTGGAAGATTCCCAAGCTGCGTGGTACTTGATTTATCTACTTTGGAAGGATGAAACCTGAACTGACTTGCTTGCTGGGACCCAAGCCCATAATTCCAAAAGGCCTAGGTATGATAAAATTAAAGCTCAGATCACTAGGCCATACCCTTTGAATAATCTTATCTAGGGTCCAGTCGTGGAAGCACTTAGACCGCAATTCTGCAATAATCTCTGTCTAGGCAGACACCTGACTTAACAAGGTGCTTGGAGTGGGTGCAGGAGTCCACCTCAGTACTGTCAATCTCAGGTGTTTAAAAATCAGAAGTTGGATCCCCAAAAAATCAGGACATTGGCTTGAAAAAATCACAAGATTTTTAAAAACACACATTTGAAGTTCTGTTTATTTGCCGTCTGGCTTTGAACCTTTCAGGCTTCTCTCTGCAACCATGAAGGCCAAAAATCCAATTCACATGACTCTGGTATCTAGGGCTTTAGGAAAAACATCAAATGTTAAGCGATTTGCAATTAAAATCAGGTGAGTTGGCACTGCTTCCACAGAGCTCATTGCAGGATGATGGTTTTATATGCAGCCCAGTGTGTCAACAGAACTATTAAGTAGTAAACTCTAAACTCTAGCATTTACAGGATCACACTCATAAGATGTTTGCCAATAGAGGGAAAAGTAAAATGTTACTAACCATTTAAATTTATAACAAGTAACTCACAGTGTACTTTATTATTTCTTCACAATATTAACTAGACAGACATAGAAAGTTTAATGGCAACATGTAACAGTTTAAACTCAAAGAACAATGTAATCATGTTAAACAATAATAAACTGGCAAACTACTTTACCTTACATACATCATCCAAGATAATGCATAAACAATATCTGCTTATATACAATGATGCTGGTGATATTTAAAAGTCAAATATTCAAAAGAAAAAGAAACAATGCTATTTAAATAATAAAAATATACATGATTTTTTGTGTGTGATGGGCATTCTTAATGCTCTATAACTTGGTTGTAAAGATTTCACTCCAGGATGAATCTGCATTAACTTTTAGCACAGGAGCACATTTTAAAACCAATTTAGATTAAATTGATTCCTTGTCTGTTATTGCTTAGTTTTGTTTTAAAGATATATAGGAATGCAAAATAAAACTGAATTTTTCTGGTTTCAGAGGATATTTACACAAAATCCAAAAAAAATTAACTTATCATACATGGTATTAGGAGTCATTAACAAATAATGTGAATGAATCCATATGCTATCTTGTTTAAAAAAAAAAAATTAGAAATCCAGGCTCTTTGCACATGCAAGTTCATCACACTTTTCATCAACATTTAAAAAGATGTTTTGATATGAAATTAGTGCAGATACATGGCCAACCGCATCACCATGCAGATCTCCCACTGAGGTGAATGGGAGGTTTGTGTATGCAAGGACAAGAAGTTTTGGGCCCATAACCTGCACCTTGTATCATCCCATATTGACCTTCACACGTAAAAGTCTGTTTCTAAAGGAATTATTCCAGTCTCTAGCTGTGTGCTTTATTAAAGCATCCCATGATTTCACATATCACAACAGGAAACTCAGAAAATATATTAATTGTAATTATGGGTTGATGCACAAACATGTAGGTGGTTACGATTGAAATCTACTACTTGGACCATTGTGGCCAAGCTTCTGCATCATACAAGACTGTGTGTACGAACCCCACTCTAACTGTCTTTCAGCCCTCACGATCCCACTTCTCTCTGTAGCTTCAATTACCACAACAGACATGTTGTTCCATTGTCAGAGCCAATGTCTGAACTACCAAGAACTATCCTCTGTTTCTCGTCTAATACTTAGTTTTAGGCTCCTTCCCCTTGTTTTAGAACTCTTATTTACTCTGTACATACAGCCCTTTGTTTTCAGTTTTTATTTTATTTAATTTTCCCTGGGAATTTATCAATGTTTATAAACACAACCGGAAAATCAGTGCAAAGAAACTATTAGTTTTTCTGGGTAAATATCGGGGTTTATTTTGGTGGATGGAAAGATGGGGTAAGGGGGAAAAGTATTCAGTAGATTAATACTTTTTGTAAAGTCCAGGAAATTTTCAGTAAAAATTGGTTAAAACTGAAAACAAAGGGGCTTATCGGTACATTGTGGAACTATAACAAATCTTAGATGATCTTATGAAGTTTTCCTTTGTTTAAAAAAACAAGACTTTTTCTTTATTATTTTATTGAAAAACAAAGCCCAAAAGAATTAAAGGACAAAAAAAAAATTGTGGTACAATAAAATCAAATATCTGATCTGGTTTGTAGATGATTGCTGCTAGAATTAACAAGGCTTTACTTCAATACTTTGGGGGGAATTTTTGTAACCTTTTGCTCTGTTTATCTTCACTGCCTAAAATTCTTTTTCTTTTCATCTAGATAAAAGGTGGCCAAATTTCTCAGATGCTTTTATCCTCAGTCATGGAGATATTTCAATGATATATCTCCTCTCAACACTTCTTAACACCTCTTCCCATGTTGTCCCTTAGTTCTCCACAGCCAAGTAACTTTAGAAGTGCAACTATTTAGATTCTGAGCTTCTTTTTATAGATTGCCACCAGGACTGATCGTGGTGAGAGAAGAAGTGATTTTTAACTGAAATGTAGTTTTGGAGCGTGACTGTAAGGCCTTGCATTTTGTAGGGAAAGTTCTGTTTCATACGGTAACAAAGAAAATGGAAGGGACAGGAATCATTGCGAAAGCAAGAGGGTTGAGGGGGAGATTTTTTAAACACGTTCAAGCTTTTATATACATTCAATGTTTCTAGTATGGTGATTAATAATAAATGCATCATCAACTATCCTTACAGCTAATGCAGCCACAATATTGTACAATTCTGCAGTCAGAATTGGAAAGCTCCATTATCTGTTTAATAAAATAACCATTAACAGTTGCCTTGACTTTGTTAACTTATTAACTAATAAGCTGGGAATCCCAGTGAATAGATACAACAGAACACAAATTGGCAGCATCTACATAATCATCTCTGTAATGTGACTACTTCATATTACTTCTAAAGCAGCTTTGAAAAATCTTGCTACTGGAGGACAGTCCAAAACAAACTCTCTCCAAATTATCTTGGTAGTATAGCAGCACAGGAATTTGTATATAGTTACTCTTTTTATATTTTTTGATCATGTAAACCGTCAATAAACAATTCAACATTGAAAAAGTTCAAGGTCAAATCATTCATTATCTCTAATGAGGGTTAATGGGCACAAACTGAAAATGAAGACTAGATTGTGAAATGTGGATTGAAACGTTAGTACAGTGCCAATTCTAGTTCATCTTTGTACCTGGCTTTCCATAAATTAAACCTGCTAGGTGGAAAAACCAAGCCCACATTCAATTCCTAATACCTGGTTCCCTATTCTTTTTAAATATTTTTCGTAAGTGCCTTGCACAAATGCATACAGTTTTGACATTTCAGGTGTGTTTACTCAGCAGAGTTTACAAATGGATCACATTTGCTTTAGAAACATTAGTTCCATTAAATGTTTCTGTAACTTTAAACCCATTTCAAATTTAAAATCCAACGCTCGCTCCATCTTTGCCCATAGAAAATGTAGGTGCCACGGACTAAATAGCAATAAAAATGCTGAGATGCACAAATCTAAAAAAAGCAGCTTTGAAGAAATCCCATCAATTACAGCCTTAACAATGAACATATCACATTCCTAAATTACTGCAGCTATTTTGCATATAATGCCACAAAGTTAGATTATTGAAATCTCAAGGTTGACTCTGCAGTTTTTCATTGTATTGTTTTCACTCTGAAAGTACTTGTATGTTATTCCTGTCCTTTTATCCAGAGCTTTCTAACTTGTCCCTGGATGTACATTTAGCCATAAATTTCATATTTTGACAATTTCATCGTAAAAAAAAAAAAATAAAAACACTTGACTTATAGAGATTTTTAAGGTGGAATTCACAGAAGCCAAAAGCTTGTTAAAGCCCACTTTAAAGTTGTTGACATGTCTAAGATATGTGGTTCCAGGATTTATGCAGTTGTTATAAAGCTGTATATTAAGTATTCTGAATTAATCTTATTTAAACTGCATTTATTGTTCGAGAAGCCGACTCAGTCCATCCTTTCCCCCTCCTTATTCTCCCCTGAAATGACAATAGGCACCTAAGGAATCTGGATGTCAGTGAGTCTCTGTCCAGCTTGAGGATTAGGACAATTTCTTCATCTTCTTTATTTCTGTAGAAAGTCTTAAGAAATTATTAGCATGAAATACTTTGGGTGTGGGTGTGAGATGGGGGAAAGAATACAGGTCATCTGACTTCTTTGTTATGAAAATGAATGTGATTTTGGTGCCCAGTTTGATAAACAAGTATAGTTCGAGCTAATCTGGAACTCAGATGAGGTCTGTTTCTTGCCAACTAAATTAAACCTTTTTCAACTTTCAGGGATTTAGAGGCCAAACTTAATTGGTTTCAAAACCCTAGAGGAGCTCAGCAAGTAAACAGGATCAGTTGCAGATATGAGCCCACTAAAATGGGACACAAGTCAGGACTCCAGCTGTGCTCTGTAGAGGCAGGCACTTAAAGTCTCATGGTTTGTGTGTGTGTAGCTGTAAAAGACATTTTACTGCTGAGGAAATCATTGAAACAGTAATTTCTTGCATGTTCAAAGGATTTCATTTCATGCGCTCATAAAGTGTATCTGAATTGACATATCGTTTTAAGGTATCAGACGATACTGTTATGATTATGATGTATTGACACCATTTGGTAGCTTAAAAATACTTTCATAAAATATATGCAATCGTATTTCAAATTGTTGTCCTTCCAGGAGACTCCTATAGATGGCTGTCCTTCGAGAAGTTGCTATTCTGACACCAAGTATGTACCATATTGAATTGTATACTAATGTCAGTACTTGCCAGCTGGAAATAATTCTAACTTCACTCCCTCTGACTTTTTTAGGATCCCATCTCCTTGGATCTGTGAGAAATTGTAAGTAAAATCAATTCAATTACACAGCCTGAAGCAGCCCAAGTAACTGCTCCCCCAAGAGAAAGCAGGTAGGTCTTTGTCAGTATATTTAATCCATCCAGCTGCATTAATTTATTTTTTTTTTAAAAAAAAAAAGCTCAAGGTATTTGGGACTCATTACAATTCATAACAATATTATGTGATACTCAGATATAAATTGTTAAATGTAAATATCTTTAATAAATAACTTTGTTTCCTGCAATGTAAAAAATAAATGATACCTCCCTTTGGCAGTAATAGCTGATTTATATTTAGCCAGGAACTTCTGCTCATAAAACTAATATCATTGTGCTACTAGAAAAAACATATTATTTTATTGTTTCGTAAGACTTTTGTAATCCATGGTTAGATGGGTGACTTCACTTATGTCCCAGATAAGCGCCAAGGGTGATGCAAGCTCCCACCAGAGCTAGACTTAGGATAGTCTTCAAAGAGATCCAGGAGAAATCAAACAAAGGTCTCATGTTGCTGCCGTACAATTCCACAAAGGCATCCTGGGTTGGGAGGAAGGGAAATAGGAATGTGAGATTCCGGAGTAATATGATATGCAGACAGGAACAAAAGACATTTATTCATTAAAGCTACCATTAATAATGGTAATAATGATAATATAATAATGATAAACACAAATTATTCAGAGAAACTAAGAAAAGCACAAGAGTGAGCTCTTTCATACATGCAGGTAACTCCGGAATCATTTTAGCATACAAACTATGACTACAATTTTAAGTTCTTTAGGTCAGGAATCGTCTTTTTGTACAGCACCTAACACAATGGGCTCCTCGTGCTACTATAATGCAAATAATAATAAATAATAATAAAATAAATCTGAGCACCTTCAGCTCCTATTGATGTCACTGGTATCTGTGGGTGCTCAGAACTTCTGAAAATGAGGCCACTTTTGCGTAGTTTCCTAAATATGGATCTAGGAACCTAACTTTAGGCAGCCAGGTTTCTTTTCAATGAAAAAATGGCTTTTATTTTGTGACCATGCTGAGCTTTACATTTTCTTGTTTTATATGTGTAGTCTCTCACGTGCATAGAAAACTGTTTTACAGACAAGAAAACTAACCTTTTTAATGAAAGGTGTCAAAAACGTCTAGACGCTAGGGGAAAAGATGAAAACTTTCTGAAGTTGTGTGTGAATTATTAATGCAATAAGATTTATGACATTAAAAGGATTAGTAATCATACTAATAATGCTTTGCACTTACATAGTGTCTTTCTTCCAAGGAGCTCAGAGCTCCTTACAAATATTAAGTCTTCTACTATCCCTGAGGGTAGTTAAATGAAGAGAGAGGTGAAAGGACTTTCAAAATGTCTCAAATTAAATTGGTGGTAGAGTTTGGAATAGAGTTGTGGTTCCCAGTTTCCTGTTGTAATTCCTATGCTCTGCTACCAAGATACTGATAGATATATATAGATATAGATATATCAGTATCTGGGTGTGTGTGTGTGTATGTATGTATGTGTGTATATATATATATATATATATATATATATATATATAGCTAACTCCTACCATTGCTTTTAAAGGTTTTAGTGGCAGGCTTTCAATTTGTTGTAGAAACTAAACATTCCTTTTTTTCAATTGCACGTTCTGTAAAATGTCTTCGGCCATCTATAATGTTACATTTTATACAAGGCGAATAGCCTCCTAAATTAACTCCTAAAATACACGAGTTCATTCATGAATTACAGCAACAGAGGAGGGGAAAGCCTGAATTACATGAAATAACAATAAACCTTTCAACCATGCTGTGTGTTTTTCATAAGATATGGACATATTATAGTACTTTACGCTGTCCTTTGTCATCTGATATTACTAGCTATTGTAGGTCAGAATGGAAAGGTTAGTTTTTGCCACAAGAGGGCATGTACGTTTTTTACATTTTGCTATTCAAATCCTGTTCAATAGAAGTTCGGCTCTGAGGGAGATGTACTTAAATGGAGAAATTGTATCTACTTCCACAATTTCTCTTTATAATAAATCCGGCACCGCTTACTGAGGCAAAACTCCTGTTGATTTCAGTGGGTGTATTGCCTGAGTTAGGGGCTGTGCGGGTTGGCCCATAGAATGACTGTGTGCAGAAAATGCATCTCTTCATATCATTTTTTGACATTTTGTTCCTTTAGGCCAATATTTTCAAATTTGTGTTTCTGAAGGTAGGTACTTAAATTCATACATAGGCACCTAAATAAAAGTCTGATATTCAATTATGCTTCCATGGAAACTCTGAGAAAATCAGGTCACTTTTATTTGCATACCTAACTTCAGAAACACAAGGGGGTTTAATAATCAGAGGGGTAGCCACGTTAGTCCACGAAAGCTTATGCCCCAATACGTCTGTTAGTCTATAAGGTGCCACAGGACACTTTGCCAAGGTTAATAATGCCGTTCTTAATGTTTTGTTGTGTTAATGTTGGGTTGTAAAACACATTTGCTGTGCTGTTTTTCAAAAAACACCTTTTACTCCTCCTCCTTACGGCTATGAGACAAAAAAAGGATTGAGAAAATGCAAGTCACGTGAAAAATTTTTAATGTTAAACTTCAGTGACGCTCTTTCTACAGTCTTGATCCTACTTCCATTACACCAATGGGAGTAGAAACATGTCCTGTATCAACCCCGCCCCCCTACCCAGGTTTAGCGGATGCTCAGCCCAATTTATTACAAAAACGATTGTTAGGAATCCAGGAGAGAGAGCTCTTGGTGCCTGGCATGAAAGTAGATGAGAGGGATGCATTAACACAATGCAAAAGCCTTGACTTAGGGCTCAAGAAAAGGAATGTCAGCACAAAACGTTAAGCATGAAATAGTTTTTGTTATTGAGACTATTATAATAACAAGATGAACCCAACCTTATGGTTTCTGTACTATATATTACAAGTAGCTACTTTATGGGTGCCTTTTTATTGCGCTTTTGCCTTCTCAAACATCCTGATTAGGCTTATTTCCGAAGCCTGTTTGAACAGCCTGTCACTATTTGTTTAAGTTTCAAACCTGTTTTAAATAAACACATGCCCATTTTATGTATTAAAACAACAGAAGAGGGGGGCCTACCCCCTCTCCCTAGTGAAAACTGCTTTTAATGCCAAGAGAACTCTAAACTGTATACAGAATGTTCCATAAGTTAGGTCTCTTTCTATGTACATTAGTACTTGTAATTGGATTTTTGTAATCTAAATTTATCTGATTAAAATGAGTGCCTGTAGTAAAAAAAAAAAAAAATACCCCCCCCACACGACTTGATACAAACTGCCTGAAGCGTTTGAAGTCCTCTGAGAAATACTCTCCCTAAGTGAAAATGCTTTGCACCCACACGGAGGCTCAGAGCCTGAATCCTGTGTACAGTTTGATGGGCCTCTGCAGAGCTGCCATGCTTACTGAAAAGGCTTGTAGATTTTGAGAGAATGGTAACTCTTGTAGTTTTTCGTTTTCTTTTGAACTTCACAGAAAGTTATGCCCCTCCTATAGAATTCTCTAGGACAGTTCAAAAACCCTACAGAAAGGATTTCCTTCTCTATGAAACTATAGGTTTTTGAAAGTAATTTCTGTAGAACCCTACTACACTCCTATTACAACAAAACCCTCCCTTTTCCTTTAATCTGTTTAAATTATGTTGAACTTTAAGGGAAGAGGGTGGTGAGGGAGGAATGGAATCCTCATGTACCTGCTGCATTCTCTTCTACAGTCCGAAAAGGACTGGCTGGTAGATCTATGGAGCTGAGTGTCATTACCAAACTGCGCAAGCTGCATGGAGGTCTTGGCCATGATGTTCTACATGGCCAGCCTGTGAGGGCACCCCATGACAGTTCTGCTCCACCACACCCACCCACAGGAGTTGGAGAGGGGATCTGCTCCCCCCAATAACCAGTCATCTCCAGTTAGCCACCCCGTCATTATTTAAGGGTAATATCACTGCAAATTCATAAAGGCTCAGTATCATTGCTACATAATCTACCTCTCTCTCGTACAGTTCAGGCTGGGGCCAGCTTTTTAAGGCTGTGTAGAACTCAATATTTCCCATATGCTGAGCCCAGTGATGCATTAACAATGTGAGTTTTCTTCATTGAAAATATAAAGGGAAAAACCAGCTTAAGTGCCACACACTGCATTTATTAGTAAGGGGGTGGTGGGCAGAGCAAACATGAGGAAGTAAAGACTTCCTTTTTCTACCTGAATCAAACAGCTGGTGAGGAAGTGACTTTATTTCCCTTGTTATCATTGGTTGACAGGATATCCTCTTGAGCCACATTGTATTGAATGAAGTGCCTATGAGACTTCCATTTCACTGAACGGGAATTGCCTTGTAGCTATTTTATGCTGCCCTCTCTGTGACTCCAAAATAAACAAACAACCAACACTAATTCTAGGCTTTTGAAGAAACTTTCATGACACAGCTTTACAGAGAATGACATAACTGCTGATGCAGAGAGTGAGTGGATGAATGACTCTTCACTTCTCCCTTGCCTTGATATATAAAGCTTAAATTTTCATAAATCTCTAGCTTTAGGAGAAGGATAGAGAATTGACTAAATCAGCCGTCTTATAAAATAAAACCTCATTAAAACGTCATCCTGCAAGTAACAAGAATGCTCCTGGAACATGAAAAAAACAGACAAATGTCTTGCTGTTTTTCCTGAAGAGTTCATTGGTATTTTATGTAAATACAGACTGAGTACGTATGCAAATAAGAGCAGCTCAGATCTACAGTACGTTGTGCCTGGTTTTGGTGTTTCAAGGGCCTGACTTTTACAGAGGCCACTAGGTTTACGCTTGGAATGCTGAAACGTTAGCAGTCCAGCAGGCTGTGCTTTTCAAATCTTACTGCAAAGGAGCAGAATTGTACTGTAATAAAATCTGTGTTGAACACCACCAGGGAAGCATCCAGGAATGGGCTTGGTTCATTATGTTCATCATTGTGATGATAGGGTTTTTATACCCTACTTTGCACATCTGGGCAACCCACTGTGCAATACGTCAAAGCACTGCATTATTTTCCAGTCATCTGTTTTCCAGCAGTGGAACTGGACTGGATTTGAGTCTTACCTTTCCCAAAAGGTTAACCTGAGGCCTAACACTTTTCAACCCAGTTAGACAAAGTATCTCTCACAATGGTGGCCTTGCTAAACTATTCCTTATCGGTACTACCTGTTAGTGCAAATACCTGCCTTAACAACCCCACAATCTCAGGGGCAAATCGTGCGGTTCTTATTCTGGCAACACTTCCATTTAAGAATAATGTGAATAAAGTCAATGGAAATATTGCCAGAATAAAGACTGCAAAATATGGCCCTCAGACTACAAGATCTATGAAACAGTTTTGATTTGTGCAGGCCAGCCCCTGTAAAGTGCTGAATATACTTAAAGAGCTATATTGATAATTATAGTAAGTATTATAATAAGTATCGCATGAGTGGTGGTGTTCTCTCTTCTGGAGGCTGAGCCTATGAGAAAAGGGATATTTCACCCACTGTTCTGAGAGACCGGTAAATAAACCTTGGTTAGGGAGAGTGATTAATTCAGTTTGGTTAACCACATGATTGGTAAGGTAGTGGTAAGTCAACTTCCACAGAAATCTACACAGTGTTCAATCTCGGCTGCATGCTTGTTAAACCAAGTCAGTATGTGAAATGTTTAAGCAATGAATCTTAGTGTTTTCAGCTCACTAAGTTCTGCAATTCCCCCCAAAAACCCCAGACCCAGTGGAGGCTGCCTTGTTTTGCTTTCATTCCTGGAAAATGAGATACTTCTGGCACTGGGATACCAGCTGGAATATTATTGCAACAGCATTACCCAATCAGTGGTATCTGATGATGTGACACCTCTTCTTAGGGAGCAATATTTATTGGAAAATGAGCAGAGAGTGCGTGGGGGGGGGGGTCTGAGGGAAGGAGATCTGTATGACCAAGCATCTCAATTCCACAAAGAATAATTCAATTTTAGGCCCATCTTCCTGTTCTAGCCAAACTAGGTTATAAAATTAGTTTTGAGGCATTTAAATTGCACATAGCATGATAGTCTAGGCGAATGTGTGTCAACATTTTTCTATTGTTCCAGCTGTGAGGAGGGAATAAACTTCATGTAACTGCTAACTGAAATTTCACATTACATAAATTAAGTAAAATATTATATTGGTACGAGTACATTTTTTACCATTAGAAGCTGGGTAAAATCTTGTTACGGGGTGAATCAAACTGATGTGTGACTGTGCCTTTCACTTATGATAGTTGTAAGAAACACTTAAAGGGGCCCAACTCAAAACAAGACCAAATAGAATCTGTCCAGAAACTAGCACCATGTGGGTGGAGGGGTTCTAGAGGGTAATGTGGCCAGCTGTGGGTGACAGCGGGCAGAACATATAGAAACTCAGAACAGATAAAGAACTGAGAGAGAGGCAAAAATGAATAAAGCCAAGTAGCCTGTGAGCACAGCGTGACCCTAGGAAAAGCTAGATAGAGATCTTTTGGGTTTATTGGCTTAAAGAGGCTTGGGGCTGTAAAATAAGAAACTGCTCCTTGTTGTTGTTGGTTCCTCCTGTGTTTGGCAAAGCAGGACTTTGATGCAATCTTGTTTTCTTTCAAGGAATATACAAAGAGAATACCAGACTCCATTGATTTCTACTTCCAACCAGAACATCCCTAGGACCCTGAAATGTCAGGCTGAAAAGGGCCATACCTTTCAAAGTGGAGAAATTGGATGCATTATAGGTTATTACATTCTCACCTCTTTAAAAATCACTTTACAAATAGAAATAAAAGTGAAAAAATGAGTGTGAAAAAGTCAGCCTGGGCCCACATTTCAAACTTGAGTATGTAAGGGTTCAAGCCTTCAAACACTTTACTACTGTGAGTAGTCCCATCACAGTTTACCGGGTTGAGGCCTAAACAAGGCAGGGGTGCTGGAACTAGAGGTGCTGCTGCACCCGCTAGCTTGAAGTAGTAAAAACAAACACCAAATACACGGTTTCCATCATGAGTACCCTCCACCCCCCATACTATACAAAAATTGTTCCAGCACCCCTGAAGTTAGGGTGCTTAATTCTGCACTTAAGCACTGAAATGCAGTTCTCATGTTAGATGCCTGACTGTCAATTTGGCACTAGACCACGTAACTCAGGAGCCCACGTTTACAAACTGGGTTCCCCTTGAGTGCTGTAGTAATACACAAAAATATTAGCACATGTGCCATTACAATCCCTGTGTGTTCCAGCTGCCAGTACCTATTAAAAACTGCTGCAAAAGAGTTAATTCATGTAAGTGTGAGAAATGGGAACCGAAAGTAGCTGCTTGTTGCCTGTTCAAGTTGTCATCAACACACTGCATCCATGGTGGAGGGCCTGGTGTTTTATTACAGCTGTTCAGTTACACTGGATCATGGGTTTGAACCTTGCTTGTTTTAATCAGCAGGTGCTTACTGAGGTTAAAAAATACACACACAAGGAAGATTAGTTTCCTAAAAGGAACTTGCTCAGAGTGATCTCAGCATTAGCCAAGGCAGCATGAAGAGGGCGAATGGAACTAGTCTGAGCAGGCTGCATCATCAGCTGAACACCACGAGGGTCCAGTCATGCATTCTCTCTAGCTTTTGCTTTTTAACACCTTAGGAAAATATGTGATCCTTCTCGTTTAAACTAGACATTAAGTTTTGATCCAAACACCTTTGGCTTGACTGACCTGCCCTCACCCTTGAGCAATAGCTACTCAGGACTGCATTTGAACTCATGGGGTTCTAGTCCAGCGCCTGTTGTATACTCTGTGTTGCTCCAGCGCCTGATGTTAAAAGTTCATGCAGTGCCACTGGCACCTTCTTCAGAAATGCCACAAATGCCTCACATGGCCTAAAGCAGACTCCTAAAAAAAAATAATCTTGTGATTGTCAAGTGACTTACAGAAAGAACTCACATTTGTAATGAAAAGGCTGCAACCAGAGTAAGAATGCTTGAGCCAAATAAACAGCCCAGGAGACTTTATTGGACAAGTACACCACCACCACCTTGGAAAAATGATATGAACGTGTGCATGTGTGTTCTTTGGCAACTACATGTTTACTGATAACCCAAGCCGTTTTCGTTTACTTGGAAAGACTTGATATAAGAAAAAGGAGTAGCAGCAGGGCTTTGGTTTTTGGCAATTCCTCTCCCTTGCCCCCCCACAAGTCAATCTCTTCCTATAGCACACGTTAAGGCAGGAGATACAGGAAACAGAAGCAGTGCTGACATTACATTGGGGAAGCATGGTAGAGCAATGTAAGCTCTCGTGATGACTACTCAGCACGCAATAATGGGAAGAATGAAGGCATCGGTTTGCAAAGTCTCCTCTTCATTACTGCAGATTTTATGCTATTCAGTGTAGTGGCCTCCAGAAGTCCTACTTCATGACTTTATCTTCCCCTCTTCCCAAGCAATAAGGGGAAATGAGATGGGGAGGTTTCCTCATCTGCAGCTGGTTGGAAGGTAGATTTTCTTTGTCCTAGTGCCTCCCCTCTGCTCCCAGCTCCTGTTCTTTTCATAATATAAATGACTCACACAACTGGAGGAGCCAGGAGATGAACAAAGGGAGACTCAGCTGGCTCATGCACCTGCACAGCAGTGTAAAGAAAAATCATGAGTCTCCTGTGAAATTAGGCACATGGGAGGGTTGTCATTAAAACGGATTTAATGGGACAAATTAAAACTTCTTCCTGCCTCAATGAACCAAACTCTGCTCGTATTCATAATGTTCTAAAGCATCCTCCAGATTCCATACAGCGTCACACACCCGCTCCGCCCTACTGACTTCATTGGGGTTGCATGAGAGCTAATACGATAGACTTTGGCAGATACAACTACATTCCTTTTGTTCACGCAATTAAGCCCTTGTTAAATCTTAGCAGGTAAGAGCTAGCATGGACAATATGAAAATCCAGGGCCAGGTCAGTGTGTAAGAATATGATTAATATACAGATTGAGAGACTGCATTTTGTTATTCAAATCAGTTCTTTCAAAGTTCATTTGCATAGATAGTTGTAATCCATTAACTACGACAGTTAGGCTTGTTCAAGTACCACAGCACAGAAAACAAAAAAACCCGAAGACTTAAAAACAAGAGGCACCAAAGTGAAAAATAGCTGAAACTCCCTCAAAAAAGACAATTCCTGCTGGGATGTTTGAGAGAGCAACACTTTTCTTATCATACATGTTTTTCTGTACAAAAATAGTCTGCTAGTGATAGAAGCAAAGGCAGAAGGTCCATGTTTTAAAAGGTATTCCTATACTGCAATTAAAAACCCGCCGGTGGCCTGTGCCAGCTGACTCAGGCTCAAGGGGCTTGGGCTAAGGGGCTGTTTAACTGCAGTGTCGCCATTCCGGCTGGAGCCCAGGCTCTAGGACAGCGTGAGGTGGGAGAGTCCCAGGAGCCCAAACATCTACACAGCAATTAAACAGCCTGTCAGCGTGAGCCTGAGTGACCTGGCATGGGCCAGCTGCAGGTTTTTAACTGCAGTGTTGATATACCTGTAGTCACAAAACTGAACTGATGTTAAAGGAGAATAAGAAAAAAAAATCTTTTATTTTCAAAATCAAACCATCATTCATTTTAACTAAATGTTAAGCAGTGATCTCTTTGTTAGTCTGTGCATTAATTTATACTACACTCTTCCTAGCAGGCTAAATAATTCTCACTGCAAATGAAATGCACCTTGAGAACCAATAAGTTTCCTAACAAACTGACTATACCATAAACTTAGGATAGGATTTTATGGGTAGCTGAGCACCTGCAGCTCCAGCTAAAGTTGTGAATGCTCAGTCTCTCTTGCAAATCAGACCCCAGTACAAGCCCAGTAAGTTCCAACATTTTTCATGCAATTCTACCGGTTTACCAGACATAAACATTGCTAGGGTGTACACAGCTGATCACATGGTAACATGCTGCCTATTGCAATTTATCAATGGCTCATGCAGGGTGCACAGAATCTTTCTAGACTGAGCCAATAGGTAGAGTGAAAGCTTAGAGTGCAAGCCCTTTGGGGCAGGAACCGTGTCTTTGTTCTGTAATCGTATAGCACCTAGCACTATGGGGGTCTCGACCAGAGCTCCTAGGCACAATCACAATACAAATAATAAATAATAATAATAATGAGTCCCAGTAACAAAGTACCACTGAAGCCTGACGTACCGCTGTTGGCAAACTGTACACACAAGTCTTTGGGAACAGCTGAAGTAAAGCATAGCTACAGCACACTGAATTCCTATTGTTAGTCACAATAGAAACTAAAAGGAACATTATTTGGTTAACCATTTTTTTTTTTGTAATCTTGGACACTATTAAGGCCTGAGCTTCAAAAGGGCTGAGCAAGCATACTTCCATTTGTCTTCCATTGGAGTTGTGGCTGTCCAGCACCTCTCACAAACCAGGCCCTTAGTGTACAGTTTCTGAGAAAAACAAATCAGATTCAAGTTCACGGAATGCTTAAGCCTGTCACAGTGATCTAGAGTTCACAGCACTAGGAAGGAGAGGGCCGTGATCCCGACAGGAAAACGCTTCATTTATTTATTTGTCTGGCTTTTACTACAATGAATAGGAAATTCACACAAAATTTCAGATAATCAAAAGAAGAGTAGGATGCAAAAACAGGAACACCATCCGAGACAGCAATAAAAATTAAATATAATTAAATATACATCCAAATTGTGCTGGAAGGCATTACTCTATTTGTGAAGTAACTATTACTTCAAAAATTGATAACTGTCAACCAAAATTGGCATGACGTAAGTGTATAGTAGAGCAAGTAAAGTGTACTGTATGTAGCACAAGTAAATCTTCTGTCTACCTAGCAAGCTAGGTCAGTGCCAATGGGTCCATCCAGAGTGAGGTTAAAAGGGAATGTGCTTTAGCTACAAGTGCTGCATAGAAGTTGATGAAATCATGGACTGATAAAAACACTGTGTGGTACCAAAGTGAAATTGTATCAAACCAGTGTACTACCAGCATTACGCCATGATCTGGAAGCAGCTGCATTAAATGAAATGGACATCAACAGTCTGGAAGCAGTCGAGATGAGAGTTCCTTGGAAAAGGGGCAAGTGGAATGATTTTAATACAAAATGAAGAGGTTAGAAAGAAGGAGAGCAGGATGTGAAATCAGGGTACGCCATTGGCTGCAATCAAAAAGATTACAGTGATGGGGAACTGCAGAAGACAAACAGATGATAAAATAATGCAACCACAACTGAGGTCACTCAGACCGATGGGCCCACCACCAACTAGGCAGCAAAACAGCGTGTGCACAGGCACGGCCAGGCTGGGCTTAATGGAGGAACAAGCCAAGGACAGGAATGAATAGCAATGCAGTAACTGCTCCCTCTGTCGGCAAAGATGCTCTGGGGTGAGAAGAAGAGGAGAAGTGTACTGTGTGCTTCCTAAAATCTATTCATTTAATTCTAATTAATTTTAATAACTAGGTGTTCAAAAGTCATCACTGCAAATATTACAGATTCTTCTATATGGAGAGAACCCAAAATATCCTCTTCTCTGTATACATCCCACACACAGTGATTTCTGCACTAGCAACCACCACTGGAAGGCAAATCCCTGTCTAAAGTGGCCACTTCAAGTATCTACAAGAATTTATTAAAATGCTATCCACATAGAGGATAGCTAGGCACAGAGGAAAATAAATACAGGATCCTTGGGATCCACATCTGGTATAAAGAGAGGAACCAGATGCAGCAATGAATCACAGCAGCCGGCCATAGCACTGCACACAGGATGACTCCTGCTGGCAGCCACCTGCTAGGGCTGCCTCAGTTGAGAAGATGATCAAGGTCTCAAGTCTCCCCTGCCCTCAAGCTCTGCCACACCCCCACTTTGCCCCATGCCCCCAAACCTCCCATCCCTAGTGTGCCTCTGCCCCCACCATCAGAGGTGGGTTGGCGCAGGAGCTCTCTCTGTTCGCGTTATGCCCACGGGTAGTTCACCTCTGCAAAGAACATTGTCTGTTGGCTATTCACAGCTGTAATCCAATGAAGAAGTGACATAACCACCAATGATATGGCTTTAGGACCATCTCTAATTAACTGTTACATTTTAGCCTGTCTCAGGAAATAAATTTTTGTCTGATATGCTGTCTAGGTTCTTATACCACACACATTGCTGTGGAATCTGAGCATCTAGTGATAGATGGATGCAATTTAGTTAGACCTTCTGCAAGCTGACAGTGGAAGTTGCAACCCAATATCCTATTGCTCCTAAATACTGACAGCTGTTTGCCAGAAACCAGCTCTAGTGAAGCTGCCTCAAAAGTTCCCAAACTTAGCAGGCCTTCTGCTCGGTTATGTTCCCAGATAACGCAAGAACATAGAACGGGAAACTTGCCAAGCATCATGCGGAACCAAAACAGAAATTCAAAGTGCTGCAGGTCTGAGAGCCAATGGAACATACCAGCCTGCCAAAATGCTACTGTATCATTCCCAACAAGCTCACTGCATCAAGATTTTACTTTGAACTTGATTTTCTTTGTATCTGTCTGTGTGGGGAATATGTCTACACATCAAATAGAGTGTAGCCACAGCAGCATGGTGGCGAAATTGGCTAGCCGCCCTGAGTGCATACCCATTGGAGACGTCAGACATGTACATGGTGTGGGTAGCTCCTTCCACCACTTGTGCCATGTGGATGTGTCTTCTCAAGTGTAGACATACCATAAGAGGCTCATCCATCAGAGGCCAGGAGCATCACTGCTTCTTTAATTCATAGTAAATAAAAAAGTCACAAACAATTACAAATCATTTCTTCATTTCAAAAGTTGGAATCGGCCTTCAGATTTTGTGGATACTTAAGGCTTGATCCTGCTCTGATTGTCGGTAGGAACAGGATCATTCCCTGAAAGAGCAGTTTTAAATGCCCCTTCTTCTGATTATCATAAGAGTCAAGACAAGAAGATAGAGAGGGACTGAAGGTTGGGGAAGATTAAATTGTACTAAATACTGTTCAAAAATACTCTGTTAAACTGGAGGTCTGATTTGCTTAAGGGAAGAGAAAAATGGAGGGCTTGTCTACGCTAGAAATTTTGCTGCTGTAAATATCCCAGTATAGTTAAAGTGGCAACCCCTAGAGTGGGCCTGATTATAATGGTATATGAAGCAAAATAATCTATACTGATATAAGGCATCTTTATAGTGGTATAAGTGTGTGCACACTGGGGCTATGTCTGCACTATGGACCTTACAGCTTTGCCACTGTAAGGTCTCCTTTGTAGCCGCTCCGTGCTGGTGAGCAGGGTTGGCCTTACCATGAGGCGAACTGAGACGGCCACCTCAGGTGCCAGGTTATGGGGGGGGCACCACTAGGACCCAGAGTGTAGAAAATTGTCTGCTGCTGGTGCGTATGTATTCTCTCTGCTCGAGATGCACAGAGATGGTGGAGTGCTGTGCTGGAGGAAGGAGGGCACAAGAGACGTAACAGGCAGGCAGAAGAAAAGGTGAGAGGAAATAACAGAAAGCAGCAGGAGCTGCAGGGAGAGAGGAGGAAGAGCCTCTTACGTATCTCTCTAGCACGCCCAGGAGCCTGGACTGATTAATACCAGCTTCTCAGGGAGCTTCCTGTTTCCTGCTGCTTCCCTGAACCCACTTGAGGAGAACAGGCAGTCAACTGAAGTAGTAGGAGCCATTAGGCCCTTAAGATGCTGATCTCTTCCCTCACTCAGGCCCTGCTACCAGCCTGCTTATTTGTCCCCTTCAACTGAGTGTTGAGAGCCACTATAGCTGGCACAGAACAGCAGTCATGAGTGAAAGAAGAAAACGCCCCTCTGGGGCAGCATTCAGAAAAAGAAAGAAAGCAAAGGAAGCTTTTCTGTCTAAGCAGGCAGGAGCTCTCCTGAGATACATAGACACAAATGTTCACGGGGAGCCTTCAGGCCCCAGTGAGGATGTGAGTGGTGAGGAGATGCCTGATCTTCCAGTTAGTCAGAGTGCAGGTGACCTGGCAGCTACTGCAGCATCCTTATCTCCATCTCATATGGATGTAACCATGCACATTCCTGAAGAAAAGTGTAGATCAGAGAAGAGTGTGGTGGAAGCGCAAGAAACAGCTGCTGCTGAGTTTAGTTCCTTAAGTCTAGATGATCCAGGACTGTGGACCAACTTGAGCAGTAGCCTGAGGGACTTCCTTGTACTGCATGGGCCACAGCAAGTGAAAAACTTCATGTTCCCATGCAGTTCTCATTCATTGAACTTGGTGGTCAGTGACCCAGCATCAGCTTCTAGTGACACTGCTGAATTTTTAAATGTAATTCAAAGCATCTATGTATTTTTCTCTGCATCAACTCATCAATGGCAAATTTTGAAGCAACATCTGGGAACATCCTCTCTGACACTGAAACCACTGAGTGCCACACGATGGGAAAGTTGACTGGAGGTGTTCAAGCCTTTCAAACACCAAATTGGGAAGATAGATGATGCTGTAGTTGCCATTATGGAGGATAATGCTATGACAGGAACTGTTCGTGGGAGAACAGTGGCAGAGGGAAATGGAATCACCAGAAACATACATAACTTCAAATTTCTGTGTGGCTTAGTGTTGTGGCATGATATACTGTTTGAAATAAATGTTGTAAGCAAGAGACTCCAAGGTGTTGACCTTGATATATCTGGAGCAATGGAACAACTGGACAAAGCAAAGTCATACCTACAGTCTTACCGGTCAAATGGGGGATTTCAACATGTTCTGAAGAGTGCACAGAAATTGGCAGATGAACTTCACACTGAAGCTATTTTCCCACCCATTCAAGAATACAAGAGTCACCGAAGAAGAAGACATTTTGATTACGAGGCATGGGATAATCCCATAAGAGACCCCAAACAACAATTCAAAGTTGAATTCTTTAATCAGGTGCTAGATTGTGCAATACAGTCAGTTGAAGAACGTTTCGTGCAGCTCAAGGAACACAGCAGTATATTTGGGATGTTGTATGATATTCCAAAACTCCCCACTATACCTGAAGAAGACCTACACCAGCAATGCAGGGCACTAGAAACAGTGTTGACAGATGATGACATGCGCGATACTGACACAAGTGAATTAGGTGATGAACTGAAAGCCCTTTCAAGATACATTTCAGCAGGATCAACTCCAAAGGCTGTTCTGGAATATATGTACATAAATAAGAGGACCACCCTCTTTCCAAATGCTTTTGTTGCTCTGCGCATACTTCTAATGCTTTCTGTAACGGTTGTCAGTGGAGCATGCAGCTTCTCCAAGTTGAAGTTAATAAAAACACATCTATGCTCCACAATGACACAGGAGAGGCTGGTCGGCCTTGCAACCATCTCAATAGAGCATGAGCTGGCCCAGAGTGTGGACCTTCAGCAGGAAGCAGTTCAAATCTTTGCAACCAAGAAGGCATGGAAAGCACCACTTTGATTATTCAAACAGATAAAAATGCCAGTGTTTATTATGCAGACAAGAAAAGTTACATTTGCTGTTCAGGCGTTTGAAAGTTAAGTGTTACTTAAAATTTTTGAACAAGGCATCTGAAGTTGTTAGTTCTCCTTTACTGGGGTAGGTAGCAGAGCAGTACCATGAGAGAAGTAGAACAGGAAGAAGGCAGAATTGAGACCTTTCAAAATTTTGGCCCAAGCGAGGGGGCATGGGGGCATCATTTGAGTTCCCCGCGTCAGGTGCCAAAATGTTGTGGCCCAGCCCTGCTGGAGAGAGAGAGCTTTCCTGAATGCATAATTAAACCACCCCCCAATAGCAGCCGTAGCTATGTCAGCAGGAGAGCGTCTCCCGCCGACATAGTGCTGTCCACACCGGTGCTTTTGTCGGTGAAATTTATGTCAGTTGGGGTGTGTTTTTTTCACATCCCTCAGCAACAAAAAAGTGTTAGTGTAGCCAAAGGCTAGGGCTTATACTAGTATAAATAATCCGTAAAAAAAAAAAAAAAAAAAAAATCACACCCCTAAATGACGTAGTTATACCAATATCACTTTTCTGGGGCAGACCTGGACCTAGTAAGCCAAGAGGAGGGGGTGAGGGAGCAAGGGTGGAGGAATCATTTGCAGGCTACTGATTTATTATAATTTGTTCTTTAAAAGATCTTGCAGATCTTTCATGAAAGCAGATAAAACAAAAACAAAAAACCACCACACCAAAGACCCTTTTCCTCTCCCCTACTACTTAATCCCATAACATTAAAGTTAGATTTGTTGATTTGTTTCTGGAAAGCAAACTGAACCAAGTCCGTGACTGCAACACTACGTTAATTTGGTTATTTGAGAAACACTTTATTTTAAATGTTCCCCACAGAGTCGTTAGTATTTTTTTATATTTTATTTCCTGAATCTGTTTGACCTGAAAGGAGAGCATTTTTTACAAGCCACAGGACTGTAGGATCAGAGTAGTTAAGAGATGGAACAGACCTATTGGATCATTAACTTCATTTCCCTGTGAGTCCCCCGGATATTGGGGAGATAATAAAGAGAGCATCTGACTGGGAAAAAAGAATAGTCTGCTGCACTGTTTCCATCTTGCCTGGCTCTTTTCTCCATACATTTTGGGACCATACATGTATAATAAAAATGTGGGAGACGTTATTATTCCCCCTGTGTCTGCCCCGCCTCTTTCCTATATTTTCTCATTTCATTTTAGGCTTTATTCTCTCACTCAAATTCTCATTGCTTGCACCTTACTCCTTCTATTTAGTCTAATTTTCTTTTTTGTATACTTTGTCTATATTTTGTTCTTGTACATTTCTTTCAGATCTTTAACCTCCCTTCCCTTCCCCCCCCCACTTTTACCTTCTCCCTCCCAGTGCTACCCTGGGAAATTTCTGCAAGGTACTAGTTATGCCTCTCCTCTACTCATAAATTGGCTACTCCCAACCACAAATTGCAGTGAATGTAGAAAAGGACAAAGACATGTTTAGCATCACATTAGCTAATCATTGTAAAACCCTAGTCCCAGTAGGTTTCAACCATGACCAGCTGACACAATGCTGGACATAATTTATCTGTACCAAATGCAAAGTTTTGAGTAGCACTGTGTTAATGAGACTCTTCAAGGTCATGTTTTAACAAATTTTATTGTGAAATCAAGCCCCACATGTGGCTCTGTGAAGAAAGTATAAACTGGTTTATAAAATGTGTAATGCATGCTCAAAATTGAAACTCAAGGTTATTGGAGAAGCCAGAAGCATGGGGGGAAACTTGTATTATATGTGCTTTCCTGATATAGTTTACATCCCCATTGAAACTGTGATTGGGTTAAAACATTGGTTTCAATACAGTTATATGAAATGCTGTGAAGCCAACACAAAATCATGACAGCAGAAATGGAAGGTATGGTCACCCTATCCATGTGGCTCAAATTTTAGCTAAGAGCATTTGTCTTGTTGCCTGAAGAGAGGTTTTTCCTTCCATTCTGCAGTCTCCTCAATGGTCAAAGAGATATTAGCAGCTGGGCTGCATGAGAAGTTCTCTGAAGGCTCTGAGACTGACATGTCTACAGGAGGACATGCTCTTGAGGATATATTTGGCATCTTTCTCCTCACCTGTGTATCTGGCTACCAGAAAATAAATTGTTCAGCATTTTAAGAAGATTGCAGTTATCTTTCCACTCACCCTTTAGATAAGAAAAAAATCCCTCTCAAAAAAGTTTTGTTAAGCCTTTCCCACCAAATGGAAGCAGAAAAAATTCCGTTTCTAAAAAAAAAATTAATATGGGACTGATCCTCTTTATTTAATTTCTTAGATGTGTCTCTTATCAAATCTCTTTGGATAAAAGTAAAATAATGTCACCTCACGTAGATACAGAATCTAATATTTTGAACACAGGAACTGCCGTACTGGATCAGACCCATGGTCCATCTAGGCATTATTACTCAGTGGCTCAGCTACTATCACTTCTTCAATTAACTTCTGTTTGTTAGTTCAGACAAAGTCAAGAATAGCTGCCCTCCCTTCAGGTGCTCTAGAACTAGCTGTTCCAAGATGCAATCATATAAAGTGTCAAGAAATTGTTTGTTTAAATTTTGTCCTGTTGTGCCATTTAACCAGTTTATATGTGTGTCTTACATTATCATTTTGTTCAAGTTTGCTGCCTCTTTGATTTCTCTCAATGTTGTGCACTCAATTTCCTTTTCTTGATCACAAGGTTGGTAGTATAGCCTTACTAATATATTTAGATTCTTATAGCTTGGGATTTGTATCTTTGTATTTGGCGATTCAATGATGTGGCCCTTTCCACGCAGAATTTTTTCTCTCACTAGAGTCTATCTAATCCTTTAGTTACAATGGTGGTACTCTACCTTTTTGGACTAGTCTGTTTTTCTTGTATTGGTGTAATTAGGCATTGCAGTATCCCATTGGTTTTTGTCATTCTACCACGCTTCCATAATGTTTATTATATGAAGGTCCTCATCCATTGCAAGGCATTCAAATTAATGTTTTTTATTTTTAAACTTCACATATATGTATAGATATTAATAGATGTTTATTATTCTTTAGATATTAATAGATGTTTATTATTGTGTAGGTACCTTTTTTTATTTAACTCTAATCTGACATGCTGCTGGTTTTAGAGCATTTACCTGTGTTTTTATCCTGTCCCTGTTCAAGTTCAGTTGTAATTTGCATCCTATCCTTGGTTGGATACACAGATATTGTTGTATTACGAACGTCTTTAACAGGCGTTTCTATCTGACTATGTGCTTCTTGTTCCTGCTGGCTCCTGTCCCACTCTTAATCAGTCCTCTAAAACCTTGTTTGTTTTACATGGCAGCTGTTGGTTTCATTTTGATCCCCTCTGTATAGGGTCCCCCTTCCTCAACATGTTTCCTGATGCCTAATAAACCGACACCATCTTCTTTGCACTGTTTTCTCTACCAAGCATTGAGACCCTGAAGGTCCCTCTGTTCACTGGACCTGCATAAGAGACTGGAAGTATTTCAGAGAAAGCTACCTCTGAGGCCTTGGACCTAGTAGTCTAAATTTAACTTCCAGGACCTTTCTCCTGCATCTCTGGTACCAAGATGTAACATGACCACAGAGTCCTCTCTAGCACTTTCAAAAAAGGACTTCATTGGGAGCTGCTGGGAAAATCAGGCCACTTATTTAGGTGCCTAATTTTGCCATTAGGCATGTTTGGAAATCTTGGGTGAAGTAATACGTTACAAAATTACAGTATAGATGAGGACAGGGCAACCTAACTTTACGCTCCCATTTTTGAAAATCTTGGCCATATCACTTTCTAAAACTATGATCACTTGGGCTAAAATTTGCTTGGTTTTTGCTTAAATGTGACTTGTTTGTAAATTCTGAAGAAATCTATTTACTTAGAGTTGAATTTTCTGCTACACTGAAGAATTTGAGGGGGTTCTGAGAAAAGCAACAAGAATGACTCACAGCATGGCAAAAACACTCTCATATGAATAGAAATGGAAAAGTCTGGGGCTGTTATCTTAGAATGGAGCTGAATAAGAGGGGACATGACAACAAGTTGATAAAATAATGATATTTAGGTTAAATAGGGAAAATTGAAGCTCCCTGTCTCATAACACAAGAAAAAAGGGACCTTTAATAAAATCAAAAAGTGGCAAATTCAAAACTGATAAAAGGAAATATTTTTTCACACAACACATAATCAGGCTTTAGGATTCACTGGCATAGGCTGCTGAGGTCAAGAATAGATTGGAAGACTCAAAGAATAGATTGGAGAGTTATACGGAAATACTGGTACATAGTCAATATTCATAACTTTAGATACAAAAAGTATATGTGCATACAAATAGGATAATCATATTCAGCAAATTATAACTTTTCCATTGATACCTTACATGACATACTTCATATAAATCATATGATAATCATATTACCGTGGTAAATATGGGGGTGCCAGGGTGTTGCTTTTGGGTACAGAATATCACAGGGGAGTGGGGAAAGGGTTAACAAATCCCACTTGACAAGCCCTAGGGTTGTGGTAAGTAAGGCCCAGATTCTCTGCGATATTTAGTCTCTAAATACCCTTTGAGGATCTGGGCCTAAGGACTTGACACAAACTCACACAGGAACTCAGAGACATGTAACACCAGGAACATATGCCACATCTCCTGACAATAGGATTTCCAGTCCGGTGCAGTCATCACTCTCTTTGCATCTTCTGACCTGAGAATCTCAGACTGAACATTGACTAAAGTCCCTATCTGCATCAGTCTGAGATTCTCAGGTCAGAAGATGCAAAGAGAGTGATGACGGCACTCGACTGGAAATCCTATTGTCAGGAGATGTGGCCTCATGGACCTCAGCTGGGTGCGTCCATGCCTGTAAATGTTAATGTGAGTGCAAGCCTGAGAGAGGTCTGCAGCTTGTCACAGCATCACAGTGACAGAGGGCACCCCAGTCTTGTGAGACAGAGAGCTCACCAGTACCCCAATTCCAGAATGCAACCTGGGGAAGTTCATTACACCCCTGCACAAGCGGGTTGAGATTCATCCATGCTCAGATCTGGGGTGAGTATTCTTCCTTCGATTGTCACTACAGAGATAGGTTGCTCACAGCAAATCAGTTTTAGCTTGTCTTTTACTTTATCTAGCTTTATATTCCTGCACTTGGTTATGATAGGAAAATAGGTCTGACCCACATTTGTGTATTATCTTCCTTCAGATTCAAAGAATAAACAAAATAATGAGAAAAAAATTGTCATTACTTTTCTCAAATATTCTTCAATCTCTTAGGTATCTGGTGAATTCACTGGAATGTTACAGGACTGTTCTTGTGGCCTAGTCCTAAATGACTTATTTTATCTTTTCAAGCCATCTATACACCATTTATTGACAGAACAATAGATGCTTGTCAACACCTGCCACCTGACAGAATGACTAGGGAGTATTATAGTCTGATTTAGAATATAAATCAGCTTTTGCACAGTACCCAAAAGTTTTTCTGTAAACAAAACCCAGAGGCAAAACTAAAAAACACTAAATATCAGTGTAGTAGGAGGCAGACCAGACATCAGGAACATTACAAAGAAATAAAATTCAGTTCCTAGTGACTTTTTTTGCCCTTTGGTGACTATCCACTAGAAATTATTTAACTAATCAGCAGATCCCACTGGTCACCAGCTGGACTTGTGCTATATCCATCCTGTACATTGCGAGGGTCTGTATTTTTCATCAAGGGCCTGATCTAAACTCCACTGATGTCAGTGGAAGATTCCTATTGTCTCAGTAAGCTTTGGGTCAGGCCCTTAATAAGCCACTGCTGACGAGGCGAGGTAGAGCATCCTCTCCAGCGCAACTCTGAATGGGGCTTCATAGGCACATGGGGCTAGATTTACAAAAGGAGTTAGGTGCCTAATTGCCATTTCAGATATCTGAATCCCAGAATCAGGCCCCACTGGGATGCACAAAACCTCTGCTCAGCTGCCCCTGAGCCATGCAGGTGCCTAAACACACTCAACGCCTTAACTTTTGCAGTAAAAGTTCCCTATGTTTCTGCCTCCGAGCATGTGCGCTGTACCCCACGCCAGGCATGTGGACGCTTGGGCCCCAGTGAGATACACAAGCCAGGGAAGAGCAGGTGTTCCTCCACCTAATGTGCATGCAGGGCCCAGTCTGGTGCTCACAGCTCAACTACCAGCTTGGGCCCCTCTAGGGACATGCGTTCAAGTCCCTCCTCCACCTGAGCAGGAGAAAGGATTTGACAGGGATCTGTCATGCCTCAGGTGAGAGCTCCAATCGCTGGGCTATAGGATATTCTGAGGTGGGGCACTCTCAGTTTCCACTCTTTGAAGCTGTTCCACGGGCTTATTTAAAAAAAAAAAAAGCCCTTTGGCACAGGGGGACTGGATCCTGGGGCTCTCAGTTCCTGCATGCGCTACATTACAGCATCATCCTCCCGCTTGCATTCAGTCATTCTCTCTCTTTCCCCCTTCCTCCACCACCCAACAATTTCCCCCTTATGTAGCCACAGTGAAACAGTTTCAACAGGAGAGAGTGAACGGGCATCTCCCACTGGCTAGATTAGGTGAGGAGCTGCCTCATGTGCTTGCCCTTTTTGAATCCCATTCTGAGGTGACTGTCTCCTCCCATCCATTGTGTAGGGAACCTAGGCACCTAACCTAGGCTTTGTGAATCACAGTGCTTTTCTAGATGCCATCACCATGCCTAATTTCTTTGTGAATCCAGCCCATGGGCAGTGGGTGTGCAATTCTGAGGACCAACTGGCCAATAACACATGGATAGCAGGCTTTAACGCTGACCCTGGAGGGGGCTTTGCAGGCATTCCTACCTTTTCAAAGCTTGTACCATTCCCATGCATAAAACCAGTTTACTTGGGCTTTACATGGGACCCTGACTTGGCCCTAAACCATTAAAGATCTGAGCTCAGGTCCAGTAGAAGTTGCCCTTGTTAGATTATGCAATTCTTGTCTTTAATAAATACGTCCTAAAATCTTCAGTTTTTAATCAAATCACCCTACCGTATGGCAAAGAATGATCAACAACATTTTGTGTGTTCACACATTCCCAAGCCTGATAAAATGCTGTATATTAAGAATCAAAGTGGAGTCAGTACCCTCACAACATATATTAACTAACGCAATTCCTATTTCATTAGAAGAGACGCTATTTATGACCTCAAATGGACAACAATTTGATGGGGGCACTGCAGAATTTTAATTAGGGAAATAACAAAGAAAAACTGAACGGAGGGAGGGTGGAAGGTCTGCCAGGAAGAATTGTTCCAAAGAATTTAAAACAAAAGATGTATTTGTTTTACTAAGGCTTTCTCCTCCTTCCCCATCAGCAGTGGTGCAGAGAACAAAACATTGTTGGCTTTCTTTGACTACGATTAACCATTTACAAGGAAGGCTATGTCACCATTTATACTGTAGTACAGTATACTGTGCACCTGTAGGTACAGAGAGACGGCTAAAACAAAACTCTGTGGGTCCCCGGGTACTTTTCGCACACTATGGTACAAATTAAGAGCAACTCCACTGAAGGCACTGGAGTTATGCCAGTTTAAAGCCTGTGTAACTCAAAGGATAATCAAGCCCTATAATTATCAATAAAGTGGACTAACAAAAAGACACTTAATTGTAATATATTTGATCAAATACAGAATGCCACATGTCTGTACAATCACTGACAGGGTTAAAGTAGAGATGAGCTGAGAGTGAACTACCAAACTTTTGTATGTTAGCATTTCCATCTAAAAACACATTTATTTTTACAGGTATGTTAAAGATTGGGTGGGAATGGAGAGCGGGAGCTTGTTGTTAATTCACTCCCCAAACTACTGCTTGTTTCATTTGCCATAGCTACAACATTTCTTTACATGCTGCTTTGGGAAAAGGAGCAGTGGTGTAGTTCCAATAGTGCAAGTGATGTAGTGATGCCAGAGTCCATGAGGTTACAGAGGCCCAATGAGATGGAGTGGTGCTTCAGCATTTCACTTGGTGCATGGGATCAGAATGCCATTCATCCCTGCCAACTCTGAGTGGAATTGAAACTTGTCACACAGGGATTGCTATTCAGGATTGGCCCGGCCACCTCTACCCCATGATGGCGGAGCGGCTGGGCCAGACCTGAATGGGACTGTTACTCCATGCACCAGGTTGTAATGCCACTCATCACTCAGATTTGGTCCATGCTGTGTGAAAGTGGGAACAAGCAGAGCCGCTGGGTTCAGGAGGAGCCACCATAGCTAGGATGGGAGTGGAGAGCTGAGCTGGAAGTGCTCCAGGGAGTGACCAGGAAGGCCCCGGGGTGGTGGCTGAAGGGCTAGGGGAAAGTTGTTTGGGGTGAGGGGTTGGGGCAGAATTGGGAAGGGGACTCCAGCCCTTACCTATTCTTGCACCAGGGTTCTCTGGGGTTTTGTTACACCAGTGAAAAGGAGCAAACATAAGTAGTTTGCATACCTCAACCTATCTAATACCCATTGGCTAAATGCCTACTTGCTAATTGGCTTATTAATATCAATAGTTTCAACTGACCCAGTGGGCATTTCAATGATTTGACTCAACTCTCATCAAAATCCTACAAAATTCACTATTGCTGATTATATAAGAAAATAACATCCTCTTGTCAGAAATTTGATTTTTTATTATTTACTTATATAATGCCAAAAGTGTTCCAGGTACTTCCTAGACACGTAAGAAGGGAGATTCTGTTCCAAATATAAACAGGCAACATAAGAATGGGAAGATTATACAATTCTTTTTCTTTTCCTTTTTTTCCTATTTACCATTATTTGTTGTTTCTAAAACATGCTTATTTACTTTTTTAAGCTTTTTTTTTTGTTTTTAACCCTTGCTTTTTTCTTTTAATATAGCCCTTTTAAGCTTTAATACAAAATTAGTAACTAAAATCATATAAAGCGTCCCAGATTTTGCATTATAAACAATGTACCATATAGGAAGGAACTGGATATGTAGCAAGATGCAGCTGTTTAATCTGGATATTTGTTGATCTGGGTCAGTAACTGGGTGGGTATTTGTCAAGGGCCAGTGGGTGGTAATGGCAGCAAATGGCTTATAATAGACATGGATTATTTTTAATTTTGGTAAACATATCCAGATGGATGTGATTTAAATTCATACATGGCAAGGCAATATATTTATTAAAAAGATTTTAAAACTAGTTTCATAACATTGTTTACAATAAAACATCTCACTATTATTACATAGTACTTTTAAGTAATACTTGGAACCAGGTTACCATATCTTAAAGAAAAAGAAAAAATATTTTACCTTTTACCATGCCAACATATCTGACGTTGCTTATATGTTAGATGTAAAATTTGTATTTTTTTCATAAGGGTAGGTCAAAAATACCAGCACCGTTTAATACTGACTCTCTCAAACTTACTGTAAGTGAAGCCAGTTTTACCAGAATAGACCAAGTTATTTTATTGTCAAATAACTTTTTTTTAACACAAAGAAAACAACAGAAAAAGTACAGTTACTAAATATGAGACACCGTAGAAGGGGAATTTCCAGAAGTCACTGATATTAGCAATTCACCTCTACATTCCCTTCCCCTCTAGTTTCAAGATGGGATGATTATAAAAAGGCTGATTTGTCAGAAAAATGAAACTGAGCAAATTTGCAAACTGACACCAACCAACCTGGGGAATTCCCACGCCTGCACGTCTGACATGCATCCAAAGAAGCAACAGACCTGAGACAGAATTATTTTATGTTGTTAAGCATAACTCTTTCCCCCTTTCCCTATTTCTAAACCTCAGTATTAATGATGATTAAAGTTTTACTTTAACTTTTGTTTGGCCCAAACTATAATAGTCCTGGTTAGAGCAAAAGACAGTTTTATTTAGCCTTGCCTTGCCCCTTATGTAGCCATTTACACCTGTTGAAGGTGAATGTAAACACTACCTGATCAGAATGGTTGCTTTTTGTACACCCACTTTGCACAGGAGACATTTCTATGCCAGTGTGCAAAGCAGGGGAGAATCATGCCCTGGGTATTCATTTTTAATGGTTCACCTAATGAGAACTTTTTATGAAGCTACATTGCATAATTTCCTTTAACTTTTTTTCCATTTGTTTTTGGCTTAACTGATAGGGGATGAGGAGGAAATGTCTGCCTAGAACAATCACCTATCTCATTATCATTAGAGGGCTGTCTCTGGATAATCTTACTGTCTTATGGACACAATTTGAGATATCCTATAAATTATGTTAGTGTTATCTGTATCAGTGTTGTTATCATAGTAGAATATAACTGTAAGTTAATATGTTCAAGTCTTCTGCATTGTCTTTTATGCAACCGATTGTACAAATCTGACACCAGACTATGCTCTGTTACAGTACTGTAAATCTGATGTAACTCCGCTGAAGTCAATAGAGTTACTATGGATTTAAGCAGGTGTAACTGAGAGCAAATTAGCTTTTAGATGGTGGAAGTTGAAGTTAAAGAGTAATACATATGTATCTTCTTCTTTTGTTCTTGGAGACTATTTTTGGCACTCAGGAAGGATTCACAAAAACTGATAATACCTATTTTGGTCAATTTCACATAATTCTTAGTTTTCAGTATTCCAGAGGCGTGCGGTGTGCAACAGGCTTTAGAGAAATGAGGACACACTACTGTCTCACCCTATGCTTATGTAAATAGAAGTACAGCATTCCTACTATCTGATTGGGAGCTGTATGTTAAAATAGTTGAGAACAGTGTCTTAAAACAATATTTGAGACTATTCAATGGGATTGAGTCCAAATATTGTATTCTAAAACGAACACAAGGTCTTCTGATGATCATAACAATGTGGTTTTTAAAGTATCACTTTAAAAGGTCAGCTATACCACCCTTCTAAGAGCACAAAGTATAGCGGATATATTGAGTCATACATATTGTTCATTGTTCATTTGCATTTGGTGAAATCCCTGAGTTGGACCCAATTTAGTAAGCAAGCACAGCCTTGGACTCCCTTGGCAATACTTACCTTGTAAATATAGTCACTGTGTTTCTCTAAAGCAAAATATTATTCCATCCTGCACTGCTAAATCACTCATGGTTCCTTTGCTCTGTCGTTGTTGTTGTTCATAACATGTGGGTTATGTCACATTGATGGAGAGAGAGGCAGAGGGATTATGGGTATTTTGAGATTCACATCTTGGACACATTTTCTGCTTCTTCTAAACAAAGTCATCAACTATATCAATATGCAGATAACCACTAGTACATGACAAGATGTTAATCTGACCTATTATTGCATGCGTGAAAAACTATTATATCCACTGAGCTTGATCCTGCAATCACTTACCACTGAGCTTAGTGCTAACTATCATGGATAAGTCAAGAAAACAATCTGTGCGGCAGCATGTGTAGTAAGTGTTAGCAAGATTGGGCCCCATGTTTTTGTCCTTGAGTTTTTGCATATTTCCTCTGATGTGGACTCTTGTGCTTTCCAGTTGTCATGTGGGCAACATCTGCAACCTGTACATCGCATAAGTTGCCCTCCCGCTTCCGGGAGCTGCACTTAAAGTGTAAGCAAATTATGTGGGTATTTTCTAAGACTTTTATGTTGTATGAGCAATGTTAAAAAAAATGACTCATTCTCAGCTCCGCTAGTGTTGTATTGGTACGTACTGGTACGGAGTGATCATAACTCTAGATTTGTAAATAAAAACATTTCTCACCGCACCCATTTTCCTGCCCTAATATTGTTGGTTAAATTTGACTTCAAAATGAGAGGAGGAGGATATAGATTAGTGTATGTAGATGGCCAGTTCTGCAGAATGTGTGTTTGGGGGGGGAAACCAAGAAAGCATCCACCAATAGAGAAATAAAGGCGGAGGAAAAGAACAGCTGATAAACTTTAATATTAGTAATACGGACGTAACACATTTGAAACCACTGAACGAAGACCACAGAAAAACAATGTAATGTTGGCGAGCACCAAAACCCATTGAAGTCAATGGAAGACTCCCACTAATTTCAGTGCACTCTGGATCCGGCCCTGATTGAGGATTAGTAAGTAACAAAAACCGACTACCTTACAACTAAATGTCCTTGCTGCATTGAGAAGAATTTGAACAGAATAGCATGAAAGCACTTAGACATAAGAAAGAAACCACTCCAAAGTGGGTCTTAACTGTGTCCTTACAAATAATTTCCTAGCACTTTTCATCTAGGAATACTAATATGCTTGGTAAAGATGAATTATTTAGTCTTCACAACACCCCAGGCAGGTATGGGAAGTATTATTTACTCATTTTACTGACAGGGAGACAGTGGCCCAAAGAGGTTGGTTAAGTGACTTGCCCAAAGTCACCCAGTAATTCAGTGGCAAAATTTGAAATAGAACCCTGCAGCCCTGACTCTCAGCCTCCTGTTTTAGCCAGCAGACATTACCATTTGTGATCATTACCATTTCCCTAGTTTTCATGGCTTGTGCCTGCCCAAGCATCTAAGGGCTCGTCTACACTGCCACTTATTTCGACATAACTTATGTTGCTCAGGGGCACGAACAATCCACCCCTGTGAGCGACGTAAGTTACACTGACCTAAGCGCCAGGGTAGACAGCGCTAGGTCAGCTGGAGAGCTTCTCCCACCGACATAGCTACTGCTTCTCGTGGAAGTAGAGTAATTAAATCGACAGGAGAGCTCTCTCCTGCCAGTTTAGAGCATCCTCACCAGATGCGGTATTGCAGCGCAGCTGCGCCAATGTGGCTGAGCCGCTGTAACATTTCCAGTGTAGACTGGCCCTTAGTATGGCCAGTCCTCATGCCTTACTTTCTGGTTCTCACTATTGTCCGCCTGTCACCATCAGACTTCCACTTCATCTGGGAGCCCTAAAGGTATGTGAGGTTAATGCCCTCTTTTTAGAGACTCATCGTGTCCCTTCCCCTGTCACCTGGTCAGGGTTGCAAATCTGACATCTTTCGTGAGCACTGAATTAAAAAAGAACAACAACAATAAAAATCAATTAAGCTAGAAACGAATACCATTTAACCTCCTGTAAGGCTTACATATGTCATGTAAGCAAGTAACAAACAATATTTATATTCACAATTGTTTGCTACTTATATAGCACATTGTGTTATAAAAGGGGAAACCCACCCAGCAGAAATGAGGATGGGACAAGATTATATTGGACCCACATGCATTTTAGCTACTTAAAATGCTATATTATGTTGAGGGGAGGAAGTATCATTGTTAACCATCTTAAAGCCACTCAGCTGGACTCAATTAAAAAAAAAAAAAAAAAAGTCTGCCCAACATTTTACATTGTGGAAGGCTGTGTAACTTGCTCCAGAACTTTTAATTGAATCCAGCCCTTAAACACAAAAAAGAATTCTTTCGAACTAGTTCATGATATAAAGTAGGATAAAGAACATCATACTGATTCTCCAAAATGAGGCTTTTGCTGTATACCACAAGCTTAACGTGCACTCAGGTCTTCTCTGATCAATGTTTAGTACAGAGTAGTGTTTACAAAGATTAAATATTTCCAGTCAGCACATGCTGCTCAATGCATAAGTAAGTCTGTCCTAATTTTGGCTTGATTCAAAACAATGCCCCTGATTCTAATTTCACAACAGTGTAAATCAGAAGTAATTCCACTAAAATCAATGGTCCTAATCCTAAAATGGGGGAGGAGTGCATAGTATGGGGGGGGTGGGGGTGACAAAGATGGAATTAAAAAGAACTTTGCGCTCACCAGATCATGGGGCCATTGTATGCTGGTCTGGTCCCCAAACACCGTGATGGCCACTGGTGATCTCAGTGACTTAGGGGAGCCCGGGCCATGCTTTTTCCCAGCCACATCCCATATACCCACCACAGGGAGCATGTGGAAGGAAAAGGGACCACTATGCCAGTTGTATGCCACACAGTAATACTACATGACTGAATAGACTGATTTCAAGGCTGCTTTGCATCAGTCAGGCAGTGTTAACGGCACAAGATCAGGGACAATCAGTTCCACCAGTGTAAAAATGGTGAAAATGCAGTAATTCTCAAATGCACTGTTATGCATGACAAATAGTATTTTAACTATAGATATCAGCCCATTATAAGACTCCACCAAGAGACACTACTTTAGGGTATTTTATCTTTGAAAATATTCTGTTTCTTTGGAAAAATTAGGTGATGGGAGAATCAAATTTGAGTTTCAGAATTGAAAGCATCTTCTGACTGTTTTTAAGATTTTTCTTTTGTATCATAAATTTTCCAGTCTGCATTTTACTTGTGTATACGCACACACAATGATCACAGCATACGTTTATTATATTTATAGATTATGCTGCCCTACAGCATACAGATTACTTTTTTCATGTTCTGCCGTCACACTGACTTAATGGATTAAAAAGGCTGCTAATATCAAACACATAGCTTTTTAGCCTCTTAGAAAAATAAAAGAGGATTCAATCAAGGTGTCATAAGGTTTTTAATGGCCCATTGATACAATTCATATTGTAGTATCCATTCAGCTACTGTACAATCATAGTGTGAATGAAACTGACTCATTGCTGAGCAAACAGATAAGAGTTTGGAGGAACTGATCAATATGTTTAGATAAGGTGTAATGAGAATACCTAGCAACCTGTGCCTTTGTCTGTGCTTGGAAGATTAAAGATTTAAGGGAGAAAAAATATCCTCTATATTAGAGACTTCAGGCCAAATTATTCTCTCAGTTACACTTGTGTACATCTGGAGTAACTAGGCTAAACCTTCTCTTCAGTAAATGAACCCTTTGAACTTCAGTTTGCCCACACACACTCTTACTCACAGTGTGTTTACAGAGAAGTAGTCAGAAGTTTTAAAAATAACCCAATCAAACTGTCAAATTGGGAATGGCCAAATGCCGATAAAAAGCATAAAACTATAGGTTTGTTACATTCAAGAAAACATAAAAATTTATGCAAATACTCATGTATTACGACTAACAGGAAACTAATGTGTTGCTCCTTTGCCTGCCTCCCCTCCCACTCCAACCCTTATTAGTTGGAATTCCATTAACTGTGAATGGGATCTTTGTAGGAATTAGTACAGGAAAACTAGGACAACATTTAGTATGAAACAGCCTTTGATAACAGAGCTAGTTCCATTACCAAGGCTGTGTTCAATTGCCTCCTCTGTTTTCTTTCAGACAGCAGCTGAGTAATTTTAAATAATGGAAAAAGAGAATCTGTTTTTAGTACAAACTGGAAATTAGACTCTACTGAATATTCTATATAAGTTAGCTTCACTTGTCTGTTTTTCTTAGCAAAGCTAAAAATCTTTCCCTTGTCTATATTATATAATAATTTGGTGGAATACTGTACAAAAAACAAGCCTGAAGAAGAGTATTTTGAGAGCTGTTCCATTTTGGAGGGCTGGGGTTTACTCACTGTAAATGGACATGAAAGAACTAAACTTATCTGTGCTTACTATAAAAACCTGATACACTTCTTTATACAGTACATGTTTGCATGGACATGTTTACAATGGGGCAACCACCAGATGCAAACTCCAAAAGAGCTGGTACCCACCAAGTTGTACATAATATAAATCTGCTTACAGAAAAATGACACTAATTTATGTCTCATACACCTCAATACCACATGGTCTCCTTATATCCATGATCATATACTGTTTAGTGTATACACTGTATTGTCCAACATTAAATACCTCTCACATTGTGCCCAAACCTTTTGAGAAATGCAGAGTGACCCCAAACCTGCCCCTCCATTGCCTTCAAAAATAATTTCACTTCAGTTTGTTGGCGAAATTCAATTCAGTGGGAGTTGTGGGTGTTCTTTAGAGGTGTTTAGCCTCTTGTAGGTTTATGTCTTTTATTAGCCAACTGTCCTTGGTGCTGGTGAAATGTATACGAAGTACACAGGACATAATGCTCAAATGCAACCTGCCTGATTGCTATGAGGCTATGTCTCCCTCTCTGATGACTGTCACAGCAAGAGATTATGAATTTAAACAATCGAAGACCCCAATCCTGCTTTCTGATTCATACCTGTGGGCTGCTGCACCTGTGATGAGCCCCACTGAACTCAGTTGGACTTCATTCAGGTGCAGCAGTACACCTCACAGATTACAGTGCAAGATCAGGGACCAAATTTCCACACAATATAATGGAAAGTTGTTCTTGGTTTGTACCCTATCAAAATAAATGTAATAAATAACAATATTTTTGCCCTCCATATCCAACTTTTTCTTGCTAATTTCACTGTTTTTGTCACAAGTATCAAAATTTCAGGCAAAATTGCATTGGATACACTAAAAATTACCATAGTTAACCCTACAAGTCTGATGAAACATAAAGGATCAGCATAATTTCAGGACAATTCCAGCTTATGTATACATTAACTGTACTGACTGTTATTGTGTTATGGGCACACCCTATCACAAGCACTGTCCCTATGCCCATGAGAAAAAAATAATTTTAAAAGAGCCAGGGAAATGTCTGCAAAATTATTTTTTTAAAACGAAATCATTTTTATTTAATATAAACATAATGGGCTTTATTCTCTTCTCACTACCAATCTTGCACCGACGCATCTCTAGTAACAGAAGTAGAGTTACTGCTGATCTCTTCTGGTGTAAGTGAGAAGAGAATCAGGCCCAATCGTCAGGCTGCAAATTTCAGCTAGGATTATAAACTGTTAACTTCAGCCTGAGCTTGTGGAGCTCAAACTTTGCTTCAGGCTAAGACTGTCAATCATCCTGATTGTAATAAGTCGGACCTACACACTGCAAACTAAGGAGCTGAACTCGGTAAGTGCTGAGAACTTGAAATTCCCATTTATGTCCAAGGGGAGTTGAGGCATCTAAACACCTTTAAGGATCTGGACCGCAGTGCTGGTCAAGATTAGGTCTCTGGATTGCAGGAAATAGTATTGAACGTAATTCAAATATCAGCATTTGGATTCCATAAAAGGAAGAAGCATATGGCTGAAATCCTGACAGCCTGAGAAATCCCTCAAAAACCTGAGTGTCAGTACAAACACCTGAATTGAAAGAAGAATGCCCATGATCATCTTTGACTATATTTAGAGGCTGAGGGCCAGCCAAACATTTATTTTCTAGTCAACATATTAGAGACTAGGGGATGTCTTCTTCCAAATAACACTTAATATAGTTTCTTCTTAGAGTATCTATGGTGTGCGTGTAACTCTCAATGCATAAGCAGTCCGTGTTATTGCTTACAAAGTAAAGAACACTATGCTTACGTGTATTTAACTGCACACCCAACATGCTCGACATTTGTTCAGCATGGATGGGCTCGGTGGTTCAATTAACGTAAGCTTAGGCTAGTCTGAACCAGTTAAGTGTTCAATTAAGTATGATCCACTGCATCTCCCCTCTTTATTTCATACATATCCAGATACTATGTTTTTTTCCGTGACACAAGTACCTCTCTAGTCCTTTTGGAAAAAAGCTTTTGGCTTTGACGTGCCTTGCATATATAAGACAAGATAGGAAATGTTTTTTATCTCAACATTGTGAAGGGGAAAAAAAAACATTGAATGTGACAGATTGGCACTGACTAAATGGAAGTTATTTTCCTGAGCTATCACATTTTCTGCCTCCAAAATGAGTGATATAATGCATCAGACAAAAGCAACAGCACCAAAATTCCATTTTAATTTTCATTTATAGCAAAATAAATGCTCATAAAGAAAAGCTTTAAAAGATTTTTCTGAGCAACATGAATCTCCGTAAACAACTGCTTGTCACAATGCAAAGCAATGATTCTTACACTGGGTGGAAATTACTAATCTGCACTGTGATAACTCTTGCATGCATTTCAAATTAAATAACAGGCCATATCCTCTGCTGGTGTAAATCAGCAGCACTTCATTGACTTCACTAGGGCTATGCCAATTTACACCAACCGAGGATCTGGCTGATTACATTCTTTGAAAATGCTTCGTTTGCTACTGCACTGAATGATCAAAATCTTTCATTTAAGCATTTCCATAAGGGACTCCACTCAAAATAATTTAGTATTTTTTCCCTGTAGATATAAAAATGAAACAGTTCTCTATTCATCTGGCAATGGCTGGCTGATTAGGCCAAAATTAAAGTTTTGCTCAATTTGGGAAAGAAATGACCTTCTCCAGGCAAAAATAAGCCAATGTGGCAGATTGCCTGTAGTAGCTCGGCAGCGGTCCTGTGCTCCACAATGACAGAGACTAATTGAGATTCTCAGAGCCGGAGTGAGGGGAAATCCTCTGAGGGATGTAGCTGGGAATCTGAACATGCAGTTTGATTAGACAGTCTGTAAACTTGCTCTGAAGGGCTCCACATCATTGGCTTGGGCAAAATTTTCCAGAGACTGTCCCAGTTGTACTCATGCAGGTAGATTTCACATCTGGGGCAAGGAAGATCCCTTTAAAGGTCAACTTGAAGAAAGACGAGCAATTAAAATAAAATCCTTGCACATATAGAAAAAACAAAATGTTTCCCAAATTACCCAGCCACTCTTACTTACCAGGGCTCCTAGAAACAGCTGTTCTACCATGCATATACCTCACTCAGCCTCTCTTGTTAAGAGCTGTCACTAAAGTCACACATAGCCTGGGAAGGCTGCCCTTTATACAGTTATTGTATACAGTTATACAGTTAAAGGATGTGATTCCCTATCCTTTAAAAGAATATACACTAATTTTTTAATGATAAAAAAGACAAGAATGACTCCCCAAGCTGTAAGGCAGTGTGGATGATCAGATCTATGCAGCTGCAGCCTAGAGCTACAGTACTATGTGTAGGTTTTGGCAAGGACAGTCCCCTTTTTAAGCTCTGTCCCAGAGGTCATGACTTTTTGGGGAAAGCTGGGCATTTGTCCCATTTGCTCTTGCCCTAGGTGCGTGCGAAGGAATATCGGGTAAGAGAAAATGGGACAAATGCCCAGTTTTGCCAAAAGGGTTGTGACGTCCATGATGTCAGCTCGGGGCGGCCCTGTGTGGCAGGGGTTGGGTGAGCAGCAACACCATTTCCCAGTGTCCTGTTTTCACTTTAGGGAAATATGGTCCCCCTAAGTATATGTTCACTGTACAAAGAAACGTAGTATCTGGACAACTGGTGAACAATGATTTAAGATGGGCTGGGTTTTTTTGCAGGGGTTCGGGGGGCTTTTATGGCAGGTTGAACATTTTGCAGAACAAGTCAACCTGCTGGAGATCTTGTGCTTTTGGGAATCGCATGTGCTAGCAGCTTGGGAATATATTTGGCTAAATTGAGGCAAGTACAAAACAGAGAGTAAAATATAAATGATCTTGGTTTAACCACCCGTGGTGGAAGTCCTGATCCAGAGCAATAAACTAAGCAGAAATGGAGCTCTGACTAAGGAGATATACAGGGGGGACGGGGAGGGCAAGGGGACGACGACAATCTATTAAAATAAATTAAGTAGCTTAATATATACAATAGATATATGAAGACTGAACAAAAGAAGAGGAGAACACTGATTGTCAAATGTTCACCATTCAAGCTCTTCCCATCACAGATGCCCTTATGAAGAATGCAGTTGTTTAGATGGAAGGGAATCTCTTGAGTTTATTTAATTTAGAATTGCTAAAACCTTGACCCATGTTGTAGATTTGGTTGGAGAGATGAGAAACAGCAACAAGATTTGGCAATGGCTTATAATAATTACAAGATTTGGAGAATACTATTATTAATATATTTGCAACATTAAAAAAAGGTGAAAGTGTAAAGTCATCATATGTTTCATTTGACAATGCACTTTCTGCTATTTGTATATGGTGTAACAACTTCTGTTCCTAATGTGCTAGTCTGGCATGATTTTCTATTCCTTTCCCTAAAATTTCCTTTTATGGCTGCCGTGCAGTAGATCTGTTATTTTTAAACTACTGAGATTTTTTTTCCTAACACTCATCTGACTGTTCAAAGCCCCACCATGGAGTCTCAAAACATACAGCTGCATTTTTCCACAGTTTCACACTGAGTTCATTTCAGATTTGGATCAGCACAGGATTTCAGTCTAGGATTTTTTTTTAGATTTTTGTTGTTTGTTTGTTTAAACTTTTGATTGTTACAGGTGAAAACTGTTGCAAAACAATCTTTTACTTCTTTGGCAGCAAAGCTGTATTATTATTTTGGCTTCCAGGGCCCTATGCATTTCAAAACCATCAGCAGTGTTGAACTGCTGACTATCATGATTACAGGGTATTTTATAGGTCAGCCCATACCCTCTTCCCTCCAGCCTGTAGCATGCAGTTCTGCTCCAAAAGTGACCGTAAGGAGAGCAAACATTTTTTAGACATCTGCTAATCAGGCCAGATTCTCAGCTGTCATAAATTCGTTTAGCTCCATTGATTACCATTGGAGCTATACCAATTTACATCTGCTGAGAATCTGGACCCTTGCATTTACCAAGTCAGAGCTATTGAATTTAGTAACTAAAATCAATATCAACAGCTTCTCAATCCTATCAGCACTGCAAAGCAAGCGTAGCAACGCAGAGAATTCTATTCCATTTTATGTTTCACACCATAACTGTTAACCAAGTTCCAATTAGTTACACGTGTGCAAACCCACTGAAGTCAATGCGGTGATTGCATGGGTTTTACTAAAGGCAGAATTTGATGGCAATGGAGTTGGACAGGTATCTCTCCAGGACTAATTTGAAGACAATGGGGTTTCCAAGGTACTGCCGAGGACCTAATTTGAAGAGGGGGCTCGGAAGTACGCACACAGACACCTGAAGGTGTGAATGAAACTGATATTAACAATACAGCACATTCAAATAGAGCTTGCTTTGTTTTTACAAGGTTCTGTGTGAAGATAAGTGAGCCCTCAAACAGACTTACTCACACAGTATGCTGTAGAGAAAGGAGGGTTTAGCCACTGGAGGTGGGATTCAGAAGGGGGACATGGGCATTTAAATCTAAATGATAGATTCTCAAAAAAACTTTCTCTCAACTCCCTAGGTACCTGGGTTTCTACTAGCAGAGTACCCATGGCACCTGAATTTTTACCACTGGGTACACACAGCTGTCTCAGTCCTGACATCTCTGAGCAGTTCAGCACGTATCTCATGCCTAACCCCCAGCACGATTCACAAAATAAGTTCCTCACCTATGTCACCTGTGGGGCCTGATTGGGAAGATGTGCTCAGAGGCTGCCATAGAGCATGTTTACCAGATCAGGCCCCATACAAAACACAGCTGGAGGAGGAGGAAGATGAGGTGCCCTTTTACCCAACAGTCCAGTTGCTAGAGTACTTACTAGGAGAAGTGTTTGTGAGGGACGCACTTGGGTGCTAGTTACTATCAGAGTTTCCATAACTGGGATTGGGGCTGCTGTCACCAAGGAAAATATGAGCTAGGGAGAGTTTTGGCAACCAGTGACAAGAGCGGGGTTTCTGTGAGTAGGCAGTGTTTGGCAGACGCTGTGGGAGGAAGAAGCTGGGTTAATTTTCAGGGGGCAGGGAAAGTCATACGTTTTGGCAGTTGAGAGCTAGGGAAGTGAAGGGGGTTTTGTAACTGAGGTGAAGGTTTGGCAGCTGTGAATATTGCGTGGGCTCTTCTGGGCCTGCTACTGTTCTTTAATAACCTCATGCTGGTACAGGGATGGAGTCCTGGAGCATGGAGGTCTTTTGACTTGGCAGCTTCCTTGCATCTAGCCTAAATCTCTTCTCTGTACTCTTAAGAACAGGGACCCACAGCAGAGGCTTCTAGGCTTATTGCATTGAGAAGTTCTGGCCCTTTGTCGCATCCAACCTCTCAATCTCAAATCTTATAAGTAAAGATAAAGGTGATAAAAACCATATCCCATTAGGAATCCTTTGGCGGTATATATAGTATATACACATACCCATGTTGTATTACACACAGGAAACTACAGAACATTAGTGCATTCAAATGCTGGCCAGATATAAAACTAGCTCAACGGACATTAAAAGTGTAAAAATCACCCTGTTTATGTGTTGTCAGTCACAGAGCTCTGTTCTCACTGTTGCTTTACTCCTTTTTGTTTTTCCTCCTTATGCAAATAAAGCTTATCTGAAGAGCCAGCTATAATTTAAATTGGAGTTGTTAAAATAAAGATATGTGCAGGATAGGCCCAAATAATTAAAAACGTTTTGTCTTCATCTCATTTCCATACCGTAAAAGTAGTCATGAAGCTGTAAAGGCCTTAAAAAGTCAATTTATCATATGCTTTTCCAAATATGAAATATCTTGCATGCCTAAAGGTTGGTATAGACAAAATACATGGTCTTGGTCCTTAAACATGTGTGATGATAACAAACATGGCAAAACTAAAATAAAAAAATATAAATAAGCTGAAAACTTGATGCAGAATTAATCTTTTAAATGTTTCTGAGAACTTACTTTTTTTTTTCTTATAATCACAGACATATGTTATGAACCAATGGGTATGAATAGTTTTTTTTTAACTTTTTATTCAGATGCTCTGGATATAAGTTAATTTTCATGCTCCATGTGTATTATTGCTTCCCTTGGTTTAAAACTGGAATGACATGAACTTTGACTTAAAGGTTGATTAGCTTTCCTAGACCATTGCCCTAGATATGCTTAATACAATAATCCAGGTTATCCAATATCTAATTGAACACAGGTGGAACCTGAATTTGTTACAGGACAAGAGGCGCAACTGCTGTGGGTAGCTTGAAAAGGAAAGAGGTGCTTAGCAGAGAAGCATAAACAGAAGAGGTTGTCCTAGTCAAAGCACAAAGGGGCTGGTTCTGTTCCCTCTGGAGTCAACTTTAAAAGTGACACCCCATTTAACCATTGTTTTCTACCAGTATATACTTTCCCCAATACTAAAAATTTTGCCTATGCCTTTTAAACTTAAAGAGTTTCCCATTGATTCCTGGCCTGTTTTTGATAGTAATGTTTTGCTGGTGTCTAACTGCAGTGAGAGTTTCCCTGTGACTGGTCTTGTCTGTGACCTGGAAACTCCCCACCAGCCTCTCATTAGAAAAAAAAAAACTATTGGATCCTCTCACTGTAGCTTCCCGCAGTGTCAGTTCCTCCTGAGCTGAATTTTATGCCTTTTTGTATAAAATTACTACTTATTGTATAAATTAACTGAATCTCCCACCTTCTGCTGACTGCAATTTTGAGGTCAATGAAGCACATTCTTTTTGTAAATAACACAATATACCACAATGTAACATGTACCATTCTTCTAGTTTCGCTTAAACATGCGACTACTTCTGATTGAGCAGAGCCTTGCTGACGGGAAATAGGTCTGTCTCAAGAGAACAGAAATTGCAATTCTAGTTCCCAATGGGCCACAACCTGAATAACTGTGACTTTGCTCCATAAAACTACAATCCAAACAAGCAATTTACAGGTTTAAAAGTGTGAACCACTGGCACCTATATCAGAAACTTGGAATAATATAATTACACCTTTAAGCCTTGATCCTGTCCTTCAACACTAGATGTTATATCTTTTTTAAAGTTAGCTATTGTAAATGTACATGGAATCACAACAGTGAATTTTCCAAGATCTACATTGATAAATGCTGTGCTTCACAGAGCCAGACACAGCCCACAGAGTTTAATATCAATTTATAGACCTCCTTGTAGTTCCACAGAGAACATGCCAGTAAGGCTAAATGGTGATCTGGCCTTGAGTTAGTGCATAGGAGTGCACTCAAGGAGCACTCCCATCACCAGCCTCCCGGTTACATGGACTATTGGTATGTCTGTACTACAGTTAGACACCCACGGCTGGCCCATGCCAGCTGACTTGGGCTTGCTGGGCTCAGACTAAGGGGACCCTCCCACTTCACAGGGTCCTAGATCCCTAGAGGCTTTAGCCTGAGGCCAAATGTCTACACTGAATAAAATAGCCCCTAAGCCCCAGGCCTGTGAACCTGAGTCAGCTGGCATGGGCAGCCAACCACAGTGTAGACATACCTAAAGAGGCAGCGCACAATAACTCACAGAGCAGTTGTGAGTTAGACTCCTCCCTCTGAGGAGCAGGGCAGAGGTGAGAGGAAGAAGTGGCAGACAGGATGAACTGGGTTATAGAGTCTTTGACATAAAGGTCATCTGTTCAAATCTGGCCATGGTCAGTACTAACCTCATGATTTTAACCATCAGATGGCTGTCCTGTGTGAAATAAGCTGGGCAGGTTCAATCCAGTTCTGAGCTGCCAAATGTCTACACCATAACTGGTGCCCTGCTCTAGCAGTTTCAGAAGAGGCCATGTCAGCCAATCAGACATACTGGGTGAGCAGTGTTGGGAGCCCTGCCCCCACTAAGGCTGTACCTGTTTTTAGGATAACAAGATGTCAGTGCCCTGGGCTGTCTATCTAGGTCCCTAGATTAGCATTATATTCACTAAGGGAATACATGCTATGATAAACATATGGAAAATACTGGCAACACTTATACAGATGGAGTTTATTTAATTCTTATGCAGGGGCTAGATTAACAGTCCTGGAAACTGAAGTCTTTTATTCACCAATCAGGTCAAGCACTGACAGTCCCAGCTTCCCCCCACTGCCCTGCCAATGAGCCTCAATCTTTATTTAGAGGGAATATTTATAAGGAGTGACAGGGGCAGGTCAGTCTTCATGCCCATTTGGTTCTTAGCCTCTGTGTTAAGATAGACACAAAGTATGCTGTGTAGCTCTCTGTGATATGGACAGCTAGCCATATGGAACTTGACTAAGGCCATCAATTCAGTTCACAAGGATCGCTCACTCAGATTGTAATAAGTTTAGATCACTAAGAACTGGGCAAGACACAAACCAGTGACTTAGATTTGAAAGGTTCTGCATCCTATTACCTGAGCCATCCCAGCTTCTTAAGTAATATTTTCAAAACATTACAGCAGAGAACATGTCCTCTTTGTTTCTCTATACACTTCCTTCCCTCTGTCTCTTCTCTCCCAGGGGGTGCTACACTAAAATGAAGTCCAGTTTAAATACAGACCACTTAAAAGATACACACATACGTAAGAACAGATTCACCACAGTAAGAAGTTGTGTGTGCATGAACTGCTTCTTTTAAAATGCACATAAACATATAATGCGGAGCATGCAGCCAATGCAGCCAAGAAGTAGGAAAGAGAACTATTCATAGAAAATGAATTCATGTTGGGTGGGAGTAAAACTGCCAACTTTTCACATCATATCTCAAACCAGATTGTAAACTCTTTGGGGCAGGGACTATGTCCTTCTATACGTACTGTAAATCACCTAGCACATGCTGGTTACTGTAAAAGTAACACTAAATAGGGGTGGGGAAATCTTATTTCTCTTGTCTGTGCTCTCCTCCCTGCCACCCCTTTTAGAGGTATGCTGAATGGCATGTATTATTTTCTGTAATAGAGAGCTGATTCTATGAGTAGGACCCCATTTGGGTCAATTTCACAGTCATAGGACTTTAAAAATAATAAATTTCACAATTTCAGATATTTAAATCTGAAATTTCAGTGATGTAACTGTGAGGGTTCCAACCCAAAAGCAGTTGTGGGAAGGGGGCCCACAAGGCTATTGTAAGGGGGGTTCGTGGTATGGCTGCTGGCCGGGAGCCCAGCTCTGAAGGCAACACCGCCGGCAGCAGCAGCACAGAAGCAAGGGTAGCATGGTACGGTGTTGCCACCCCTACTTCTGTGCTACTGCTGGTGGGGCGCTGCCTTCAGACCTGGCCTCCCAGCCAGCAGCGGTCGCTCTCTGGCCACCCAGCTCTGAAGGAAGCGCAGCAGTAAGGCATGAAATACCATGACCCCCTACAATAACCTTGTAATTCCCCCACAAAACCCTCTTTTGGTTCAGGACCTCCAGTTTGAGAAACGCTGGTTTCCCCCATGAAATCTGTATAGTATAGGGTAAAAGTACACAAAAGCCTAGTTTTCATGGGGGGAGACCAGATTTCATGGTCAGTGACACATTTTTCATGGCTGTGAATTTGTTAGAGCCCTATCTTTGAGCAATGACACAGAGATCCAAGCTCTCTACACTAACTACCCTGCTGTGCTATCAAGCTATGGTTCAGAAATGATGTCGTTGGTGAAACACGTGCAATTATTTCTGTATCAGACATTTTCCTTTTGCTGCAGGAAGCCTCTTAGATGTGACAGGATGATTTAATTCTGTACAAACCTCACCTCCCTGAATTCTTAGAATGTAGATATATACCACTACCGGTATTCTTAGAGTTAGGGCTCGACAACCTCACTGAGCAAATATAGTACAATGGAACTCACAGTTTCACTGGAATCCCTAACTTTTAGCTATTACGTACTTTTCTTAGAGAGAAACGGGAAACCAAATAGATCAGACAGAGATCTATAGATAACTCTGCATTTGTCAATATAATGTTTTCATAGGTTAGCAACAAACCATGGAACCTGCTTGCAGTGCATTCAGTAAAGGTGCAACTCTGTTTTTAGTGTGGTGGAGTGAAAGTCCCAAGGTGCTTCAGTGTATTCAATGGACTATAAATATTATCTTTACTCCAGTTTGGTTCCACTGTGCTAATCCCTTTGGGAATATCCAGCACCAAGGTGTTAAACACTGGGCACATTCCCAGGAGATTACCATCTGGAAGCTGCCACTACCTTGTGTGGTGAAGACCTTCTGGTCCCTGACTTTGCTACAGCTGCCTGCAGTGCGGAGGGAAGAGACTTACTATACCAGTCACTATTTCCCATCAGAAGTGAAAATGGCAATTCCCAGAAATCCTAAGGTAGCTGCCAGTTCCCAATGCAACGGCAGGAGGTGAAGTAAAGACAGGTTCCCAGTGTGAAGTAGATGGGCTATTTTGCACTCTTGTTACAGTGAAACTCCATTTATAATGGAAAGATTTTTTTTCTGGGTGTGAAATAACAAGCTCTGCTGCAATTAAGACCTCTGAGGAAAGGCTGCTGGTGCTTGCCTCCCTTCCCATTTGGATATGCAGATTATGTGGAGAATGCGTTCGGGGGGGAAGGGCAGCTTGCAACCCATTCCACTATCATATTTGTAAAGCAGCAACCTCTCAGGGAGGAGCAGTCTCTTCTCTTACACGTATCAAAAATAGGCAGAGTTCCTCATGGCACTATTGTGGTTTCTGTTTTTTTTTAATACATAATTTTTTTTCCTGCCCATCAGGTGTCAGAACCACCTTCTGAACCGAAATCATGTATTTAACAGTGCGGAGAGCACCCCCAACATTGGTGAATCACTCCAACTGCCATCATGTACTCATCCCAGCATGCACATATGTTTTATCTGGGTTGCCTCTGTCTAATCTTCCTCTCAAATAATAAGAATAAGAATGCCTAGCTCTTATATTATGCTTTTTTATCTGTAGCTCTCAAAGTGCTTTACAAAGGAGGTCAGTATCATTATCCATGATTTATAGATGGGGAAACTGAGGGATAGAGAAGGGAAGTGACTTACCCCAGGACACCCAACAGGTCAGTGGCAGAGATGGGAATAGAACCCAGGTCTCTATTAGGTGTTTCTATGGGGTTGGACAAACTAGAACCTAAGTGCCTGTTTTCACTATGAAATTCACAATTTTATAAACAGATAGGAGTGAAAAGATGAGAAAGCAAAGGAATGTTATTTTCTTAGCAGGAAAGCACTGAGTTTGTAAGGGGAGTTTGTACTGCAGTGCTGGTTTGGGGTTTGTTTTTGCTGTGGGTGCTGGTGTTTTGGTGTGGTTTGTGTTTCCCAGATTAACAGGATTTAGGTGGGAAGGCTATGACAGATACAGAGTCAGCAGTGGGAGTGACCCAGGTAGTGGAAGATACAATGAAAATGACTGGATGTGGAAGCTGCAGTATGTACATGATCCTGGAGGGGGTACCTGGAAAGAGTTTCGTCTGCATGAAGTGCTGTCTGATAGAGCTGATGGAAGAAAAGATCCGAGGATTGGAGATGCAGGTGGAAAGTCTGCTTGAGTTTAGAAGGAGGTTTGAGCGGATTATGGAGCAAAGACATGAGGCGGTTGAAGGGAAAAGCTCAGACTTGCAGATGGAAGCAGGACCGAAGAACTCTGAGGGGAGACTGCTGGGTGAAGAAAATGGACAGTGGAAGCATGTGACTAAGAGAACCAGGCAGAGGAAAAGATGGGCTAGTGAAGGAGAAATAGAGCTCAACAACAGGTTTGCAGAGTTGGAAAATGAAGAAGGGGCTCAGCAGGTGGTCACTGAAGGTGGAAGGGCAAGGAAGAAGAGAAGAGCGGCCAGTCCTATAGGAAAAGGGGAAGTGTCAATGGAGACTATACCAAATATGATCTCCAGGAGTATACAGGATGGGTTGAAGAGGATTACAAGGGAGAATAGGAATGGAAAGAACTTGCAGCCAGAGGGAACAGGGGATAGACCGGAGAATCGCACCATCACCAGAAAAAGGCAGGTCTACGTGATCAGGGACTCCTTACTGAGAAGGATGGACAGGCCTGTAACCAGAGCTGATCAAGAGAATAGAAGGGTGTGCTGTCTTCCAGGTGCTAAGATACGGGATGTGGACCTGAGGTTGAAGAGGATCCTAAAGGGAGCGGGAAAGAATCCACTGATCGTCCTGCATGTGGGAACAAATGATACCGGTAGATTCTCACTGGAACGTACCAAGGGAGACTATGCCAGGCTGGGGAAGACGCTTAAGGAAATCGAGGCTCAGGTGATCTTCAGTGGGATTCTGCCTGTTCCTAGAGAAGGCAACAAAGGTGTGACAAGATTATGACTATCAACAGATGGCTCAGGCAGTGGTGCTATAAGGAGGGCTTTGGGATGCATGGCCACTGGGAGGCATTCACGGACAGAGGATAGTTCTCTCGGGATGGACTTCATCTGAGTAGGGAAGGAAATAGACTTCTAGGATGGAGGCTGGCACAACTGGTTAAGAGACCTTTAAACTAGAAATTTGAGGGAGATGTCTGGGAGATGTCCAGGTAATCTCCACGCCAGATTTTAACATTGAGAGGGAAAAAACAAAGTAAGAAAGGATACAGCCATGGGTAGGAGAATGGATATAAGGAAGAAGGGCAGTGTGGATACCAGTCTAATAGGTCATACTGGGTGTAGAATGACCGTGCCTAATCGGGTAAAGAATGTGAGTGAGGCCAAACAGCAAAAATTAAGATGTCTGTACACCAATGCGAGGAGCCTAGGTAACAAAATAGAGGAACTAGAGCTACTGGTGCAGGAAATGAAACCAGATATTCTAGGGATAACAGAAACATGGTGGAATAGTAGTCATGACTGGACTACAGGTACTGAAGGGTATGTGCTGTTCAGGAAAGACAGAAATAAAGGCAAAGGTGGTGGAGTAGCATTGTATATCAATGATGAGGTAGAATATAAAGAAATAAGAAGTGATGGAATGGATAAGACAGAGTCCGTCTGGGCAAAAATCACACTGGGGAAGAAAACTACTAGAGCCTCCCCTGTGATAGTGCTTGGGGTGTGCTATAGACCGCCGGGATCTAATTTGGATATGGATAGAGCCCTCTTTAATGTTTTTAATGAAGTAAATACTAATGGAAACTGCGTGATCATGGGAGACTTTAACTTCCCAGATATAGACTGGAGGACAAGTGCTAGTAATAATAATAGGACTCAGATTTTCCTAGATGCGATAGCTGATGGATTCCTTCATCAAGTAGTTGCTGAACCGACAAGAGGGGATGCCATTTTAGATTTGGTTTTGGTGAGTAGTGAGGACCTCACAGAAGAAATGGTTGTAGGGGACAACCTTGGTTCAAGTGATCATGAGCTAATTCAGTTCAAACTGAATGTAAGATAAACAAAAATAAATCTGCGACTACGGTTTTTGATTTCAAAGGGGCTGACTTTCAAAAATTAAGGACATTAGTTAGGGAAGTGGATTGGACTGATGAACTTATGGATCTAAAGGCAGAGGAGGCCTGGGATTATTTCAAGTCAAAGCTGCAGAAGCTATCGGAAGCCTGCATCCCAAGAAAGTGGAAAAAATTCATAGGCAGGAGTTGTAGACCAAGCTGGATGAGCAAGCATCTCAGAGAGGTGATTAAGAAAAAGCAGAAAGCATACAGGGAGTGGAAGATGGGAGGGATCAGCAAGGAAAGCTACCTTATTGAGGTCAGAACATGTAGGGATAAAGTTAGAAAGGCTAAAAGTCAAGTAGAGTTGGACCTTGCAAAGGGAATTAAAACCAACAGTAAAAGGTTCTATAGCCATATAAATAAGAAGAAAACAAAGAAAGAAGAAGTGGGACCGCTAAACACTGAGGATGGAGTGGAGGTTAAGGATAATCTAGGCATGGCCCAATATCTAAACAAATACTTTGCCTCGTCTTTAATGAGGCTAATGAGGAGCTTAGGGATAATGGTAGCATGATGAATGGGAATGGGGATATGGACGTAGATATTACCATATCTGAGGTAGAAGTGAAACTCGAACAGCTTAATGGGACTAAATCTGGGGGCCCAGATAATCTTCATCCAAGAATATTAAAGGAGTTGGCGCATGAAATTGCAAACCCGTTAGCAAGAATTTTTAATGAATCTGTAAACTCAGGGGTTGTACCGTATGACTGGAGAATTGCTAACATAGTTCCTATTTTTAAGAAAGGAAAAAAATGTGATCCAGGTAACTAAAGGCCTGATAGTTTGACATCTGTAGTATGCAAGGTCTTGACAATTTTTGAAGGAGAAAGTAGTTAAGAACATTGAGGTCAATGGTAAATGGGACGTAAAAACAACGTGGTTTTACAAAAGGTAGATCGTGCCAAACCAACCTGATCTCCTTCTTTGAGAAAGTAACAGATTTTTTAGCCAAAGGAAATGCAGTGGATCTAATTTACCTAGAGTTCAGTAAGGCATTTGATACGGTGCCACATGGGGAATTATTAGTTAAATTGGAAAATATGGGGATCAATATGAAAATTGAAAGGTGGATAAGGAAACGGTTAAAAGGGGAGACTACAGTGGGTCATACTGAAAGGTGAACTGTCAGGCTGGAGGGAGGTTACCAGTGGAGTTCTTCAGGGACCAATCTTATTTAATCTTTTTATTACTGACCTCGGCACAAAAAGTGGGAGTGTGCTAATAAAGTTTGCGGATTATACGAAGTTGGGAGGTATTGCCAATTTAGAGAAGGACCAGGATATCATACAGGAGGATCTGGATGACCTTGTAAACTGGAGTAATAGTAATAGAATGAAATTTAATAGTGAGAAGTGTAAGCTCATGCATTTAGGGATTAATAACAAGAATTTTAGTTATAAGCTGGGGACACATCAAGTAGAAGTAATGGAGGAGGAGAAGGACCTTGGAGTATTGGTTGACCACAGGATAACTATGAGCCACCAATGTGATATAGCAGTGAAAAAAGCTAATGCGGTCTTGGGATGCATCAGGCGAGGTATTTCCAGTAGAGAAAAGGAGGTGTTAGTACCATTATACAAGGCACTGGTGAGACCTCATCTGGAATACTGTGTGCAGTTCTGGTCTCCTATGTTTAAGAAGGATGAATTCAAACTGGAACAGGTACAGAGAAGGGCTACTAGGATGATCTGAGGCATGGAAAACCTGTCTTATGAAAGGAGACTCAAGGAGCCTGGCTTGTTTAGCCTAACCAAAAGAAGGCTGAGGGGAGATATGATTGCTCTCTATAAATATATCAGAGGGATAAATACTGGAGAGGGAGAGGAATTATTTAAGCTCAGTACCAATGTGGACACAAGAACGAATGGATATAAACTGGCCATCAAGAAGTTTAGACTTGAAATTAGATGAAGGTTTCTAACCATCAGAGGAGTGAAGTTCTGGAACAGCCTTCCAAGGGAAGCAGTGGGGGAAAAAGACCTATCTGGCTTCAAGAATAATCTAAATAAGTTTATGGAAGAGATGGTATGATGGGATGAAGATCAATTAATTGCCAAAATCATGTTAACTATTCATGGTAAATAGGCCCAATGACCTGTGATGGAATCTTAGATGGGTGAGATCTGAGTTACTACAGAGAATTCTTTCCTGGGTATCTGGCTGGTGAATCTTGCCCACATGCTCAGGGTTCAGCTGATCACCATATTTGGGGTCAGAAAGGAATATTCCTCCAGGGCAGATTGGAAGAGGCCCTGGGGGGTTTTCGCCTTCCTCTGCAGCATGGGGCATGGGTCACTTGCTGGAGGATTCTCTGCACCTTGAAGTCTTTAAACCATGGTTTGAGGACTTCAGTAGATCAAACATAGGGGAGAGGTTTTTTGCAGGAGTGGGTGGGTGTGATTTGGTGGCCTGCATTGTGCAGGAGGTCAGACTAGATGATCATAGTGGTCCCTTCTGACCTTAATATCTATGAATCTGTGTTCACAGTAGGTCTGATCTTGCACCACTGGAGTCAATGGAAGCAGGATTGGGCCCACAACTCTTTAAGTGAGCAGGCTGGATTCACAGGACTGCAGGATTGGGTCCTAATGTTGTAATTCATCCCAGCCCAAGAGGCCAGCCCAGGTCTATACACCATTTAAATTCTTATTAAGACCTCACAATATGAATTATGTGGTCCTTAAGTGGTACACAGGTTTTGTATTGGGTCTCTACACAGGGTTGAATTTCACCCAGTGTGAACCAAGGGCATCCAGTACTTCACAGCACTAATTAAAGGTGGCTGGAGATAACAAACGAAGAACTTTCTCAACCTAAGGGGGCATGTGGAGCAGAGCGTTAGCATGTCAGATACTCCACAGGCGTTAGAACCCTGGCAAACCTTATGCCGGGGCAGAAGTTAAGGCTACCCATGCAGCTGCGCAGCTCTGAATCAGTGAACCACAACCAGCTCGCTCCTACTCCCCCAATCCTGTCTGAGCTCTGATTGGACAGTGTGGAAATGCAAGCCTGCAAGGTCATTCCAGTTTTACATCAGTGTAACTCCACTGATTTCAAAACAAGCAAGCACGTCACTGTAAAAACTGTAAATAACAAAATGTATAAAAAGAATCATATATTGACAATCCCTTGTACGGATGGATTTCAGTGGAATTGCAGCAGCTTAAAAGTAGAGCAACTCAGTTGTGAAGCAGGTTTTAGACCTTTACTAAATGCATAGAATGGATTGTCAACATATGATTTTTTTCCCTCAGCATTAAAGATACCAAATGATATTATTTAGGTTTGGCAGTCATATGTATTTCTGCATTGCTGATGTGGTCATAACAGACTATGCTATAAACTCTTCAGCTACTCTACTAACACTGAAACCAAAATATTCTGGCAACCCAAACTTGTTTCTCTTAAATCATATGACATCACATAGTATACACCCTTTATTTCCTTAGTTGAGTCTAGACTTTACCAAAAATCTATTTAATTACAAGAGCCACTGGTTTGCAGTTTAAAAGAAAATGTGTCATGTTGTCTCTTAAGAAAATTTTACATTTTGAACATGAGTAAAAGGAAATTTTTGGGGAGGGAATTTTTTAAAAATTTAATTTATTCTGTGGTTTAGATCAGTCAGTTTATCTTAGGGTATGTTTTATTACAAAAAAACAGCATGCAAATAGTGCTGGAATTAAAATCCTTGTGCTCTTTCACTGTTTGAAGAGAAGCTGCACTCCTGATCTGCACAGAACTCCAAACAACCCACATATTTGAAGCAGGGCATGTAAATAGCAGGTATATAGATTTGTGCTGACTCTATGCAGGCAGGGGGATTTTATTTTCTTTTACCGTAAACAGACTGCGTTCATGTTCTCAAATGAAAAGTGCGTCTGAGAACCTTATTTACAGACCTAGAAGTACAGGCTAATCCCTTGTCCTTGCAGCCAGTTTCAGCCACCTTTAGGTTTTTCTTGGCAAATGTTCAACTGTAATGCTGGTGTCATATGCTTAATACTGCTTTAGTCAATATGATTTCTGTTGAAGTCACCTGTGGTGTGAATTGGGCAAATGTTTAGCCTTATTACTACCAAACAGTTATTTTGAACTGTATCCTACAGAGAAAAGGCCCTGGCTTAGATATGCACCAGGAAGAGACCATTTTCTTAGAAAAGCATAGTTCTCAGTAAACCACAGAACTATGTGTCACCTTGTTCAGACTGTTGTACAAATTAAACCACAAAAAACTATGTTTGTATATTTTTAAGGGTCTTCAACTCCCTAAAACTGAGGATTCTCAGATTTAAGTCTGGAACTCAATCTCGTAACTCACCCCACTGGGCCTCAGTGTCCCAGCCCTGCTCACGTGGGATGTGAGTTCTTTCTTCATGTGTCTATTTAATTGAAAGAATCTGCAATGTCCCCACCATTTATTATTATTGGATTTTGGGTAAGAGTATGTCTAGAGGCCCTGTTGTACAAACTCAGTAATAAGGTAAGAGTCCTTGCCCCAAAGAGCTATAGTCTAAATAGACAAGACAGACAAAGGATGAGAAAAAGAAAGTGTTGTGATAATTGGGCATACAGATTTATCCTAATTGTGAGTCCAACTGTAAAAAGTGAGTATGTTCATAAGATGCCAGAATATAACAGCAAATGTTAATGGGAAAAGGTAAAACAGGGATACAGGACTACATTAGTCCAAACAAAAAGGCCTACTGGCATATCTCAAGGACTGTGTTACGATCATGCTTGCTAAACAAGAAAAGTGTGGACCCAAAAATCAGTAAACCAAAATTGGTATGTTGGAAACTAGGCCTAATTGGTGAACAAAATAATCAGAGGATGGGCTAGTCCGCCTACCACGCCCTTTGTGGGTCCTTAAAGAGACTTGGGGGAGAAAAACTGGCTACTGGACAGAGCTTCACCATCATGGCTGCCACCCCCATCCTCTCCTGGGACCCAGCACCTTCACTGTCCTGATCTTGAGAGATGTCCAGACCCTACCAGGCCAGAGAGAGGGACCCAGACAACACTTCCTCCTCTATTGGCTCAAGCTAAATCCCTAACATTGCCTGGGATGAAATGGGATTGGACATTAACAACGACATCTCCAGCCTAATTCAACTAACTTCTCCAAAAAGGACAATTATTATCATCTTTAATACCACCAAAGAGTCTGTCAAACAATGGGGTTGCTTGTAAAATTTCTCTCCAGCTAAGGGAAAAGGGAACAAGGGATGTTGCTAAAATGAAAACCCAACTTAATACTTTACATTTCAAATTCTTTAACTGTTTAATCCTTCTTTTCTTTATCTTTAATAAAAGGTTAAAAAGATTTTTAATGATGCATTTGCCATAATACTATGCAGGCTGAGGTCTCTGTGTACCAAACTCTGATCCTTTTTAACACTAATTATTGGTTACTAGTGACTGGGTTATGTTAACATCTTCAGCCCATTTATTCCATTTAAATTAATACAACAGTGTTACAATTATCCCCAATTTATAAAAGAGGAAATCAGTCACAGAGCCTACAGTGCAGGAAAGCCTCCCTATTCAGAGAAGCAACTTAAGCTCTAAGCATGGGCTTATTTCCCACTGAACTCTGTGACTGGGCCAAATCTTAATTAGGCAGGAGCAGTGGCTGCTTCATTCTGTTCTGCTGTTACATACTCTAACCTGGTGAGGCCATCTCAGAATCTGCTAACGCTTTTTCAGAGGAGAAACATGGATGAAGTAGGGTCTGAAATTGGGCCCAATCAGTCTGTGTTGTTTAGACATTTCACTAACTGAGAAGTTCCACGGATATTGAGTTAAGAGCTTCTATAGCAGAGAATCTTGAATTAGGAGCTTCAAAAGCAGGGGAAAGGTAGAAATTTAGAGATTTCTTTTTATGCTTAACTGAATGAATTAACCTGAACTTTTATCCTTATTTTTCTGAATTGGGCGTAGACTCTTAACAATGCAGAATTAATGAATTGGAGTTATCCGGCCAATCTGATTATATCCCATCTTCTTTATTTTTGACATCAAGAGAACAACAACAGGCAACTTTTAAGCACTGTGCTCTGAATTGGCAGAACTCACACTCAGCCTAATCTCCAGTGACATGGAATTCCATAGCTGAGGGTCCTCAGTTAAAAATGTCCTGATTCCAGCCCCTGAGAGATTCCCCTGGGGCTCCATCAGTAGTAACTTCCCTGTTGATCACAGCATTTTAATAGGGCCTGGTCTACACTAGGAAGTTAGGTCGGTATAACTTTACAGTCATGGGATAAAAAATCCATACCCCTGAGCAATGCAGTTAAACCGACCTAAACCCTGGCATAGACAGCATTATGTCAATGGGAGAATTCTCCCGTCAACGTAGGTACTCCCTCTTGGGGAGGTCAATTACCTACGCTGACAGGAGAACCCTTCCTATCAGCGTAGGCAGCAGCATCGCTGCAGCATTTTAAGTGTACAAAAGCCCTAGGAGTGCAGAGAGATTGTCATGGAGATTAAACGTATTTTGTATTGTATGGTGGGGTGGTGATGGTGGGCGGGGGGGGGGGGGAGTGTACAATGCAGAGCAACAGTATGTTTTGCCTTTGGTGACTCTCTTTCTAAGAAGCTAGGCTGCTGCCTGTTGTAATGGAGGAAACTTCTGAATGGCCTTCCCAGTCAATCCAAGGTTGCAGCTAGCTCAGAGGTGACAAAACCACAGACTAGCATGACAAGTCCACATCTAAAACAAAGAAGTCTAGCTGAAGGTGGAAGAAAGGTGTTTCTGGTCTCTGCTGCTATTTTGCTGTCAGGATTTAGCAATGAGCCCAGCAGAATTGTTCCCTACCTTGACAATAAAACGATGCTTTTTACACAACAGGGTGGTAATCAATTTAGCCAAAGATAATGTCTCTGAGTTTATACAGTTGGGAAATGTTTGCTTTAAAGACCCATGACCAAACAGAGGAGAATTTACTAAGTACAGCTATGCACAGAAAAGTGACCATGTCAAAATGGCACTTTCTAACTCATCATATCTGCTCATGTGTTGGAGTTACATGAGATTACTATATTGACAAAAATAAATGTAAGCACTACCTACTCCATATAGCTATGGAGGGGCAAGTCGGATTCTACTCTGTTTCATATATCATCTACAAGAGTGACAGCTAAATTTTAATTATTAAGCATAAAATCCTGGCCCCAGAGAAGTCAATGGCAAAACTCCCACTGACTTCCAAGGGACCAGGATTTCACCCCAAATCTTTATGGCTGATGGTAATCTGAGAGTGAGGCAGAAAGAAGACAGTTTTAGTATTCAGACTCCAGGGCTGGCAGGAAGAAAAAAATCATCCTTTGACTCATAAACTGAGCAAATCTGATATTTATTCTTTTACTGAGTTCCATATCAGTTTGCTCAGTTTACAAGCTAAGGGAAGATTTTTCTTCCTGTCATCACTGCTAATTCAGTCTGGTATTAGCTTGATATTCAAAGCCAGGACAAATACATGTGGAGTGGGGAAAAAGGATGGAATGGGAGGTTAAGAATGATGATCAAGATCAAATAAGACACGGTTCCAAATATCAGAATGGCAAATTGCTGAGAAAAGGAGAGATTGCAGATAAAAAGTTTGTGTTCAAAGTTTTTAAAGCAGTAGCAAATTAAACTAGTGTGGAAATGAAGCGTATAATAATCCTAGCACCTAGTTACCACTTGGCAGGAAGACACCAATAATTAGTTGGTGGGTGAAAAGCAATGCTCTCATCATATATTTAAGAGACACAGAGAAACTAAGGGACGGTCTCAAGAAAGTAATGCTGTTCTCGCAATACAAATACTGCATAAACAAGGCCTGCTACATATAAAAAGCATTTGGTAAATGTTTTAAATAAGAAGGAATGAATGAGTTAAACGGTCTTTATGTATCAATGTTATGTGCTTTAAAACTTCCTACTCCAGTCATTGGGCCAAAGTTTACCCCTTGTGTTGCACGTTCTGCTCCCACTGAAGTCCAAAGAGAATTTTGGCCATAGGGTTTAAATATAATTAATAGGTATATAAATACACATATTTAGTAATTTGGTTACTGAAAAATCTACTAAGTAATCACTACAAGGCCTAAATATAAAAAAGGGGAACTTAGAGAACAAAGAGTAGAATCTTCAGGTTTAGACTAGCAGAACTGTGCTTAGAATTTCAGAAATAATAGTTTGCATGGAGGAAAAACAAAAGCAAGTACATCTATCTATTGTTTATCTTGTTGTGTTTACTGGGAATGCAGACAAATGAGAGAGACCATATCCTCAGCTGGTATAGTTTGGCATAATGTCTCTTAAATAAATTGAGCTACACTGATTTACACCAGTTGAGGGTCTAGCCTGAAATGTTTTAAAGTACTACTATAAGGGTAGATAGATTTATAACTTAGCAAAATTTAAGTAAAGTGTTATAGTAATCATAAAAATTACTTATGTTTGTGCTGAGTGTTTGTTTCTCTGAGGGAATCCACTGGCTCAGTTCATTCAGAATAAACAATTAAGGAAAAATGGGGGTGGGCGGAAGAACACAATCTTTAGCTTAGAACTGAAAATATGTTGAATAGTGCTTGTTGGGGGAATGAGTGGCTTCTGAGAGCAGTCTCAGTTCTGGATTAACCAGTTGGTGCTTACCATTTTGACTCTCTGGTACCTTAGAGGAAAAGTTTAATTACTGCTTCCAGTGTGGACTTTTTTTTGGTTGCAGTCTTCAGAACAAATAATGATATTTTATTGGCATTTTTATGGACTTCAAATGCAGCCAAAGATAGATTTACAAATTTCTAAACAAGCCAAATACATGAGTTTGTCTAAGCAACAACTGAAGGTGACTTAAATCTGTAAATACTTTAAATATAAATGCCAGAGGGAGAGGAATTACTAACCATAATAAAAGGGGGTATTAAATAGGAAATGTGGGATGAAATTAAAAAAGGAAAATATCAATGGAATATCATGAAAATTTTCCTGAAAAGTTCTAATAGCCATAGAAAGAGGTTTGAATCCCTGTCATTTGGAAAATCTAAAATATTACTGAACTGGTGTAGAGCGGACTTAAGATGATCTAATACAGCAATTCCCACTCCTTATAATAACCCTCCTTGTAATAATAGATTGGTAGGTGTAATGGAGTGGAGAATCAGATCCAAATACTTTATACCAATGGATAGCTAGGACTTAGGAAAATAGAGGACTATAAAACTGTCACTGGTCAAGAGCCTGAGTACAAGACCCAGATCTTAACATTCTGCACCTTTTCAATAAACTGTATCATCTGTTTGGTTCCTAAATACCTTTAACTCTTTTTCAGCCATCAGAAGAGGGGAATATTGTGAGGGGAATTTTAGTGGCAGCATCAAATTCTCAGAAAGTTAAAGAGGAGATGGTTTGGGAATTGGAATAGTGGGCTGAATCTATGTAGCTGGATGTTCAGCGAAAATTACATCTTGAAACTATTGCAACTGAAAATCCCTTATTTGGATTTTTTTAAAAAACTCCACTTTGCACAGAGAATACATGGCTTCAAGTGTGTACTGTTCATGAAGGTTTTTTTTCTTTTTTTTCTCCTCCCCTGGCTTACACAGTGAATGGCAGAGCTCCGAGTCTGAATAAACAGTGTGGGTGGTGACTGTTCTGTGAGGCCCATGTAAAGGATGCAGACATTTTCTTTCTCTGTTCAGCATTATCATGTGAAACTAGTTCAGTTACAACAAACAACATTTACTCCATAACACTGTAACATACTGAGTATTCTTTCCTAACTTTGTACAGAAAATAATAATTAATTCTCCTAGCTTCAAGCATTTAGCTGTGTATAAAGTTTATTGACCTCACTGGTTGCTGTCAGATGATCTTGCTAAGGCCTGTGAAAAACATCCCAGGAATGCAGTGATGTGGGTAGAAACAAAGTGAGTTCATGCCACAAAACGCTTTAAATGGAACAAAATCAGCAACCATCCAGAGAGAATGCACTGAAAACAGAACTTTAGAATAATCACTGGTTTAACCTCACCTAAGCACAGCTACTCCTTCAAAATAACCAAAAGTGATTATTATTAATTCATACTTAAAAAAAAAAAATCCTTTAGGCATCTGTCATGTGACTATCCGAAGTAACTGTTTAGTGGTAATCTCCACAGCTAAGTGAGAAGGAACATAATGGAATGACTGGAGGGGCTGAGAAGCCTAGGACATAAGACTTGGAATGAGGAGACCTGGGTTCTGTTCCCAGATTCCATGTCCCGTCAAAGTGAGATAAAATGTCTCTTTTGGTAGGTCCTTTAACTATTATGTGACTCAATTTCCCCTTCTGAAAAATGGAAATAATGACACACTTGCGTTTTTCAGTGCTTTGAGATCTTAGTAATGATCACATATTTTGCATATGTGCGAGTTTTATCTGCAGCACTTAAATCAATGCTTTCTGAAATGTCATTTCTGTATTACGTTAACTGCAATCTCTTTCTGACTAGTAGCAAAGGAATACTTCAAGCTAGTCATTTCAGATGCCACTATTAAAGTAATAAATTCAGCATGAATCGGCTGTTATGTTTATTGTAAACTCATATCAAGAGAGCAGCTGATCTTTTAGTATAAACCTGTGTGATTCAAAGGGGATATCACAGCCTATTTTTATTAAGCAGCATTGCATAAACTACTGTATAAACCAGGTTTCACTAAACCTTTAGTGTAGGTAAATGCTGAAAGCGTATGCACCAATCTACATTAGATTGCAAGGCCTTTAGGACAAGAACTGCATCTTTGAATGAGTTTGTACAGGACCTAGCATAACGGGGCCCTGATCCTGACTGGATATTAAATAAAGGCCTGGAAATACTGTAGTCTATACTTCGGTGAGGCTGAAGCCTTAGTCACCTGAAGGTGATCTGTGGAATAGGACATAAGGTTCTGCAGTCTCTCCAACGGCCTAGCTACAAAGTTTGCCTTGTTCCTTTTTTTTCTTGTCCATGTTCCCTGTAGAGTCCCACAATACAGTTGGCAAAGCATGCTGTTACTACTTGGCTTGCCTCTTTCAGTGTACCTATTCATAGCCATTCCTCCATGCTGACTTGTGAGAGTAAAGGAGTATGGTTTATAGACAATAACAAGGTGATGCAAAAGCTAGTTTGAGATTATGACATAGGAAAATGGCCTGCATCACTTTGCAGTCTACTTACTCCTCCGCTACTCCTCGACCTGTTCTCTGTGTACTCCAGTCATGATTATCCAAATCCCTTTTAATATACTCTGACATTTTGAATGTTTTATGACAACTACATCAGCTATGTTCCTGAATAAATAACTCAGGTAAATAAATAAATAAATAAAAATAGTTTTATTTCTATTCAGTTATTTGGTACATTTTGAGCACCATAACAGGCTTGGATTATAACTTCCACCATCTGGAATGTAATCTTCTTCACAGACAGATAAAACCAGATCATCACCATATTAAATTTTGGATTATGATCTCTCTTCGTATTAAGTGATAAAGCCTTACCACAAAAGAGTATAAAGCTTAAGACAATCTATACTATTAAATGTATTGGAACTGATGTACTTCATTATTTGTTGTGTATATTTTATCTACACATTGTGGATGATAATAGTGTCCTTAATCTTTTGTGGAAATAGTTCAGTTGAACTCTTTTTCTCAAAACGCGTGTTTCTGAAATTAATTTTTGCTTTTTATTTTCTGAGCTAAAAGTATCAGGGTACAAGAATTAAGTGCAGCAAGAGAAATGCAACTGAATGTTTGTGAGAAATATGAGTGGAAGTATGCTGAGGGCAACAGACCTATAAAATCAATCTGTACCAAGGCCTATGTCAGACACATCATGCTTTTCATAGATTTTGTTGTTTACAAAAACAAGGTCAAATAAAAGGAGTACTTGTGGCACCTTAGAGGCTAACAAATTTATTTGAGCATAAACTTTCGTGAGCTACAGCTCACTTCATCGGGTGCATTCAGTGGAAAATACAATGGGGAGATTTATATACACAGAAAACATGAAACAATGGGTGTTACCATACACACTGTAAGGAAAGTGATCACTTATGATGAGCTTTTACCAGCGGGGGGGGGGGGGGGGGCGAGGAGGGAAGGTGGAGCAGGAAACCTTTTGTAGTAATAATCAAGGTGGACCATTTCCAGCAGTTGACAAGAACGTCTGAGGAACAGTGAGGGGCGGGGGGAGGGGGAATAACATGGGGAAATAGTTTTACTTTGTGTAATGACCGATCCGCTCCCAGTCTCTATTCAAGCCTAAGTTAATTGTATCCAGTTTGCAAATTAATTCCAATTCAGCAGTCTCTCGTTGGAGTCTGTTTTTGAAGTTTTTTTGTTGAAGAATTGCCACTTTTAGGTCTGAGATCGAGTGACCAGAGAGATTGAAGTGTTCTCCGACTGGTTTTTGAATGTTATAATTCTTGACGTCTGATTTGTGTCCATTTATTCTTTTACGTAGAGACTGTCCAGTTTGACCAATGTACATGGCAGAGGGACATTCCTGGCACATGATGGCATATACATTGGTCAAACTGGACAGTCTCTACGTAAAAGAATAAATGGACACAAATCAGACGTCAAGAATTATAACATTCAAAAACCAGTCGGAGAACACTTCAATCTCTCTGGTCACTCGATCTCAGACCTAAAAGTGGCAATTCTTCAACAAAAAAACTTCAAAAACAGACTCCAACGAGAGACTGCTGAATTGTAATTAATTTGCAAACTGGATACAATTAACTTAGGCTTGAATAGAGACTGGGAGTGGATCGGTCATTACATGAAGTAAAACTATTTCCTCACGTTTATTCCCCCCCCCCCCACTGTTCCTCAGACGTTCTTGTCAACTGCTGGAAATGGCCCACCTTGATTATTGGTACAAAAGGTTTCCTCCCTCCCCCCCCTCCCCGCTCTCCTGCTTGTAATAGCTCATCATAAGTGATCACTCTCCTTACAGTGTATATGGTAACACCCATTGTTTCATGTTCTCTGTGTATATAAATCTCCCCATTGTATTTTCCACTGAATGCATCCGATGAAGTGAGCTGTAGCTCACGAAAGCTTATGCTCAAATAAATTTGTTAGTCTCTAAGGTGCCACAAGTACTCCTTTTCTTTTTGCGAATACAGACTAACACGGCTGCTACTCTGAAAGGTCAAATAAATGCTTCTAGAACTGCAAATATATAAGCAAAATGTGATTGAGCTGCCTAAAAGTTGTGAAACATCAAGAAAATTGACACCAAACTGTACTACTTAAAGAAATATGTAGTACTCAGATGCGACATTCTGATTTTATAGAACCGGAGCAAAATGTGTGAGCAGATTTAAGACTGAATGGTTATCTGAGCAACATACACTTTCATAAAAGTTTCACCCAGTCCTGGGTTCATTTTACAATATCTATCAAAGTTAATGATAAATATTCTAAAACTGGGGACCATAAATCAATCCAATCCCATTTATTTGAATAGGTCTGAATAGGTGAAATTGATAGAGTTTGACCAAATGAGTTCAGAAGGTTTGTTGCCTACACACAACTGTGAAAAGATAAAACTTGTGGAAAAATTAATAAAAGCAATCTTACATGAATTACTGCACAATGCATTGGTAGAAAGATGCTTTTTTTACCTGAAAGCCCCATTCTCTTTTGTTAACTCCTTAAAAATACAGTAGTAAGAATCTAAAAGAAGCCACTGAAAACCAAAGATGTCTAGAAAAAGGTGTATACATCAGTTCAGGGATTCACTATTTATTTTTGTTTAAACAATCTTCTGGGATATTTAACTAGTCCTGAAAGTCTTGGTATTGCCAAAAATAATGAGCATTAGTCACATTCAATACTGAGTAATATCTTGGATTACCACCACCATTTAAAGTATGATTTTAGCAGCCAGTAGCTAAAGGTTCATTAGACTATGAGAGTATGTTCCTTTGTGCCACCCGAAAGCTAAGGATGCAAACTTTCAGATAGTATGAAGAACTGGTAGATATATTTTACAGTTCTTGACACAGTGATCCTCATAATCATGTTGCAATCTGAATTAACAATCATTATCAATATATATATTTTAAGGTTCAGTATCTTGTGAAGTAGTAGTAGAAACAAATGCCTTACACTACTGGAACAGTAACACGACCGACGCAGCATTCCAACAATATAATGCATTTGTTTCTAGCCTTAGTGATTTATGAGATACTAAACCTTAAAACTGTCACTGTTTCTCTGCTCTAGCATTGCATTGTTGGCACTGGTCCAGGTCTGAATATAGCAAGTGCAAGAGCTCAGACTACTAAAATCTTCAGTCCCTATCCATTTTGAGTTAAGGACTGAAAAAGGCTCCATTCCATGAAGATACAATGCAAGTGGTTCTTTAGAAACATAGGGCCAGATCTTCAACTAGCCTAAACTGGTGTAGCTCCATAATCATAGGCAGAATTAAGAAAGCTATGGATTCTCATTGAGGCATAGTATTTAGCAAAGAATATGAAATCACAATAAAAAGAAAGGAGAAACTACTGTCATTTCAAGAAGAGAGGATTAAAGGACTCATAGCTCACTGGATAAGGCCTGGATTTTCTTGTCTAGTACTCTTGTTTTAATCCATTTTCCACTTCTATATGAGGTCTGAATAGTGTTCAAGGACATAAATCTATTCTACAATGTAGTCACATTTAAAAATATACACAATTCAACACCCTTCATATCTGGAAAAAAAAATCGGAAGTACATTTTGAAGGGGAAGAGGAGCAATTATCTATTTCAGCCAGTAAGCAAAGATTAATCAAATGAACGGACCAACAGGCCAACTAGCTGGAACTATGAAACTAAAAGCCCACCTCTGAATACTTGTATTACATCGTACATGGGCTGGAACTGGTTTAATCTTTCTTGACTGCTGCAGCAGAAAGCGAGATAAGACAGGCCTAGCCTACAGTGGAAAATCTTGCTGATATTTTTCTTCCCAAGATGCTAAATCATATGAAAAATACATAATTGTAATTATTTTCCCACCCTTAGCTGGCTATACTCCAAAGTCACTGACACTAGTTCTTTGCATTTATTTAGCATCTTTCCCCTAAGGACCTGAAAGTGCTTTACAAATCTTGGTAAATTATGCAACACAATGATCTTGGAAGATGGTATATATTATTAGACCCATTTTACAGTTGAGTATACATACAGGCTCATAGACTGACTCAAAGTCACAAGGCATAGTCCACAGCAGAGTTCTCATTCCCTGTTTCCTGCTCTAACTAGTAGGATACAATGTCACTCAGAGAAAGAGTCTAAAGAATCACAGGACTAAGTTAGTGTAGAAATTGAATTACCCCAGCCTTAAAACAAGAGGACCCTTTATATCAGCTCCATCTGATTATATAGGGATTATATTGTAACATTCGGTACTGTATTTGTTGACAGCAGATTATCAACAATACTCAATTTCTAATCCGTAATTTTTCTTAAATAGTCTCCATAACAAGGACACAAACCGTCACCAGATGTTAACAGAAAATTATTAGGAAAAAATTAAGCTTTACTTTATCATGTACAGTACACAGCAATTTAAATTTAAATTTAATTAACCACTAAAGCAACATGAAGGGAGAAGAAAAACAGACAAAAACAACAATACAGCAGAAACCAGCCTTCTTCTGTAGTTCTAGTTGTCTGAAATCTGTACTTTTCCATTTATTTTCTTTTGTGATGGATTGACCATGAGTTGCTAGAAGATTTGATTCTGCCTACATCAACACTGGCCTACATCAACACTGGCAAATCCTTTATATAAGCAACCAAACTGAAGGTAGGACAAGAAGTTATGGTCTTAACATGCAGCAACAGAGATATTAGGAAAAAAGTTTCTAACTGCAAAGGTAGGTATGCTCTGGAACAGGCTTCCAAGGGAGGTTGTGGAATACTCTAGGTTTATTTGGTCCTGCCTCAGCGCAGAGGGCTGGACTTGATGACTTCCCAAGTTCCCTTCCAGTCCTACATTTCTATGATTCTATGAAAGCCTGGTCATCTATTTATAAAATACGTCAAGGTTTTTATCTACATGGGATATTTAGACCCTCCTTCCTGCAATTGGATCTGCTGGTGCAAACCCTGGACTGGTGTGACTGTATTGACTACAAAGAGGCTCCATCCAGACCCAGTAGTAAGACAGGGGCTTCAGAGTGTTGACACTCTGTGTCATTTGGAAAGGTTTCTGGAGGAGTTATCCTGGAAACCACCCTCCTAGAGCCACACTGAACACCTGTGTGAGCCATTAAGGATCACGCTCTGAGTTTTAAACCACATTAGACAGAATCCCACACAATTAGATGTTTAATGCAGTATTGCCAACCCCAGGCATTCAAAAATTATGTCAGGCCCCCAAAATCATGAGTTTGGCTTAAAAATAATTTTTTTTCTTTGTCTTTTGGTTTTTGAGTCATTAGAGGTTGCACTGGGGTCACGTTCTCAAGCTTTTCTCTGCAAGCATGAGGGCTAGAAACTTTCTTTAAAAAAAAAAAAAGTTGGGATTCTCACAGAATAATGACTCCAAGAGCTAAGGCTTTAAAAAAAAAAAAACTATCAGATACCACAAAACTTACAATAAACATCACAAGAGTTGGCAACACTTGTCAATAAGTCTCTCTGATTCCACAGTGACAGGCAAATATAGTGCCCATCTTTAAAAAAGGGAAGAAGGAGAACGCAGGAAACTACAGACCCATCAGCCTCATCTCAGTCCCTGGAAAAATCATGGAGCAGGTCTTCAAGGAAACCATTTTGAAGCATTTGGAGGAGAGGAAGGTGATCAGGAACAGTCAACATGGATTCACCAAGGGCAAGCCATGCCTGACCAACCTGATTGCCTTCTATGAGGAGATAACTGGCTCTGTGAATATGGGCAAACCAGTGGACATAATATATCTTGACTTTAGCAAAGCTTTTGATATGGTCTCCCACAGTATTCTTGCCAGCATGTTAAAAAAGCATGGATTGGATGAATGGACTATGAGGTGGATAGAAACCTGGCTAGATTGTCGGGCTCAACGGGTGGGGATCAACGGTTCGATGTCTAGTTGGCAGGCAGTATCAAGTGGAGTGCCCCAGGTGTCAGTCTTGGGGCCAGTTTTGTTCAACATCTTTATTAATGATCTGGATGATGGGATGGATTGCACCCTCAGCAAGTTCGCAGATTACACTAAGATGAAGGGAGAGGTAGATACGCTAGAGGGTAGGGATAGGGTCCAGAGTGACCTAGACAAATTGGAGGATTGGGCCAAAAGAAATCTGATGAGGTTCAACAAGGACAAGTACAGGGTCCTGCACTTAGGACGGAAGAATCCCATTCACCGCTACAGGCTGGGGACCAACTGGCTAAGAGCAGTTCTGCAGAAAAGGACCTGAGGATTACAGTGGATGAGAAGCTGGATATGAGTCAGCAGTGTGCCCTTGCCAAGAAGGCTAACGGCATACTGGGCTGCATTAGTAGGAGCACTGCCAGCAGATCGAGGGAAGTGATTATTCCCCTCTATTTGGCACTGATGAGGCCACACCCAGAATATTGTGTCCAGTTTTGGGTCCCCCACTACTGAAGGGATATAGACAAATTGGAGAGAGTCCAGTGGAGGTAATGAAAATGATCAGGGTCCTGGGGCACATGACTTATGAGGAGAGGCTGAGGGAACTGGACTTGTTTAGTCTGAAGAAGAGAAGACTCGGGGGGTAGGGAGGAGAGAGATTTGATAGCAGCCTTCAACTACCTGAAGGGGGGTTCCCAAGAGGATGGAACTCGGCTGTTCTCAGTGGTGGCAGATGACAGAACAAGGAGCAATGGTCTCAAGTTGCAGAGGGCTGGATATTAGGAAACACTATTTCACTAGGAGGGTAGTTAAGCACTGGAATGGGTTACCTAGGGAGGTGGTGGAATCTCCAGCCTTAGAGGTTTTTAAGGCCCAGCTTGACAAAGCCCTGGCTGGGATGATTTAGTTGGGGTTGGTCCTACGTTGAGCAGGGGGTTGGACTAGATGACCTCCTGAGGTCTCTTCCAACCCTAATCTTTTATGATTCTATGACAGGTGCCTTAAACCAGAAAGTCAACAAAGAGACTATCAAAATCCAGACTATTTCATATTTATTTTATCACTGATTTTACTCTTCTGGGTAATTCCCAATGTACAAGTCTCTGTGTTTAATAACAAATAGTTTACAATAGTTGGTTGGGAGGTTGTGTAGCTTGCAGTTCTTCTTTAAGTATTATAAAGTCAGATAAGTTCTTCTTTAAGTATTATAAAGTTGGTAAAACACAATTACTAAAACTGAAAGCAAAGGTGTTCTATGTCCCTGTATGACATTGCTCTGCCTTAATTTCAAGTAGAACATTTTAGATTTTAGGATTAGCAGTTGGTAAATGAAAATGACCTTCATACTGCAAATGGCAAATTGCAAGCACCCTGTATCAATCTATGCTCCCTTACTTGTTAGTTCTTTGATTTCACAAGAAGAAGGAATTGAGGTTTTTCCCAATCTGTACTGAAAAACAACAAAATCTTTAAAACCTCACTGTAAAATATATAATCAGAATTTGAATTGAGCAGGAATGCAGTGGTTTTCAACAGCAGCTCTTCTCTGCTGGTCTCAAAGTTTAAGATTTCATTGTTTTAAAAATTAAGTTTCTAAACTTTAGGATTACAAAACAAATCTCTGGCTGCAGCCTGATATGATACTGAAGCTACAGCCAGACAGATTAAGACAGCTCCTGTGTGAATCTGATGACAATTTAAATAACACTGTTAATTATTTCACTGCTAATCTTTTTAATTGTAGTGTGGAGTTAGAGATTGTTTGTAGAGTATGACCACTTTCCCCCCACATCATCAGTAATTTTATCTTTGTATGTAAGCAATGAAAATGTGGAGGCTCTTAAACCTTTATCTATTTAAACACTAAGCTTGATGGAAAACGTTATGTTATAGAGAGAGTAATTCTTTTCCTTTGTCATGTAATTAATTATTTTATTATATGCATTTTGATGTCTGGTTTATGACATATACTGCAATAATTAGCAAAAGGATGTAAAATGCAAAAATGTGAATAATCATGAAAGCAAATAGTTTACATAGGACAGTAGTGTAGTGTGGATGGTGAATAGTTCTAAAATTATAAAACTTGTACATTCTATTAAAATATGAACAACAGTACAAAGTGAATAAAACACTGGTAAAACATAGCATTTTCACTGTTCTGAGTGATGAGATTATTCGGGATTAACTTCTGCATTGGAAAGATGATTCTTAGTACAGTGTGGGCAAAAAGGAAATAATACACATATTTGTGGCTATGAACACTAACCAAAAAAAAAAAAAATTGTCGGGGCTTATTGTTGCTTAAAAACATGAAGCAATTGTACTAGACATGTCTTCTATTTAGTTTCTTGGGACTAACTTCCCACTTTTCTTTCCTTTTCTTTTTTTTCTCTTTCTTTCTCCTATCCTTTCCTGTACAGAAAGGTCAGAGTTTCTTTTTTTAAGACAAGGATGTGTATAAATACTTACACCTTCATTATCCTCTTTAATTAGTCACAGTGGCTATTAAAAATAACGTCATTTTTATTAAATAGCTTCTATGCAGGTTAGATTTCAATAGCCTAGTTTTCCTCCTTTGCCTAATAAAATACTACTTTTCTTTTTCTAGATCATATAGAGAACAAAATAAGTTCTATAACTTGTTCTTGAATATCCTTGGTCTTTTCTACAAATGATTCACCAGCCAGGGTCAGATCAAGGTGCAGCACAGAGACAGCTCTAGTGGTATTAAAAGATGACCTCCTCATGGCCACATACACAGGTGAGATCTCTATGCTGGATCTCTCTGCAGCCTTTGACACAGTGGACCACAAGGCAATACTACCATACCTACACAACACAGCAGAAGACAGACTAGCATTATAGTGGTTCCATTCGTTCCCCTGCATCAGAGAATGGTGATGGCTAACTGCTCCTTCTCTCCGAAGGCCCTCATCTGTGGGGGCCTGTAGGGATCCATACTATCCTCACTTCTCTTCAATATCTACATGAGACTACTGAGAGACAGACAGACACACACACACCATGGCTGCAGCTTCCAACAATAGGCTGATTAAACTCAACTATACATCTCGCTGTTTCTGAAACCATGAAATCGATGCATAGCCTCCAGCTAGTACAGAATGTGGCTGCCCCACTTCTCCATGGCTCAGGCCCCCATGAGCACACCAGGCCTGCCAGCGCCCAGTCATCTTTTGATGCCAGTTTAAAGCTTTGGTCCTAATTTTCAAAGAAATTAATAAATAAAGCCCCAGTTACATCAAAGACCAAATTTCAATCCCTCAACCTCCATGTCACTGTGCTCCCCTGGGGTAAGTCCAGGAGAAACCAAGAGCTTGAGACAAAGGATTCCTTGCTGAGGGGATCTGGCTAGAGAATAAGCTCCCAGCAGAGATCAGGCAAATCCAAAGTATAACCAGCTTCAGGAAATGTTGCAGGGCCACCATAAATGATTCTCACAGTTTGAAAATCCCTTTTATTCCCAAACTCCTACAAACCCCACTGTTCTCTCCCCCTCCTCGCAAAATCCCCTACTCCAAGTAGAGTTTGGACCCTGAAAGTCCATGAAGTCCATGAAGGGAGTCCATGAAGTCCACTAGGGAGTTCACTATTGCTATTAATTTTATGTGACAGGCACTCAGATACTGTGTGATGGTCACCAGTATAAAAAAAAAACAGATAGATAGATAGATAGATAGATAGATAGGATCTACGAGACAAAATGTTTAGAGACCCATTCCCTATTTGATACATGGGGAAGTTATGTGCAGAACACTCTTCAGCATTAATAGGAATTACCTGAGAAACTCTCCCACAAACTGTACAGCAGTCAAGAGTTATACTTCCATCATGGCATGACTGAAGGGCAGGATGGTCGAGGAGAATTAGCTGAGGGCTGTAGCCTTGATAGATACTTAGTCCCAAATTTTCAAATGACTCCTCTAATTTTGGGTGCCCAACCTGAGAGTCATTGGGCCTGATTTTTTGAAAGGCTGAGGCTTCACACCTCAAGGGGAATGGCTGGTCTTAAGTTGGATTTTGCCTTAACCTCCCTGCTTGCATTTCCCCATCTGTAAAATTGTATAGATACTAATGTCACCAACAATAAACCAAAAGAGACATATACACGTACACTGGGCCGGCTTCTCCACTGTCCCATCTCTTGCGTAGTCATTTACACTTGCACAAAGTGAGTGTGAAATGACTTGGGCCCTAATTCAGCCAGATACTTAAGCATGTGCCTTAAGTCTTTTGAAGTTTAATGGGACTACTCACATGCTTAAAAGTTAGGCATGTGCTTAAGAGGCTTGCTGAATTGCAAGATAGGTGGGAAATACCGTCCACTATCCATGCCATCATCATTAGCTGGATAAGGTCCTGCAATGGCTGCCTCCCCAAGCAGCTACATTTTTAGAAAACAAATTTACTAACTTTTCACTGGTGTCTTTAGGATGGATCTATTAAAATATAAAAAAAGTCAGAACTTCCTAAAGCGCAGAAGGACAATTTTATAGCTGAAGTACAAAGAAAAGGGATCTGAGTTCTAGCCCAGGCTAAACAAACAGGCCAAAATTGTCAACATGTCCACTAAATTTGAATGCCTCAGTTTTTGGCTGCCCAAAATGAGATACCTATGGTCTAGCTGAAAGAGGCACGAAGCACTTGCAACTCTAACTGAGGCAAATGAGTGCTCAGGATGCTCAGGATCCACAGAGAAATCAGGCCTCAGGTATCTCAAACTGAGCACTCAAAACTAGTGGACACTTTTGAAAATGTTGGTCTTTTCTTCTCTGTCTCTTATTTTCCCCATATGGAAAACGGCGAGTCTTACCCATCTCTCACAGGGCTATTGAGTGGTGGATAGCAATTTTGAGACCCGCATACATAAGATAATACAAATAATCATCTTTCCATCAGGCTCCTGCCTCCCACTAAAAACAGACAGTTATAGAACAGGGCCTTCATAAGCTTAAAAATTATTATTTAACAACACAATTTATTAACAAACCTTTATCTAGGTCTGAAAATGTACACAGTGCTTCACAGAATATAGGACAGACAGAGCCACTGCCCTAAAGAACTTACCGTTTTCTCTAAATCAGCCATGCAGTTCAGTAAACATGCTATTGTAAAATGGCTATGCAAAATGCTGTTTGATGGCGTTTTGAGTAATTAAACAGTCTAATGTCAGAGATGGACTCATAAAAGAGCCTTATTTGAGTTATATAGTGTCTCATCAAATACACTCATCCTGCCTTATTAGAATATACATATTCTGAACAGATGCTGAATGAGGTTTCCTCGGCTTATAGCATGATTTGCAACTTACACAGCCTTAATAAGCCTGGTGCCCACTGAACACTTCAGGAATAATAACCACATTGATTAGAAACAGCCAGAAATGTTCTGTTGTAAAATGTTGTTGTCCTCTACAGTGTGTCTGAGAAGGGGCTTATTGATGAATGAGTAAGAACATAATGTGAAGGAACAAGCAAACACTACAGATGGCTCCTTGGGACAATGCATCAGTGTTCCCAATATATCCTAGGAAAGAGAAACTCATTTGTACACACAGAGGATTAAGCTGCCCTAAGGCAGACGAGAGGCAGTGTTTGGTTTCACAGTGGTGTGGTCTACATCTAAAACTTAGGTCGACTTAACTACATTGCTCAAGGCTGTGAAAAATTCTACACCCTGTGCGATGCAATTATCTAGACCTAACCCCCAATACAGACCCAGCTAAACTGACAGAATAATTCTTCCATCAATTTAGCTACTGCCTGTCAAGAAGGTGGATTAACTACAACAATGTAAAAACCCCTTCTGTCCCTGTATTAAGTGTCTACTCTAGTGCAAGTGGAGTAGACGTACCTGAAAAATAGCTAGAATAAAAGAAATTATAGAGTGTAGCTTGCACTACAGACTGCATGTGACAAAAACAAAAGGTGTGATATTTTACTATGCAACCAAAATTACCAGGAGTAAATGGATTCAATATACAGTAATCTCAACTACAGCCGTGGACAAGAGAAAAATTAAATTTTCATTCTACTCTATCCTGTTTCCTAGAGCAGTACACTTACAGCACTGGAGTGATCACACCATTAAGATATCTGGTTCTCTGAAGTCTAGACTGAGCAAGTGTTTTTCCTATTCAAAAGTTGTAGATTTCCAAAGATCATTTGCCTTCCAGAACCCCAAGTCTGTTAAAAATCTTTCTCCCTATACACTTTTGTATGGTGCTAATGTCAAGCCACATCAAAGTCCATAAGAATCCTACACATGTGAATCCAAGTTTAACCAAGAAAAAAAAAGGGCTCAGATTTTTATTATGTGAATTTTATTGGAACATTCCCTTCATGTCCCTACATACAAAAGAGCATCTGGATTCACTTACAGCTACACTGACTCCCACACATCTGCTTTGTTATAGTTACCTTTTCTCACAGGATACCTTCTTTTTTCCCCCCTCCCCTACTTCACCTTTGGATACATGATGACGAAGATCAAAAGCTCAGGCTTCAGATGCTCTAAGATAAAGACATTAGTTATCAGTTATGCTTTGAAGTTGCTTATATATTTCCCCTAATTTGTTCTAAAATCAATAACACCAATTTAAATTCTCTGATTTTAAAGTGTCTACAGTAGAAACTATATACAGTTTTGCTCACAATTAGTTATGCAACAGTGCTAGAGTTATAGGATTGTGTGAGGTGTAACTGATGGTATGTTCTTATTTTAATGTGTGTGTATATTTACAGCACACAATTTGTCCAAGAGCCATGTTTCACTTGAACAGACATAATCTAAGGTACAACGTAGTTTCCTAGCAACATAACCAGAAACATTAAAATAAACTTTGGATCTGCAAGGTTCACGTTTATTACATAAACTGCTTAACAGGCTGCATGACTGAAAGCAGTACATGATTGAAAGTCTGACCCTAAATGGTGCTCAGTGTTTGCAGCAACTACTAAGCATCCTTAACTCCAGCTGAAGTCAATGGGATTAACAGTTCTCAGCGCTTAGCAATATAAGGTTCTAATTTTGTCAAAATCTTAATTTTAATGAAGGAAGTTTTACCAGTTGCCATACTATGGAGTGAGGCATTTTTATACTGAACAATCTGTAAATTCAGACTTTCTGCAAAGCTTTCAAGAGTAGATCTTAAGGTTTTTACTATAAAGGCTTAATCCTGCTCCAGTTGAAGATAATGATAAAGCTTCCATTGACTTTAATGGAAATTAGATTGGGCATTATATACATATAGTGATGAACCACAAAGACTGATAAAGATGTACGGGCCTTCGTGTAGGACAAAACATTTTGGGTGACAAAGTTTCAGGTATTTCTAAAAGGAGTGTGGCACAAAAGAAAGGAAATAAAAGACATAGGTACTGAGCTGATGTATTGCCTACAACTGAGAGAGTTATTACTAAGGTGAACATACAAAACTGTCCTATTTTTGATTCCTCAGAGCAGGTGACAAGGATTAATTACTGTGTATTTGTGTCAGGGTCTTAGGCACTTCACAGATTCAGCGATAGACATTGGCAGGATTTCCAGTGCAGAATCTCAACCATTTTTTGAGTCTGACTAACAGCAGGTATCAGGAAAGGCAGTAAAGAAAAGTATAAATGGACATGAGTGAGCAGGGCCAAACTTCAACATGAAAAGCTTGTACATGGCGGGAATTAGGATTAATATAAGAGACGGCAAAAATAAACAGAAGTGATCAGAAATATTTCTAATGTACCCTATTATTTAATAATCAAACCACTGGCATTTAAAAATACATGGGATGAATTCAATGCAGTAGAAATGAACATAGGAACATTAAGGCCCAGGGCAGAAGAACTGCATTCTCATTCAAGATACTTCCCTTACCAAAGTGCTGATTGACCAGTAAAGGTACTACTCATTAGTTCAGGCCAGAATTTGCATGTTACCATTCCAAGTTTTCTTGATGTACGGAAGTACCCCATCTAAGAGTTGTAAGTGAAAGCTGAATAGGAAAAGCAGCGTATTGCTCTGCTTGTAAATTATTTTAATTTCTGGAGTGAACTTACAGAGCAAGGCTGAAGCTTGTGATGGCAGAGTGGACTTAGATACGGCATATTATTCTCTTGAGAGATATACTAGCTGTTCCTTCTTCTAGCTCCTCTGATGGGCTGAGGGAGGAGCTAGAAGTAGGAGCAGTGTTGTACATGGTCTGTGCCATTCCTTTTGAAACTGGGTTTCCCAATGTACCTCATCATTTAATAAACTTTAATAATCAAATAATTTAATAATCAAACCACTGGGAGAAATGTAGGGCAGATGCTACTTTGCATAGCTGCAAACATTGTAGTATACCACTGGGGTGAAGCACAAATACAAATGCTAGTTTGTTCCTGTCACAAAGCATTACTAAGACATAATTATTTTCTACAGAGCATTGATTGATAAAAGAGAAGATTATAAAATAAATTAAATTGTAGATTTAATGTCAACGATAGTGCAACTGAATTTTTCTGTAAATAAGCTAATTTAACCGTGCAAATTAGGCATAAGTATAGAAGAACTGATATTGACCTCTAGGGAAATTTTAAGATTAAGAGAGAAAAATGATATAAACCATGATGAAAGCCCTTTTTAAAGTCACTACCCTCTGAAATCATAGATTATTTACTATGATGCACAAAGGAGTTTGTTAAAAATGAATGATTGCTCTCTTAAATTTGAGCCTTTTCAAATAAACAACTTAACCTCCTCCCTGTCAAATATAGGGTACCTTTAACCTTCAACAATAAAAACTTTCTACATGGACATAACGTTGAACTGGGGACAAAAAACCCCACACATGTTATGTTCCCCCTACCCCAATAGTGTTGGAGTGAGAAGGGTAGTGAAACCCTGGAATGGGTTACCTAGGGAGGTGGTGGAATCTCCTTCCTTAGAGGTTTTTAAGGTCAGACTTGACAAAGCCCTGGCTGGGATGATTTAGTTGGGGATTGCTCCTGCTTTGAGCAGAGGGTTGGACTAGATGACCTCATGAGGTCCCTTCCAACCCTGATATTCTATGATTTGATAGGCTAGTGCATGCAGCCACAATATCCCAGAATGGCTCGCAGAATGTTGCGATTGACAAAATGTGAAATGCTAAGAGTAGCAAATTAAATTGTCATAAAACATTCATTTTACATGATTAGAGAAACCAGTCATTAGAACTTTTCTTTTGCCACTAGTTCTAACTGCTCTCTGCCAACTTCATTCCACAGCAATTATTGCCAGCAAAGATAAAATTGGCATTCTTTTCATGTCTACTTTAAAACCTGTTCTGTAATCTGTCAACTAATCAGGTCTCAAATTATTAGAGGATAAGTGCATTTTCCCATGTAGTCAATCTATATTCACACTACACTCCAATCACTAAATACTGTACTGTAGAAATGTGTTCATCCTATAATAAAACTAATCACACAAATGCATTCATCCTATATTAAACTAGCTGTATCTTTCCAGAGCTGAAGTCTTGACTAAAAATATTGACCTGAGAAGCTTGACTTCGGGGGATGAAAACATGGTGATGCCCTACTTAAATTCCACCAGCTATCCAAGAATAGCTGGATACTGTTGCTGATAACATGATTAGCAGTGAAATAATAATGCCAACATTTTAAATTGTCCCTATAATGCTTCAGAGTTTTGCTTGCCCCATTTGCCACTTATAGGTAAGGACAGGAAGCATGGCCCAGTAGTCAGGGTGCTAACCTGTGATTCAGGAGATCTCAGGAGTTCTGCTAAAACTTCCTTATGGAGTTATATGCCCAAATACCGTTCAAGATCTTAGAGGATTCCTTATCCGTAAAATGGGGTTAATAGTATTTCTTTACCTAACAGGGTTATTGTAAGGATAAATACATTAAAGATTGTGAGGTATGCAGATTCTATAGTAATGGGGGAATCTAAGTAGCTAAGGTTGATAGATGGTTCTTGCTTCTTGAACTCTCTCTTTGTGTTGGGCTTCCCCCACACCAACTAACATAGCTACACAAAGATTCAGCATTGTTCTCCTTGAAAGCAATGATTCTATTAGGGACAGTGGTTGAAAAAAGGGAAGGTGGAGTCTTTATATTTGCATGCAGTTAGGCTAAAGGATAGGAAAGGGATCAAGATCGAGACACTAAAATAATAATCCATCTATCTCCATTGCAGGATTTTTCCCTATGCTACATTTACTATAGTTTTAAAAGTCCAATCTATTTACTTGTTTGTTTGTTTGTATTAGCTTGGAGCCCCAGTCATGGACCAAGACATTTGTATCTAGTTTTAAATATCCCAAACGCTGTGATATACATCACTTCCCTGGAGAGACAATTTCACAGCCTAAGAGATCTCAGCCAAAGAGTGAAGATTTTCCTGTTTTCAGCCTAAATTTTACTATCTTAATTTTATCTCATCACGGCTAGTTGAACTTCCTGCAACCACCTTAAATAATTCCTTTGCTTTATATATTTCTGATCGTGAAGTGCCAGGAAGTGAATGAAATTTTCCAAGTGCAATTGCACTAGAATCTTTATAGGAAGAAATTATTGCCTTTCGTGCCTCTACATAAGCATCCCAAACTATATTGGCTCTTTTTTTCCATCATCTGATTACAAATTAATTTCTAATTTCATGTTTAAATAATGTGGGTGGCAAAATATTCATTTACACTGCATGTGGATAAGGTACTCCTTTAGTACTTCAAACCTGGGAGTGTGTCTCACTCTATACCTCTACACTTCTGGTGCTATATAAATAAAATGAATATAACAGTTAATAAATGCTCCTCTTTCTCTTCTTCTTTGCACAAGTGTAGTGCAATGTTGTAAAAGACTCCATCTTTTTTTTAAAAAAATGGTGTAGGGCTTTTTATTCATGTGTGGCATACAAATTAAAAGAAACGAGTATAAGTACTGGTTATATGAATGGGAAAAAACACAAAGTACATATTTCTGTAATTAGTAATTGATATGATAAGGGGGACCACGATAGCTCAGGGAGTGTGTTGTGGGACTATTCACTTCCAGGGTCCCAATTCAAGTCTGGCCTGGATCAGCACAGATCAAATGTTATTTGCTGCTGGCCTTTTGATACAAATTGGTGGTCTCAGTTGATTTCTAAGGAGATAGGGGTCCTCATCACAAAACCATCACCACAGTTCATGAAGATGCCAAGGGCTAAACACAGATACAAATTAAGCTGTCACTAGCCCTGGAAATGGTCCTTTCATGTCCAGGTTCAGGACCAGTGGAAGGTAAGTATGGGGGGGTGTCTGAATTATTGCTGCCTGCGTTGTACATGCTTTGTGAATAAATAGAGTACTTCAACCTGAAAAGGTATGAAGCCAGCAACTTTCACCAGTATAAAAGTCACTAAAGCAAATATGACAACTGATAGCTTTCCCTAAAATACATACGTATTGGGCCTGATTTTCAATGAGACCTTAACCAAACTTCCACATGTACATGTGCAACTTTGCCGATGCACTTTTCGTACAGTGTCACCTATGTGCACACAAGTAAGAGATGCCATCACCTGCCCACTCACATGATCAAATGTACACTTGCAAAACCCATTAGTAATGTACACAAACGATACATCAGATCATTTGAGCCTGGCAATAGGCACAAAAAGTACATTTGTAGCGGTCTTTCGCCACTGACAGCTAAGCCACCTTTTTTAAGATTCAAGTGCTTTGTTTCCATTTGGTTAACAAATTTCAGTCAAACACAAGGACATAGTAACTCCAACATTTTTAGGGATAAAACCATCAGAAATGTTGAGCTTACAGGAAGGGAGGGGGGAAATCAATGAACAATTAAAATTCCATTCACTAAAGTTTCTGTATGACATGGAGTACCCATTTACAGTTGTTGATACACCGATCTAGAGGAAATTTGCATAAATTTGGATCTTGTTTCAAAGAAATGTTAGCCTGTTATTTAAGATCATGACACACCTCATATTCAGCTCAAGAACAGCCACAGAGCTTTTCATACCAAAAATACACTTAGAAAGGCTTTGTTATATTTTGTTTTCTGATGTATTTGTTTTCTTATTGATCTCACTAGCACTTCAGGCAATAAATAACATGGAAATTCATATCCAGATATATAAATAGAAACAAAATGAAGAAGGTATAATGGGCTACATTTTCATGGCTCACACAATGAGCAAGCCATGCAAAATGTGAAAAGCGGACAAAAAATAATCTGTTTTTACACCACAAACTGGTATTAAAATGTGCATATTAGATAAAAGCTTGTGCCCATATATTTGGGAGGCCTGGATACCATATGCATGCAAGTACATTCCTATTTAGGCAGCTGGCTGTGAGGCATACAGAAGATACAAAATGCAGGGTACCCATGCACTGAGTACAGCTTTAAAAAATAGGTCCAGTATTATATTTAGACATTTTCAAAATCACTTTTCATAGGACTATGTCAAAGATCTGGTTCTTTATTATTCTCTTACTCTTTTTGCTGAATGGGATTTGTGATAGATAACAGGTTTTTCCAATGTCTCACCCAAGTAAAAATGCTAAAGGGTTTCTTCTAATCTACTAAATCTTGTAGAGGGCCGATCTATCCAAGAAAAGATCACAGGGTTTTAACCCACCTCTATTTTTCTAAACTGCCATTTTCATTCTCTTAATAACCCTTTCTCCTCCTCCAATAGTTATGTATGCTGAATATGGACCAATACAAAGTCCTCTCACTAAATTAATTACTTCCTAAGAACTATAATGGTTCCACAGCCAGTGGATTGTGGAAGCAAATTGGGTAGAAATGGAGATTCATGACTGATACTTTCTTCAAAGTATGTTGTCTATGATGCTCTTAGTTTTAGCTGGTCAGAGATAACGAAATGCTAAAAGAACTCCCAAATCCAGGTCTCCTAGACAATACCATTTTGCATAAACACCAGCCAAGCCTTTGGACTGGTCACACGGAGTTTATCCTTGTTAACAAATTCTAGTGCATCTCCAATTACATAGCATTGCTTTGGTCCTTGTCTAAATTTTAGGTCATGGAATTATTATTTGTAGGAATACTCCTACAAAGTGCTAAACGATTTCCACCCCCACTGACCTCAGAGTTAAAGGAACTGAATACAACATCAGAAATATTCATCATAATGCAGGATTGGACCTTATGTAAGAGACATTAATTACAAAACTTCCACTGACAATGATTGAGCACAAAATGCTTTTCTTGCTTCCATTTCTCTTTAACTCACAGGATTGGCATATTCTATAAACATTTTCAATCCATTGTAATTCTTTTTGTGCAATTATAAATATTTTAATGTATGACATCAGTATGGCGTGTTTTCATTGTGCTTAGAGCTCTTCAGTTAGGATGGGGCCTGTGTTCTTCCTCATTGCCTTTGGTACTTTATACTTGGCAACCAACTTTGTTCTGTATCAACATATTCCTTTTTCTTCCAGTGGGAAGAAAGCAATATGCAATTATTTTTATTTATTGTTCTTGATAATTGGCTTCATTTTCAGTCAGAATAGATCTGATTATCATGGAAAAAGAAATAAAACACAGAAAAAAAAACCATTAAGGAATTTTTATCTCCAAGTTAGAAGGGCAGTGAAAATAACCAGAAGGATGACATAAGTGGTAATTTTAATCTGAAGGCTAAAATCCTCACTTAAATGTCTCTTGAAAATGATACTGCTCACAATTGCAAGTATTTATATCCCTTTATTCCTGAACTTTTCACTTATTACAGAGGCTAATTTATAGTAAGTAAAAGCATAAAATTTACAATATTTCCACAGCTTAGAGGCTCGATTCTGCTTCCAACAAAGCCAGTGACAAAACACCCATTCACTTCAGTAGGAGCAGGATGTGGCTCCAAATTCCAATTCAATTGAGGCTGGACTGTGCCTTGAGCAATAGGTGGTACATACACTGCACCCAACTAGCAGCAGCACTGGAAAGCATTACGCTGGCTGAGACACAACTCCTTCCCTACTTCCCTTTGCTCCATTGAGGGGGAGTAATAAAGGGCAGTAATTTTGCTACTGACCTATGCTAACAGCAAGTTACAGCTCCCATCCTGCTATTTCGGATATACTGGCAAGCACGAGAAATGCAGAGTCTTTGCCCATTCCTTGCCCTGCCTGCTCTCCACATCCTTATTCTGGGGAGATGGATAGCAGCCCCTACTTAATCCTGTGTGCCCAGAGCCTCGTTCTCACTCCCCTGTGCAAGCATGTAGCTCAAGTCGCTATTTAGTCCCTTATTACTGGAGTTTCTCAATCAAGTAGGAGTTTAAGCAATCACATTGTTGTTTAGTAACCATGTGAAGTACTAGCAATAGGTACTTTCCAAGCTTTCTGTACCAGTAATCACACATGCATATATAAATTACAAATATAACTGACTAGAAACTACGCCAAATGTATTAAGTAGCTGGGGATAAAATGAGAGAACAGCAAACACTTACTATGTATTTCAGGGTTGGAAATTCATACTTGGGTATATCCAACTGCAAGTATTAGTCCACAACTTCTGATTGCTCATTTGTGGTCAACAAATACTGCAGTGGTAATCCATATTATTAGTCAAAGCAGACACTGAAATGACCAAACTGATGACATAAAGAGATATGTTAACTAGAATGAGAGAGTACAGACTACCAAAGCTATGTGGAGTAAGAATGCAAGCCCCGTTATGAACCAGTAAGTCAAGAGTAGCTTTTGTTTTGAAGCAAACTAATTAAAGGGACATAAATCTGTCCTCAGTTCTCTCTCTAGGCAAGTGCCTTTTAAATAGAGATAAATGTGTTAATTAACACAGCGAGATGTTTTACGAGGAGTCCTAGCAATAGAATTATACAGGTTGACAGTGAACTCAAAGAGAAAGATTGTACCATGACTAGTATCCTGTGTAACTCCATTGATTTTAATCAGTTATATGAGATGTAAACCAGGGCAGAATTTGTCACATAAGATACAAGAAATAAACACATAAAAATGGTTGAGGGATTTTGGATTTTGTTTTGTTTTGTTTTTTGGGGGTAAAGGTAGGATAGTCTTGTGGTTAAGACATTGGTCTAGATCTTAGAAGATGTGGGTTGAGTTCCGGGCTCTGCCACCTACTTTCTATGTGATCTTGGGTAAGTCACTTTTGTTACTCTAAGATTTATGCATGTGAGTAGTTCCACTAAAGTCAAGTTAAGCATGATGTGGAAGGATTGGGGCCTTAATTTTTCTGTATCTCCATTTTCTGCACCACATCCTCAAATATACTATGTTTACACTCAGAGCAGTTAAGCAGAGTGGTCATTGGGGTGCTACCCCAATCCTGGACTGATCAGGGGCCTAAATGGCCCCCAGAGTAACATAGAGCAGCTTAAGGGACTACTGTAAATAACACAAGGTATGCTCTGTCCCATCCCCTCTGACCCATAATGAAGTGGACAGGGAAGCAAGTGGCACAGATTCAGTCTAACCCATCTGAGGATTGCCCTCTGCCATAAGGAATGCTCAGGTACTCCTTTAGGGCTGCTTTACAGCTGCTTTGTGCAGCTGAAACAGCACCAAGTAGCCAAAGCTGGAGATAAGGCTCTGGCCCTCCATCTGTAAAAAGGAGATAACATTTCTGTTATCTTCCCTACCTCACAGAGGTGTTGTCAGGCTAAATTCTTTGTATATGAGGTGCTCAGATACTACTGTAATGAGGCCTGTAAAAGTGACTTGAGAGACAAAAGCTTGCACTGAATTCTCTAAGACAATCAATGATACCTCTTCAGATAAAGCAAAACTATATTTCAATTTTATTTGGGGTTAAAATGTTTTTAAATTTTAATACACAATGTTAAATCTACTAATACAGTATATCCTATTTGTGCATTAGCATGAAAAGACAATCACATTTATATAAAACCCAAGGTTGCCTATTATGTACCTATCTGCCTTTAAAAAAAATATACAAACACACAGAGAAAGGAAGAAAAACTATGCTCCTAAGGGATATCAGTACTGCATAAAAAGTTTAACAGAAACTAATAAGGATACTACAATCAAAGTCTCCAATGACATTGTAACTTACACAACAGTTCACATCTTTAAAGTATGGTACAAACACTGACCCCCATACAGCTGAGTCCTCTGAGAAAGTATTGTCCCTATTTTTACACAAGTATTAAGGCCCCAATTTTTTTTAAATGGCATCAAATTTTGGTTGCTTTAGGTGTTTTTTTAGACAGCTTAGGACAGTATTGACGTGCAATGCAGACTGAACTCAATGGAAGCTGCAGGTGAAAAACACCTCTGACGATCAGGCCACTGAATATGGAGTTAGGAGTCTAAAAGGCATTGTGGGTAAAATACTGGCACCACTGAAGTCAGCAGGAAAATTGCTATTGACTTCAATCAAGACAGGATTTCACCCTCAGCTTTGACAATGTTGGCCATGCTAAACATAAAATCCAAAATAAGAGGCTTTTTAAGTTCCAAAAAAACCATGCAAGAAAAAAAGCAGATAGACAGCTAGGCGGATGAGCTACATTGATAAAATTTAATCCTTTTATCCTGGATTTTAAAAGGATTCCATGGTTTATTCTGTCTGTGCTTTGATCAACATTTATCACAAATAAGCCTAGAATAATACATAAATGACAGGCTGTTCGGAAAAATATACAGAGCAGTCCCTTTATTATTACTTTCAATTAGGGTGTTCAGATTCTAACTCAATTCCTTTATCTGTCAGAGACAGATGAGCCTTCTGGTTGGGGATTTTTTAAAAGTATAAAAACCAATTACTCTCCTTCACTGAAGGTAAATTCAATTTCTGTTTTGATGCTCTGTTGTGCATCTCAGAGTAGTGCCTTCAAATTATGACTAGTGCACAGTATTTTCACTCACTCAAACAAAAGAGAAAATATATTTGTAAACTGGTTACTACTGGAATAATAGCATGAGCACAGTCTTAATAATTCACTCATCCAGTAGCAAAGTGAAAAAAATTGCCTGGTTAATCGGGAGGGCTAAATCTAAACTATCAATTTCTGTCGTATTTAAGTTTCCATTGTTTTAAGTTTCCAGCTGTGACACTGCCTTGATAATGTGAACCAATGAAACGCTGTCTTTCTGAGTCTGCAAACAAATGACACTAGTGCTGCTGCCATGGTTTATAACTTTTTGAAGCAGCAGCAGCCTGAAATCACTAAGACTGGTCATTTTCCCACTGCCATTAAAAATTCCCTGGGAATCAGAAAGACTGACAAGAATCAGATCAGTTTCACTCTGCTTGGGAAAACTCTGAGCCTTAGCAGAGATGAACACTAAAGCTGTTAGTAAGGGAGGACGGTATACAACATGGAATTGGGATAATCTCTTTTGTAAAATGGTGCACGTCTCACTGCATAAGTGGTCTCAGTTCAGGTCAAAGAGCACATGTCCACAGTTCAAACCAATTAGCACTTTGCTGGCAGTCTTAGGAGAGAATCTAAAGATCAGCATGAAATCTGAATTACCCTCACAGTCCCATCTAGGGGCGAGGTCCATTAATGGGACAGTGTGCAAAAGTTTGTAATGCCACTGCCCTGCTGTATACGTTCTGTGGATAAAAAACAGAGGGCTTCAATCTCCAGGGTTATCAATCTGTCACATTTAATAAGGACTAAAAATCACTTCATTTTTTAAAACCAAACCACCAAACATATAGTTTGTCATTTTTTTAAAAAATGAAGCAGATTTTTTGTTGAATAGTACAAGGGCAACCTGGATTTTTCCCATTTTCTTTTCCTCAGGCTCAATCATGCTCACATCACACTATCTAGTCTGGTATCTTCTAAAAATCATGGCAGGACATGTGTGTTCAAGCTTAGTAGATAGATGCACAAGCTCCAAACAGATGTCCATCTGTGTATCTAAGAGTAGAACTGAGACCTAATGTGAGGTAAATTTGTCTGCGCTATAATATACTGTTCCACTAAAACACAGCAAACTGCTTAGGTTAGATGCTGAATGGAAAAAATGCACCACTGAGTTTAGCTATTAAATTAATTTCATTATTGTTAAAAAACAGAAAAGAAAAATATACTTAAGTTTCATACGTAAACAAACATTTCATTTTGGAGAGATTCATGGATCACATACAGTACAATATGTTTTCTTATTATTATTATTATTGTTTGTAGTTTCCAGTTTAGGATTTATCCAATTATATATCTATTGTGTGACAGGCCTGGCATGAGAGATTCCATTTACAGGAAACATTTCTGAGATCACAGGCCCTGCAGGCTAAATGCAAACACTGGAGCAGATGGTAACTGATCCAGTAAAGCTGTACCTTGGGGTGCTGGAAGGGGGAAAAGACTTGGAAAGTAAAGTCTGCTAACAACATAACTTCATATTATTACAAACACAACTTCATCAGTCCAGCATGCAGATACGGACCTAATTACAAAACAACTCCTACCACTTCTGTTGACTCATTTTCAGCATAAAGCAGGGAATGGGCAAGAGAAGTCGGTTGTATTGTAAAACAATTCTTTACCAGTCTGCTAAATATAATGTTACGGAAAAAAATTTAAATTATAATTAATTATTGGATTGAGCCAACACCTAGAGGCCTCAACCAATATCTGAATACTGACATCTTTTCACATAATCATTCCCAGTCCCTCCTTTTGGTACTGTTGTAGGCTTTTGAGACTAGCACTCTAAGTTCCCTCTCTATCTTAACAATAAACCTCTGTGCTGGGGCCTGGTACACCAATGCTACTATTCAGCTGTATGCCCTCTAATCTGTAACGTATCTTGTGTTTTTAGCAGCTCAGGCTGAGGCCAGCTCTATACAAGAAAAAGTTTGCTAGCAGAGCTATACCAGCAAAGCTTCCTAGCGTAGATGCAGGTTATATCCTTTTGCTGATATAGCTTATACTACCAGTTTCCCAAGTGAAATGAGCTATATCCTCAAAAGCATTTTTCCCCAGTATAACAGCATCTACACTAAGAGTTTTGCCAGTATAAAAAAAGAAAAAAACACCCCTGAGTGATACTACTATATCAGCAAAAATTTCTAGCATAGACCTAAACATTAAGCTCTTCAGGGCAGGGACTGTCTCTACCTGTATGTTTTTATGGTACTTAATACAATAGGCTACCAATCTTGACCGGGGACTGTATACACTAGAGCAGTGGTACACAAACTTTTCCTGTTACATGCCCCCTTACCAGTAACCTTGTGCCCCCCTCCATTACTGCACAGTTGGCTCAGCAGAGGAGCTTGGGCTGACCGTGGAGCTAGGGGCAGAACTGGGGATAGGGCAGGAGCTGGGGCTAGAGGCAGAGCTGGCCTGGGGGTGGGGAGGAAAAGAGGGCAGCACTGGGCTGGAGACGGAGCAGGGGGCCGAATGGAGCTGTTGCTGGAGCAGGGGGCAGAGGGGGAACTGCAGCTGGGGGTGGAACTAGGCTGGGGCAGAGCGGGGCTGAGTGGCGCTCCCTCCCCACCCCCCGTTTCTCTGCGGCCCCATGGGGGGCACTCCCCACAGTTTGGGGACCACTGCATTAGAGCAGTGGTTTTCAAACTTTTTTTCTGGCAACCCAGTTGAAGAAAATAGTTGATGCCCACGACACAACGGAACTGGGGATGAGGGGTTTGGGGTGTATGAGGGGCTCAGGGCTAGGGCAGAGGGTTGGGGTTCAGGGGTGAGGGCTTCGGGGTGGGGCCGGGAATGAGTGGTTCAGGATGTGGGAGGGGGCTCTGGGCTGGGGCAGGAGGTTGGTGTGCAGGAGGGGGTCAGGGCTCTGGGCTGGGTACGCAGGATCGGGGTGGGGCCAGGGATGAGGGGTTTGGGGTGCAGGAAGGGGCTCCAGGTTTGGGTGGGGGACTCAAGGCTGGGGCAGGGGATTGGGGCGCAGGCTTACCTCCCGGTCAGCAGTGCAACTGGGGTGCAGAGGCAGGCTTCCTGCCTGTCCTGGCACGGCGGACCATGCTGCACCCCGGAAGCGGCCAGCATTAGATCCAGCTCCTGGGCAGAGGTGCACAAGTAGCGATGCTGACCAGAGCCACCATGACCCAGTCCCTTCCATTCTGCGACCCAGTTCTGGGTCACGACCCATGGTTTGAAAACCACTGCACTGGAGAACCATAAATAATAAGTAATAATAATGGTGAGTTAGGGTATATACGCAAGTGAGGGGAACACAGGAAGAACCGGGTGAAAAAGTAAGGTTTTAAACTGGCAAACTTGTACAAGCTTGAGATGCACTCGGTTTTATTAAACTCAATTCATGGTTTTAAAATTTGGTAGTGGTTACATCATTTCATAAGTCAATCAGTGCGAAATACTATTCAGGCCACTTTACATTCTTTATTTACTGGAAAAGTATAGGTCCTAAAGGTCCACTCAATCCCATTTTTTCTATTGTGTTGTCTTTATTGAGCATCTACATAATTTTTAAAAGGCAAGAATCATATTGACTTTTTGGCCATTTATAGAGAAAAATAAACCTTGATGTGTACTAAAGGCCCAGCTGCACTGGGAGCTGTTAATGTGAACCCTTGTGCCCCCTGCAGAGTTCTGTCAGAGTCAGGAGGCACCTCCACATGGGTTGGGATTTAAATCAGCCACAATTGCTATGATTTAATAACATTTAGCAGCTCTGTAATTTTGCTGTAGACATCAGGTATTACTGCTGAAACTGTTACCTTAATTTCGGCAAGAATATTTAGCTATTTCTTTTGTTTCTAGGACTTCTAAATTCAGGACTAGTGGACTCAACAGCATTCCTGTAAACTGCAAATTAAATACTACCTTTAAATTCCATTTTGAGCTCAGTGAAGCTTTTAAAAATGCACCAAAATTTTATGGTCAGAATTTCTAAATTCACATATTTACAATCTTGGGATAACTTATAATAAACTACAGCTTCCTAATAAAACTTCAGACACCGCACTCTTATGCCTTTAACACATTTTAATGCTTTTCCCACAAAGCACACAATCATGGCCTGAAAAACTCCAGGTGTCAAAATAAATGACACTTCAGCATTCTAAAAATCACAAGCCAAAAAAAAAAAAAAATCCCTGAAAAGGTGCCCTGCTGTCTCCAGCTGTTTTGTCACCATGATGTTAAACAGCACGTTGATCACCTTTGACTTCATTCCAAATTTCACGCAAAGCACAAAGGCCAACTTCATGACCAGTAAAAGCAGCAATAACTCCACTTAAATCAAAAATCCATTATTATTATTATTATTTGCATTACAGAAGTGCCTAGAAATTTTAGCAGAGATTGGTGTGTCATTGCACTAGACGCTCTGTATACACCAGTAGTGAATCTGGCCCTAACAGTACATGTTTTCTATTCTTCCAACATTCAAATGAACCTCCCTGTACATTATGCATAATTAATTTTGATCAAAAATTCATTCATTTCAATGGAATTGTGTTTATTCCATACTGTTGAACCAAACTCCAGGAGAAATTACTACTTACTAAATGCACTTTATTTTCCAGCTTTTAAAATGTTTCATAGTACATTTAATATAAATGTTAATTGTAACAGATAGGACCCTTTTAGAGAATGGATTGCCTTGTTTTTGTTGGTTGCAAGAATGGATTGCCTTGTTTTTGTTGTTTCTATCAATATATTTCACAACTAGTGTTTTGGCTGTATATTACTGGTAGGTGAAATTTAAAGGGGTAGTTTTGTCAAGTATCTAGAAGTCCGTACACTCACTGATCATTCGTTTTGCCCCCCCTATAGATACACGTGAATGCCAAGTTCTTGGCTCAGGGTTATTTATTTATTTACAGAAATATATGAAAGATTGCAAATATAATATCATACTGAATTCACAAAGGAGGTAAGAAGGGAAACAGCCAGGTCAAGTTTTGTACCTCCACAATTTATTCAAATCTATGTCAATCACTCACTTACAATGAATTTTAACTCTGTGGAGAGTGTGAAGGATAACAAAGCAGCCATTTGTTATCAAGAAGGATCAGGAAACAGGTAACAGACAAAGCAAGTGTTTTTCCTCAAAGGTCTCATTTTAAATTAATTTTAATTTTTATACTAAGTACCAGATCGATCTGAAAATCCCCGTAATATTCAGTATTTCTCCTTAGGTTATATGCTGGAAATTTGAGGAAAAAGCACTATTATTCATGCCAAACAAACATTTATTCTAAATTCTGATATGCCAACATTTGTTTTTGTCTTGAATTGGGACAAAAAGTTGAATTATTATTGCAGAACAAAACATTTTGAAAACTTTGAATTTGGAAACGGCAAAACATTTTGTTTTAGCATTTTAGACTGAAATGAAACATTTTGACTTGAAATTTTTGAATTGTTTTATTTTGGTTTGTCTGTTTGTCAGTTCCTCAGTTTCCTCTTCTGTACAGTAACCGTTACCACCCTCCTGCCTCACATGGATGTACGATGATTAATTAGTGTTTGAAATATTGAACATGACAAGAATTATCATCCGTGGATAAAATTTCCAAAAGCAGCTGAGTGTCCCATTTTCAAAAGTGACTTAAGCTATCAGGAGCCTCACACATTAAAAGTCAGTGAGACAGACACCTAAAATCACTTTTGAAAATGAGACACTGAGATGCTTTTGAAAATTTTACTTGGGGATAATAATTCTTCATACTTCTCATTTTTAACGTTTCAAAGAGCTTTCCAAACACTAATTAATCAATCATCCTAACATGCAAGTGAGGGAGGGAGGTAACTATTACTCCCATGGAGCAGAAGAAGAAACTGAGGGAAAAGCGGTAAGTAACTTGCCTAAGGTCAAACAGTAAGTCAGTGTTGGGACAGGATTGCACAGTTTCCATTCCTGTGGTCAACTCACCTCATCAGTGTAAGTCAGCCGAGGTATATGGTGTAAACTCCTGAATGAAAAGTCAAGTGAAAGTGATAGAGCCAATAATAAACAGGCAAGTAACCTAATCTGAATAGCTTGCAAATCAAAGAGAAAAGAAGCAATAAGCCTACTGAGGCGGCCATTGCCATAATCACACTGTGAATTATCTAGAGTATTTGCAGTAGACAGATAAAAATTATTTTGGAAATATAGGGCCAGATTCAGATACTTTTACTCAGGCAGAGTAGTTATTCTTCAAACAACACAATCGACTCCAGGAATACTACTTACCCTGAAACACCCTGTGGCTAACAGGGCTCTGGCCAGGCGGGCCAGGCTCATTAGCCTGGGCAACTAGTCTATGAGAAGGTCACTCCAAAAATAAACCTGGAGCCAGCAAGTCTTTCAGTTGTCTCAGTTCACCTTGCTACTGGAAATGGCCTTGTTGGCCGAAAGCGTGTGAAAGTTGGTGCGCAACTGCTGGTCTAGTTTAAGCAAATTCTCAGGCAGTCTTCGACAAGCCAAGAAGTGCCACAGCAGTGGGGGGAAATGGTGAAAGTGACAGGCGATGGACACTGCTGGGAGTCATAGTTGTGAACCTGCGAGCAGGCAGGTCATGATTTTGGTTGCTCTGCATCTTGATCAGCTAGGCTGCTGTATTCAGGAACAGTACAGCTGACCTCAATCCAAGGAGGGGGCTAAACAAGGTGCCCTAAAAATCCCCCAAATCCCAAGAAGCTCATCCTAAGAAGCCCTGACCAGCTTACCGTGGCCATCCCATCACGTGGTCAAATTCAAACAAGTCTTGAAAAGTTTATTTTTATCTCTGTGTTGTAATGTGGAATGTTCTTACAATCCTTGATCATCCAAACGAAACTGATCTGCCTGCCAGGTGGACTGCTCTGGTTGTTCAAGAGCTTGAAAGATATCGTATTGACATTGTGGTGCTAGAGTGAGATGAAACTTGCTGAAGAGGTCCAAATCACTGTGCCCTGATGGTGCGCTCTGAAGCAGCGGTATAAGACCTCACAAACAGCTTTGCTGCAGCGGCTCATAACTTTGGCCTCACCATCAGCAAATGAAAACAAAGGTTATGTACCAGACAGCTTCTCAACAACCTTACCAAGACCCGTCAATACGCTTGGAAAGTACCACGTTCCAAGCTATCAAACAGTTTACTTATCTTGGCAGCATGTTGAACAATGAAGCAATAATCAACTATGAAGTGGATGCATAAATTAAGAAAGCCAGCACCGAATATGGTCTTCTCCATCACTGAATCTGGAAGCAACATGGACTCTATCTGCAGGCAAATATCAAAGTCTGTAATGTAGTCGTCCTCACAACATTGCTCTACGGGTGTGAAACATGGTCCTGTTATCAACAGCACATTAAAAAGCTTGACAGTTTCTATTTGCGACAAATATGATGATTGCTGGGCATCAAATGGCAGGAATGGGCTTCCAATACAGAAGTCTTGGTGAAAGCTGGTTCAGTCGGCATCAAGGCTCATTTGATCTGCACCTAATTGAGATAGCCTGACTATGTAATTCATATGCCTGAGATCCGTTTATCAAAACAAGTCATATTCCAAAGTAAGCTCCAGCAATCATAAACATGCGGGACAGATGAAATGCTTCAAAGACACCCTGAAACAAAAATCTGCACAGAATCAACAATTCTGACTCGAATTTGAGCAACTGGCAATTGATCGTAGTGCATGGCACCACACTGTAAGGGTAGATGCCCATGACTTTGAGAAGAATAGCGTTGAGCAACTAGAAAAACAGAGCCAGGCATGGAAACAACGCGCAGCTCAATCAGCACAAAGTAGCACATGGTTCTGTGGCCAGTGCACTAAATGTTGTGCTTCCTGAATTGGTGTATGGAGTCATGTGAAGCCCCATTAGTACAAACTATGATTGTCAACATACTCCTCAAAATCAAGGAGACTATCAAGATCATCACTAGCTGTAGAATAAGGTATCAGAATCTGACCCATAAAAAGGAAATAATAAATCTTATTTAACAAGTTTCTCACTGAGTTTCTCACTGCATAAATAGAAATCATGCTGGTAAACTGCTGGGGGGGGGGGGGGGTGGTTGGGGAGGGGAAGAGAAACACCTAAAACAAGAAAAGAAAGAATCAAATAAAAATATCAGTTTAGTCCATGTTTTAAGGTGGACTGAAAACCTTTTAAATTGCTAATACTTGAGTTGAGGGAACTGAATCTCTCTCGCAAGTGCTGATGGGGTCTTTAACATCCAAACAGTGCCAGCAGCTGCCCATGTCATACACTGCTCTAGGCGTTGGTGATTTTAGTAACTCTTTCTAGGGGAAATACAGGCCTCTGCTGTGCCAAATGTAGTGGCAGCGATGCCCCAAGCAAACTGAGCCTAACAAGTCACAGCTATAAATTAGCGACCCTTTCATTCCCCTGAGAAATTTGAGTCTCTCTAGTTGTGCACTGGCAGGCAAGTAAAGCAGGAAATAACTTTAAAATATGTTGCTTAAAACCTGAATTATTAATTTAAAAATCAATATATATATTTTGTTGATGATTGGTGCCATCAAAACACCTTTCTATATTTATTTAGTTTAAAAAATGTATTTCTAGTTTACTTTTCAGAAAAACTATTCTAAGATTCTAGTCATGAATATCATGAAATGTGCAGACAGTCTTCAGAAAAATGTAATCAAAGCACCAACTGGCAGTCAGTGTAAATAAAACCGCACTTGGCCCAACTCCCAAGTCCTGCAGAACATCACTGTGCTAATTGGAAGAACAAAGAACTTCTTATCACCAAAAACTTGAAACAATTGACTAGTGAGGTATGAGTCAGCCATGTGAGCACAAATCCTTAGGTAACAAATGTGGAGGACAGATGTTAAATAAATATCCTGTCAATTGTATCAAAAGCTGCTAATAAATCAGAAGTAGAACATCAGCTAGAAGTACCTTAAGGACCAAAGGATAAATTCTCTGCTGGCAGAATGCCACTGCTTGAGTCCTGCCAACACAGAATTTGGTCCCAAATTTTCAAAGGAATTTCAATCCAGCCTCTACCTGCACACAACAACAACAACAAAATCACTTGCACATGTGATTTTTGTACACTGCCACTCTGCACACAAATAGTACATTTTACATGCAAAAAATTCTATGTTTGTGTGTAAACCAAATGAAAATGAGGGGAGAGGGACATTGCATGTAAAATTCTGTTTGTGTCTACAAGTGACTATGTGCATGCATGACTGGAGGCCATGTTCTCAAAATTTAATTCTAGAAGTAGATTGTATAAAATATAACAAGAATATATGCCAAATATTCCAATTTAGAAAGAACAATTCCTACATTTTAGCATAATAGTCACTGTTTTTCTACTTTCTTCCTTCAAAGATCTCCCCTAGTTCACCGGAGTTAATTATGTACTTATGTTAATTATGCTTTCCTCTCAAATATCCCTATTTATGCTAGCAGGTCTTAGTAAATACACAAATAGAAAGAGTATAATCACCCTTTCCCTGTGGCCTAATTTAGATTGACCATTAAAACACATACAACTAAATATGGATGGATACCTTACTGCTAAACGTGTAATTTTACTAAAACACTGGATCTATTTTAAAGAAACAATTTCAAGTTACACCATTTTCTACAGGTGTAGAAGTTTTCCTTCCTCAAAAGGCAATTAACTTTGTCAGTGATGTAATGAACACATATAAACCCTTGTACACTTGAATACTTTCAAGAGCATAGCAAGAGGGACACGGTAGCTTAGGACCCAAAATGCACTGAAGTCATCGGAGTCTTATGGAAGTTGGATCAAGCCCATAACAACTGCAAAGTCACTAAAACAAAATAAGTACTTTACAGAAGAGCATGAGGAAGCTAGTCCCCATAGCGGGTAACAGACACGGATATTTCTCTAACTATGCGTAGCAGTTAGGGCCATTAAAATATTTCTGTTTATTGTGTAAGTAATAAGAATTTCAGAGTAAGAAGTTTCTGTGTAGGCTTAGTACTGGGTATATTATGGCAACACCACTAATTACTTTAAAACAAACAAACAAAAAGTGTCAGAATTATAACAGTGACCATTGCAGTTGCAATATTCTTGTTGCCCCAAGATTGCATAACTTCAGGTCCCATTGCCTACTCAACTGATGTTATGAGCTCCATGTAAAGAACTGCACAGAAGAAGCCATCTACTATGCCCAACACGTTTATCAGTACTACAAAACCCAAGAACTATGCTTCATATTCTTCTGCACCATCTACTGGTACCATATCTATTGGCTATCTATTTACATACATGCAGGCAACTGCCACCAGCCAAAGTGTCATTATCCTGCTCCTTTTTCATAAAAAGAAGTGGAGCGACTATCAGGCCAAAACTCCTGAAGCCCCTATTGGTAGGTTCTCTCTTGCATGTGGATTGGCCATCCCAATCAAGCTTTGGGGGCATATTGCTGTTCACTTCCCTATACACTTGAAGTTTAAATCCAGCCATACATTTGAATCCAACTCATATTACATAGGTGAATAGCAAATTAAATGCTTTTATAACCAAGGGCCTCCTAATACATTTGAGTGAATTTACTAATAATCTTTCCATTTAAAATATTCCCGAGTCCATTGAACACAGCAAATCAGCTGGTTCTCTTTCCTCTTCTTTATGTCTCCTCCATCATTCTCTTCTTTCATGCTTAAATGCTCTGTAGGTTGCATCCACACCGTTGAATAAATTTGACAATAACATTCCATTCATTTGAGGACAGCATTTGGAGACAGTGGTCACCAACCAGTCGGTCAGGATTGACTGGTCGATCCTAGAGGATCTCCCAGTCGATCGCAATCTCTGGTGGTGTAGCGTGGCTGCCGCCAAGGCAGACTCCGTACCCCAGCCCCACGCCGCTCCCAGAAGCGGCCAGCATGCCCCACGGCGAGGCCCAGGAGTCTCCCTCTGCACGCTGTTCCTGCCTGCAAGCACCGCCCTCGAAGCTCCCATTGGCCAGGAAAGCTGTGGGGGCGGTGCTTGCAGAGAAGGGCAACGCACAGAGCCATATGGTCCCTCCCTTCCCAGGGGTGCATTGGCCTCTTCCAGGAGTTGTGTGGGGCCGGGGTAGGCAGGGAGCCTGCCTTAGCCTTGCTGCACCTGCTGCCGACCGGGAGCTGCTGAAAGAAAGTGCGCCCGACGGGAGGCTGCAACCCCAACCCCCAGCCCCAAGCCCCCTCCCCCAGCCAGCACCCCATACCCCCTCCTGCACCCCAAGCCCCAACCTGACCTCCCTGCAAGAGCCAGCACCCCGTACCTCCTCCTGAACCCAACCCCCTGCCCCAGCCCTGACCCCCCACTCCCAGAGCCAGCACCCTGTACCCCCTCCTGTACCCTAACACTCTGCCCCAGCCTAGGGCCCCTCCTGCACCAAACTCCCCCCAGAGCTTGCACCCCCTTACCCCTCTTGCATGCCAACTCCCTGCCCCAGGCTCAGCCCAGAGCCCCCTCCCCCGCTGCGAACCCCTCGGCCCCAGCCCCGAACCCCAACCGCCTACCCCAGCCCGGTGAAAGTGAGTCAGGGTGGGGGAGAGTAAGTGACGGAGAGGGAGGGGCATGGAGTGAGCAGGGTGGGCCACTAGGTAAGGGGTGGGGTAGATCCTGGGTTGCCCTTAGATTCAAAAAGTGATCTTGGGCATAAAAAGGTTGGAGACCACTGCTCTAGAATATGAAGCACAACTTGTTTCTCACCACACAGGCTTTCAGTAGCACTTGCAAAGTAAGAAACAAGAGAAAAACCAGAAGACAGAAATTAGAATCTTTCATTGTGCAAAATCAATTCCAACTGATTCAGTTCACAATTTGTAGTATAATTTATTAACAGGAAGATGCTAGCCCAGGGCATTCATTTCCTTTCATGGTGGTTGTTATCTGACCACACAAAAGAAAGGAAGGGAAGTAGGAAGTAAAAGCCCTGGCTGCTGTACACTTTTTTCAGGTTACAAGATCCATCACAAGCTGTAAAAATCCATAATGACATTGTCCTTTTGGAATTGCTACTTATATTGATTATGTTCACTTGCTGACACTAAGAAGATTCCCTTATCGTTCTGGAAGTATCATACAACCACACTGGTTTGCACTCTTTCATTTTTTTAAAGTTACAATTACAAAGAATTTGATTAACATCTCAACTATCTTAAGATGTAGACCAAACATCCTGTAAAATAGAATATGGTCTCTCATGTCTGTACAGTGCATCCCAACATTCAGCTGAAAATAGTGGAGGTCTCTCACAGATGCTGCAATGGGGACTAAGTAAAGAATAGCATGGAAAGACTAGCAAGACATGTAAACAATGGCAAGAAAACACTGGGCCAAGAGGAAGGGGGGAAATTAAAGAGTCCTTAAATTAATTAATTAATGTAGTACTTCTATCTTGTTTTGGGAGGTCACAAATAAATGAAGTTAAAATGCAAAAAAAAATAAAATAAAAAAAAAATCACATTTCTTATTTACATTGTTACATTTTTCTTAAATTCATCTGCTACCTTTAAAATTCAAAGGAAAAACATTTTAACTCACATTCCTGAGGAGAGAAAAATTGGCGTTACAAGGTGTCTGCATAGTAAAAGAGCACTTGAGAAATTCACTGCTGTACAGAGGGCCAGCATGAGGCCTATGTAGGGCTTAAGGTTTACGTAAGCCGTATTTTGAGAGCCTAAATTGGAATTAAGATGTACATAGACATTGTGCTGGCTCTCTGCACAGTTGTGACTTTCACCCTCTGACAAACTGGACTGAATGGAGAAGATACACAGACTTTCTCTACATGAAAACAAGTCATTTTGAAATAAAAATACACCTGTTGTGATTTTACAATCAAATTCTCCCAATTTTATACAGAGTACTATCAAATACACAAAGTAAGTAAAGTGGGGCAAAAAGAGAAAAATATTTTCCTTATCTTTTTCCATTATAATAGTTTTAGGTGTTACTTATGACACCCGTGATTGAAACATTTTAGACCAGTGGTTCTCAACCTTTCCAGACTACTGTACCCCCTTCAAGAATGTGATTTGTCTTGCGTTTCCCAAGTTTCACCTCACTTAAATCTTACAAAATCTGACATAAAAGTACAAGTGTCACAACACACTATTACTGAAAAATTGCTGGCTCTCTCATTTTTACCATATAATTATAAAATAAATCGACTGGAATATAGTGTACATACATTTCAGTGTAATACTTGAGCCTGTTTTTCACTCATGAGCCTTGTCTGAAGCCAAAGCCCCGCCGCCTGGGGCTGAAGCATGTAACTTAGGTTCACAAGGCCCCAGGCAATTGCCCTGCTTGCCACCCTCTAATGCCAGCCCTGCACTTGCAACCTTGCCCCCACCCCAAGCCCATCTCATAACCCCCTTGGGGGCTGCAACCCCCAGGTTGAGAAATACTCATCTAGATAAGTTGAGTACCCCCAGGGGTACAGATAGCCCTGGTCTGAGGACCACTGGTTCAGATTACTTATGATAATTTTAAGTTGATAGTGTCTCTTCAAAAAGATACTCACACACATTTAAAATAAAAACCAAACTGCTTTCCTGTTAGTTTTGCATTTCATTTCCAAAACACAACCTTCAAATGATTTCTAACTAGTATTTCTTCTGACTGAAAACAGGATCTGGATTATAGCCATAATAAAATACAAGATACTTTTCTGAAAAGTCATGTGACAAAAACAAAACACCTGAGTTCTGCAATTTCAAATATGTATGCAGGACTAACAACCTTTTTCCTGTTGAAGTGAATTACTAATGTACAGTGCCTTTAAATGGTCGATTACAGTTGGCATGGGAAAAAAAATATATCTTTGTCTGCTTTTCTTCAGCATAGCACTCCTTATATCGACCAAAGTACAAAGTGTATGACAATAGATTTTTACTGAATCTAACCTATAAACAGGAAAACCTGTTTAAATTGCAATGATCGTTGGTCATATATACATACACACGTGTATAGCACAGTCTTTAACCAACTGCTTGCATATCGCATGGGGAACAGAACTTGCAATTTTTTACACCAAAAAAGCCACTCATCTCTACCACTTGAACTTTAAAGCATAATTACCATTAGCTTTCACTAGGAGTAGGGCTTTTCTCTCTTTTTTTAGGCCAGCTAACGGATGAGAGATCCAGGTACATAACCTCAGTTTTTACTGCTGCCATTTACAAAGGGTATGTCTACACTACGAAATTAGGTCGAATTTATAGAAGTCGGTTTTTTAGAAATCGTTTTTATATATTCGAGTGTGTGTGTCCCCACACAAAATGCTCTAAGTGCATTAACTCGGCGGAGCGCTTCCACCGTACCGAGGCTAGCGTCGACTTCCAGAGCGTTGCACTGTGGGTAGCTATCCCACAATTCCCAGTCTCTGCCGCCCATTGGAATTCTGGGTTGAGATCCCAATACCTAATGGGGCAAAAACATTGTTGCGGGTGGTTCTGGGTACATGTCGTCAGACCCTCCTTCCCTCCCTCTCTCCCTCTGCAAAAGCAACGGCAGACAATCGTTTCGCGCCTTTTTTCCTGAGTTACCTGTGCAGACGCCATACCACGGCAAGCATGGAGCCCGCTCAGCTCACTGTCACCGTACGTCTCCTGGTGCTGGCAGACGTGGTTCTGCATTGCTACACAGCAGCAGCCCATTGCCTTGTGGCAGCAGACGGTGCAATAGGACTGATAACCATCGTCATCATGTCCGAGGTGCTCCTGGCTGCCTCGGTAAGGTCGGACCTGGGCAGACATGGGCGCAGGGACTAAAATAGAAGTTACTGGACCAGGTCATTCTCTTTAGTCCTGCTGGCAGTCCTATTGCACCGTCTTCTGGCGAGCAGCCAGGAAATGAGGGTGGCTAGCAGTCCTCCTGCACCATCTTCTGCCAGCCAAAGATGTAAAAGATAGATGGAGTGGATCAAAACAAGAAATACACCAGATTTTGTTTTGTATTCATTTGCTCCCCCCTCCCTCCCTCCGTGAAATCAACAGCCGACAATCATTTCAGTGAGGGCTATCAGGGGCACCTTGAAAAGTTTAATGGAGATTCAGTCCTGCCTGAAATACCGGGGGGAGGGATAGCTCAGTGGACTGAGCATTGGGTTGAGCATTGGCCTGCTAAACCCAGGGTTTTGAGTTCAATCCTTGAGGGGGCCATTCTGCGTGACAGTTGTTTTTGTTTCTCCTTGATGTAAAGCCACCCCCTTTGTTGATTTTAATTCCCTGTAAGCCAATCCTGTAAGCCATGTCATCAGTCGCCCCTCCCTCCGTCATAACAACGGCAGACAATTGTTCCACGTCTTTTTTCTGTGCAGACGCTATACCACAGCAAGCATGGAGCCCGCTCAGATCACTTTGGCAATTAGGAGCACATTAAACACCACACGCATTATCCAGCAGTATAGGCAGCACCAGAACCTGGCAAAGCGAAACCGGGTGAGTAGGCAACATCAGCGCAGTGATGAGAGCGATGAGGACATGGACACTACTGTGGGGGCTGCTGTGATGCAAGTAGCCAACACAATCAAAGTTCTGCTGATATCAAGGGTAGTGATCCTGGGAAATGTGCAGGTAATAGCGGATGGCTTTGCTGCAATGGGATTCCTTAACTGTGGTGGGGCCATAGACGGAACCCATATCCCTATCTTGGCACCGGAGACCAAGCCAGCAAGTACATAAACTGCAAGGGGTACTTTTCAATAGTGCTGCAAACACTGGTGGATCACAAGGGTCATTTCACCAACATCAACGTGGGATGGCCGGGAAAGGTACATGACGCTCACACCTTCAGAAACACTGGTCGGTTTCAAAAGCTGCAGGAAGGGACTTTATTCCCAGACCAGAAAATAACTGTTGGGGATGTTGAAATGCCGATAGTTATCCTTGGGGACCCAGCCTACCCCTTAATGCCATGGCTCATGAAGCCATACACAGGCAGCCTGGACAGTAGTCAGGAGCTGTTCAACTACAGGCTGAGCAAGTGCAGAATGGTGGTAGAACGTGCATTTGGACATTTAAAAGCGCGCTGGCGCAGTTTACTGACTCGGTTAGACCTCAGCGAAACTAATATTCCCACTGTTATTACTGCTTGCTGTGCACTCCACAATATCTGTGAGAGTATGGGGGAGACGTGTATAGCGGGGTGGGAGATCCTGGCCACTGGTTACGCGCAGCCAGACACCAGGGCAGTTAGAAAAGCACAGGAGGGCGTGGTGTGCATCAGAGAAGCTCTGAAAACCAGTTTCATGACTGGCCAGACTACAGTGTGAAAGTTCTGTTTGTTTCTCCTTGATGAAGCCCCCCGGCCCTTGATTCACTCTACTTCCCTGTAAGCTAACCACCTTCCCCACTTCTCTTTGATCACCGCTTGCAGAGGCAATAAAGTCATTGTTGCTTCACATTCAAGCATTCTTTATTAATTCATCACACAAATAGGGGGATAACTGCCAAGGTAGCCCGGGAGGGGTGGTGGAGGAGGGAAGGACAAGGCCACACAGCACTTTAAAAGTTTAAAACTTTAAAACTTATTGAATGCCAGCCTTCTGTTGCTTGGGCAATCCTCTGGGGTGGAATGGCTGGGTGGCCGGAGGCCCCCCACCACGTTCTTGGGCGGCTGGGTGTGGAGGCTATGGAACTTGGGGAGGAGGGCGGTTGGTTACACAGGGGCTGTAGTGGCGGTCTGTGCTCCTGCTGCCTTTCCTGCAGCTCAACCATATGCTGGAGCATATTAGTTTGATCCTCCAGCAGCCTCAGCATTGAATCCTGCCTCCTCTCATCACGCTGCCGCCACCTTCAGCTTCAGCCCTCTCTTCAGCCCATCACTTACTCTCTTCAGCCCGCCACCTCTCCTCCCAGTCATTTTGTGCTTTCCTGCACTCTGACATTGTCTGCCTCCACGCATTCGTCTGTGCTCTGTCAGTGTGGGAGGACAGCATGAGGTCAGAGAACATTTCATTGCAAGTGTATTTTTTTCGCCTTCTAATCTTCGCTAGCCTCTGGGAAGGAGAAGATCCTGTGATCCTTGAAACACATGCAGCTGGTGGAGAAAAAAAAAGGGACAGTGGTATTTAAAAAGACACATTTTATAAAACAACGGGTACACTCTTTCACGGTAAACCTTGCTGTTAACATTACATACATAGCACATGTGCTTTCGTTACAAGGTCGCATTTTGCCTCCCCCCACCGCGTGATTAACAGCACGGAACATTTCTGTTCAGCCACAGGCAAACCGCCCAGCAGGAACGGGCACCTCTGAATGTCCCCTTAAGAAAAGCACCCTATTTCAACTAGGTGACCACGAATGATATCACTCTCCTGAGGATAACACAGAGAGATAAAGAACGGATGTTGTTTGAACGCCAGCAAACATACAGTGCAATGCTTTGTTCTGCAATGATTCCCGGCTACGTGCTACTGGCCTGGCATGATAAAGTGTCCTTCCATGGTGGACGGAATAAGGCTGCCCTCCCTAGAAACCTTTTGCACAGGCTTTGGGAGTACATCCAGGAGAGCTTTATGGAGATGTCCCTAGAGGATTTCCGCTCCATTCCCAGACACATTAACAGACTTTTCCAGTAGCTGTACTGGCCGCGAATGCCAGGGAAAATTAATCATTAAACATGCTTGCTTTTAAACCATGTATACTATTTAAAAAGGTACACTCACCAGAGGTCCCTTCTCCGCCTGGTAGGTCCAGCCTTCGGTGTATTCGGGGGGTACTGGCTCCAGGTCCAGGGTGAGAAACAGTTCCTGGCTGTCGGGAAAACCGGTTTCTCCATGTGCTTGCTGTGAGCTATCTTCCTTGTCCCCAAAACCTGCTTCCGTGTTGCCTCCATCTCCATTGAAGGAGTCACACAACACGGTTGGGGTAGTGGTGGCTGAGCCCCCTAAAATGGCATGCAGCTCATCATAGAAGCGGCATGTTTGGGGTTCTGACCCAGAGTGACCGTTTGCCTCTCTGGTTTTCTGGTAGGCTTGCCTCAGCTCCTTAAGTTTCATGCGGTACTGCTTCAGGTCCCTATTATGGCCTCTGTCCTTCATGCCCTGGGAGATTTTGACAAATGTTTTCGCATTTCGAAAACTGGAACGGAGTTCTGATAGCACAGATTCCTCTCCCCATACAGTGATCAGATCCCGTACCTCCCGTTCGGTCCATGCTGGAGCTCTTTTGCGATTCTGGGACTCCATCATGGTCACCTCTGCTGATGAGCTCTGCACTCACCTGCAGCTTGCCACACTGGCCAAACAGGAAATGAAATTCACAAGTTCGCGGGCCATTTCCTGTCTACCTGGCCAGTGCATCTGAGTTGAGAGTGCTGTCCACAGCGGTCACAGTGGAGCACTCTGGGATAGCTCCCGGAGGCCAATACCGTCTAATTGTGTCCACAGTACCCCAAATTTGACCTGACAAGGCCGATTTCAGCACTAATCCCCTTATTGGGGGTGGAGTAAAGAAATCAATTTTAAGAGCCCTTTAAGTCGAAAAAAAGGGCTTCGTTGTGTGGACGGGTGCAGGGTTAAATCGATTTAACGCTGCTAAATTCGACCTCAACTCCTAGTCTAGACCAGGGCAAAGGTGACTAAAATGTATAAAGAGGGAAAAAGCGACTTGAGTGTGGCTGGCTCTACATGCTTATGAGGTGAAGAAGAGGAGTCTTCCTCCCTCATACCCCTGAGTAAAGCCTAGGCCCCAACCACAGTCCTTATGCTCAGGAAACACAAGGACTATGCAAGTCGAGTGCTGTTGTCTATGAGAGCATCTAAAGAGAAGCCAAAAGTAACAAGCCCCTTTGCACAGGCCAGCACAACTTGTCATACCCAAACATCACTCCTTCACAAAAGTTGTGGAATAAATTGTGCTTTTGAGGCAAAGTATGGCTCACACTTTGGATAGAGTTAACTCAGTTCTGTATCCCTTCTACAACACTATTTTTGGTCATATTCTTCCTATGAATTTCTATTAGGGGATATATATATTTGATGACCCACACACAGGTCTGTGTTAGACAATATAACTGTCTTCTTAAAAAACAGGAGGCTAGCGAAGAACTAACACTAACATAGCAGCTGCTTTAGTTGCAGGAAATGGCAGACCCATTTAAAAACATGGGGTCAAGACGATTTAAAACAAAAATAAAATCAATATAATATGGCTATCGAGAATGCCTGCTTTAATGTTAATGGCACAAGCAACTACAGATTTAACTCTTACTTTGTTGAACTAATATTTTCTACTACTGTCATTTTAAGTGACTATCCAGATCATCATCAGATTGGGGTGTAAAGCTCGCACACGCACGCACGCACGCACAGAGGGCCAGCACCAGGCCTAAATATCAACATATATATATTTAAATGGTGTCTTGATCTTGTGCTTGACCTCTGCAAAGGGGGGAATTTTACCCCAGTAAATAGTTATTGGAATTTTTTTCAATCATTAAAAGAGGTCATGAACCAAACTATAAACATGATCATGCACATTATTCACTGGTGGTACATCATATACAATGTACATCCTATTAAGTGCAAGTTCTGCAGACTATAGTGACTTTGACTCCCACAGATTGACTGTATGGATGTAGACTGCAGGATTGGGTCCTAGCATGCTACATCAAATATTAACATGTACAATTAGAGGTCTGTGCTTGTCATCCTGATTTAATTCCCATTGCATCATTTACTAGGGTACTAATGTTATCATAATCACTGAAATGAATAGGGGAAGGAAGATCAATGCATTTTTTATTCCTAGGCTTTAGGAGTTGAATGTACCCAGAACTCCACTCTGCTCTGAAACAAAAGTGTAACAACTAATTATGTAGGTACTTTTGTTTGTTTTCTAAATCCTGCTAAAAAGATTGTTGTTCATAAAGATCAAGTTAATTCATAATTTGAAAATCATTATAGGCCTGATCCAAACTCCATAAAAGTCAATGGAAAGTCAGCCCCTAAATCACAAACTATTTAGATATAATTAATAAACATTTAATACTCTAAATTAGCTGCCACTTAGAGTAGGACCCATTTCTACTATGTTAGAACCCTCCTCTCCAAAGCATTCAGCTACTTTTCCATTCAATTTGTGAGCAAGTATGGTATTCTAACACACCATAGATTAAATGGAGGTATTACAGGAACAGAACTAGTAAGAATGGTTTGTCCCCTAACTGCTATCCCACAAGCTACACCCAGTACTTTAGTACCATCCTATTGTAAAATGTAAAAGGTTAAAGTTACAGTCCATGAAAATCTTTTGTTTGCCTGGTTGTCATAAACATATAGAGGGAAAAGGAAACATTTCACACATCATCTTTTCCGCTCCTAATACATTTTCAATTTTCTATTGCAGTCTTTGTTTGGCCATGTATCTCTGATAAAGGGTTACTATAGTCCCACTATGCTGCATAATACTTTCCCTTCCTTTTTCTGTAAGCTTCCTCATGACAGAGAGTACATGTCTTTGGCCTTAAGGAGAGAACCCAAATGTACTGTCTCTAGGAAAAAGTGTCTTTAAAATGTTAAGAACTGTATTTTTTTTTCATAATCATCATGACCCTATGCACGTACATATGCATGCACACAAACTCACATACAAATTAAATATACCTATTTATAGAGCTGTATGATTTTCATTGGCACAAATGTTGACAAAAAACTCTCCTGATAGATTAAGTTTGCATGGTTTCATATCCCTTAGCTTTGCTTTGAGTTCCATGGTTGTGTAACACCCTATTATTCTTACCACACCTCTCAAAAAATCCAGCTCAGCATATCGCTGATTAAACTGGCCGGTTTACATTATTGAACTCATCAACAAATCCTGTGAGTTTTGCAAAGAGATTGGTGAATTTTGCCGGTTTTGTAACAATCCCCTAGCAATACAAATCAGACTGGTTCGGGTGAAATCTTTCACTAAATGCCCTCTTTTTGCTGTCTGTGAGGTTCGACACGCTTTGAAAAGGATCGGTGAAAACTTCTCACGAAGTGCAGCCAGTTATACTGTTGGGGCCATAGTTAGGCAAATACAAATTCCAATAAAATTTGTAAATAGCACTAGTCACCTAACCTTCCTAGTTAAATACACATCAATGTCTATGGACCTGATGCTGTGAGATGCTGAGTGCCTTCTGTGAGGTGCTGATTGTACTCAGATGTCAGGAAGTTCATAGGAAATGAAAGCGCTTAAGGACCTCATCAACCCACCATCAACCTCAGCCTGGACCAGTCCACACAAGAGATCCACTTCCTGGATACTACAGCGATGGTCACATAAACACCACCCTATACCGGAAACCTACTGACCACTATACTTACCTACATGCCTCCAGCTTTCATCCAGACCACACCACACAATCCATTGTCTACAGCCAAGCTCTACAATACAACTGTATTTTCTCCAACCCCTCAGACAGAGACAAACACCTGCAAGATCTCTATCAAGCGTTCTTACAACTACAATACCCACCTGCTGAAGTGAAGAAACAGACTGACAGAGCCAGAAGAGTATCCAGAAGTCACCTACTACAGGACAGGCCCAACAAAGAAAATAACAGAACGCCACTAGCCATCACCTTCAGTCCCCAACTAAAACCTGTCCAGCGCATCAAGGATCTACAACCTATCCTGAAGGATGACCCATCACTCTCACAGATCTTGGGAGACAGGCCAGCCCTTGCTTACAGACAGACTCCCGACCTGAAATAAATACTCACCAGCAACCACACGCCACACAACAAAAACACTAACCCGGGAACCTATCCTTGCAACAAAGCCCGTTGCAAACTGTGTCCACATATCTATTCAGGGGACACCACCATAGGACCTAATCACATCAGCCACACTATCAGAGGCTCGTTAACCTGCACATCTACTAATGTGATATATGCCATCATGTGCCAGCAATGCCCCTCTCCCATGTACATTGGCCAAACCGGACAGTCTCTACATAAAAGAATAAATGGACACAAATCAGATGTCAAGAATTATGACATTCAAAAACCAGTCAGAGAACACTTAATCTCTTTGGTCACTCGATTACAGACCTAAAAGTTGCAATTCTTCAACAAAAAAACTTTGGAAACAGACTCCAAGGAGAGACTGCTGAATTGGAATTAATTTGCAAACTGGACACCATTAAATTAGGCTTGAATAAAGACTGGGAGTGGATGGGTCATTACACAAAGTAAAATTATTTCCCCATGTTTTTTTCCACCCTACTGTTCCTCACACATTCTTGTCAACTGCTGGAAATGGCCCATCTTCATTATCACTACAAAAGGTTTTTTTTCTCTCCTGCTGTTAATAGCTCACCTTAACTGATCACTCTTGTTATAGTGTGTATGATAACACCCATTGTTTCATGTTCTCTGTGTGTGTGTATATATATATCTTCCTACCATATTTTACACTGCATGCATCCGATGAAGTGGGTTTTAGCACATGAAAGCTTATGCTCAAATAAATTTGTTAGTCTCTAAGGTGCCACAAGTACTCCTGTTCTTCTCACAAGGTAAGACACTCATTAACTCACAGATTTGGGGCCATGGATTTGTTCTGTTTATACAGCATCTAACACAAGAGGGTCCTGGTCTATGAGTAGGGCTCTTAGGCATCATAATAATTCAAATAATAAATAATAATACTAATAATAAGACCCTATGAGCCAGATCTCTCTGCATCACTCCCAAGTGGACTACCCCTAGGGAATCCCTAGCTAGTTTAGAGCTGTATATCCAACTCTGCTCCACCCCTTTCCATCCCCCATCTGGCTTAGTGAGAATTCCGGGGTGGGAGGAGGCATGGCAGGATTGCAGTGAGCTCCAGCAATCTCTTGCTGGTGTAACAGCCTTTATAGAGCTAGTACAAGCTGGTATAATTTTAAGCAACCCAGAGGCTGCTCTAATTTAAGATGGGCCCAAACCAATCTCCAGCAATATAAAGTAACAGGGGAACAAAAGTGGAATACAGCCACCTTTACTCCCTCTCCTCTCTTGAGTCCTGTAGTGAGCTCAGTTGAGCTGGACCAGAGGATCAGAATGCAGAAAGGGTATTACTTATATCAAGTAAAAGACTAGTAAACTGAAAACCCATGAGGCATATAACAGCTTACTGCCAGACTTTTCAAAATTTAAGTGTTGATTGTTCAAAATTTATGTCTAGATTTTCCTTAAGAATGCAATTTCCTGGCACATGGTAAAACTCACTTTTAGACCCACATGTCAACACAGCAGGCATCCTGTTTCAAATGTTATTATGGAAATGCTACAGTGTTCTGTGCCAAATCTGTCCAAATTAAACCAAGGGGAATGGAAATACTCTCCCTGGATAGGAGGTGATTGCACTAGGTGGGCTTGTTTACATGGAGAGTAAAAGTTACAGAGAATATAAAAACAGATACATCATAATATTGTAGAAGAAGTTGAATAACATATCATTCAGCCTGTGTACTGTGGAAAGAACACTAAGGTCATGGCTAAAATAAGACCAGTGACTGTTTGATAATAGAAACATGTAGGAGGTAAAACTGGAGAATTTTCCACTTTTTTTTTTTTTTTTTAAAGTGACACTGTCAGATTAAAACAAGTTTTGTTTTTAGGGTTTTTTTTTTTTGTTTTTTTTTTGTCAAAGCAAATGTCCTTGCCTGTGTTGCTGTGGGTCTGATGCAGAGCCCACTGAGTCTGTGGGAGTCTTTCCATTGATTTCAAAGGGCTTTACATCAGGCCCTAGTGCCAGTACAATACGAATGCCTATACTAGCCAATATATATAATATATAATATGATACTATTATCAGTTGTTTATGTTTTGCGTCATGCTCAGTTTGGAAAATGAAAAAACAATACTCTGCTGAATTTTTGTTTCTAGCCAGTTTCACTTTCTGGTTCAACTGCCCAATCCTGTTCTCACAGAAGTCACTGACTTCAAAGGGTCTAGCTGTGTGCACAAAGGTAAGTATGTGTATTTGCAGGATTGGGGCCTAACATAATTCAGGGGTTGAATTTAAAGTTATATATACTGTCAATACATTTTGAAATACAAAGTTTGAAAAATATTTCCGGTTCGTTTATCCACCAGGTATTATGTTTCCTCTGCAAGGACTTGACATCACTAACACTGAAAGCATAGGGAACGCAGATTCCTGCTCTGCTGTAAGGGTAATCTGGTGTCAGCAATTCCCCTAGGAGAAACACAGAACGCTGAACTCAGGCCTTGACAGGCTGGGTTTTCTTATTTATTTGTTGTATTTGTTTGTTTAAGAAAACAACTCTTTCATCTTACTGTGAAAATGTATCTGTTTGTAATTTCAAGGCTACACGTGTTTGAATAACTAAAGGTCTTAATTTTTTTTCTTTAAAAAATAGTTACTTTAAAAGCATTTCCTATAAGTGTTAAAGGTTTGAAACCTTTGGCAGTGGGAATAAAATAATTAAGATTCATATACTGTAACCTATATATATATACACACACACACTGGAAAGTATTTCAAATGTTACTGGATATATAAATTCATGCATTTTTGTATTATATTTTATTCACCCTTTAATAAAGTTACAGTAATAGATATATAACAGAAAGTCAAATAGGCCAGAATTATAAAATTCTCATAATTACGAAAAGCTCAACTTGAATCCCCAACAGCATAGTTGACAATAACACCATAATGACAAAAAGAAGAAAAGAAAACATAGCAATTCAAAGACAAAAGTCAGAAGGTAGTCACAATTCATTTGGGCATACAGATACACAGATAATCAATTTGGATCATGGATTTCAATGTTAAAAAAATTAAATGCTAAAACCTCATTTTATCAAGTCCATGTGCTAGAGACTCTCAGGTGCACCCAAGGAAGGGTAAACCACAAAGGAGCCTGTTCTATGCCAGCCCTCGCACACTTGAGAACCTTTGGACTACTCTACAGTATTCTGAATGGTAACAGTTCGCAAGAGGCATCTGCCAGCTATGGACTGCAAGAGCTTTATATATGCTGGCTATGCCATTGACACACCCCTTATACCAGATGCTGCTGCAGGGAAAGAGACATAGGAGCCATCTATGCCAACTCTGCTGGCTGCTTTCCAGCCCTTTTGTGCCACCAGAATAGTGCAAGAGATTGGATTGTAGCATGTGTTTTACTTCTTTTTTTGATAAAGAGAATTAAATACATTCTACACAATGGCCACCTGTTATTTTCACACCTAGGGCTTGCATGCAATAGCATATAATGTTACTAGCCCTCAAGAATAGCATAGTATTATTTTGGGACAACACTAAAGATAACTTGAGTCTTGACTAATGGCACTGGCGGCAAAAAAAAAGTAGTGGGGGAAGTCTACTGCCATTTCTTTCTGAGCAGGAAGCTGGAAAAGCAAGATCTTCTTATGGGTATGGAGGCAAAATTAAGCATTATGGCATTATTTAATATTTGATTAACAAATAATGGTTCATCTCCAAGATAGGTCATCGAGCCCAAGGTATGTTGTTATAAAACAAACACCGAACTGGCTGGTGAATCTGATCCCAGGGGAGTTACTCAGAAAGGAACCTCAGGTCTATTCTCGACAGTGATAGCTGGTGTTTATTTTTTGCATTCCAGCTATTAGAGGCTGCAAACCAAAGAGCCTGCCTCCCCTTGTCAGTTTTATCTCTAGGACACTTATTAAAATTAATAGACTGGTTTGAGCAAAGGATAAACATCTAGTCTGTATAAGGAAATATAGATACAATAAAATAAAGAACAAATTTTCTCCAGCCAAACCACGAACTCATCCCATGGCTCCTGAAAAGGATAGATTTCTCTTAGTGGAAGCAATCATCCTTGGAAGATTAGAAAAAGGTAAAAGGGGAGGACTTGACAGGTTCTCCCATTGTTTGCAAGCGCATAATGAAAAGCAGAGTGAAGAACAGTCATGAGCTTCTGACTCACAACAATAAAGCACCAAAGATTTCATTTGCTGATTATTCACTGAGGATGAAACATGGCTTTAACAGCTGGAATCTTTAAACTAAATAAGAGACATAGTGGAACCACAAAAATTCTAAAACAACTAAGAAACCTCCCAACTTTCATGCAAATGGTCACTGTTGAATGCACCTGTCTGATAGCTGCTGTAAGTGACTCACTGAACATGAAAAAACAACGAGGAGTCCTTGTGGCACCTTAGTTAGTCTCTAAGGTGCCGCAAGGACTCCTCATTGTTTTTGCTGATACAGACTAACACGGTGAAACCTGTCACTGAACATGCACGCTTAGGCCAAAATTTTAGAACCTCCAATGTTGCCTGCCACTTCTTCATAGCAATGCTATGTTCCACAGCTAAACAATTCAGGATGCTTTTAGTGCTCCCTGTTTAACTGTAGCTACCAATAGTCTTAGAATCCTAGGGTGAAATCCTGAACCCACTGAAATCAATAGGAGTTTTGCCACTAACTTCAACGGGTCCAGGATTTGATACCCTAGTCTAAAATAGAATGGTAGAATCCTCTACTGAAGCTGCTCTGAAGCCAATGATGAATTACTACAGCATTCTGATGGAATTCCAGGGTGCGTCATTTATTTACATTCTGCCTGCCATGTGAAGTTTCAAATGAACACAATAATTTTCATGTCCTGTCCTAAACTGCTGTTCAGTGATGCTGTGTACTGCTGAAGGATTACCACCTTCCATTCTAGAAGCAAATGAATTTAAGAGGTGAGCAAATTAGTTCTCTCCTATAAAATGTAAAATAATATTACTATTTGACACTACAGAGAAGTATATTTGGGACAATAAAGAAATGGGACAGGTCGAACAATAGTTTGAAAATGATGGACACACTAGTGCTGATTCTCAGTTACTCTAAGGACCCTTTACACCATTCAGGGAAGAGATCAGATCCATAGCTAGTATAAAATCTCACAGCTCCTGACAATATATACCAATTGAAGATCTGTCCCGGTAGTATACAGGGGCCATAAAGTTGGAGTAAATGACTTTTATACTTTACTGGCTTCCTATTCATTTCCAAGTGCAATTCAGGTTTTTGATTTTGATCTATGAAGTATTATATGGCTTGAGTCCTGGTTATCTCAAAGACTGCCTATGGACTACAAATATACCACTGCAACAGAGATCAGCTGAGGCAACTGAGCCAACAGTGGTGGGCAACCTGCGGCCTATCAGGGTAATCAGATTGCAGGCCGCGAGACATTTTGCTGACATTGACGGTCCACAGGCAGAGCCCCCCCGCAGCTCCCAATGGGCGCAGTTTGCCGTTCCCAGCCAATGGCAGCTGTAGGAAGCAGCAGGCCATAGGGACATGCTGGCTGCCGCTTCCCACAGCTCCCATTGGCCAGGAACAGAGAACCACGGCCACTGGAAGCTGCAGGGGGGCAATGCCTGCAGACAGACAATGTCAGAAAAATGTTTCACACCCCACAATCAGATTACCCTGATGGGCCACAGGTTGCCCACCACTGCAATAATCCCTACACTGAATGTCAGAGGTGAGCAGTTCCCAGGTGATTTCAGTGGATAGTTCTTGACCGTGTCTGACTTAACTTACATTTGCAGATTCTTGAGGACACAGTCCACTGCTTATTTTTATTCAGAATTTGGCAGTAGAGTGCCTTGGGGTGTTTTTAATTTTGTTTTTAAATGTCATTAATTGAATTTAATTCTGTACATCCAACCTGAGATGTTTTTCTAACTAGGTATATTTTATTTTAAAAAAATAAATAAATCAAGAATAAAATGACTTGTAGAAGTTGTTTTTTAAGGAAATAATCCTTTAGTTTTTTTTAAAATAAGATATAACGCACTCTCCCACATTCTGCATTGCAGTCTCTAAGTATTCTCATAGGCTTTAAGGACAAAAGGGACCATCATGGTCACCTAGTCTGACCTCCTGGCCATCACAGGTCACAGAACCTCACCCACCCGCTCCTGTAATAGACCCCTAACCACTGGCTGAATTACTGAAGTGCACAAATCATGGTTTAAAGACTTCAAATTACAGAGAATCCACCATTTACACTAGTTTAAACCTGCAGGTGATCCATGTCCCATGCTGCAGAGGAAGGTGAAAAACCCCCAGGGTCTCTGCCAATCTGACCTGGGGGGAAATTCCTTCGCGACCCCAAATATGGTGATCAGTTAGATCCTGAGCACATGGGTAGAACCCATCAGCCAGACCCTTGAAAAGAATTCTCTGTAGTAACTCGGGCACTCCTCATTTAGCGTCCCATCACTGGCCATTGGAGATATCTGCCGCTAGCAGTTGCAGTTCAGCTACATGGCATTGTTGGCAGTCTCATCATACCTTTCACTCCATAAACTTATCAAGCTCAGTCTTGAAGCCAGTTAGATTTTTTGCCCCCACTACTCCCCTTGGAAGACTGTTCCATAACTTCTCTCCTTTGATGGTTAGAAACCTTTGCCTAATTTCAAACCTAAAACCTGTTGATGGCCAGTTTATATCCTCTTGTTCTTGTGTCCACATTGGTGTTTAACTTTAATAACGCCTCTCCCTCACTGGTATTTATCCCTCTGATGTATTTATAGAGGGCAATCATACCTCCCAACTGCCTTCTTTTGGTTAGGCTAAACAAGCCACACTCTTTTTGAGTCTCCTGTGAATAAGGTAGGTTTTCCATTCATTAGAACATCCTAGTGGCCCTTCTCTACACCTGTTCCAGTTTGAATTCATCTGTCTTAAACATGGGAAATCAGAATTGCACACAGTATTCCAGATGAGGTGTCACCAGTGCCTTGTATAATGGTACTAACACTTCCCTGTCTCTACTGTAAATACCTTGCCTGCCTTAGCCTTTTTCATGGACACATCACACTGGCGCTTAGTCATCCTGTGATCAACCAATACATGCAGGTCTCACTCCTTCTCTGTCACGTCCAACTGATACATCCCCAGGTTATAGCGAAAATTCTTGTTGTTAGTCCCTAAATGCATGACCTTGCACTATTAAATGTCATCCCATTTCTATTATTCCTGTTTACAGGGTGATCCAGATCTTCTTATAAGATATTCCAGTCCTCCTCTGTATAGGCAATATCTCCCAATTTTGTGTAATCTGTAAATTTTATTAGCACACTCCACTTTGTCAGTAATAAAAATGTTAAATAAGATTGGTCCCAAGACCGATCCCTGAGGAACTCCACTAGTAACCTCCCTCCAGACTGACAGTTCAACTTTCAGTATGACCCGTTGTAGTCTCCCCTTTAACCAGTTCCTTATCCACCTTTTAATTCTCATATTAATCCCCATCTTCTCTGATTTAACTAATAATTTCCCATGTGGGAACTGTAACAAATGCCTTACTGAAATGCAAGTAGATTAGATCTACTGCATTTCCTTGGTCTAAAAAGTCAGTTATCTTCTCAAAGAAGGAGATCGGGTTGGTCTGGCACAATCTATCTTTTGTAAAACCATGCTGTGTTTTATCCCAATTACCATTAACTTCTCTGTCCTTAACTACTTTCTCTTTCAAAATTTGTTCCAAGACCTTGCATACTGTTGAGATCAAACTAACAGGCCTGTAGTTTCCCAGATCACTTTGTTCCCTTTCTGAAAAATAGGAACTATATTAGCAATTCTCCAGTCATAGGATACAACCCCTGAGTTTACAGATTTATTAAAAGTCCTTGCTATTAGGCTTGCAATTTCATAAATCAGTTCCTTTAATATTCTTGGATGGAGATTATCCAGCCTCCTCAATTTAGTCCCATTAAGCTGTTTGAGTTTGACTTCTACCTTGGATGGGGTAATTTCTACCTCCATATCCTCATTCGCCACCCTGCCACTACCCCTAAACTCTTCATTAGCCTCATTAAAAACTGAGGCAAAGTATCAGTTTTGGTGCCGGGCTGGGCCTAGACTATTTTTAATCTCCACCCCATCCTTAGTATTTAGCAGTCCCACTTCTTTCCATCTTATTTGTACGGTTATAGGACCTTTTACTATTGGTTTTTATCCCCTTTGCAAGGTCTAACTCTGCTTGGCTTTTGGCAGTTCTCACTTTATCTCTACATTTTCTGACCTCCAAGAGGTAGCTTTCCTTGCTGATTCCTCCTATCTTCCATTCCTTGTAGGCTGTCTGCTTTTTTCTTAATCACCCATTTGGGATGCTTGCTCATCCAGCTTAGTCTGCAGCCCTTCCCTACAAATTTTCCCCCTTGCTTGGGATGCAGGCTTCAGATAGCTTCTGCAACTTTCAAAGTAATTCCAAACCTCCTCCACATTCAGATCCTTGAGTTCTTCAGTCCTGTCCACGTCCCTAATTCCCTTAATTTTTTTAAGTTTGCCCTTTTGTAATCAAGGACAGTAGTTGCAGATCTATTTTTGTTTATCCTTCCACTTAATTTAAACTGAATGACCTCATGATCACTCAAACCAAAGTTGCTCCCTACAACCAGTTCTTTTATAAAAGTCCTCACTACTCACCAATACCAAATCCCTTGCTGGTTCAGCTACTATTTGGTGAAGAAATCTGTCAGCTATCACATGCACGAAAATCTGAGCCCTAATATTAGTAGTAGCATTTTTTCCTCCAATCTATATCTGGGAAGTTAAAGTCTCCCGTAATCACACATTTCCCAGTAGCACTTATTTCATTAAAAACATTAGAGGTCTCTATCCATAGCCAAATCTGATCCAGGGGGTGGGGAGCGGTCTGTAGCATACCCGGAGCACTGGCCTGGGGACCCTCTACTAGCTTTCTTCCCCAAAGTGATTTTGGCCCAAAACAGACTTGGTCTTATATATTCCAACACTTCTAATTTCTTTACACAGTCTACCTCATCATTAATATACAATGCTACTCTACCACCTTTGGCCTTTATTTCTGTCTTCCCTGAACAGCACGTACTCTTCAAAACCTGTACTCTAGTCATGACTACTATTCCACCATATTTCTGTTATCCCAATCCCTGGTTTCACTTCCTGCACCACTAGTTCTAGTTCCTCCATTTTGTTGCCCAGGCTCCTTGCATTGATCTACAATCATCTTCATTGTTGCTGCTTGGCTACACCCACATTCCTCGCCCGATTGGGTACAGTCAGTCATTCTACTGCCAGTATCGCCTGACTGGTATCAGCACTATCTTTCCTGGTAATGTCCATTCTCCTACCCACTGCTGTTCCTTTCTCCATTGCTGTATCCTTTCTTACTTGATTTTTCTCCCTCTCAATGTTAAATTCAGGTGTGGAGATCATACGAGCATCTCCCAACCATCTCCTCGAAGTTCCTAATTTAAAACTCCTTTAATGAGTTGTGCCAACTTCCATCCCAGAAGTCTATTTCCCTCCTTACTCAGGAGGAGTCCATCCCATGAGAACAGTCCTCTGTCCACGAATGCCTCCCAGTGGTCGAACATTCCAAAACCCTCCTTATAGCACCATTGCCTGAACCATCTGTTGATCGTCATAATCTTGTCTCATCTTCATTCTCCTCCTCTAGGGACAGGCAGAATCCCACTGGAGATACCTGAGCCTCCATTTCATTAAGCATCTTCCCCAGCCTGGCATAATCTCCCTTGATATGTTCCACCGAGAATCTAGCTGTATCATCTGTTCCCACATAAAGGACAATCAGTGGATTATTTCCAGCTCCCATTAGGATCCTCTTCAGCCTTAGGTCCACATCCTGTATCTTAGCTCCCGGCAGACAGCACACTCTTCTGTTCTCCAGATCAGCTCCGGTGACAGGCCTGTATCTTTTTCTTAGTAGGGAGCCCCCAGTCACATAAACCTGCCTTTTCCTGGTGATGGTGTGATTCTCCGGCCTTCCGCCTGTTCTTTCTGGCTGCAAGTCCTCTTGTCTTTTATTCTCCCTTGCAATCTTCTGCAAGTCATCCTGTATCCTCTTGGGGCTCTGTACTCTGGGTATCTCCATTGGCTCTTCCCCTCTTCTTACAGGATTAGCCACTTGTCTTTTCTTCCTTACCATTCCTACTTAATTTTTCCTGCTGTGCCCCTTCTTCATTTTCCAACTCAGCAAACCTGTTCCTGAACTCTGTTTCTCCTTTACTTACTTTCTTTCTTGGAATCGGTTTCACAGGTTCTCCTAAGGAAAATGACAACTTCCTCTAGTATGAAATTGATTTAAAAAAAAATTATTTAACTGCAGTAACACAATACAAGCTTTGCAATGTACAATATATTGCTGTAAAAATTCATTGGACTACAGACATAGGACCCAATGCTAATGTAATCACACAGGCAAAAGTCCCAAAGGATTAAATAGGAGTTTTGTCTGTCCTTGCTACAAACAGGCCCCAATTCAGCAAGGTACTGAAGCATGTGCCTAATTTTAAGCTCATGAATAGCTCCACTGATTTGGTAATTAGGCATATCTTATTTGAGTGAATAGGTCTTCATATTTTATCTAACTGTACCTGAGATTTACTTATTTAGGAAGCAGGTTTGCATTAGTGGAGGAGTATGTGTGTGCATGCATACAGATGTACTGTGTGTGTACTGCTAAAATAATGTAATTAGTTTTATACATGTGTATAAGGCGAACTAAAAGGAAGGAGAGTTTCCTTTGTTAAATGTTTACCAGGAAAGGCCTACTCATGCACAAGGGAAAGGCCTAAAGCTGCAAACTATAGCACTGAAAATTTTCCATGGTTCCAAATAAAAATCTACAAACAGCGAACCAACCTCCAAATTGACCAAAATAACTTGTTTTTCCATTCATTGGTAATTTCCTCTACCTGCTTTGCTAAACACATTATTAAAACTGAAAGCATTTAAATATAATTTATATTGAAACAGTTAAGCTTTTATTTTTCTGCAGTTCACTGAGCTAAACTTGGCCAATAGTCACTTTCTAATCTGTCTAATTACTTTCTGGTTGCACCTACCAGCCAACTACAGCAATGATGAATGTAAGCACTATAGAATATTGTTTAACTCCAAACTCAAAACTGACATGAAAACCATTCAGTTAATATTAGGTCTTGTAAAATCTTTTCTTTTTAATTAAAAAAAAAAAAGTAGACCTAAACTGCTTGGTAGCCTGTGCTTCTCAACATTGTTATGAGGAAGGCATATCAAGTATCCATTTCATGGTTGGGTAAACTGAGACAGAGAGAGAGATTAAATGACTGGCTCAATATCACACACCCAATCAGTAGTAGAACCAAGAAATAAACTAAGGAGTTCTGGCTCCCAGCCCCCTTCTGTAATAACTAGGCCACAGTGCTTTAATATCTCTTTGCGGGGAAAGGGGATTGTTTCCCTTAATTACATATGATTTCAGTACATAAAATCATACATATTACCAGAGTGAAACCCACTCATACATAGTGGTGATGAGGTATCTTTTCTTATTAACAAAGCATGGTAACCATCTCTTCACTCATTTTATTTCTAACATAGAATGATAGCATTCTTTTAACGTATGACTATTCCTATTAAATTAATTAAACTAAATCATAAATACATGTGTGAGTACAACGGTGAATTCAATAGTGTAGATGCTCTTACAAAAGAAAATGCCTTTAAAATTACTATTTTAATAAAATTATCTTCTAATGCCAGTAAAAATCTCATCAATATCTAATTCAATAGCCCACAAATACAACACTCCTGAAAAGAAGCCACAGACTCATCCCCACTTCTCAACATAGTTTTAATAGAAGAGTTGCTATAGCAAGGCCACATACTTAGAGATTTCATTACTTTTACAAAAAATACATTATTCTATATTTGGGTAAACTGTGAAGTAATCGTAGGCATTCCCACACCATACCAGTGGTCTATCTAGTCCAGCATCTTGTCTCTGACAGGTTTCAGAGTGGTAGCCGTATTAGTCTATATCAGCAAAAAGAACAAGGAGTACTTGTTGAAGAATTGCAACTTTTAGGTCTGTAATTGAGTTTCCAGGGAGGTTGAAGTGTTCACCGACTGGTTTTTGAATGTTATAATTCTTGACGTCTGATTTGTGTCCATTTATTCTTTGCGTAGAGACTGTCCGGTTTGGCCAATGTACATGGCAGAGGGGCATTGCTGGCACATGATGGCATATATCACATTGGTAGATGTGCAGGTGAATGAGCCTCTGATGGTTCCAGTTGGAGAACACTTCAACCTCCCTGGTCACTCAATTACAGACCTAAAAGTCGCAATTCTTCAACAAAAAAACTTCAAAAACAGACTCCAACAAGAAACTGCAGAACTAGAATTAATTTGCAAACTGGACACCATTAAATTAGGCTTGAATAAAGACTGGGAGTGGATGGGTCATTACACAAAGTAAAACTATTTCCCCATGCTAATTTTTCCCCTACTGTTACTCACACCTTCTTGTCAACTGTTGAAATGGGCCATCCTGATTATCACTCCAAAAGTTTTTTTTTCTTCTGCTGATAATAGCCCACCTTAATTGATTAGTCTTGTTAGAGTCGGTATGGCAACACCCATTTTTTCATGTTCTGTGTATATATATCTTCCTATTGTATTTTCCACTGCATGCATCCGATGAAGTGGGTTTTAGCCCACGAAAACTTATGCCCAAATAGATTTGTTAGTTTCTAAGGTGCCACAAGTACTCCTCATTCTTTTTGTCTCTGACAGTGACTAGTACCAGTTACTTCAGAGGAATGTACAAAAAACCACATAATGAATAATGATGGACTAAACTACCAATAGAAGAAGTTTTTCCCAAACTTTTCATCAGTTATTGTGTGATTTATCCCGATTCATATGGGTTCATATCCCTTATAAGCAATTTTTATCCTGTCTAATGTAAATGTCGATGTTCTCATTATCCGTATAAATCTTTACTGAATCCAACTAAGCTCTTAAACACAGGGATATCTTGTGTAATGGATCCATACATTTTAAAGCCAGAAGGGACCATTGTGATCTTCTAGTCTGACCTTCTGCATAAACACAGGTCATAAGACTTTCTGGAATTAATTCCTGCTTCAAGTCCAATAGCTGTGGTTGAATTAGAGCATATCTTTTAGAAAAACATCCAATCCTGATTTAGAAATTTCAAGTGATGGAAATTTCCCTGGTTAGTTGTTGCAATGATTAATTACCTATACTGTTAAAAATGCATCCCTTATTTCTAGTAAATTTGTCTAGCTTCAACTTCCAGCTATTGGGTCTTGTTATGCCTCTGCCGGGTAGATTGAAGAAACCCTCTATTATCAAATTTCTGTTTCCCATGTAGGTACTTACAGGCGGTGATCAAGTCACCCCTTAACCATCTCTCAGTTAAGGTAAATAAATTGAGCTCCTTGGGTATCTCTTTATAAGGCATGTTTTCTAATCCAAGCACCAGTGGTTAATTATGTGTTGTATAAAAAGTATTTGGTTAAAGTAAATGGTTAAATTTTACTGTATCGGAAACAGGTAAAATTTAACAATTGCCTAAATAAGGTCTACTCATACTCCCACTGAAGTCAATGGAAAACTCTCAGTGACTTCATTTGAAGCAGGATTGGGCCCTAAATGAACAGGTGCATTAAGCAATGTATTTTTTCTTCTTCTTCAAATCATATTTGTTTGATACTTTCTAATCTGTAAAATACAGGCAATTGTAGGGAGCTTCCCAGTCAGTGTGAATGAGCAAGATTTTTCTGCATATAATTCAAGATGCAAAATAACAGCATTGGTAAAAACCAGCTACAACTTGGACATAGCATACTGCAGAACCCCCAACAGGAAAAGAAGAAGGAATGCTAGATTCCTGGGTGCACTTGGAAAAGTTATCAAGCTTCATGCTCTTTTACAAGCCAAATAAAAATCTGATCATTTATGAAACCAAAAGCCAGAGCAGAATAAAAATTCTCCAAACTGGTCATCAGTGTGTGTGTGTGTGTGTGTGTGTGCCAAGAAGGTCTGGATGTTACCCTGCTGTGGAACAGATTTATAGCACCACACACCTTCACTTATCCTATTAGTGTGCATGGAATGAGAAACACCATCCCAGTACTGCCCTCAAAAATAATTGTATTTTGTTGTCACTGAGTAACAACTGCCTTTTCAGTTACGATATTTATTACTATTTGATAAGGGACTAGCACCCACTTCAGAGAGCAAATGAATGGTTTATAGTCCAACCAGTGATGGAAAATAATAGAGAAAAGATTAAGAGCCTGATCCAGGGCCCACTGCTGTCAACTGGAGTTTTTCCATTTACCTCAATGGGCACTGAGTCAGGCCATAAGTGCCAAGTGAATTAGTAAAAGCTAATTTTCTGGCTGTCTTTGTTTGTTATTGCATAATGAATAAACCAAAAGTCAGATTGGTGTAAAACTGGTGACCAACATAACGTAACAAATGCAGTTACTCTTAATTTATACCATTGTGAACAGAAAATAGGACCCATGAGTTTAGCACTCCATGGACCTGGTCCAATGACCACTGAAGTCAGTGGAAATGTTCCCATCAACTTCCAAGAACATTAGATCACGTTCCATGAGAATGCCATACAATTAGATTCTCTAGCTAAACCTTTGAATTTCAAAATACACTACATATCTGAAAAAATCTTCCAAAACATTTAATATTAAGACAGTTCTGTTTTCTATCTGCAGTGTCCTTTTGTTGTTTCTTTGTTTACAGTTGCTAAACTACAGCTACAAAATGATTCACATATTTAGGAATGGTTCTGTGGATGTACTGAGAGGTAAAAACCTCTAAATATGCTCCACTCACACACACTGTTTCTGAAGGGGTCATCATAGAGCTGTCAAGCCATATGAACTTAGATGGGAAAGACTAAAGCCGGGGGAGAGAGGAAGGTTATGGCTGTGGCTTTTCTGGGGCTCCTGCTACTTTGTGACTGTTGACATTTAAGAGACTGGAACTGCATCTGTTTAAGAAACAATTACTAGAAAGTGTAACTATAAATCACTACAGAAATCTGGAGACTCTGATGAGTAAGTAGTCAATTAGAAATAAAGAGGAGAAAATACAATCTACTAAAAGCAGAACAAAATCATCCAATCAAAATACAAAGCTATCACTAATAATAAATTGCTCCAACACTTGACAAAATGGATATTTTTATCAATATGCAGCTTTACATTTTCCCTGTAAACTGAATTACTAAAATGGATGAAAATAGAAAATAAAAAAATCCACTTTGCTAAAGATGTGTTATTTAATCAGATTTCTCACACTGTTTTTGATTATTGTTTTTTTATTGCTACAGCCATTGACTAAGTTTAGGCAGCTATGCCTTATCTGCACAAAGCACAGGCAAAAGATTAATGTACTAGTAGTACATTAGTAGGAGTAGTAGCAACAGTTCCTTACTGTAACATCTAGAGGTCCAACGATTGGGCCCCACAAAACTCAGCATTTTACAAACACAATGGTGAAAGACAGTCCTGAAAATCTTATAGCCTAAACCAGCATTTCTCAAGTGTGGCCACTATGGGGCTTTTCTTGTGACCACAGCCTCCTGGGGAGTGACTGCAGGATGAGGGGGAGCGCGCAAAGCAGTGTCTCTTCCCCAGGGCCACCAGAAAGGATTGGGCTCTCTGGAGCCACAAACGCCGGAGGAGCAGTAAACCAGTGAGTTCCCCACCTTCCTGGGCATGGTGAGGCTCGGGCTTCAGCCCTGGGGCGGCGGGCTCCAGTTGTGGGACTTTGGGCTCCGGCCCTGGATCCCAGCCACACAGGGGCGGGTGCTGGCTCTCGGCTCACCCCCATTGTCCTTGATCCTCTGTAGCCTCCTCTGGACCCTGGGATCACCTCTCCACACATTGTCCCCGGCCCCCATTGTCTCGCTACCCACCTGCCCATCCAGGGCTTAAATTTGTCCCCTAGCTTTCCAGGGCTGAGTAAGTCTGCTGTGAAAATTCATATTTGTATAGTAGTTAATATCACTTTTCACAGCCTCCCAGCTAGCTAGTAAATCTGCTATGAAAAGTGATATTAGCAAACATAAAATATGACTTTTTGCAGCAGCAGACTTATTAGCTAGCATGCCTTTTTTTAAAAAAGGCAACCAAAAACAAAAGACCAGAATGTGCAAAGCACCTTATTTGTGTATCTATTCAGGTCCAGTAAAGAATAGAGAACTGTACATTATTTTTATTAGTGAGTCTGGAAAAAAAAACCTACATAAATAAATTATAATGATTTGGACATGTCTATGTGCATATTTACTTATTTTCCCTAACGTTAATTAAGTATTTTAAGAAAAATTTTAAGAAAAAAACAGAGTTGGTGGCCGCACTCTGAGGCCACCAAAAAATTTATTGTGAGAACCCCTGGTCTAAACAGACAAGTCAAACTAAAGGTGGGAGAGAAAACAGAGGCAACGGAGAGGAACTGATTTGACCAAGGTCACACAGCAGGTTAATGAATAGAAACCAGGTCTCCTAACTTCCAGCCCAGTGCCACATTCACTAGGCAATGCTCACACACACACACCCCTTTGCACTTTCCTCATCCTAGCCATTCCCTCTGTTGCACCATAGGATCCCAAGATTTGCTATAATTTATACCAGCATCAAGCAACCACAAGAGGCCAAACCCAACATAGAGGGTTAAAGCATTAATCCAGGCATGGCTCCCCCTTTTCTCTGATTGTATCCCTTTTTCCCAGTTATCCCAGCCCTGCACCACCAAAATGATCCACTTTATGTTGAGGTAGTTCTTCTTGGAGAGTTTAAAATCCCCTTTCGGGTCAGATTCCACCACTGATGCAGCGCAAACAGGCTGTGCCACACTGGAAAATCTGGGCCCTGACGTTTGGCTGCTGGGAAAATGCTCCTGCTCGACACAATTTCACACATCACTGAATGGGTCCTGTGACTCTTCCGCTGAATCAGTGCATTTACATTGCAGTAGGTTGGCAAAGCAATTTGATTGGATCTACCATGCATTTGTGGATTAGCAAACTGTAGTGTCAATCCACATACTAAAAACCCACCAATCTTAAACTAGATATTTTTAGCTCACCACTGAAAACACAGCATCTCCGAGGACACATGTATTAATTAACACAGAATTTTCTGTATTAGCAAACACAGAAAAAATAGTCCTCAATATTGTAACTAAGAATAAACCCATCCTATAAACCAGCTGTTTGAACATCACATTACTTTGCCATATGAAAGCAATTAGCTACAATTGGCAGTATAGCCATTTCCTAGAACAGTAGTACTCAACCTTTAAAAAGACATGGTCAAGTTAAAAACCGACCACTTATTTCAGAAAATATTTTACCTAACATTGTTATAAGTATAGCTATAATTACTATACATGAAAGAGATTAGAGAAAATTCTGTATTTCCTCTGTTTTTTCACTTTGTTTACTTTTTGCATTTGACAACAGCTTGCATATAGTCAGTTTCACTGTTTCTCTTAGAATTAATTTCTTCTGTTACACAGGCGTTAACAAGATTAGTTGCTTCTTCAGCAAGAGCATTGAGAAAAATATTATGATAAATAAGAAAATTTCATTGTAAAACCACAAAACCTGGCAACGGACTCAGAAGGTTTTGTACCTGAAACTACTATTAATTCATTTTTTTAAGCAGATCAGATTTCAAACTGACAGTGTCCCTTTAACAGTCAAATAGCGACTTAGTCATTAAATGGAGTCAACGTGAGGCTCAGAAGAACTCATATATTAATATTTCAAAAAAAAGGATATCATAAATTGAGCAACAGCTAATGCACTCATCAAAACAAAAAAGGGACAGATTTTGATGCCCTTACCGCATAAGACCTTATGTTGCAAATTGTCTCACTGAAACCAACAGGACTTCTAAAGGACAACTCAACAAAGTAAGAATATCAAAATCTGACCCTAAATAAAATTACCTTCCAGTACAGCATTTTTTGTTTTAAGTAAATCATCAAAGTAACATTTTCCCCACTTACCTGAACTAACCATTAGCGCAAATAAGGATTAATCTCTCTCTCTCTCTCTCCTGCCCCCAGCACCCAGCACTCTATAATATATGTATGTGAGAGTGCCTCTCTCATTCCATGACCCTCTGTTCTTTGTTTTTAATTCCTTCTTTCCAAAAAACCCTCAAACCCAAGAAGAGAGTCACCTGCTGGGCTATAAAAAAGCTCAGGGTTGAGCACTGCTGATCTGTAATTTAGTCTTTGGGCTCCATACTAACCTACTAGGAATTCATTATTCCAAAACAAATATGGTTATTTCCCAAAGGTACATCACATTTAATATTCCCTAAATCAGATTCATAAGTAACAAGCTGTGCTCATCAATATTCCACAGTGAGAACAGCAGATATTAAAAATAAAATAAAATAAAATAAAAATAAAATAAAGCCATATATTGGGCAATCAGAAAATATATATTATACTTAATACCATGAAATTCTAGAGATGACCTGGTTCTCTTATTTCTTTTGTAATATGATTAAGATGTTTTTATCAAGTCACTGTACAATACTGTAGCATCCTGACCAGTGTTCAAATCTTTTAGTCATATTTCTGTGCCACCAGAATAGCAAGGTAAAAATACAGCCTAATGTAGGCAGTTTGGTTGACTTGTGTTTTTAAGTCTTGAGTATCAAAGCCATTAAACAACCTAAACATTAAGACATCTAACAATCATTAAAATTTGTAGTCCACAAGTTATATCCCTTCCTGACTCCTATGTTTGTCTGGGTTTCTCTCTTTGTTTTCCTTATGAAATAATACATGTAGGTCCTTTTGAAGATATTTCCTGGTGTATATTAGCTGTTTGTTTGTTTGTTTGTTTGTTTTTAAAGACATTTGCAGCCAAAAACTTTCAGACCTGGCTACCAGAGGTACACTCACAAAATGGAGTAAATGGAAGCTGAGCAACTTGTTTGCTGCATAACTTGTGACTGATCATTTGACCCTTACAGTTTGTGACAGTCTTCATAAACAATACATTGTAGTATCACATCCTACCACAAACGATCATAATACTACATATTGGACCATGACACTGTAAAGCAGAAGGCTGTAAAAATATGCATTTCAAATAGTTGTACCAGGTACCCATGTAGTATAGAGATGTGATATACAGTTATGCTTAGACCACATAAAGTGTTGATATGTCTGCATGTGAGTAATTAGTTATAAAGAGACATTCATTATACTGTAATAAGGGTATATGTTGGGTATGTTGTAAATGCCAGGTTGAATAGAGTGCTTCCAGCACCTGGCAAGTGTCATCACACTATAAATTATGCCATGAAGCATGTTTTTCCTTTTACCCATTTTGAAAAAAAAATTCTATGAGAATTGCCACCTTGGATTTCCTCCATCTGAAATGAGGATCCCAACAGCTGCATTTGAGCCTAGAAATTTCTACCTATGTTGTTAATAATCATAGGACTTAACTGGTGCAACCTATTTTACAGAGATACAAATGAAAGTCTATGGTGTGGTGATAATTTGCATATCTTTTTACATATGTACACTAACCAATATATACACAATAAATGGTGTCACATGCATTGAAAAAATCAGTAGTCACTACATGAAACTTCAATAAACGTCACAGTATCATTAAGAATCATCTTTCCTTTTAAAGGCTGTTACCATTAGAGTACTAGATTATTGTATTTCTAAATGTCGAGAAATCACATCAGTATGTTTGCGTCATCTGGCCAAGATTTTTCATTCCAGTTTTCATTTGTATTCATTATGTATATTTTTTAAATAGAAGATGATATGCACACAGTATAGCATTAGGGCTTGATCCAAAGCCCACTGAAGTCAATGGAAGTCATTCCCTTAATGTTTGGCCTAATTTTTAAGTTCTAAAAAACTCTAAACATTCTGCTCTCCTATGCACAGCAGAAACAGCTGTCCCAAGGAATGCTAAAGACTCATTTAGAGAAATGTCATCTTCAAAGGCTATCTTTCAGGTCCCCATTGCAACTTTTTATACCATATTTATAACGTCCAAAGCAAGCTATAGCATACTTCAGAATATAACACTACCTAATGAAAACGATGGATGCTGAAAACTAAGTACAGTAACAGTTTATTAAACTCATTTTTAAAAACATGTATAAACAAAATGCATTAAAAATTGTGTTATATAATAGATTTTGCTCTATAAATATACCTCATATAGGGTGACCAGATGTCCCGATTTTATAGGGACAGTCTCGATATTTGGGGCTTTTTCTTATATAGGTGCCTATTCCCCCCAGTCCCTGTCCCGATTCTTCACACTTGCTGTCTCGTCACCCTAACCTCATAGCAGAAAGAACTAGGACCTATAGCTCCCCAGAACTATTATACTTTCTCCCTTACAATGACTTATGGCAGCCTCCTGACTCATATGTTAAGTTTTCTGTTGCAATGTGTCTCTTGCTCAATTACACTCCTCCGATTCAGAAATATATTACAGGCAAATCATACAAGATTGGTTTTATCCACATTGCAGGAAAGAATTGAGATCAGGTGCATGGGAACACAATTTTAATACAGAAAATAAAGAGAAAACAACTTTCAATTGATAAAACTATTATTTGAGAGAGAAAGAGATGACATTTGATTGTAAGGATGAAAATAGTAGATTTTCCTTGCCTATGGCTGAATTTATCCCCATCTAAGATCACCTCAGCCAGAGATTTTTTTATCCTTGGGACTCATAAAATACTTCTTGTCTTTGCAATACACCAGGCTACAACAAATATCATGTACTCTCCAGAAAACTGTCACAGAAAGTTCCTCCCCAGGTCTCCTAGAAGGGCTTTATTCCTTCTATCCCTAAAAATGATTCAAGACAAGCACTAGAAAGAGAATTTTAAAATTATTTTTAGTGTATGCAGTAAAATCTCATTCTAAATCTTTGGTGTTATAAACATGAGATGATACTCCGAATGGAGCAGTGTCAAAACTATTATCCTTAATATAGGGTTCTCCTGCTTATAGCATTTCTGACTAGAATGTTGTTCCTAACAAGAGCATATACACAAGACACACACATTTTTCTTTCCCCTACTACCTGCAACCTCATTAAAGCATTAGGCAGCACATGTCATGCATGTCTATAGCATCATTCCTGGACATAATGTCATTACTTTCCTTTCCCACCCTGCTCTGTGACCCCATTCTACCATAAAGACACATGTATGTATGATTTCAATGGTTAAAATACATTGAAACAGAAGGGAGAACTCTCACTGCACCAGCCAACAAGAAAATGTGTGTGTGTGTGTGTGTCGCTTCCCCATCCTCTGCTAAAAGCTTGGGTAACTGAGAACACTCCCACACCCAAACTTTAACTCCTGCATGACATGACATTTCAGAAGGCCCATACCAACAACAGACATGTTGATAAACACTACAGTAACACAAACCAAACTACTGCCGTACTTTCATTGGGATAAAGTATACTATGATTTTCATATGCTGTTCTATATAGGTTCCTATACTGCTTGCATCACTATAGTATGTGATTCAGTTGATGCAGATTTTACTGTAATTTAAAGAGAAAGAAATACTGGACACATACCCAGCCTCCGTTGTCCTGGATCCAGTTGTGTAGGTGTCTATTCAGGTACTCAGTCATCCACACAGCAATGCTGTCCACAAGAGGCGACATCTCCCGATTGACGCTCTCCACGCACATCACGCCACCGAATTCAAAGAAGGCCACGATCCTTCCCCAGTTTACCCCATCTCGGAACAGCTCCTCCACCACTGCCACAAAGCGTCCCCTCGCTGTGAATGGGGTCAAGTGCAGTTGGCCAGACATCTGGGCAAAATCTCTGTGGTAGCGGCGGGAAAATTCATCTCCAGCTTGGCACAGAGTTAAGTGAACAGCCTGCGGTGCTGGGCGCAGCCCATCACCAAGGGGCACGTTACTAGCAGCAGCCGAGCCAGGGGGCTCAGGAGGCAGAGACACCAGCCCAGCATGGTCAGATGAGGTCCCAGCAGCAGTAGGAGGAGAGAGATTTGGAGAAACTGGTCCTCTGTTTTCATTGGCAGCCCAATCATATCCCCTCTGTGACAGTTTGTAATGGATGTACTTCAGCACTATCTCCCGGTTATCATAGCCTCTTCTCCCAGGATGAGCCATAATTTCCAACAGGGAGCAGCAAGGAGGAGGGAGAGAGGAAGAAGAGGAGCAGGATGAACCCAAAAAAGTAAAGCAGCCAATAATAATAATAATACCACCAAAAAATTATAATCCAGTTATTGTATTGGATGTGGTTTCATTCATGATGGTATGAGGAGCTCTCAGGTCTCAGAGGTACTTTCGTCTTCTCGGTTTGAAATGCACAGTATAAATAGATTTAAAATGCTGTAAGTATTTTATTTCCAGAAGCACATTATTTATTATATATTTATTTTAGAAACATTTTCTTCTTGATGCTGAAACATATATTTTTTAAAAATCTCATACTTAGTCAAAACCAAGTGCATATTTCCCCTAGGTGCTGAACTAACACATGTGAATGAAGGAGCTGAAGAACATACACTGTAAAAACTGCAATTCAAAATGATTTGCTCAACAGCCTTGGATGAACGTTAATCCAATGCACTTTAAACTAAAAATCTCAAAACTCTTTCTTTTTTGTTTTTTAATTACACAAAGTAAATTTCCTGTGTAAAGTACTTACTTGGACTATAAATACGTTCCTCTGTCAAGTTTCCTTTTTTAAAAAAACAAGTCTTCAGACACGTTAAGTTCTGGTTGCTTTGATGCTTCACAAGATCAAATCACCAACGGGACAGAAAAGGGACCAAAAAATAAAAAAACAAACAAACCCCAAAACCTATGGATTTTAAAATTTATTTCCCCGACTTCCGTTAAACAGACATCTCCAAAGACATGTCAGAGATCAGAATATCCCGCCTCAGAGCCCAGGAAGGAGAACAACCCAAAACAGAAGCAAAATTACGAAGAGCAGATGAAACACACCTTTGACTCCAAGCTCTTGCAGAAGTGCTGTGCTTTCCCCTCCAGTGCAACGTACAGACACATGCAATTAAATACATGTAGTTTCATTCAGACACTGATCTCTAGGCAGAGCCCAACGCTCTCCCCCCTTCCCTCACACACCCACACCCACCAAAAGGGAGCATCAAAATTTTGACTTCTGCCTAAACTCCGGGGAGCAAATGCATTTCCAAAGCAGCTTTGTTTGTATAAAAAGCAAGAAACACCCCCCCGCCCCCAGAGTGCAGGGAAGAGGATGGGGGCGTGTGTGGAATATTATTCATACAAATTAGGACCGCTGCTAGGAAGCTGTTCCCCCACGACCCGCCCGCCCGCCCGCCCCCCCCCCAGCGCAGACAGCCCTGCAAGCCCCCCAGGCAGAGCAGCCCCCGGGTCTTTCTGCAGTGGTGCTGCTGAAGCGCCAGTCCGCTCCGTGTAGCTGTGGCGGCCGGGGAAGCAGAGTCAATAGCGCGGGTGCAAGAGCAGGAGGGAGGGAGGGGGCGGAGGAGGAGCAGAGCCAGTGGCGGGGAGGAGGGTGGCCGGGAGAGGCCCGCACAAGAGGGGCGGGTTCCCTAGAGCTCCACCTCGCTGTTCATTCAAGAAACCGGGGAGAGGAAGGAGAACCCGCTCGCCACCGGAGCCACCGATGTAGCCTTGGCGGGGCGGGCCAGCTGCCCCGTGCGTGGCCGGGGGCCGCCCGCCCGCCAGGCAGACGCGGGCGAGGAGGCGGCTCGGCTGGGAAGGGGCTGGGGGGAGAAACGCCCCGGGTGGCTCCTTGCGGCGGGGCCTTCCTGGCCCTGGGGCAGATTCATGCCTGGGGTAACGTCGGGGCAGACCAATGCTCCGCGCCCTCCCCGGGCCTGCTCCCCCCCCCCCGCACCGCGGCCCCTGCAGCCGGGCGGCTCCCCCGCTGTGAGTGCAAAGTCCGGCCCGCGGGCCGCTCGCGCCTTCCCAGCTTCTCCTCCCCTGAGGCCGGCCGAGGCGGGGACGGAGGGAAGACGCAGGCCAGCTGCTTGCGCGCAGGCAGCTGCGGCTTTCCCCGCGCCTGCAGGCGGGAGGGGAGGGGAGGAAGCGGCCGCTGGAGCAGATGGGCCCCGCTGTCCCGCCTGGCTCCTGGGGGGCTTCGGTAGGGGCTGCTTCCTGCGCAGCCCGGGGCGCCGCGCTGAGCTCCGCCGTGAAGACAAAGGCGGCCGACTTGCTTTGAGAGAGGTTTAAATAAAATAGGTACAAAAATAATAATCATCCGAACCAGTTCCAAAGTTGTGGTGCCGGTAGAGCTGAGAAGAGGCCAGTTTGTTATTTAACAGCCCCACCCCCACCCCTACCCCTACCCCAAATCCCAGGCCAGCCTTGTGATTAGTTCTGGGGTAGACGCTTCTAGTGCTTCATTTGTAATGAAAGAGAGAGGTGCTGGGGCTCAAGCAATTTTTTTATTTTCATAACTGACACAGACAGCAAGCCCAGAGGTGCAGGGCGATGAACTCCCAGGCGTAGAGGCTCAGCCCTGGCACAAATTAAGCACTGGACATTTCTTCCCTCACTGATTTTTGCGCTTTCCACTTGCACTAGGATTGTAGGGGAAATGCATTTCTGAAACCCTCCTTTGGAGGGAAAAGCCCTGCCAGGTGGCGTAGGGAATCCTGTGTTCATTTTTGCTCATGGTGCCCACTCATCAGGATTAACGTCAGCAGAGTGGCAAAGACTCAAGGCGTCACTAACAAACCAGGAGAGATAGCAACATGGGAAACGTTTTATTACAAAAACACTTTGTCACATAAAGAAGACCTTTCAAATTATTGAAATGTTCATTGTATTCGCATGCGATGATGTGAGCTGTAGCTCACGAAAGCTTATGCTCAGATAAATTTGTTAGTCTCTAAGGTGCCACAAGTACTCCTTTTCTTTTTGCAAATACAGACTAACACGGCTGCTACTCTGAAACTGTTCATTGTATTGATGGTACTTATGACCTTTTTGACCTCCCTTTTCACTGGCCTGTATGATTTTCCTTTATTGCTCCTTTGGAAATATTTTGGGGGCTATCACATCTAATTTTAGGCCCCTGATATGCAAATCCTTAGTCCTGGATGTTGTGCTTACTACTCTGATAGTCTGGTTTAATGCACCTACCATCACAGTTAGCATCATGCCCTATAGTGAAATGTCAGCTAAAGCCCGTAGATCCTGATCCTGCAGAGATTTACACATATGCTTAATTTTATGCATGTGAATAGCTCCACTGAGGTCTGTGGGACTACTCACATATATAAAGTTTAATGCATCCATAAACCATTGCACGTGGGGCCTTAGTTGTACACAACCTAGATTCTTAGATTGAGGGGCAAGGGATATAAAATTTTTTGAGAGTAAATTAATCTAGAGATTGATCCAACACACACTAAAGGCTACAGGAATCCTGCTGGAAAATGGGGTAAGATGCACCAGTGAAAAATCAACACTACTATTTTTCCTTGTCTACACCAGTGCAGCTACACTGATGGCTGGACACCGATGGTTGAAATTAGGATAAATTCCCAGTGTTGACAAGGCCCAAGTTAAATCAGGGTTGAAGGTACTCAGTATCTCTCAGTATCAAGCTGTTAGCATCAAAGGACAGAAACAGACTGCTAGAATTTATAAAATGTCACTTTAAAGGATTTTCCTGTATCTGAATGCAAAATCTTTGTAAATCCTGAAGAATTAAATGCAAAGTGTTAACTGGAACATTTGATGCATCTGAAGAAGTGGTTTTTTACCCATGAAAGCTTATGCCCAAATAAATCTGTTAGTCTTTAAGGTGCCACCGGACTCCTTGTTTTTGTGGATACAGACTAACACGGCTACCCCCTGAAACTGGAACATTATCCACTGTGAATCTAGAGGGGAAAATATTTTAAACTTAAGATGAGATTTGAGAGTATTCTCATGGATGGGGAGTAGAAAGTTCATTAATGCTTTAGTCACTATGAGGAACTGAAATGCAAGGCTGCTCATAAATGTTTACCTAAATTCCAGGGGAAAAACAAAGCCAGAGTACACATAATTCTTTTAAAATTAGGGGAGGATTTTTATGACTTTTGCCTTCTATTAGTTTCTGAATCAATACACTATAATTCTTTAAAACTCACCTGTAAATTCCATTGTTTTGTATTCAAAGCATGCTTCTCTTACATATTCACAGTATCACACGATTGAGAAGAGAAATATTTCATTCCCCTAAGTGTAGGAACTGCCAGTGTCAGAGCAGATAATTTCTTTCATTGTGCACACCTGTGTGTTAGTAATGTGCACTGATTTAGTTTATTTTTTGCAATAGATTGTGCATGGATAATTATGTTATAATGCACTGAGGAGCTTCTGTAGAAAGTTACAGAACAGCATCATGCAGCTGGATTCAGTTCTGTCAGTTGCTAAAGTAAAAGAAACTAGATAATCTTTCAGAGAGACAAAGTGGATGAGGTAATATCTTTTATTGGACCAACTCTCTATTGATGAGAGAGACAAGCTTTTGAGTTTGCACAGAGCTTGTCTTCAGGACTGAGAAACATACTCAGAGTGTCACAGCTAAATACAAGGTGGAACAGATTGTTTAGCATAGGTAGTTAACACATATTTCAAGGTGAAATGGCTGGTTAATACCCTTTCAGTCCTGGGAATGAAAAGGAGAGGGGAAGGCAGCTGGTGGGGGATGATGGGGGGGGGAGGGTGAGAGGGAGGTTGTTAATGGGTTATAGCTTGTTGTAATAAGCCATAAATCCAGTGTCTCTGTTCTGTCCATGATTTTTAGTGTTTACCAGTGTTATGAATTTAAGCTCCCAGGCTTGTCTTTTGAAAGTGTTGTCCAGTTTTCCTTTGAGGATGAGGACTGATGGGTCAAATATAGAGCGATCGCTTTGAGAAAAATGTTCACTCACATTGTTCTACTCATTCACTTTAAAAAGAAAAGGAGTACTTGTGACACCTTAGAGACTAACCAATTTATTTGAGCATAAGCTTTTGTGAGCTACTGCTCGCTCCATCGGATGCATACTGTGGAAACTGTAGAAGACATTATATACACAGAGACCATGAAACAATACCTCCTCCCACCCCATTCTCCTGCTGGTAATAGCTTATCTAAAGTGATCACTCTCCTTACAATGTGTATGATAATCAAGTTGGGCCATTTCCAGCACAAATCCAGGTTTTCTCACCCTCCGCCCCCCCCCCAAACTCACTCTCCTGCTGATAATAGCCCATCCAAAGTGACCACTCTCTTTACAATGTGTATGATAATCAAGGTGGGCCATTTCCAGCACAAATCCAGGTTAGTCTCTAAGGTGCCACAAGTACTCCTTTTTGTTTTGTGAATACAGACTAACACGGCTGTTACTCTGTAATCCACTTTAAATTCACTTATGAAACAAAGTTTTCTTACCACTTGTTGCCACCTAGTGGCTGCTGCTCACTTAAGATGTTTTGAAGAATCTGGTTTCAGGTACCAGCCATGCTCCTGAGCACCCCTGCTAAGTTTTGGGGTTCTACAATAACATTTTCATTTATTCTCTCTGGAACTGACGATATAAGAGGGACAGTGACACTGATTATGCACAAAGTGTGGTCAAATATACAAAGTAAACAAACGGGGAAAATATAGAAATTTTCTTTTCTTTAAACTCATTTTTAAAATATTTATTACATTTTAAAATAGTAGGTTAAACAAGTTAGACTGCTGGTGGTTTTTAAGCTGTTGCATCCCTTTGATATTAGTGTTTTTCAGAATAAGAGTCTAGGAAGAAATATTATTATTTAGGAGAGACAATCAGTTGTGTTTTTATAATTCTTAATTAGCAACAAAACTTGAGAGCCCTACATCCTAAAATGGTAGCTAAAGTGTAATAGCCGTCTAGTATAGTTAAGCATCCCATTGATATGGATTCAAATCCTGTTCAATAGAGAAGTTGGATGACTGCTGGAAAGTCATAGGATGAGTAAATCTGCTAATTTCTTTTAGGATGAGAAGTATGTTGTGTTTATTAGCTGAAGGAATTTTAAAAGGAAGCAGAGCATGTAGTACGTCAAGTGAACTGAAGCCAAGTGGACAATGACAATGCAGAAAGGAGTGACTGCTGTTGGATTATAAAATGAAACCCTGCTCCTTCATGGTATTGTGTACGCTGTCAAAAAGGGACTCATAATTTGCTAACAGTGCAGCTCCGCTTATGGTATGAACAACTCCCAGCAGGGTTTGATGCCAAAGAGGTAAACACATCTGATCCCCATCTAAATGAAACCACCAACTGTGGAGTTGCATTAGTGATGAATCATAGGTCCCATTTCTGACAGTGAATTTGCAGTCTAAAGGTCTCAGTTCTGTAAACTCTGACACATACATAACTTCACTCACATAAGTAGTCCTATTGAAGTCAAGGGAACTAGTCAAGGGAGTAAATTTATGGACATTATGTAGATGTTTTCAGGAATGGGGACTACATATGTACTATGTCCTCTCCAATATCCCAGGGTATTTTCCTTTATCACTATGATAAGACAAGAAAAAAACTAAGAGTGAATAGATAGAAAAAAAATCTATAAAAATCTAAAAAATCTTGTCCTGACAGAGAGAAAAATAGTGGTGACACAAAATACCCTGACATTTTCTTGCAAACAAACTGATTTTTTTGCAACAGCAAAATATAGAAGTGGCCCAACTACAAGCCATCACAGAGGTTAAGTGATATAAAACAGATGAGAAAATATCTCAGAGATTGGAGAAAACATGGGTAAAGAGCATAAAGATATGGCTGAGATTCATTGTAGGATGAGATTTATAGTCCAACAGGAGGTAAGTTAGTAGTGAGATGCTGATCCAGAAAATAGAGATTGGAGAAAATGTAAAATTGGTGGAATCCTGGGAGGGAAGAAAATCAGAGATGGAAATTTAATTTAATTTGTTCAGAGTATTTCAGGTTTCAGAGTAACAGCCATGTTAGTCTGTATTCGCAAAAAGAAAAGGAGGACTTGTGGCACCTTAGAGACTAACCAATTTATTTGAGCATGAGCTTTCGTGAGCTACAGCTCACTTCATCAGTATATTTTGTGTGAGGAGTTTAAAAAGACCTAGCTAAATGAACAGAATATACTGAGGGAATATAAACAAGTTAACAGAATAAATAACAGAACAGCTATAATGTTCATAACTAACTTCAAATAGGAACAGATACTACAAAGCTGCATGAGAATTGTTCTCTTCGGAGTGGAATGGATTAACAATGATAATGACATTTTAAGTCAGGATCTAGACTCAGAGTCCCACCACAGAAAAATATAGGAGCCACGTGGGGCATTCCTTTAAAAATGTTTTTGAATTTTAAAAGGAAAATGTTGTTTAATTAGAGGTTGAAAAGAAGGCATCTTAATACTGGAAACAACTGAGATAGAACTTAAATTGAGAGCAATATAAAAAACAAGATTAATTAAAATCTGGAAAATCCAGATAATATTTGTTTAAAGCAATATAAGGAATAAGTCACAAGTTGAAGACCAACAAATTGGACTCTCTGTTTAAAAACCAACAAACCCTCTAAACCTAAACTGAGTGTGTTTAAGGTTTTGTTTTGTTTTTTCCTCAACTTGACATGGTAGGTTACTTTGTGTCAAAGGCACTTTTAACACTGCAGTGTGAGGGAGTGGCATTTTAATACGATTATAAAGTTACACAAGAGGGCGACAACTATTAAGTCAGCTGAAGTTTCACAAGTTTGTACTCTATATTGTTTTTAAATCATGTTTCTTGGTTGCTGTTTGGGAGGTAGGGATTTGGGGAGAGAGGGAAAGAAGAGGTTGCAACAGTAGCCGTGAGGTTGGATAAAACAGGAGTAAAAAAAGGTTTCCAGGACAAGAACTGTATGGTTTTGAGGAATGCAAGATAACACAGTGGCAGATAGACTTCTAAGAGTTTAGGATTTATTATGGAATGTAGGAGTAATTAATAAACCCTAATAAGAAATTTATTGCTGTAGCTCTTCTAGGTAGCATTGTGATGTCTGTCTTCTACAAGTCCTGCAACACTTCTACAGACATTTAATTTTATGCATGTGAATTGTCCCATTGAAATTAATTGAGCTAATCATGTGAGCAAAGTTACTAGTAGGCAGGAATGGGACTTAATTAGGGAACATCAAGAGAAATTGGAACATCCAAGTGGAAGGTTAAAGCATTATATACAGGGCCATTCTCGAAGAGACACTAGTTAGCAAGCAGACAAAGTTATGGAGCAGAAAATAGGGTGTGTCTGATTTGGCAGCCAGGAAAAGAAGCAGAAGTAACTCAGTACAATCAGTTGACTTGTTACTGTGTTTATAATGTTACTGGGTTTATAATGAATTTCAGTATCTCCTAATTTTAGGGGGAGACTTCAAATAGGTATGAAATATTGATTTACATAAAATGATTCCTGAGACCCGGGGGAAAAAGCAGAACTTTAAAGAAAAAAAATGTGAAAGTTGACTTGAAATTTACATGTGGCACAGACTGAATTGGTGAACAGGTTTTTTTCAATTTTTTTAAAAATGGCCACTGTAAGTGGCTTTCTTCTGGATGCCCAGTTTGAGCCTCATTTCCAGAAGTGCTGAACACCGTGGTTCCCATTGATTTCAATGGAAGTTGTGGGTTCTCAGCACTTCTGAAAGTCACTGGCTACTTTTGAAAATGTGGGTATTAGTAAGCTATTCAGCAGTTCAAAAGGTGTAGTTGTGTATAAAGGTTGAAAAGATTTTTGACAAACTGTTCCCACAATTAATATCTACGAGAGTACTCTTGCCGTTGTCGGATCACTTTCCTCTGCCAATTAACTAGATGCTGTCATGCTGTCTGGAGTGGCTCACAACTGTGAGTGTCTATCTTAGGGCAGACTATCAGAAAACAGGGCAGACAGCTCAAACCGGTGGTGTATTCTATACTGAGATTTCGCCAAGCCAGTAACAAATGTGAACTCCTGGATCACTATACCAGTCTTACCATGGAGTCACAGACAGTCCCCTTAGACTCCCAAGTCTATCTTGCCATCCAGAAAAACTGAATTTAGTGATAATGGTCACATACATCAAAAATCACACTACATCAGGTTGCCCCCAGTCCCAAAGGACCAGCCACTTACCCTCAGGTGAATTGGTACTCTGGATCTCACACCAAAAACAACACTGCCAGCCATTTCTTTAGTACATTAACTAAAGGTTTATTAGCTAAGAAAAAGAAATGAGAATTAAAGAGGTAAAAGCAGGTAAAATACATTAACAGGTGAGTAAAAGTCTGTAAGTCCAAAATGGTAGCAGAGATGTGGTAATCTGCCAGTTTCACAAAAGTTTTTCAGGACTACCCAGAATAACTCTGGGGATCTCCATCTTCTTGTTTAGTCATTCCACCCTGTCAGAATCCAAACAGTCTAGAGATACAGGATCTCTCTTTGAATCAGTACTTATAGCTTCTTTTCACACAGAAAGCAAGCTGACAGTCTCTCTACCCACATGGGCATTTTCCTTTGATGGGAGTGAGCAATGCATTTTGTGTCTCTGACATCAGATCCTCACCACAATGGCCACTGGTTATGGAATTAGCATCTTTTCTGATAAAGTCCTTCATTAGCATCTCACAAGATTGCTTCAATAAGTAAGGGTATTAGTTGCAAGGGTATTTACCATGTAAAGGTTGTCAGTTACATTATGACAGGAACACATAAGCAAAAACTTTATATAGAAGGGAAATTATCAGGTATTGTAAACATCAAATGATCTTATCATTATGCTGTTATGTTGAAAAATTGGACTTTGGCATTTATAAATTAGGGTAAAGATACAGAGCACCTACACGTATATAAAAATTACATAGTTTCAGAGAAGTCTCTTGTTCCTGAGACTTGGGCTTTGACACTAAGTGAACACCAAGGCAATGAAAATGTCAAACTCAGTGAGGCATATAGACCAAAAGGCAGGTCTGTTAAATTTATTTTGAGGAGTTTTAATTATGGTTGATGAGCTAGGGAATAAATTTAAGACATGCCAACTTTGACCCACAGTGGATCTGCACAAAGAGTGAGGGTAAGGGCCTTTATGTAGTAATTAACTTTTAATTAACATTTGTTCAGCAGCATTTTGCCCCCCTCAGCATCACAGGGTGTGAACATAGATTCCCCTTTCCAACCACTGATAATACTGCCCTTTTGTATCCGCTTTTTCCATCCTTCTTTCTCTGTTTCTTTCCCCCATCCCTGTTTCTAATCCTTGCAATTTTCAGTTTCCACCCACTACAGTGTTTTTTCCCACCTCCTATTCCATTTCATATGCTAAATGATCAGCAGTGAGACAGGTAATGCTAACATCTAAAGTCTCTGTCTTTATTATGTTTTAGAATTATTACCCTTACCCCAATGAGATGAATGAAACATGAAGTATGGGAATTCATACCTCTTGTAGGCATGTTTCATCTGCAGACTGCAGATTAATATCACTGTATTAATTCACACTTCACATTTAGAAGATTTTCTTTGCAATGATGAGGGCCAAATTTTGTTTTAATCACACTGGGTTTTGGAAAATGTGACTATAGCAAGCAGACTACATAAATACATCAGAGTAAATACAGGTACATGCATGAGCCAGGTGTTTGACACAGCTGCCCTAAAGGATGAAAGAGGTTCAGTGCAATATACAGTAGAGGTCAATACACTTGGGGAATGAGCAGGATTTATGGTAAATGCTGACAAATGAGAGGTAGTGCAAGTATTCAGTGGTAGGCACAGATTGCTTAAGTGGAAAGACTTGGAACTTGATTACTTTGGGTTACACTTTACGCTTAAATTGGACTAAAACGTAATTTAAATATGGCACTATTAGTTTTGATTTTTTTAAAAAAACCTCAATTCTGCTTTATAGGACAGACTTACTGAAAGTTTGTTCTGACAAGAATCCTGTTTATCATTCATTCCATGATATCTCTTTAAGTGGTGTAATGTAATAAATGATTCTGTCCATTGGTTAGCAAGTTCAGCCAGCCCAAGGTGGTTAGTTGGAGTGTATGAGGCTTCTAGACTTTTTAATATTCTAGCTCTAGGAGTTCATGAGAATACTGGTTGCTGACTGGAAGTGAAGTGTGTGGGAGCCAATAGTAATCAGCATTATCTGTTAAAACACAAACATCACCAAGCTGAGTTGGATATAGGCTTTCTAAGCAGCTTCACCTACTGGCATTGCAAATTGCAGGACATGTCTCTGTTCCATATTTGCAGGCACTCTTGGTGGCATTTTCCCCCATTAGTATCTTTATTCCATCTACTGATGAAATGTGGGTATTCCTTCACATCAGTTTCAATTACTATTCCCTATGGTTAGACATTAATCCTTATTTCACTGTCTATTAATCTTAGTGATTCTGTCACAGAGCATTGTAATTGCAGATATTGATGGGGGGAATGTAAGGGAAGGGAAATAATATTTAGTTTTGACCTCCACATAAGACATCATACTTTCACCGCCAAGCAATTGGTTCATTGGCCTGATTTTGGCCACATCTCAGTCTTTTAAGTCCCACAGAATTCTGGATTACCCACAATTGAGGACAATGGGGATGGACATGAAGAAGGTCTGTTTGAAACCTTATGGGAGATCTCTAGAGTCACTCTTTTAAATTAATAACTGTAGATATTAGAGGGTCTCTACTACTCTACCACGCGACTACATTCAGTCCCACATCAGCGCATTCTGATTGCTGTCTTTGAGGTCAATACTCATCTTAACTTCAATGCATCCAATTTACTAGTCATGTCAGGTGACACACCTGAAAGTATAATAAAGCTGGGAGAGAGGGTGGTCTCTTCTTTTCTTGAATAAGATTGAGATAGCTGTTGCCTACCTTGCAATTGTTTATATGAAACCATAATTGGAATTGAATTACTCATACACCTTACTGGATTCTAAATTAACTATCAACTCAGGAAAGAGATCTGGGCTTTGTTTGCACACTGAAGACTTCTGCTCAGTGTGCGGCAATGTCAAGAAAGCAAACTGAATTTTAGGATACATATATAGAATAATAGAGAATATATACTATTATATAAATCAGCAATCTCATCTAGAATATCATATTCAGTTCTGGTGAATCCATCTAATATATATATAGAGAGAGAGAGAGAGAGAGAGAGAGCAGGGGTTCAGTGACAGGCAAGGAGAATGACAAATTCTTATGTGAAGAGTGAAAAAATTAAGAAAGTTGTACCGGCAGAAGTTCTGTCAGTATAATGCTAGCAACAAAAGTATTTTGGTGGAGCGCATTCACGCTTGACTGCTTGTGCTGATGCATTGTGTCCACATGCCACCAAAACGCATTAATGAAAAGCATTTTCCACTGTTTGTAGGCATTACAGTGTCCTCCACATTACCTTCAGATGCGCTGCTTTGTTAGGAATTGTCATTGTGTGTTGTGGGCCTCTCAGGGAATTGTGGGTGCATGGGGTGAAGAGTCCACATTTCCTTCTGTTCTCTCAGCTGCTGTTGCACACCATTTATGAACTGTCTGCTGCAACCATAGATGTGGCACAGAGGAACATAGCTCTGTTCTCTATTGTAAGGACAGGCAATAGCAAGCCTTGTAGCACAAAAACAACAAAATGAGTTTTCCTTGCAGTGCAGAAGCCATGGCAATTGCATATGGAAGCATGCAACTCAGACTGTTATTGAATGGTAGGAAATCAATATAATGTTGGAAAAATCAAGTCGGGTCAGTCATCAGCAAGGTATGCAAAGCAGTAGCGTGTCCTGCTGCTCAGATTAATCAGGCTAGGCAATGTGCAGGAAATAGTTGTAATGGAACGTTAATCTGTATTACACTGTTCAGCCATGATGTGGCACTATGTGTAAAATACCTTATTTAAATGAACCTCAGCCATAGTTGGCAGAGCATCAGATGATGAACACAGCTGGTATGTATAAACCAGTGCTGTGACTGGTCCATATCTGGTACAGAAGAGCATGACAATAATCAATGGATTCAGTGAGCTGGACTTCCCAAACTGTGCTGTGGCAATAGCACAATGGGCTCCTGATCTATTGGGTTTCTATGCACTATAGTAATACAGAATGTCCCCATTCTGTGTACTCCTCCATCCTCAGACTCTGGGGTACTTCCTGATGGTTATGTTGGCCTTTTTGTATATCACTATGGTTCCATACATGACCAATACTGTCTGCTCTGGAAAAGTCCACACTACATGCGTTTTTAGAAAGGCTGCATTACTTCCCAAGCTGAAAGCACGCTCCCCCTCCTTTTAGTTGACATGCATAGAAACCCCATTGTGGTTCTTGGTGACACTGCCTAGCCTTTATTTTCCTGGCTCACACACTGGTAGACCTTTCCATGCTTCTGTGCTGCTTAAGTACCGCCTGGAGCAATTGCAGAATGACCATGGAGTGGGCCATTGGGAGACTGGAGGGCAGGTGGAGTGTTCTGTAAGACCACAACCTCAGTGAGGAAAACCTTCCTTGCAATGTAGTATCTGTGAGACCAAGAGTGAGCCCCTGTTTTTAGGATGGATGTGTGAGGTGGACAGGCTCTCTGCTCAATTCAAACAGCCTGAAAGTGATGGCCCCAGAGGTCCTGACATGGGGTCATGGGAATGTGTCTTACCATGGTGGTCTGGCCTACGCATCTCTGACTCAGTGTCCATCCAAAGCTTAAATATTACTTGCTGAAATAATTGTGACAGGGTGCCTACAAACTGGAAAATTGTGCTTAAAAGTTAACAGGCTGTTCTGCCAGTAGCCCATGGCACCATAAGTGCATTTTGGTGATTGTGCCTAGTGGTGTTTGCTTGGCTCTGTGTTGTCCCCACCCATGCTGCACCATGATTTTTAACATTCAATGTGTCTCCTTTCTGTGCCAGCTGTAACCCGCACGCATGCTATGTTCGTGCACAGTACATGCTGTCTTTTCAAAGTCAATACAATGCCTCTGGCTCAGTGATTGCAATGCTACAGTGACTGTAGAAGGAAATGTTTATTGTGTGATCTTGAATTTGTAAACTGAAGTGTAGCACATTTCTATTCATGATTTATGGTGTCTTGCCAAGCTACATGTAGTGCCTTAAAAGCACTGCTATTAAACAACCATGTAAGCACATACGTGTGTTCCCCTATGATGTCAACTGCATTAAACCAATTATTAGTGTTGCCTCAGTTGAGTTGCTATGCACTTGCTTAGTGCTAATACTGATGCAGTTAGGGCCTCTGCAATAAAAAAAAAAAGCAGCTGTTTAAATTTTTTTTTTCCCTGCACAGACAACAGGATGGGGGAAAGGAAGGTTTTAGTATAAGGTGGGTACGAGATCTGGGTTCACGCTTGCCTCCTAATGTCAACAGGGGACAGGTTGACGTGGGTGTGTGATGTGAGAGCACGCATCACAGAGTATGTTCAGACTTATTGGGGAGAAAGAGGATAGTGGTAGATACCACCTCTCCCACAGCAAAGCCAACATACAGAAGTATATTTGCCAAGAGTTTGGGCTTACAACATGGTTTATTTAAGGGGCATTAATGATCACTTCCACCTACCAAAGTCTCTCTCCTCTAGGGATAACATGTGCTAACATGAGACATTCACAATGAGAGGCAGGGATCCAGCTGCATCCTATGCCAAACACCTCCTCCTCATCCACCTCACTGGGGAAGAAGAGTGCCTTCCTCCCCTTCAGATATACTGTGTACAGAGTAATTACAGAGATGGTGGTTGGGTCCCTGCTGCATTGTTCATATAACATTGAACTTGGTATAAAAGATGTAGGTGACTCTCGAACTCATCATTCTCCCTCACCTTTTGGTGCCCGTGTTTCAGTTCCGTTCATGCCATCTTGGGCTTCCTCGCTGGGGTATCAGGGTTCTGCCATCTCCTTCTAGTTGCTATATTCTTATATCTCAGGGAATACCCTAGTTGGGCCTGGACACACTTCTCTCCCCTCACCTGTACAAGGAAAACAAACACTGCTCCAGACCAGGAAGCAGCACAAGAGTAAGGAGCCATGTTTGCAGCAAAAATGTAGCCGGTAACAGGAACTGATGTGGTTGTGAAGACCAGGCTGGACATTAAAGGAGGTGGACTACTGCTCCCTGTGAGACCTGTGCAACAGAGTTCAAAAGTGCTACCCAACCGCTCACTCTGGAAGGATTGAACGATGGAGGATTGATTATACCAGTACACATATGCCCATAGTACCACTGTACCAACAATAATGGGAAACTATGGTGGAAGTGGAGAGTTTTCTTGATACGAGACAAAATTAAGTGGCATCAATTTTATTTATGTTTTAAAATATTTTTTATATTTTTATACCTACCAAGTTATTTTGGTAATTGCTATAAGTTTTGTGCGGTTTTTTTTTTCGTGTGTGTTTTGGCAATCTAGAAGTCAAATTTATTAATACTCCCCTTACTGCTGCTGCTATCCTGAAACACTTGAATATTGAAAAGGAAATAGATCAATACTTAATCACCACTTAGGGTTCTTGCATCAAGAAATTAAACGCTCCAGTTCATTTAATGGGCCACACAAACCAACAATTTCAAACCTGGCTGCCTAAAGTTAGGCTCTTAAATATACATAGGCTGATTTTCAAAGGTGATGAGTATCCGCATTGCCTAGGACTACAGAGGAATTCATGGATGTGCAGGGCTTCAAGTCAGGCCATAGATTTAAATGCCTAGATATGGAGTTAAGAATCTAACTTCAAACAGGCAAGGTTGAAAGTTTTGGCAACAATCTTGCATGTGAGCAGAGCTAGTGTAATACTGCCTACATATGGACAGGTTTCAGAGTAGCAGCCGTGTTAGTTTGTATCCGCAAAAAGAAAAGGAGGACTTGTGGCACTTTAGAGACTAACCAATTTATTTGAGCATAAGCTTTCGTGAGCTACAGCTCACTTCATCGGATGCAGAAAATGGAAAGTACAGTGAGGAGATTTTATATATACACAGACCATGAAAAAATATACATTTGGAAATGTACTGGAAATGGCCCACCTTGATTATCACTTCAAAAGGTTTTCTCTCCCCCCACTCCACTCTCCTGCTGGTAATAGCTCATCTTAAGTGATCACTCTCCTTACAATGTATATTTTTTCATACGTTATCGTAGTGTAGGGTTTAATAAATCTCAAAAAGTTGCATAAAAATATAAATTTTGCCCTAGATTTTGGCATACAATGAGCTCAGTGTAATCTCACTTCTAGTCTTACCCCATATGTTCTTTTAAGTAAAAAGAATGATATTTTATGTTTCAGTTCTCTCTAAAACAAAGGGGATGCGCAGCTATTAGAAACTCCCTTTTGGTTAGAGGGCCATGAAGAACATATGCCTTGTTTAACCAGTTCTTCCAGATTTCTTGTAACATCAGCATACATCTCTGTTATGGACAAGTTATCAAGAGCAGATCTCTTAAATTCATTCAGGTCTTACTCTCATTAATGCTATTAAGTCTTTTCCATTTGATATAATCCTCACTAATTTATTTTGGGAATTAGCATATTTCAATATTAACCCTAACACCAGTATTATAAGCCCATATTATCCTCAGCTCTACTCCTGGAATTTCTATGTACATAAAAACAAATAATTACGTACTATTCATTATTTTAATCAGTACCCATTATGGCAACATAGAAGGAGCTTCACAATTAGAACTTTAAAGGTTTAAAAACAACAAGGGAATTTCCCTACCAACAAAATACAAAGATGTGGTCTCAGCTCATTCTACCCAATTCTTCAGTGTCTTGGCATTGTGGAGCTTTTTGTCCTTATTTGTTAGGTTTCACCAGCTGCCAATGCTTCATTGTTACTTCTTGCTATCCTATGTCCTAGTCTTATGCTAGAGCTTGGTATCAATTTCAGGATTTTTCTCCCTAAATATAAGATAGTATCTGAACGGCTAGAATGAAATTCCCAGCAGTAAAGGATCATGGAACCTTTCAAGACCCTTTTTATTTAAACTACCTCAAAGTACCGAGGGTGTAGGCAGAGAGATTTTTATAAATTTATATTGCTTCCTAGAAAAAAAGAGACTTTAGTCGGTTCTCCAGCTTTTCTCACAATGGCCTCTTTCTGGTGATAGCAGTACAGCCTCACTATGAAGTCTCTTGCCATTGCTAACCTTGGGAGAGGATAGAACAATGTCACTTACAATCTCATCTGCTCTCTGCCAGTCAAACTCAATGGGATTATCAAAGAACCACCTTTAATTTCCATTGCTCTTTTTCGTAAATCCAGTTTTGCTTTGGCCTGCTACTTTGATGATCAGTTCCAACTGCAATGTTTTCCTGCTCCTGTCTCCGTGATAGACTTGGAAGGTGGAGAGTTTCCAACTTCTTAATTCCCAAATATTTACAATAATAAAAAAAAATATCAGTCCTCACGGCTTTAAAACTCTGCCAAGCAATTTATCTTTTGTTAGCATGTTCTTTTCCCAATCCAGGCTTGCTTTGGGTATCCTGGTAGCCACGTTGTCTTCTCCACTTGCAGGTGAGAAGCTCTGAGTTCACAAGAGTAGGTTTTTTTTTGAAAAGCAACTTCTCAAATTTTGAATTTATTTCAGGAGTAGGTAAAAGAAGGCTTACTTTTTGTAGAAGGGAATTTTTCTCTTAGAAAATCAGCCAAGGCAATCCTAACCCATAGATATCACATTCTACAATTTGCTTTAATTTATATTAAGGTAAAAAAAAAACTAACAACAAACAAACCTCAATTCTCAAGCTTTCTAAATCAGGAAGAGAGCAAACTTTCCCTATCAGGATTCACCAGTATTAGAAAGTTGCATAAAATATTCAGCAAACCATGATGCTAGCATTATCCTCTGCATCTGTGCCAAGTTTCAGTGAAGTGAATGGGCATTCATATGCCCCTGCTAACTGGATCTCCATGTCAGATCAGGGCTATTGAATGCTTTACAACTTTGGTGAATGAGGAAGTATTAGTCTATAATAAGACTGATAACATGGAAGGCTTTCTTGCACTTAGAATGTTCACTGCTACAATGTAAATTTTACTTTAAAAAGTTTTCCTTCAAAATTTGCTCCTAAAATAAACACCTCTGTTAGTAAGTTCAGTTACAATAAAAGTTTTACACACACACTGAAAAGATGACAATCGATTTCCAAAGTTTGAGTGCAAATCTAACAACTACAAAAACTTGTAAGACAGCCTTAGGTGTTTTTTTTTTAAAATATGAAGAGACTTAAATTTAGAACTTCAGAATAAGCATTTCTGTTCCTCCATTTATTTTGAGGAATACAAAACATGAAAATTAGTTTACAGTTCTGGCACAAAAGCTTTTGAAGCAATAAACTGGAGATGGGATAGGTTTTAAAAACAGCCATATACATTGTTACCATTTAAAAGTGCCTAGTGTTTCACAGCAAACATGTAACTTCTTTCTTAGTAAATATTAAACCTACCTAAATTGCACATAAACCAGAATTTTAGTAAGAAAGTATACTGTATAAGTCTAACATTAAAGCAGTAACTAGAAACTAAATGAATGTAAGAGAAACTTTTTGGCTCAACTATCAAAACTTAAATTGGAATGTTTAAAAGAATTCAAAAAAAGGCATAACATTTGAGTTTGGTTATAGCATTGATTACATATTGTTAATTTGACAAAAGAGTGGTAAAAAGTGTTTTGTTTTAAATTCTTCAGAGATCTGTGACTCTACTGAAAAAAAATTAGATGCAACTATCTTGATTAAATTTAGCTGACAACAATCTGTAGGCTATCAGTCATCTTTTCCACAAGATTACACAGCATTCTTGTTTTTAGCTCTCTCCCAATGTTTACAGCTTTATGCTAAAGCCTTATTAGAATCCCTTAGCTCTGATTATTTCCAGATTAGGTGGCTTTGACAAAAGTAATGAACAACTGCAGAATCCTAATGTATATGAAAGTCTATCAATTAGTTAACTAAATGCACTAGCTTGCACCAACAAAACTAGGACATTTAAAGATCAAATTCTTTAGTTACCTGGTTCACACTACTAAAATAGATATAGGGTTCAATCTGCAAAGCCTTACTTAGTTACAGTATGCTGTAGCCTATGCTGTAATGGAGATGCAGACTACGGTGATGGAAGGGTTTCTTTCACTACTCCACCTCTCCAAACAATGACAGCTAGATTGATGGAAGCATTCTTAGATTTATCTACACTTAGGGATTAAGTTGGCATAACTACAAACACTCAGGGATGTGGATTTTTCACACCTCTGTTTGTCGACCTAAGTTTTAAGTGTAGACTAGGCCATGTAGTCAAAGGGACTACTTACAATGTGCAAAGTTAAGCAAATGCACATCTCTCTGCAGGATTTGGGCCACGGTATGTTAAATTAATTCAGTAGTCTTATCTAAGCACAAACTTTAAGAGCAAGCACCAGCCTTAATTTGGAGTCTTCAACCAGCACTTTCAAAACTAGCTAGTGACTGGCTACTCAATTTACGGTACTTTAAACAGGGCCCAATTTTCAGTTTGGGTACTCAGCACTTTCTGAAAAAACAGTCCTTAAGACTTAAAAGTTCAGCACCCAGAAATTGAGGCACCCACAGTTTCTAGTTGCTTTTGAAATCTTGGCATTCAGGCTTTTGATGTAAGTCAGAAACTTGATGTTATTTTTAGCATTTTGACAGAAATACTAACTCATTGACTTGGTATCTGTTTTGAACACTTTTATTTAATCTTATTCTTGATTTATATCAAGGCTTGATATAATATACACACTAGTAAGACAGATCAGGTCCTGAGAGAATGGGCTGTGATGACTTTCAATAAACAAAGCAAACAATGACTGTGGATGCTATTGTAAATACTCCATAATACACAATCCATAAAAAACAGCACAGAGCAACTAATGTATATGCAAAATAGCTTCTTTGGCTGTGAAACTCAGCTGTTTAGAATTGTAAGGGATGCCCACTATGCTCAAATTTATGCATTCTTCTGATAATTAGAGGCATGCAAATGTTACATGTTTAAAGAGGCACTCTGGTAGGCTGGCCCCCAAACTTAGGCTTTGTGACGAGCATTATAAAGCCTCGTATAAACACTCAATCTCTCAATGAGAAACTGTTTAGACTGTCAGTTTGAATACTCCCCTAATAGGGTTTACAGAGCAACTCTGCAGCGCTGTGCTAGTGCAAAAAACCCAATAAGTTAAACTGACTAACTGCACTGGGGTGAGGGGGGAATAGTATAAGTCATGAGTTACATTTTGAAATTATTCCAGTTAATAATGCAAGATAAGAAAAGATATTTTAGCATATAGCGTCCCATTAAACCATTCCTTAGATGAGGGATATAGAAGACTAAGTAACAGTATCAATTTCACCCAATATTTGATTAAAAGTTATTCCTGTGGAGGAAGTGAGAAGGACAAATTTTACCAGCCAAGTTTTAAACTTTAAAATATGGATTGAGACTAGAAAAGCCTGACATCTAAAAATGTAGGAGTGCTAACAAATATGAAAGATACAGATTTTGCAAAAGAAGACTCTCAGGCACTTACTGTAGTCGTCCAACTGAACAATATATCACAATCTCTTTATGCTATCATTGTTATGAACTAAGCATTTTCAGTGTTTGACACTTAAAACTGCTAGAAAGTATTGGGTTCAGTGCAGTCTGGCACAGGGGTGAAGCAGTCTTGATTCATATGTGCATCTAATAAAAACCAAAACAGTGGAGTGTCTTTTTAAACCAGACCGTGTCATCCTAACAAATATACTCACATCCAGGAATAAATTAACCTGGAATGCCATTTTGATCCTCCTGAAAGCTACATTCCTGCTACTGGAAGAGCCTAACATTTTAAATTAACATTTTAATTACAAATGATTCTATAAACTATTTGTTTGGCTCATCATTTGCAGTTTTTAAAAGTGTGCATAATGGCAATATTATGCTACCTTTCTCTCCTCAGCTCAACTGACAGATAAAAGGGGTAAATTAGAAGATTATACATCAATTTAGAATTAGATTGTGGCTTTCAGCAATTTTAACTACTTGCTGTTCTAATGGTTTGATTTGTTTAGAAGGTATTTCAGAAGGCCAAAAAAATATTTCCCAGCATTTCTCAGTGGAGAATGGGTTCTTCATTTCCCTTTAGAAGAGTATGCAACTACTAAAGCATACCCCAACTACTCCCACACTGAGAAGCTTTGGATCATATAGGTACAGTTCTCCCACCTAAAGATCCCACAGCTATAGTAGTGCATGATGAAAGCCACGGATAAGTCTGTCTGACAACGGGGAAAGTAATCAGAACATTCAAAGTTAAAATATGGTTGTGTAAATCTATTAGGAGCCTAAACTCCCTCTTCAAGGAGAGTTCAAACTTCTTAGGTTCAATGTGTGATGGTACTTACCCTTATCCTTATCTCTGAACACACCATCAAAGAAAGAAAACCTAAGTATTTGTCCAGAATTACCAGCAAATAACCCACTTCGAAATTTTACTCTTCACACTTACAGTCTCTAGGTTCACAAATGTTTCTCCAACTCAAACCACTGAAAAAAACTAGTCTTCATTCATACTTTTGCATAGTTTTGGTATTTCCTGGGGTTGTACTTTTCTTCTCTCTTTCACTTCCATTTCATCTGTCACATATCAAAGCATTTAAATGAAAGTCTTCAGGTGAGAAACATAGTCCCATTTAGCAGCCAGCTGTCCAAGATTAACATTCTTCTGATTCAGTGAGTAAAGATTATTTAGTTTTATCTGTACTTTCAGATTTTTCCCTTTGTATCATGCAGCGACGAACTATGCTGTCAAAACTTCCTAGGTAAAACAAGCCAATGATGCGAAAAATGCCCATGCAAACAACCTGCAACCAGAGAGAAAAAGAACTTACAGCTATCTCAACATGCTTTTTTTTTTTTTTTATTATAGTCTACACAATATGATTGTTTTTACTTAATAAGCAAACAGCCTCATGCAGGTAAGTAATATAAATTCAGTGAATGAATAAACGTTTACTGGAGACTTGCCTTGGACAAATTAATTAACTTACCTGTGCCACAAATTCAATATCTGTACAATATTCTCTCACCTCACTGAGGTGAAGGATCAAGGTTTGTAAAGTACTTGAAAATGTAAATTATGACTAAATCTTTGTGAATAAATATGGTTAAAAATTACAGCCTCTCCAGATCTTACCTGCTGAAGACCTTCAGTAATAGCAGTGACAGGTGACATTCCACTGGTCAGTATTGATAACATGTAACCATCTGAGCCCATAAAACTGTTAAAGTTTCCTTGCTGGGAAAGAGGGGAAATTAAAAAAACAACAAAAAACAAAAGTTACCAAATTGCAAAATTGTCTCTTAATTGCTTTAAAGTAATATTACCAATCAGATTGGTTAAAGGCTCTTGCTGTCCTTCCATTCCCTTAATTCAATGGGGAGAAGTACTGCGAAGTAACACGATACCAAAAGAAACGTAAGAATTAAAAAAATTAAAAAAGAATTAAAATAAAAAAAAATTAAAAGTATTAGAGATATTACTTAACTACCAACAGCATGCAGGTTTCTGCCCACAGAGCACAGAAAGATGATAAGGAACATTGATTATTTAAGATGTTTTCCCCACTTATAAACAGGCTTCAAAGACAATACTAGATTTTTCTACAATGAGAAGACTCTCTAATGCTAGAATCTGAAGAGAATGAAAATATTGCTTGTTCCTTATCAAGGTTAGCTTGCTGAAGGTAGATGCTGTTTATTTGGTACCTCATTTCAAGTGGGGTTAGAGACTGTTATCCTTCACCTACACAGTATGTGTCAAAATGAGCAACAGTTTTTAGGTACATGTGGGAAATATACCAGCTTTACTTCATGTTGGGTGACAGTGACCCAAAACAGGTTTTTGTTTTGAACTGTAGATTGCTTAAGTACCTGAATAAGGTGTCTAAAATCAAAGTGCACATGGAAGGCTGAACAAATCCAGGGGTTAATGACTAAGGGTGAGAGCCATCTCTTTTCATCTGTATGCGCACATAACTGCGCACCCCCTCCCCCCACCATCTATCATGATGGGGATCTGATTCCCGAATGTGGTCTCTAAGTGCTAGTGATATACAGTAGAACCTCAGAGTTACAAACACCCGTGAATGGTGTTCATAACGGATATGTTTGTAACTCTGAACAAAATATTACGGTTCTTTCAAAAAAAGTGTACAGCTGAACATTGGCTTAATACAGCTTTGAAACTTTACTACGCAGAAGAAAAATGCTGCTTTCCTTTTTTTTTTTTAGTAGTTTACGTTTAACACAGTACTGTATTTGCTTTTTTTTGGTCTCTGCTACTGCCCGATTGTGTACTTCTGTTTCCAAATGAGGTGTATAATTGACCGGTCAGTTTATAAATCTGTTGTTCGTAACTCTGAGGTTCTACTGCACAAATGTGAAATTAAGCATGCGGAAAGAGATTTAACATTAGCTAAAAGATATAGCCTTCTCAAATAAGAGAGTAGACTTGTCCATCTAGCAGTTTTTAATTGGTATGATTTGTTTTTACATATGGCACATTATGAAAAATGGTATTTGGCTTCCATGAACAAGAATTTCTCATTCAACAAAATAGTGAAATTGTCCAAGAGTATGACTGCACAGATAACTATAGCAAATTATCGTAATCTTCAGGCAGCGCCCCTGTGAAAATACTGGGAAACTGGAAAATAAATATTTCCTTCTTACGTATTATTGTTACTCCGGATAACCCTGTGCACGTAACGGAAAGATCTACTTGTCATGATAATTTGACCCCCTCCCTTTTATTTTAATTTTTTTGACACATTTGGACATTCTGAAACAGTGTTCTGTACTGCATTCTCTTGGCCACAGGGTTTACTTTTTTAGATTATCTGGAAATAGCTAAAAACAACCATACAGCATATGGGTGAAGACTCAAAAAAACCCAAACACACACTTGCTGAAGGTTTAGATCGAGTTTTTAAAGTAAGAAAGGGATGGCCTCTACCTGTCTGGAACTATAAATTATACGATTGGGTTGCCAGACCATGTGAATAAATTAAGAACTGAAACAAAATTTGACGTATGTGGCTGCAAGCAAACATGACAAAACTTTATTTTCATGACGTGCTTGAAGCCAGGCACTCCTCTTTAATGTCATTTCTCTTTGTGCTTTAAGATTGAAGATTCTATAGCACAAGATCTCTGAGAATAAAGAGCTGCTGGGAAGGCTGATGTCTTCATTGCTACAACCAGTGGGAATTTCTGCACTATGATTATTCACAAATCAGATATTCACACACACTAGAATACTATAAATTTTAGTATAGTTATTTCAGTGTCAACTGATCTCAACCAGAGAAATGAAGGCTTTCTTGGATCTTTCATAGGCACTAGGCAAGTAACCTTTTATTAACCATTTGATGCATGGAAAACATCTTTAATATTTTAAAACATTCATAATTTTTGTTTGAGTTTATTCTGACATGACATTGCTGCATTTTGTTTTGTCTTTAGAGTAGAAGCTCCAAAGACATATTAGCTCCAAGAGATTAAATGAAACATGTTTGGGGGTAGGGTGAAAAAGGGAAAAAGAAATGCTAAAGAATAACATCCCAGGTACAAAAAATACAAGTAATATTTCCTGTAGAAGAAATGTTTTTATATTTAACAATTCTTATTTACATCTTTAAACAAGTACTTCATGCAACCATTTCCCATCCCATGCCTCCCCTCAAAGACCTCATTAAAAAAAAATTACTTACTATGGCATCTTTAACAATAACTCTGGCAACCTGTTCTGCTTGGCAAACAGATGAGGTTTCTGAAATTAGTTTAGTCTCCAAAGGCTTTAAAAAAAGATATAGAAATATTATTATAAATTTGATTATATAACAACACAGAGAAGACAAAAATACTCTGTTACCATTATTTCTTGTGTCATGTAATTTACCTGCCTTAGGCTTTAAGTCAGTAGTCTCCAACCTTTTTACATACAAGGTCACTTTTTGAATTTAAGTTCAACTCAGGATCTACCCCACCCCTTTCTGAGGTGCACCCACTCCATCTCCCTTCCCTCCGTTGCTTGCTCTCCCCCACCCTCACTCACTTTCACTGGGCTGGGCCAGCAGGTTGGGGTGCAGGAGGCGGTTGGGGGTGCAAGCTCTGGGAGAGAGTTTGGTGCAGGAGGGGGCTCCAGGCTGGGGCAGAGTGTTGGGGTGCAGGAGAGGGTACGGGGTGCTGACTCTGGGATGGGGCTCACAGCTGGAACAGAGGTGCGGGAGGGGTTTCAGGGCTGGGGTGCAGCTCCCACCTGGCAGCACTTACCTTGGGCGGCTCCAAGTTGGCAGCATAGTGGGGCTAAGGCAGGCTCCCTGCCTGCCCCGGTGCTGCGCCACTCCTCTAAGTAGCCAGCACATCCCTGCAGCTCTGGCTCCGCATGTTGCCCCTCCCATTGGCTTCAGTTCCCCATTCCTGGCCAATGGGAGCTGCGGGGCAGTGCCTGCAGGCAGGAGCAGCACACAGAGACCACTTGCCCCCGCCCCCCAGTGGCCACAGGGACGCGCTGGCCACTTCTAGGAGTGGTGCAGGGCCAGAGCAGGCAGGCACTTTTAGCGGCCGGAGATCGTGATCAACGATCAAAGGCTCCAGGATTGACCAGTTGATCATGATCTACAGGTTGGTGATCACTGCTTTAAGTGGACTGGCATCAGTTTAGGTTCGCTGTACTAATACTGTTAACAAGAGACACCTCAGACTGTCAAATATAACTCCTTTTACAACATAAAGGCATATTTCATAAACTAAAAGGACAACTTCATGAAAAGTTGCCAATACTTTGTTTGCTTTTAGTTATTTGTAACATTTTACGATTGCAGATTAAAAATAGCAATTGCTCAAGTGTTTTATTCTTAATTGAAGTTCTTAGAATTATTAAACTGTATTTAGTTTATATACTAGATATAATTCAATTTCTATCATTTGTAGCTTATGCTGGAAGTTTAAACTGCTTTCCATTAACAAGAAAATACTTTTAGATCCACAAACCAAGAAATCATTAAAAGTGTAGTTTTCTGTACACAATATCCTTCAAAATCCACTTTTGCATCTCTTCCCTTTGTTGGGGATTTACAAAATATGCATGTGAAGTTTTTGCACCTCTCAAATGAAGCAGCTGATGTGCTACATTAATGCCTCAAGGCACATATAACTTGGCATCTATCATTTAGATCTCTTTTAATCGAACAGGTCTGTTAAAAGAACAGAAACAAACCAGAGCCTGGCATGCCTAGCTCTTGGGCAGATGGGCAATTTTATAACTCAAGCATACTGCTTGGAGAATTGCTGCTGAAATTTAAGCAGCTCAAGACTGAAAACTCCAATACAGAAACTATTTTAGTACAACATTGAGGTTGCAGAATCAAAACTTCAAGAGCATGGCAATACCTTATGTTAAGATCATATACACAAGCTTAACTCTGCTCCATTGTGCATTTCCATTATAAAAGAATCTTTAGTTGCATCACAACAGCCTATTCCAGATAAAGTTGTTTAATAAACACGAACTCCAGGCCTGTAGTGGTCAAGTGGTCTGTAAAAAGTTAACTATACATTTAGTTAGCTGCATGTGCACATCAAAAGCATTTAACTACACGCACAGCTAGAGAGATTAGCAAAGGCTCAAAGTGGATAAAATCTTAAAAAACAACAACAGGTATTTATTTAATTACAAGGCATTTTTTAAAATAAACCTGTTCAAAATTTAATGTCAAATTATGACAACCTAAGTCCTAAATTTATTGTAATCTATTAAGGTCATTTAAATAGATAAATAAAAAATTTAAATCAATGATTTAAGGGTGTGGCTTTTTTAATTCTATAAAAAAAACAAAACAGTAGGAAAAACAGCTTGACTTTTGAGGTCATCTCAAGCTTTGGAAACGTCACAATGTCACTACCACATTAAAAATCAATATTATTTTCAGCCTTTTCAATGAAGCTGCTGTTTTACATTTTTCCAGATGTAAGTACTTCCACAGATTCTGTTGTTCAGAAAAGCTTTTGGTTTCAATTTAGCTAGCAGAGAATGCAGAGAGGTGCAGAGAATATTTTCTTCATTTGGACTAGTTTATTCAAAAGTTGAGAAATTGACTGGGAATAGAAAATGTAAAAAGAACGCCTGTTTTCCTCTTCCAGTCTATCAAAACCAACCAACCAAAAAACAAACAACCAGGTGGAAGATGATGAGATCTACTAATTCTACAGCTTTGAAGGACATAGGGACCAGATTTGCAAAGGTTTTTAGTCATCTAAAGATGCATATACAGGCCTAGTGTGATTTCCAAAAGTTCATAAGCAGGCTAGGAACTTAACTGCCGTTAATTTCAGTTTGCAGTGTTGCTATAGCTGTGTTGGTCCGCCAGTACAAAGAGGCAAGGTGGGTGAGGTGATGTCTTTTAGTGACCAACTGCCTGTGGAAAGGATCTCAGGAAGAACTCTGTGAAGCTTGAAAGCTTGTCCCTTCCACCAACTGCAGTTGATCCAATAAAAGACCTCACCTCACCTGCCTTGTGTGTCTCATTAATTTCACTGGGAGGTAGGTATTCAATCAGTTTGGGTACGTTTGAATATCTGGCCCATTGTGATCTGAAAAAATCTGTTATAATAATAGAACAGCAATTTAAATTTATAATAACTATTTTTTGATGTTTTTCTATATTTTCCAATATATTGATTTCAATTACAACACAGAACAGTATTGTACAGTGCTCACTATTTATAATTACAAATATTTGCACTGAAACAGAAAAACAAAAGAAATAGTATTTTTAATTCACCTCACACAAATACTGCAGTGCAATCTCTCATGAAAGTGCAACTTACAAATAGACTTTTTTTTTAAAACATAACTGCACTCAAAACAAAACAAAGTAAAACTTTAGAGCCTACAAATCCATACAGTCCTACCTCTTGTTTCAGCGAATCGCTACGACAAACAAGTTTATTTACATTCAGGGGAGATAATGCTGCCCACTTATTTACAATGTCACCTGAAAGTGAGAACAGGCATTCACATAGCATTGTTGTAGTTGGCATTGCAAGGTATTTATATGCCAGGTATGCTAAACATTCGTATGCACCTTCATGCTTCCAGCACCATTCCAAAAGACACTCATCGAAAATGTGTGTTAATTAAATTTTTCACTGAACCCAGCTCTCTCTCTCTCTCCCCCCCTCCAGGTATAGCCTTCTGACCATGACTTACTCTGACTTGTGTGATCAGTTATAGTTTTCTAAATCTGAATTTTATAATCAAATTTAAGTTAGATTTATTATAATAACTGTTTTGTTTGTTTGGCTCCCCTATGGTTATTTATCATCATCATCATGTTGTCCCTATTACACCTCTGGCGTTTAGGGCAGTGACAAAGCTCCTCCACTCCTGTCTGTTTCTGGCAAATCTTTTTCAGCTTGGCTTCCACAGCTCTTCGCCATTGTTTTCGGGAAGCCTCATTTTCGCTTGCCTTCAGGTGTCCATCTTATTGCTATTCTGGTGATGGAATCAGTTTCCATCTGAAGCACATGACCGATCCATCTCCAACGCCTCCTGGCAATGATGGTGCTCAGATCCTCTTGGCTGCACTGTGTCAACAGATCTTGGTTTGAGATTGTTCTGGGCCAAAATATACGGAGGATTTTTCTGAGGCAGGTTGTATGGAATGAAGACAGTTTGGACATGTCATACTTTCTCATTCCCCAGCATTCTACACTATAAAGTAGTGTTGAAAGTACGCAGCTCTAATAAACCTTGAGTTTGGTTTTGGTGTTGTATTTTGATGATGTCCAGACTGTATTTAAGCTCCTGAAGGCATTCCTGGCTTTATTAATTTTGTTCTGTATCTCCTGGCTTGTTCCACCATCCTGGCTGATGGTGCTGCCCAAGTATGTGAATGTACTATGGTTATTACCTGGCAATAAATAACTTTCATGGTTAAGCTGCTTGCCTCTCTCCCCCTCCCCCCCAATGAGTGTTTTTTGGCTCTCATATTTTCTCTGCAGCAACACTCCTCATACCTAAACTAAAAGATCCCTGCAGCACCCAAAAATCCTGTGGGGTTTGCTCATCAAGTGGGTTACTACCAGAACTACTGTAACGTGAAAGTCGGCATAGGGACGTGCTGAGCCTGGGACATAGGAGGATGGCAGATTGAAAGTGCTGCTTGACCCAGCCTGCTCAGGCACGCTCTATTCCGGTGCGGTGCCCGTGGCACACGAGGGGGACAGCTTGGAGGTGCTGTTCTTGCCAGCCTGCTGAATCCAAGGGCCTATGAGGGTGACAGCTTGGAAATGCTGCTTGACCGAGCACGCTGAGTCCAGGGACATAGAAGGGGTCAGCTTGGGAGTGCTGATTAACCCGATCCTCTTAGACACGCTGTGTGAGAGTGTGAGATTCTGGGGCTGGAAGAACCCAGCTCTGGGGAACCTAGGTCTTGCAGGATAGCTCCATTGGGAGGGAACTTGCAGCAGGGAGAAGAAGAGCTCCGTATGAGAACACGGGACACAAGCAGTACATTGATAGAATTACAGAACCTACCTCTCCCCCAAAAGAGTAACCCTAATAAATGAGCATACACCAAAGTAACAGGCAAACCTGGTAACAAAAAAAGGTATCAATAAGGTTGGTGCTTGACCCCAGGTTTCAAAATCTGAGAGGGATGCGGTGTGGAACATGCTATCGGAAGTCTTAAAAGAGCAATACTGATGCAGAACTACATAACCCAAACCATCAAAAAAGAAAAATCAACCTCAATCAATCTGTTAATGGCATCTGACAGAGATGATAAAAATAAAGGGGTGCCGGTCCACACTGCTAATGGATTATCATCAAGAAGAACCCGCCTGTGCTTGCTTTCAGGTGACATTGTAAATAAGATAGCACTGTAAATAAAATAGTGGATAGCATTACCTCACATTAATGTAAACAAACTTGTCTGTCTTAATTGGCTAAACAAGAAGTAGGAGTGGGTGTACTAGGCTCTAAAGTTTTACATTGTTTTGTTTTTTAGTGCAGTTATGTAAAAAAATTTCTATATTTGTAAGTTGCACTTGCACGATAAAGAGATTGCACTGAAGTATTTGTATGAGGTGGACTGAAAAATACTACTTGTTTTGTTTTTTACAGTACAAAAATAATAAAGAATAAAAAATAATATAAAGTGAGCACTGTACATTTTGTATTCTGTGTTGCAACTGAAATCAATATATTTGAAAATGTAGAAAAACTTCCAAAAATATTTATAATACATTTAAATTGGTATTCTACTATTTTACAGTGTGATAAAAACTGCAATTAATCATAACTATTTTTGTGTGTTAATTGCTTGAGTTAACTTCGATTAATTGATAGCCCTAATGCAAACGTATCCCGACAGAATGAGATAAGGAATAATGCAGAGTTGCATATTTAAGGTGTAGGTGAAAATTTAGATTTTAGATGCCAAAAATGCAATCATTTACAATACTAAATGCACCAGAAAAACTTCAGTGTCTTTTTCTATTCCATTATAAACCATAGGGAGATTTTTTATTAAAATAAATAAAATAAAGTATTTTCTTGTAGTATTTGCAACCAAAACACTGAACATTATAGAGAACCAGGAAGTGAAATAGGCTATAAAAATTAGCTAAGTGACCGTAACACTAGATGTTGAAGCAAAAAATGAAAGATAGCATAGTGAAAAGAAATTTAAAAAGTTCTATGATTTATCTGCAATGTTATTTGTAACAGCTAAATTTTAAAAATATATTTCCCAAAAAAGCTTAGAATGAACATTAAAGGACTGTCTTTTTGTGTATTTGCACAGATCTAGCACAATGGGGCCCTAAACCCACCTAAGGCCTTTGGGCACTACTGCAATATAAATTGTTGGTTGTTTATTAAATGTGAGGGGGAAAAAAAAATATCTAACTATTCCCTCTAACTTTCAGACACCCTACAATTATCCTGAATGTTCTTTAGTTGTAAGGCTGTCCAATGTACAATGGAGAAAAAACAGGCACTCATCATTTCTTCTAGACCTAAAACAGTATATAGGCAAGGATTACATCAGGCATTTGGCCTTGACTTAAAAAAAAAAACCACAAAGTTAGGGAACATCTTTATTTAGTATTTCTTTAAAAGTAAAAAGATGCTAACTGGAAGAACGTATAAATTAGAGCAGAGATTGATTTTTTTTTTTTTAAAAAAAAAACACATGAGCAGCTTCTCTCTGAATTCATTATTCATGCGTTAAGCTCAGCCCTTTAGCTCAAGCCACCAGAAGAGGGAACCACACAACTCGATTATGAAGCTAGATTGCTAGATGCCCTCAGGAACTGAAAAGCTGCCTGCCTGTTCCCCCTGGCTGGCAAGCACCCAAGTAAGTACTGTAGGAGCAACCTAGTACCACTTGGGCTTTACTTAGTAATCAGCATCATTCTGAACATGGGGTGTGTGCGCGTGTGTGTGTGTGCAGTGACCATGATTAGAGCACAGAGAGAGACACGCTTTGTAGGAGAAAAGCCCCAGCAAACACCCTCAGGGTGAAAAGACAAAAGGAGAATAGATTTAAGGCTTGATTTTTCACCCCACTAATTATTGCCTTAGGAAGGCAATGCTTGCTTTTGGCTTTTTGAAAGTCTCCTGAGTTTGTAGAAATTACTCTTACTTATCATGCGAATTCCCCAACTCATAATAGGAGCGAAAGGGACCTGTGTAGAAGTCCTGCTTCTTTCCCCAGGGAACCCACTTCAGTAAGGGGAGACTCTGGATCATTTCATGTTTCTCCAACCCCCCAGCCTAGCTCTGTTGTAGGACTTGCTCCCTCAGCTAGCTTGACAGCTTCCTCTCCCCAAAAGCTCAGAGTTCCTGATCAGGCTTTTCTGTGTTAGGAATCATGGCTCTTCGGGGCAGGGTGGGGACCCAACAGTCTGACTCTGAGCCTATACCCTGGCAGTGCAAGGGTCAGCTGACTGGGAACAGGCAGTGCATAATTCACTCCCTGTAGAGCTTGTACAATGCTGCCACACATAGGGAACACTGCTTAAATTGGAGCCAGGTGTTTGCCAGAAAGCTCTACCACGCCTTAGTGGGACTGAGCTGTCTGGAAGGGAGGTACAGCAGTTGCAGATCCATGTGACTGAAACCACCACACTGCCATTTACCTGATCCAGGGGAGGAGGAGGAGGAGGAAGTTCATAAGATGGAACTTCACACAAATGAATAAAAATAAATATTTTAAAACAAAGTGGTCGGAAGAATCTTCACCACCACCGTGTTCCACCACTGGAGGCAGAAAATCTGGTGGCCTGAACTGCTGGTGAGTTAAACTTAGTCCTGGAGCCTCTAGCAACAATACTGAATTACCTCTGAATTCCACAGGTGGGGGGGCATTAGTCCATGAATAATGAATGAGTGAAAGCGAGCAACAGAATTAAAATTATCGAATATTAACAAGCAAGAGCCTTAAGCAAAGGGAAAAGCTAGCTGTAAAAAGCAAGTAGCAAGATGAAGTCACATGAGAATTCCTATAGTTTGCTTAAATAAAACCAAATTTAAGGATTAGATTTTTTTTCCATTAATACACACCTAAAAAGTCTGTTTACCAAATAAACTATAAAAACCATTGGATCTCTTTTAAACACAAACTAATCTTTGAGTAAGACAAGGTATTTCCTTGTAACTACTTCCTTGAAATAGGATCAGTTATGAAAGATAACAGGTACAAAACCAGAGGGGACACAAGAAATTTACAACACGAAAGAATTTCCAATCTACATAAATATTCTTGCAAATCAGATTCCTAGTTCTTCACCTTTAGGGGTTTTTTGGGTGGGAGTAGCAGAAGGATTTTGGATTAAATGTATACTATCTCAAAAGAGATTGACTAAACAAGAATATTTTGATTGCAAAAGAGTTCTGTTACATAATCCTTAATTCCTATATAAACAGAGAGACAGACAAAAGGAACGCAACACTCAATTGTATCTCTTATTACATATAACGCATGGCTCTCAGAAGTAACATTATAGCTGTTCTAGGATAGGGTGATCCACTTGGTTTCTAGTTCTCTATATGGTAATAAAAGGAGCCTCATCCTCTCAATGCTCAGTTTAAACTTCAATATGAATCCTAGCCATGCAGCTCTTTAAAAAGTTACACTTTTGTTTGGTGATCTGTTCTGGAAGGTGTAGTGAGGAGAAGCAACTTATTCGTGAGGAGAAGCAACTTATTCTATATTAGAATACTTAGGGATTTTTTACATATTTATTTAAATAAAAGCCTCTTGTTGACAGACACACACTGGTGGAAAGAGATATGGTAGAATTGCATTTAGGTGTCTAATACCAAGAGAAAAACAAATACTTTCCATCATACTTTATTACTACATTATGGTTAAGATTTTGTACTGGGGATTTTTCATCAAAGTCATACACAGATTGTGGGCAATAAACAAAAAGTTCATGGAAGCCAGTGACCTGTCTAGGTGTGTGTATGTGGGGGAGGGTCAGGAGGCTGACGCCAAAGTACTCATGGAAGAACCTGAAGCAAATACTCACCTGCAACCACCCACCACACAACAAAAACACTAACCCAGAAACCTATCCTCGCAACAAAGCCCGTTGCCAACTGAGTCCACATATCTATTCAGGGGACACCATCATAGGGCCTAATCACATCAGCCACACTATCAGAAGCTTGTTCACCTGCGCATCTACCAATATGATATATGCCATCATGTGCCAGCCATGCCCCTCTGCCATGTACAGTGGCCAAACTGGACAGTCTCTATGTAAAAGAATAAATGGACACAAATCAGACGTCAAGAATTATAACATTCATAAACCAGTCGGAGAACACTTCAATCTCTCTGGTCACTCGATTACAGACCTAAAAGTGGCAATTCTTCAACAAAAAAATTCAAAAACAGACTCCAAAGAGTGACTGCTGAATTGGAATTAATTTGCAAACTGGATACAATTAACTTAGGCTTGAATAAAGACTGGGAATGGATGGGTCATTACACAAAATAAAACTATTTCCCCTTATTTATTTCCCCTCCTACTGTTCTTGTAAAGTGCTGGAAATGGCCCACCTTATCACTATAAAAGGTCCGCCCCCCGCACCCGCTCTCCTGCTGGTAATAGCTCACCTTACCTGATCACTCTTGTTACAGTCTGTATGGTAATACCCATTGTTTCATGTTCTCTGTGTATATAAAATCTTCCCACTATATTTTCTGATGCATGCATCCGATGAAGTGAGTTGTAGCTCACGAACGCTTATGCTCTAATAAATTTGTTAGTCTCTAAGGTGCCACAAGTACTCCTTTTCTTTTTACGGATACAGACTAAAATGGCTGCTACTCTGAAACCCGTTAAAGTCACATGACTTTGGTGACAAAATCGTATCCTTAATTATGACCAAATTCTGCCTTTAGTTATGCCCCTGAAAACTACTTAATTCATAGGTTCATGAGTGTAACTGACGCAAAATTTGGCCCATCTTAATCAAATAACTTTTAAACTTTAAATATTAAGCAGTTAAGTAAGACTTTTGTTTCTGTTAAACCAGTGTTGAAACAAGGTAGACTGGTTTACAATTGCTAACACTGGTCCCATTTTTGTGACATTTTCAGCAAGACTTCGTAAAGAAAATTTACGTAGATTTTTACGTAAATTTCTTTGTAAAGAAAACACTGATCTGAATAAAATGTTTTCTTACTAGTTAATTGATTCTGAATGTTCCCTGTTAAATATTTGACAGCTAAAGTTCAGTAGCATTATCTAATGACATTTAGGGGACATTTTATTTTTTTAAACATATAAAGCATGATCTTAATGAACACAGTGGACAATGCATTTTAAATTCAGAAGTGACAGATCCTGGACATGTGTGCAAGATTCTTTATGAATTAAGTTACCTTTGTTTTGATTTCTTCTGCAAAGCCCGGTGTGTCAGTATCTGGAGGATAGGCCACTGTTACATAGATATTATAAGGCTTTACCTGTTTTTTGGAAAAAGAATTGCATCTGTTAATATGAGGGAAATATTGTTAAGTTTCGTATATTTATACTGACATTAGATTGTGCTGAGATGTTTCAAACATGTATACAGTCTTACAACCAGTTCCCGCAGGATCAGGCCTATAATTTTAACAAGGACGCATAATAGGAACAACAAAGAATTTGAAGGACTATTAATACATAAGTGATCTTTAAAACGTCTTCATTCCAAAAAGTGTAGGAAGGAGAAAGCTGCATTCTTTCTCAGTTTAAAAAATTGAGCTTATGAACAGATCACAACACTGTTGAACGCCCATGCTCATCTATGGTTTTTAAAGTGTAGGACAGCAATGAGTCTGGCTCTTACTCGGGCACAAATTCACATTAATGTGCTTCTGCCAGCAGTGAATGTATACTGTAAATATGGTGAAAAGGAGATCGTAGAATACTCTGTCAGCACAAATAAATCTGATCCTCTGAAGTTAAACAGAGGTGTTACCAAGTGCTGTCTCAAAATATTGGAGTCACATATTTAAAAAAAATTATAGTGTGTGAAAATAAACACTCAGAAGAATAAGTACACAGAAAGCATTAAGAAAGATCCTCAGGGCAGAAAGTGACTGTTATGTGTTTGTAAAGCACTTAGCAAATAAGATCACTAGCTTTCTAACGCATGTACCCATTGTAAGGTTAAGACTCAGACTGAACATGAGAAGAGTACTGTAAACATTCCTAATATGTTTTTTTCTTTTATAAATATTCTATAATTAACTTAAGTTTACAAGTCATAAGGCCATATGTGATTTTTTTTTCTTTTAATTAGAGTCAGATTTTGGCAAAAATATCAGCCACCAACCTTCTGGTCAGAGTCAGAACAGAATGCATTCAGAGCCACTAAATAATAGACAATGGAGTTGGAGTGATGAGAGGTACTCTCTATCCCCCCTCTCCACCCTCCATCTCTAAGCATATTTTAAGCACTCCCTTTACAGCACTTCAAGTCCATTCTGGCTGAGGAAGCAAGAATGTAGGAATCAAAAATGGGGTGGGGGAGGAGGGGAGATCCACACAGAAATGTTAAACAGTTTAAATGTAAAAAGTAGTCAGACTCAAGTTCATTTGGATGATATAAAGCTTTCTTGCCACATTGAAAGAATGCGCCTGTTAGGTGTTTTAGTGCTGGATCTGCCCCAACTTAGTTTATAGAATGTAATTATCTAAGGGAGTAATTATGGGTTAGTGCCAGATCACATGTCCATGGATTTTATTTTGACTTCCTCTGCAGCATGGCGCACGGGTCACTAGTGTAAATGATGAATGCTCTGTAACTGGAAGCCTTTAAACCACAGTTTGAGGATTTCAGTAAGTCAGCCAGAAGTTAGGGGGTCTATTTCAGGAGTGGGTGAGGTTCTGTGGCCTGCAATGTGCAGGAGGTCAGACTAGATGATCATGATGGTCCCTTTTGACCTTAAAGTCTGTGAGTCTATTTAAGTACTGCTCTGCTCTTAAAACCAACTGAGAAAAAAGATGCATTTTTACATAACAGAGGTGTGAGCGTGTGTGTGAGAGAGAGAGAGAGAGAGAGAATGAATTATTCAGAATTATAGCATCCTAATTCAGTTTAAAATGGTTTTCACTGTTTTTTCCTTCTATTGTAACGGAAGGAGCCTACATAACTAAAAAGGAGCTGATTTATGCCTTATCATGCATCAGAATTCTTTACTGAGCTTCAGTCAGTTATACCTGTGCAACAGTAATGGGGTTTCACAGCTGTCACTGAGGGCTTAATGTGGCATTTAATTATTTGTTATTGGCAATGATACACAAGATGGAAAGAACACAGCTTGACTGAGAGAACAGTGGGCCTAACAGTTAGAAAATTTTTTTTACTTGTAAACTAAATACATTTAATACGGAAATTATTGACAAACATGGCTACTCAATGGTTTTTAACTGGTCACTTTCAGATCAGAACTGCACTTTTAAAAAAGACTGTTCATAATCTGTTAGAACCATTTTAAGGGTTGGTTTCATTTAAATAATCTATAAAGGCTGCCATCTTGTTCTTAATTGGACTTGTTGTGCAGAGGCATTTTAGTAGTATGGTAGCTCAAACCATACGCAAGGATGCAAGAGATGCAACATTTCTAATATCTACCAATTATGCTACAAGTAGCTGAGAAATAGATAATCATACCTCCATTTGCAGGGCTTCAGCCAATCCTCGAAGAGCAAACTTTGTTGGAGAATAAGCTGTGTAACCAAATAGTCCCAACTGTCCAGCCTGAGATGATACAAACACAATCCTTCCCATTCTTCGTTCCTTCATGGTAGCAATTACGGCACGGCTTGGATAAACACTACCCAAGTAGTTGACTGCCATTAACCTCTGTGCAAATATTATGAATATCATATTAGAATAGTACAGATACAAAATTCTTAGCGTTCAACATCTCAACAATACATATTTACAACAGTCATAGCACAGCAATCATAAGAGGCTGATACTAACTGACAGAACTAATTATAGGAAGGATAGTTATATCCCAAGTTTAGAACATTATACATGCTTGAGGTGAGAATCTTGACCACACATATATTTTATATATATAAAAAATAATCTAATGCCATTTACTGCATTTAATAATGCACTCAGACAAGATGATGCCGGTCTTCAAAATAAAGTATGCTTAGCAACTTTCAACTATTGGAATCCGATCTGATGATAGATAAGGCATTTTGCAACTGTCAAGGAAACAATTTGCTTAAATATTCAATCATATGAAAGTACACTGTGAAGAATAAAAGTTACTAAAAACTTTAGATAGTGCCATTGTTTTAAAGATAGGTATCAGGAGGGTAGTTTATTGTAAATAAGCAATAGATTTTGGAGATTGTCCAATGACTGGCAGGGTATCAAAGGGAGTGAGAAGCATGTTGATTTGTACCTCTAGCAGAGTGGTATTGCAATTACCTGACAGCAGACTGTGGAAGATACTGAATTAATATGTTAAATATTGTTTTACAACTCATGCCTAAACATCTTTGTAGTGCTTCACTTTAGAGTACAGAACAAATACAGACTATATATGGAGGAACAAAACCATAAAGACAGGTGTTGACTTCAGTTAACACTTAAAAACAAAAAAACTAGCTAACCTTTTCTGAGAGTCACAAGTATGAAAAGATTTCTCACAAGATCAGATCATTTGTGTCCAGATCACAATCAGTCACAGACTAAACTACAGTATAATTCAATATTCTGACCTGCTAGAGGGCTAATATTCAAAATAAGGACCAAATCCTGACCCTTACGCAAAGTTCAAGTAAGCTTTGCATGGATGACCTCCACAGGGATCAAGAATGAATTCCTCCCACATAGCTCCAGAGCTGCTACAACAGTTTCAGGGCTACTATCATAGTTGTAGTCTCCATTTTGGCCTGTGTTTGCTTAGAGTGAATCCACTGGCCTTGCTCCTGCCATTCTTGCATGTCATCCCCCAGTAACTGTAACCCAGAGATGCCAGAGAGCCACACTTCACAACACACAAGGGGACCAGCACCAACACTTGAACAGCCTTTCCATGACAAAAAAATTCTCCATCCACTTAGCACAGCAGAAACACACAAGTGACAGTGTCTGAGGCCATCCACAGAGTGTAGAATTTGTCCCCATAATGTACATCCAAAGTTAAGAAATGACTTAAGTAAACACACCCAAGTTAAAGTCTAACGCCCTGCAAAAAATAAAAAAGCAGCTCCTAAATAAACTGAAACCTTCCCCTACAGAAATAGGAGAAAGACATTAATAGTAAATTTAATACAACCACTACCTATTTTATACTATACGATTTCAAGTTCAAGTATTTGCCTTAACTAAACTGAAATAGCAAATTAATGTAGTTGAATGATACTCAAAATTACAGATCTGCTTCCTGCATGGCACCATTAAAAAAAGTCATGTCTGATTTGCAGCGTGGTTTCAAACTACTTTGATTAAGGAGGTAGATTTCTTGCTGGGTAACCGGTAGTAACAGAGTGAAGTTTAGTTACAAGACATACTTTTGCAAATTTTAATTTAAGCTGCATGAGTCAATTTGGGTATTTACAGCACAACACAAGGCCCACTGAAGTTAAGGGAAAGACTAACACTGAATTCAGCGGGCTCTTGTTCAAGTCCTTAATGTGGCAAAACAGCCTTATGAAATACATTCTAAGAATTTAATCAGAACATATGCTCTCCTTGCCTGTTTTTCATCTGTAGACCAGTAATCTCAATTACTGGAAAGTAATGAATGCTTTGTGATGAATCATATGAACACAGTAGTCTTTTGAACCAAAAAAAGATTTTAAGTTTCAGAGAAATGCTGACTGTGGGTGAGGATGATCAGCCATTTTCTTGGCTCAGGGCTTGTCTTCACTACAGAGTTAACTCAAATTAGAACTTGTGTGCTGCACTCAGAGACCCATCCACATACACAAACCCCTGAGTGATTCACTCTAAGCAACGGATGTGCTTTTAACTGAAGTTGGGTGGCCTACAAAGAGATATATGGTATTGCTTGAGCTAGCATAACTTGTCAGCTGCTCACACAATCACTCTGGACTTGTCTGCACAAAGTTTTGCCAACATAGCCAATGTCAACGGGGTGGGGGTGGGGAGTTTGTGGTGTCGGGAGGGAGGGACTGAGAGGAGATCACCCTCCCCAGCTGACATGACCATGCTGGCAACTATGAAGAAGACTGGTTCTGTCTGCATAGTAATGTCATTCAGGGAGGTGGTGTAGCTATGACAGCAGAACTCCTTCTGCCAGCTTCCAATGTGGGGCTCTGCTATCATAGCAATACTAGCCAAAGCCTTAGAGCGTAGGCAAGACCCTGTGTGCTGCTTGAGGACTAGTTTGTGGCCGTTTTCACCTGTGATAGTCAAACTCTAAAGGAGTTAATGCAAGTATAGACAACTCAAGTTAACTCAGCAGTGAAGAGACATAGCTTAAGACTCTTCAAGGGTACAAAGCCTAAAATATGATATTCTGCAAGACTGCTAACAGATGAAGGATTGAATCATCAGCAACACAGAGGTGGCTTATCACTTCTTTATCAGTTCTGAATAAAACTTAAACATAGAGCTTGTCTACACAATGCATTAGTCTGCACTAAAAGTACCCTAACGTGCACCAGCCAGATCCACACGGGCCAGTTAGTGCATAACAAGTTAGTGAGTTCTAGAATTTACACCTCTCTAGTGCAGAGTAATACACTATGCAGACAAGCCCACAACTGTCAAGATGAACAGAGTAGTTAATAGTATCCTCTCTGTAATCACTAACCACTATATACCCAAACACTTACTGATAAATTGCCTTTATAAATCTGTCCTAAATTTCTCAAATCCCTTAAATTTCTTTTATCAAGTGAAGAATTTGCTTGTAATAATTTCATTCACAAAACATAGCTGCTTCTTGTTTAGAGCTAATGATCGTCAATTTTCAAACTCTTTATGGAGTTCATTGGGATTGTCCTTGTTAAAAAAAAAAGCACATTTCATTTTTTTGGGGAGGAAGATACTTTAAACGCCACAAACTAAGTGTCCATCCGTCCACCCGTCTCCTCTATATCTATCTAGCTATAAAACAAGAAAACTGTCACAGCATTCAAAGTTTCAAACTGTGACTTTAGTACATATATTTTATTTTCAGGTTCCAGGACCTCATAATAGACAGTTTACTTGATGTAAATGTTGGATTAGTGATTCTTTAGAAATTATGCCCAATTATCTGTTAAAGGGAAAAAAAACATGCTTACTCACTTCAAAACAGCTCACTTCAAGATCTTCATATTTTCCTGTAACTGATGTTCCAGCACAGTTTATAAGCATGTCAACTGGACCCAACTTCTCTTGAGCCTATACAAAAGGTAGTATGCGTATTGGTAGCAGGGAAAATATTTTTTGTACATTTGCAGCAACTTAAATGTTCAAAATCATGAAAAGAAAATACTTTTACTATAAATATGTAGCATACAAGGGAAAAATTACTGAAAATAGACAAATTACTTTCTTACTTGTTTAAGGACATTCTCCACATGTCCATAGTCTTTAGACACATCAACAGATATACAAAGCACAACCTAATGAAGAAAAAGGGAATGAAAGGTTCAACAATGAAACAAACAGAATAAGAATAGAGTCTTATCTCTTTAAAATGCTATAAAAGTCAAATGTTTTTCTGCAACTCAAAATACAGCTTTGGAGAAGTCAATAAGAAGAAGCTACTGAAGTGCAGGGTATTAACATTTCAATTTTACTTACAAATAATACTATAGGTCTAATAATTTAGGCTGAGAAAATTCACTTACAAGTTAACCCGCTAAGAGAGAGCGATCAAGTTTAATGGTTTCAAACCATGTAATTCAATTTCAGCATTTGTCGATATTGACGCTCAGATAATCAATATGGCTCACTGACATTAAAAATTGCAGGCAAACTTAACAGGTAGTTTTTGCACGTCACAAAAGTCCCTGGCTTTTTCTGTGGTGCTCTTGGGAAATTCAGGATTAACACCTATTTTAAAAATGCAATATAAAGCAAACAAGTAAAACAGCATTGTTTTACTTAACCCCATGCTAATGGTGCAGTCTCTGTATGCTAGAAACTATGCTTTTCTTTTCCACAGGTTGTTTTATCAAGAGGATATAAAGCTTGTAGAACAAGTTTTTTTTCCCCCCTCAAACTGTATGTTGACATGCTTTGTAATTGGGACAGCTGCAAGGAACAGATTCCATGGAAAGCATTTCAATGAGTAATTCGTTAATCATACACAGTTGTGGCAAATATTTATGGTGTGACGTGACTCATGTGGCCTCCTTGAGGGTACTCCTCTCAAGTCTCTAGCCATTGCCTTTCTTGGGGAGGGAACCTGTGTTTCTCTCCCTCCGGATGAGGAATTTAGGGTGCAATTTCCTCCTGCAGCTCACTCTGATCACCTTTGCAAGTCTGAGTTTCTTTTAGCACCTGTCACCCTGTTCTCTATAGGGGCAATGACAGGTTTAACCAGTGACCAGCCAGCCTTCATAAAGCAAAGTATTTGTTTAGAAGGAAAGCATTACTGACAAAACATATCTTGAAAGACAACAAACAGCTTTATGCATGCCTGTCTTACCAGGTGTCACCATCTTACATATGGAGACCCTGGTAGATTTCAAAGTCCTTCAAAACCCTTTCTGGAGGGTCTGTCCCTCTTGGTCAGTGACCTTTCAGTGCCAGTGACCCTTCTTCTAAACCTATGTGTAAACTACAAGCTAAGAGTGTGATTTTCCTCCTCATGCACACACATGCACACCAGCTTGATGATAAACAGCAGTGTGCTAGTGACAGCACGGATAAAGGCAGAGTACAAACCAGCCTTGAACCAGGCTCAGCCACGCCTCTGCTGCTGTGGCTACACTTTTGTTTCTACTCACATTAGCTTGATGAGAGCTAGTGCAAGTACATATACACAACCGGGGAAATCACATCCCTAGCTTGTAGTGTAAATGTAGCCTATATCAAATTGGTCACTTTACATAAGTTCTTAGTTCTTTGCTTGTGGGACCTCTTGAACCTGGTCAAAACTAGTATATACACAACTTCAACCACAGGGTAAGTACCTCTGAAGACTTCTTTACCTGTGTAGTGATTCACTTCACACCCCCCCCCCACAAATATTTGTAAGTTCCTGATTGTTTATTCACACTTTTGGTGACTACTTCTCACTCCCCGCAGCAAATGCATTAGTTGTCCTGTGCCAGGAAATAAGTTTACCCCTTCCTAGTTTAGCAGGAAACAATACAAGGTCAGAGGAGAAACTACATCAAACCTATTTTTTATTTAAAAAAAAAACCCATAAATTTCCCAGTTCTCCACGAAAAGAGAACACCCTCCCATAAGAGGTGTGAAACAGCATTTGATAATGTAATTTTATATTTGTATAACCCTTGATAGCACTTTTCTTTGGGGTCCACGAAGTCCACAACTCCTAATCTGGGAGACAGAGAAATGTAAATAAGAATCTTGAAGTGAGTTAACTATTTTTGAAATCCCAAAAAGTTGTATTGCTAAATCCAGCCTTGTGGTGTGGTAATGGTGGACAAAAACTGGTTATAATATTAGGGAGGATAAAAAGAAGGTTGAATGTTTATTTGCAGGCCCACCCAAAAATTAGTAAGAAAGGCTTTTGACTATTGTGCTCTACCATCCTGCTTTCTTAAAGCTGCTAATTCAATTTTACCAACATTTTTGTAAAGCTTTTTAAAATACGAATTTAAGAAAAAGGCAATTGTAAAAAGACAATGTTGTCTTGTAAATAGCTGAATGCAACTGCAGGACCAGTCAACCTGTGCAATCTTAATTCAGCCCTCTTGCACATACGCATTATGATCAGGGCCAGATTTAGGGGCAGGCGTCTGGCTAGAGTGCTGAGCTTGGGGTGCTGTTTGAGACAAAAGAAAAAATAGAATGTTTGAAGTAAAATGTTTCAGGTATTCCATATGTGGATTCATTTTTCTACTAACCTCCTAGAACGTTTGGGACTTTTGTAGAATCTCAGAGAATTGAAAACTATATTTTCCTCGAACCTCCGAGAATGCCGTCAGCTATGCCCTTGTGGGTATATAAGGGGCAGGGGCGTCGCCAGTCAGTCAGTGAGATAAAAGAATGAACTGAAGTGAAGTGAGAGCCCAGCTGCAATATTGTGAACCTTGTTTTGTTGGGTAATTGTGAAAGTCTACTTGTATTTTAAGACTTGAAGAAAGTAAGTAGTGACTAATAAAGGACATATTTAATCAGATGCCAGAGATCTATCGAACCCCTATCTATACAACAATATAAAAGAAATTCTGTTACTTCTTTTCCCATGCTTAACATTTCACGTTTGAGGACTTTTTTAAGACTGAGGAACATAGGCTTTTGCTCTCTCTAATACTGTCTGTTTTCCCGCACAGAAAATAAAAGATGCCCCCAAAGAAGCCTTCAGGAGCTCAGTATAGGAAGCGAAAAGCTCAACTGCAATCTAGTTTGCAGCAAGGGACAAACTTGATGGGAAAATATCTGAAACAGAACAACATAGATGGGGTTTTAGGCAGTAGTGATTATCCCAGTGTAGAAGAAATTGAGGAGTGAAGAGTAAATGATGGAAGTCCCACTATTAAGGAATTAGTAGATTTACCCAAAGATAAGGAATGAACATGTGAGGAAACTGATGGAGAATCATCCAGTTTTCCTGGTGGCATAAAGGAGAGTGATGATAAAGAAGAAGAATGTGGCTCACATGAAAAGGAGAGTAATGACAAAGAAAAATCTGGTTTTCATGAAAAGGAGAGAAATGATAAAGAAGAATCAGCCTTACATGATGATAGAAACAGCAGTGAGAAAAATTGCACACCACAAATCAATAAATAAGATCCTGCTTTTTGACCAGCAATTCTAAACTCTGCTGATATTTGATCGTACAATTTTGAATGGGCCGGGCAAAATCAAGGATATGACATTTCCAGTAAACGTGTAGAAGTGACACTTCTCAAAGTCACACTGCAAAAGGGTGCTCAAGAAGGTTGAGCAACTGAATTGACATTGGCTAGTTTATTCGAAATCAACCGACAAAGTATTCTGGTTTTTTTGAAAAATATTTGACAAAAATGCCAAATCGTTGCTTGCACTTACTGGGTACAATTACAGGCATAACTTAGTTGATGCTCTGAAGCAACATGAATACCAGCACTTTATTAATGTAGAAATCCAGCAGTGGAGGAACATGTTTGAGTGTCTGATCTCAAATTATCCTCTTCCTTCCAAAGAATAATTTGGCTTTTTATGGCTCATGAATAGGCTGTTCACTGAACATAACGGTAATTTCCTTGATTTGGTAAAGCTCCTTGGGAAATACAATGATGTCATGCGTGAGCACCTACGTCTAGTATTTCGTAATGAAGCTATAGACCACTACTGCAGCAAAACAATTAAAAATGAACTGATTGACCTTATGGCAAAGAAGGTGCTTGATAACATATTGATGCAGCTCAGCAAAGCGAAGTACTACACCGTACTGATGGACTGCACTCCTGACAGACACAGCGAAAAGATGTCATTTACAGTAATTGGTTGACGACAAGGATGGCTGTATCCAAATACAGGAATGCTTTATCTGTTTTAGGTCTGTGGACAACTCTATTCGAAAAGATCTAACAAAACTGTTTATGAACGTTTTGAATGAGAATAAAATAAAACTTCAGGACTGCTGTGCCCAAGGTTATGACAATGGCGCAAACATCAAGGGAAGAAACAGTGGCGTCCAGGCAAGGATCCTTGCATTGAATCCAAGGGCTTTCTTCATGTCTTGTGCCTGCCATTCCCTCAACCTGATTGTGTCAGATCCAGTGTCTTTTTTAGATTCACTCTCTCTCTTCGGAGTACTGCAAACAATATACATCCTGTTTTCAGCATCAACTCTCAGGTGGAAGATCCTCATAGACAATGTTACAAATCTGACCAAGAAGCTGCTAAGTGACACTCGCTGGGAGAGCCACATTGACAGTGTAAGGCCAGTGAGGTTACAAGTGACTGAGGTTTATGACGCCCTGATGGAACTGGAGCAGCCAAGTAAAGCTGAGGCCGGAGTCCGACATGAGGCACAAAGCCTGGCAAACCAGATCACTGACTTCAAATTTCTGGTCTTATCTGTGGTTTGGCATGATATCCTGTTCCAAGTAAACGTTGTAAGCAAGGCATTACAAAACTCAGTCGATGGACATCGCGACCGCTACTACTTTGATGAGAAGCTGTCTTGATTTCATTGAGCCTTACAGAGAACGGATTTGAAGCTGCCCCGCTGCTGCCAAAGAAATGGCAGAAAACTCAGAAGTTGAGCCTGTCTTTAAGGAAACTCGTATTCATTGGAAAAAGAGCCAGGCTGGTTACAAGGGCAGAAATGAGGTGATGGGAAGCTCAGAAGAAAAATTCAAGAGGGAGTTTTTTTGCTTGCTTGTTGACATTGCTTGAATGTCCACGAGAGAGAGCGAGCGTGCGCGCGTGTGTGTCTGTAGTAAATATGCCAGCAGACAGAAAACACTTTTGAACAATTGTACGGACCTTCACCCGACACTGACACATGGGGAATGTTTGGACGTCAATGATAAAGACCTCTATGTCAAATTGGACATTTTGCCGCACGGGAAGTGCTCTCCACTCCAAATTCTGCAGTTCATTCCTGATGCAGAGCTGAAGGACACTTCTCCTAATGTGTGGATAACTTCGAGGATTCTGCTCATGCTGCTGGTCACAGTTGAGAGCGGTAAGTGCAGCTTTTCGAAGCTCAGGCTCATTAAAACCTATCGTCAGTCGATGATGGCCAACAAGAGACTGACATCGCTTGCTATTTTATCACTTGAAAGTGCCACATTGGCCAGTCTTTGGCTCTCTTTGATGCTGTGCTTCAGTTTGTGAGGGCAACCTTTTGAACTAAAAGACTAGGGTTAACATTCTAAGGCTGTCACCTACTGTTTAATTTAATTTATTAACACTATTTAATAATGGTCCACCCAACGTTGGTGCACCGTTCAATTTCTTGAGGTTAGTACATTTCAGCTACTCTTAAAATTGAAAAGTTTCTATAAGCATAGAGGAAGCAAATTTTTTTATTTCCTTTAATGGCATGAATAAATACAGATTTACAGATCCTAGGGTGCAAATTTATCATCTTATATGACAGGGATAAATCATATCAAAGTCATGCATCGAAGTCATGAAATGGGCTACAAAGGTAATAAAAAATGAGGTATTCAAAAGTTTAACAAATGGGGGGGAGAGCGGGCGGTCAAAGACACTCCTGGCATGGGGTGTCATTTGGTCTGGGGCCGGCCCTGACTACGATACAGTCTTTAATTGTATGATCATGTACTATTTTTACCTCCTGCCTCAGTCTCCTTGCCAAGACATTTCCAGTTCTAGTCTCCAATCCCTCCTGGGTGTTTATCCCCACTCTCGTTTGTCCCCAGCTAGTCACAGCTCTCCTCCTGCACCCAGGCTCTATCTGATTTATCTCCCCTACTCCTCCTTATCCCTATCCAACTGGTTACCAGTCTCAGTCTCCTTGCCCAGCTATGCACCGTCACTCTCTCACAACTCCCATTCCAAGTTTCCCTCCCTCAGCCAACCTCCAATCCCACTCCTTCTCCCTCCCCTCTATGTTCCTTGTCCCAATCGTCTTGTCCCTGCCCCAGGTCCACCTCTTTTCCTCTCTGCAATCAGGCAGCTTTCTCAGCCCACAAGTCTCCCTGCTCTCAGTTCTGGGGCTCAGAAAGCTATCTGAGTTCCCAAATCAATTGGTGGCACTTATTTTGACTTAAAAATTGTTAAAGATTTTGAGAGGATTAAAAAAAAAAAACTACTTCCTCCTTTACATAGCTGTCAAAATCTAGAGTCAGGGTCTTATACTGGTCATCAACTATAGTTGTATTATACATATTTACACACACACACACCCCCAACTACAGCTGGTGACATCACTAACATATCAATTTTTTGAAACCTGGTTTGAGTATTAGTTTGGTGTTAGCAATATCAACAGCAGTAGAGAAATCAGAACTTTGTATTTGCATCTAGACAGGTAAAATGCCTTTCAAGTTAAAATGTACCAAATATTAATTTGTAAACTTCAGTATTTCAGGACACAAGCACTTATTCTTCAAAGCGAGACTGGTGAAACCACATAGTAGGGTTGGGTAGGGGGAGCTTTTCTCCCCCCCTTTTATTTTTTACTGTTACGTAGCACAACCGCTCAGCATTCAGTACACCCTGGAGGCAATGATCTTACCTGCTTATCGTTAACGGAGTATTTTTCAATTTCTTTCTTTGTCTGCAACAGCTTGCTCTAAAATGAATATAAAGCACAATTAAGGCACTGCAATCATGAGAATTTATTACTTTCTGGTATTTCACTGAAGTTAAAAACATTTCAGCCCCCTAACAACTGCTATTTTAATTTTGTAAAAACAACTCTGGAATTGGTAAATGTGTGAGATCTTGACTAAGGCTCAAAATTGCTATTTTCATTCATCTTTCAAAACTTCAGTTTATTTATTTAATTTAACACTTTCCTTTCCCCTATCCCTGAGGTTAAGAGGTTAAACATCAGGAAAAAACCACTACAATGATAATGTTAAGGCTGAGACTGAACACTTCAGTTATTATATTTAATTTAGGGCTGCCAATCATAGTTAACTCACGCAATTAACAAAAAAATTAATCGCGATTCATTGCAGTTTTAATTGCATTGTTAAACAATAGAATACCAATTGAAATGTATTACATATTTTTGCACGTTTTTCTATAATTTTCAAATATATTGATTTCAACTACAACGCAGAATACAAAAAGAAGAGGAGGACTTGTGGCACCTTAGAGACTAACAAATTTATTTGATCATAAGCTTTTGTGAGCTACAGCTCACTTCATCGGATGCATTCAGTGGACAGCTCACAAAAGCTTATGATCAAATAAATTTGTTAGTCTCTAAGGTGCCACAAGTCCTCCTTTTCTTTTTGCGGATACAGACTAACACGGCTGCTACTCTGAAACAGAATACAAAGTGAACATTGCTCATTTTATATTATTTTTAATACAAATATTTGCACTGTAAAATGATTAACAAAAGAAATAATATTTTTCAATTCACCTCATACAAATACTTTAGTGCAATCTCTTTATCATGAAAGTGCAACCTACAAATGTGTTTTTTGTTACATAACTGCACTCAAAAACAAAATAATATAAAACTTTACAGCCTATAACTTTACAGTCCTACTTCTTGTTCAGCCAATTGCTAAGACAAACAAGTTTGTTTACATTTACGGGAAATAATGTTGCCCACTTCTTATTTACAATGTCACCAGAAAGTGAGAACAGGTGTTTGCATGGGACTTTTGTAGCTGGCGTTGCAAGGTATTTACGTGCCAGATATGCTAAACATTCGTATTTCTCTTCATGCTTCAGCCACCATTCAGAGGACATGCTTCCACGCTGATGACACTCGTTAAAAGAATAATGTGTCAATTAAATTTTTGACTGAACTCCTTGGGGGAGAATTTTATGTCTCTGGCTCTGTTTCACCCACATTCTGCCATACATTTCGTGTTATAGTAGTCTCAGATGATAACTCAGCATATGTTGTTCGTTTTAAGAGCACTTTTGCTGAAGGCTTGACAAAACGCAAAGAAGGTACCAATGTGAGATTTCTAAAGATAGCTACAGCACTCCACCCAAGGTTTAAGAATCTGAAGTGCTTTCCAAAAATCTGAGAGGGATGAGGTGTGGAGCATGCTTTTAGAAGTCTTAAGAGCAACATTCTGATGCAGAACCTACAGAACCCAAACCACCAAAAATGAAAATCAACCTTCTCCTGGTGGCATCTGATGCAGATGATTAAAACGAACATGTGTTGGTCTGCACTGCTTTGGATTGTTATCAAGCAGAACCCATCATCACCATGGACGCATGTCCTCTGGAATGGTGGTTGAGGCATGAAGGGACATATCAATCTTTCGCACATCTGGCACATAAATGTCTTACAACATCAGCTACAACTATGCTATGTAAATTCCTGTTCTCACTTTCAGGTGACATTGTGAACAAGAAGTGGGCAACGTTAACTCCCATAAATGTAAACAAACTTGTTTGTCTCAGTGATTGGCTGAACAAGAAATAGGACTGAGTAGACTTGCAGGCTGTAAAGCTTTATATTGTTTTATTTTTGAATGCAGTTTTTTGTTGTACATAATTCTACATTTGAAAGTTCAGCTTTCATGACAAAGATTGCACTACAGTACTTGTATTAGGTGAATTGAAAAACACTATTTCTTTTGTTTTTTTACAGTGCAAATATTTGTAATAAAAATATAAAGTGAGCACTGTACACTTTGTACTCTGTGTTGCAACTGAAATAAATATATTTTAAAATATAGAAAACATCCAAAAATATTTAAATAAATGGTATTCTATTATTGTTTAATCGCTTGACAGCCCTAATTTATTTACATGAAGGGATTAGGAATTTGTATGTTATTGCTTTACAGGTTACTGTTTATTTATATGATTGTTTAAATCATACTGAAGAACACGTGGAATAACCGTGTAACAAACCAATCAATCATTTATTCCAAAATTCAGAACAGAAAAGGAAAGTCTGAAATATCACTTTTCTTTTTTGGCAGCGTGAGGTTAATTTTAAATGTATCAGACTGGTCAAGTTTATGCAAAAGACATTTTCAACTATGTAAGTTACCAAACATAATAAGTAGAGGTAACTGAAAAAATGCCTATTTTTATGTTTAATTTCAAAGTTTGCTATACGTTTCCTGATTCCCACCCCCCCCCCCCCCCCATTGACAAAAATCTGAAACCTGGAAAGTTTTCAGTTCACTTTTTCCATTGAAAAAACTAGATGTTTTCTGAAAAAGATTTACTTTTCATTAAAACCCTTTTTTTTAAATAAAAAAGTGTTGATAAAAAAATTAAATGAGCTCCAATAGCAAGAGATAAATCAATTCAAGGAAAAGATTTAATTAATTCAGGCTTAGATTGTTTTTTTTAATCTTAAAATTATTAGAGGCCTGACAAAGTGTTTTCTAAATTCTATGTACAGTATTCATTTGTCAAATCCATCACTGATTGACAAGAAATTTAAAAGGCAGCAGCATAGTACAGACAAATCTGCATTGTATGATACAATATAGCAGTGAATCATACTACTATAGTGTTTCATGCTCTGAAGGTCCTACCTTTTAGACCAGCGTTCCCCAAACTTTTTTGGCCATGGAACACTTGGTGTATATTTACAGAACACTTACAATATTATTTTGTAGTCATTTGGTTTTCAAATAAAAATTGCGTTATTTATGCTCAAATATATTTTGTTTTATAAAACAAAGCAAAAATACAAATTTAAAATAAACTTGAACTAACAATTTCTAACTGGAAAGCGCGTATAAAGTAGTACAAAAATCAAGTGCAAGACCCTTTTTTCTAATTACGATTCTTTCACGGAACACCTATTCGCATCATGCGGAACACAGTTTGGGAAACGTTGTTTTAGACTAATACAAATCCAGTCAGTAGAATATTAAAGTAAATACAATAAATGCTATTCCCCAGGCTGTGCCCATACCATCACTGATGAGTAGGGCCCTACCAAATTCACAGTCCATTTTTGTAAATTTCACAGCCATAGCATTTAAAAAAATCTTGAAATTCATGGTTTCAGATATTTAAATCTTAAATTTCATGGTGTAACAAAACATGAATATGCATTTGAAAACAGCAAAATACAAACATGTAAAGCCCTTAAGACTCAGCGTCTCTCACACTGGGGGGGATAACAAGGCTATTGTAGGGGGTCACAGTATTGCCACTCTTACTTCTGCGCTGCCTTCAGAGCTGGGTGGCTGGAAATCAGCGGCTGCTGGCCGGGTGCCCAGCTCTGAAATCAGCACTGCCACCAGCAACAGCACAGAAGTAAGGGTAGCAATACCATGATCTCCTACAATAGCCTTGCAAACCCCTTTTGGGTCAGGACCCCTGCTTTGAGAAACGCTGTGTACTTTTGTATACTTTTACCCTATAGCATAGGGTACTTTTAAAATATAGTGTAAAATTACGTAACATACCAGATTTCACGGTCCGTGACACATTTTTCATATGAATTTGGTAGAGCCCTACTGATAAGAACAACCTCCTGTCTCTGTGTTCTTATGGAACACTGTCCAACAACACAGAAATGTTGGACTGTGTTCCATAAGAATACAGAGACAGGAGAAACCAATTTTTTCCAAATGAAAGAAGAACTACCAGGGAGGAAAGAAGTTACATGTTCTTGAAAGGAACAGTTATAGGAAACAAGCAGTATATGTAAATATAATTTTTTCCAGTCAATAACATTTCTAAGACACATTCAGAATCTGTTTCTGTAACAAGCCAGTTGCTTGGACAAAGAAAAACTCATGAGATTTTAGTTACTTCAATTAAAATATTAATCAGCAACACAGTATGAACAATTACTTCCAAACTATATTATTTTATAACACATCCCTATTTGAAACGACACCTCTATTTTAAACACTTAAATACATAACTCAGTAAACATACATATAAAAAGTTACCTCGTTTCTTGCAATCAGAGTTATAAATGCACCCTGCTTATAGCATTCAATAGCAACACATTTTCCAATTCCACTGGAACCTCCAGTTACCTAAAAAAGATACATCATTTAGGTAATTTAATTAACAATTCATTATTTTCATCTCCCCAGCCCTACCAATCACAACTGCATTCTCAGAGTTCTTAATCATTCTCTGAAATATATCAAAGGTGATCATTAATCTATCAAAGATACTCACTTTTCTACAGTGTACGTAAAAAACAAAACAAAAAACAGAGCTCCTTACATCAAGGAGTCTCTTATATTTTCTTTTTTAGTTCAGTATTAGGTGTATATACAATTTGATACTACTATGCACTGTCCTACTGCAACCTTTCATCTAAAATTCTGAACATACCTTTAGCCCGTACCCTAGACCTCACTTCCATCTGGCCTCATATTTTTGCTTGACTCTTATCTACTGCACAAGCATTTTATTTGTCAAACTCAGTTGTAACAGACTGAACTCTGTAAAAACAACTGATACAAAGGTTTCTCTAAGAAGACAAGACAGTTCATAGCAAACTTTAAATCAGAATGAATGCTGGCTGGCCATCCCTTTAATCTATTACTATTAACTAACCATTGGACCAAATCCAATTGTGTATATATGAAGAAATAATAGAAATAAGTTGTGCAACGAAGAACACAGTTCAACTTCGCTCAGTGAAGATGTTATCTTGACAAAAAGACAAAGTTCAAATTTACAGCCTATGATTCAAAATACCTTCTTCTCTGTTAACCAATTAGGCAATTCCACTAAATTATAAAATAGAGTATAGCTATTGGGTATTCCTCTTTTGTGTTTACTTTTTCTAAAATTCAGTCTATTTCATGCAAATTGTAAGATATGTATGGCTGTTCTTATTGGTCAGACATATTGAAAATTAATGCCCAGATCACTTGGGTATTTTATGGATTTTTTTTAAATTAGTGTTTTGGGTGTTTAGCCCAAATTTTTCTCTGACTGTAAAACAAGAAAACCGATAAGCTGTAAAAACTGAGTAAAATTCAGCTCTTCCCATGCCTATAGTATTTAGCTTTTCAATCCCGCATCTGGGCAATATAATTAACAAAAACCAGACGTTTCAAAATAGCTAGAATCATTTACTTTTCGTGCTTCTTTTGTTTTAAAGGGACTGTGGAAAATGTCTTTGGGATTGTTTTAACAATTAAAGCAGAAACCACTTCCCCATCACACTCCTCTTCAAAAAGACTTTAAGTATTATTAAAACTGGCTCTTATATCATTCTTTTCATCCAGAGAACTCAAAACACTTCAAAGAGAAAGGTATTATTTCTCCATATTACAGATGGGGAGATCACGTCCCTATTTTAAACTACACCTCTATTTTAAACAATTTAAGACATAATTTAGTTAGTAAACGTATATATAAAAAGTTACCTCATTTCTTGCAGTCAGTTACAAATGCACACTTAATAGCATTCAATAGCAATACATTTTCCAAAACCGAGGCAGAGTTGAGTCAGCAAAAGAAGCAGAACTACTAGGTCTCCTGACCCCCAAACCAGTGCTCTCTCCACTAAACCATGCTACCTCCTCACCGGCTTCTACCACTACGTATAATTCCATGATTTTATAAAAAGGCTAGCCTTAACTTGTGTTCCAACCCCAGAAGCAGGAGGGAATTAAGATTAAGAATTCCTGGGTCCTGTTCCCAGCTCTGCCTCTTTTCTAGCACTTAAATTTCTGGACCTCAGCTTTTGCACACGAAGATGGCCAAGGCCAAAAAAGTGCTAATTATCTAGATGAAAGTCATACAACTAAAGGTACTAAACATGATATTTGACAAAACTGGGGTTGTGGTGGCTTTATTTTGGGGAGGGAGTGGAGTGGGAAGGGGAAGTGACTTGGCTTGAAAAAAAACTAAAGAACGAACCACTAGGCTAAATTTTATTCAAAGTTTCATTAAGTCCTACAAGGTCCTTCCTGCAAGGTAATACCTTAGATATTTTGTGTGTGTCACCAGGAAAAAGAGAGCCTCTAAATAGAAGTTTTTCATGCTCCAGAATAAAACAGTTTTACCTACTGAGAGATATTCTAAATAATAATTGTATTTATTGTCAAATGGTGATAGTTTATTAAAAAAGGGACATCTGAAAGTGTCTAATTTGCAACAATATTCCTTACTTCTGTGTGAAATATGAAAACAGGAAACTCTGGTATGGATCTATTAATGCACAGTTTACATTATTGAAATTAAATTTCATTTAAGCGCTACAGGATTACCAGTATTCCCAAACAACTTTATAAATTTGAAAACTATGTTCAGTTCAGACCAGCCAAAGATTTCCAAATGAAAACATTTAACTAAAAATTTTTCTGAACACAGGTAGGTCTAAAAATGTATCTGTTAAAATAATACTTTATATGATGAAACACCATTAAAAAAAATGTTACATGAACAGTTTTTAGAACCCACAAAACCACACTAGAGCAAATGTTCGCCTTCAATAATGAATTTTTAATTATGCAATTACATCTTATGAACTCTTTTTGTCATGTAATTCCTGTAATAACAGAGTACCATATATACTCGTTCATAAGCCAAATATATTTGGTAAAAAAGGGATGCATCAAAGAGCGGGGGTCGGCTTATAAACAAGTCTACACCAAAATGTGATGATTTTAAACTATGAAATCATTGAATTGAATATCTAATACGTTGTCCTTTTGTTTACCTGGAGCGTCTGCAGGCATGGAGCCTCTCAGTTCCCTGTGACTGCGGTTCACTCTTCCCAGCCAATGGGAGCTGTGGGAAGTTGCGTGCCACTTCCCGCAGTTCCCATTGGGTGGGAACGGCGAACCGTGGCCACTGGGAGCTGAGGGGCTCCGTGCCTCTGAATGCTCCAGGTAAACAAAACATCCTGACCCGCCAGCGGCTTACCCTGACGGGCCGGGAGCCAAAGTTTGCCAACCCCTGAAATATAGAGTCGGCTTATGAAAGGGTCATACAGTTTTTTACTATTTTTACCTATCCATCCTGGGGGGTCGGCTTATAAATGAACGGGCTAATGAACGAGTATATACGGTACATAAGTTTTGATGCTTTCTGAGTGGGGAATGGTAATATAAACAGGATCCCCAGAACCTCCTCCTGATGGCACAGTCATTTAAGGTTTTTTACCTATTGTACCACATAGTAGGTAAACATTGAAATCTAAACTTGTGAAATTTAGATGGCCATTATCAAAGTTAAAATGCCTAAAAACTGAGCTACCTTAGAAAGGTTTGCTGTAAGTTTCAGTAAGTCATCCCAATCAGTAATGTTTTGTGAAAGAGTGTGATTAAATTTATGTTAAAGAAAACTAAAATGGGATTGCTTAAAGTTTGTGGGGCTTTTTCTTTTTAATAAGGCCTTGATGTTTTTTCCCATTTAAGAATTCTGAGCCATCAGAGTAGTTTTTAGGAAAGGTAAATACATTGAGAGCAACATATAGACCTAAGGATGTAGGTGCTATATGTATGAGAACTGGCAACACAAAATTATAAGTGCTTTATAAAATTCACGACACTAAGAACACTCTGGTTATCTGTTCAATGTTATACCCTGCTCAATCAACACAAGTACAGTAATAGGGCAAGATCCTCACCCTTGTTCTAGCCCCTTTATGCTGTGTGAGAGGGCCAGAGATCCATAAAGGGGCCCTAAAAACCCTGCTGGAGAATTTCCCCTGGTACTAGCACTGTGGAAAAAGCTACTAAGTTTGCCTTCAGATGACATTATTGTAAGCCCTAGCACACAGGGGCTTTCCAAGACAGGAGAGGTCTGGGCCACAGTGCTGCAAAGATTCCAGGTAGCACTGTAGCCCACTGCATTGGGGATGTTGCTGTAACTTAGGCAGGTCTCCAGAGCTGTCTAGGTTACGCTGGTGGCCACTGAAGTTTGCAGAATAGCCCAGTTTGGAAGAGTGCAAAGGTAGTCCCTAGGCCTGTGAGTTCGATACTGTGCCTCTTACAGGTACAACACAAACTAAGCCCCAGGGCCTGTAGTCCACTTTTATTTAGAGGTCTGACCTCAAGAGATGCACAGCACTCACAACTCCCATAGAACTCTATGTAGTCATAGATGCTCTGGCAAATGTAATTAAACTATAAGCTCCGCATGGCAGGGACCAGGTTTATTTTATGCATTTAAAGCAACATGTGGCTTCTTGACCCTGCCTTCAAGGCCCATCTTTTCCCCCCACTCCCTATTTATCCGCACGTACATTTCCACTATGCCTACCTCACACCTTCTAAAAACTCACTATCTACCATGATACCAACAGGCAACGGACAAGCTGCTTAAGGAGATGAAGACTATTTTTAAATTTGAAAAAAGGATATGACACCTGACCACTTTATTTGTATGTTGTCCCCATTTTCCTCCACGCTCTGATTTATCTTGGAGAATAAGCCTTAGACCGGGGTGGCCAACACGTGGCTCTTCAGCCACATGTGGCTCCTTGTATAGGCACCGACTCCAGGGCTGGAGCTACAGGCGTCAACTTTCCAGTGTGCTGGGGGGTGCTCACAGCTCAACCCCTGGCTCTGCCACAGGCCCTGCCCCCACTCCACCCCTTCCCATCCCCACCCCTGAGCCTGCCATGCCCTCCCTCCTCCCTTCCCCTCCCCAGCCTCCTGCACACCATGAAACAGCTGATCAGGAGGTGCAGGGAAGGAAGAGGAGGCGCTGTTCAGCAGGGCTGTCGGTGGGTGGGAGGTGCTGGGAATGGGGGGAGTTGCTAGGGGGTGCTGCTCATGTATTACTGTGGCTCTTTGGCAATATACATTGGTAAATTCTGGCTCCTCCTCAGGCTCAGGTTGGCCACCCCTGCCTTAGACTATAAATTCTTTTGTGTTTATACAACCTGTACCACGTTGCAGATGCTACTGGAAACAATAAATATGAAGTATCCAGTAAATCTAGGGTTATAAGTGTCATTAAAGACTAATAAATTCAATTTAACAATATAAAATACCAAAGATAGTGTGCATTCCCAGTGAACCAGATGCATGTCTTTTGCCAGCTGAGATAAGCAATGGTTCCCCAGAGACACACACAAAGAGCACCTCTCACATTGCTTAGACATCCCCAGTGCCTATCTTAAACATGTATATTGAATATGGCACTGACAGTGGCTCCATAGTTAAGAACTACCTCTAGGTAGGACCTCAGCTACTACAGTGAGGACAAAAATATAAATCTCCTGGGGTAAAAATGTGATGTCCCTTCCTCTCCATTTAAACTAAATTATGTCCGAATGTTGGTGAACATTGCAATCAGTTATCACCATCACCACCACTTTGTTGTACCATGGGAGTGCTTTTTAAACTGATCCTCCAATCCCACTTAATCCAGGGGAAGAGGCTGACACAAACTTCTTTTGCTAGGTCTTCCTATGGGGGGAGGGGCTGAAGTAGGGGTCAAGGAAGCTCACTGCTTACACAGCAAACAATATACACACATACCCCACACTATGTGTGCATATGTGTGCACGTTATACTCACAACCCACACATTATGTGCATGTATATATGCATGTGGATATATATAGATGTAAGCAGTGTCAGGATGAGCTCCACCCTGACATCTGGTGGTGACGTGTGGCAAGTTGTGGAAAAGAACTTCAGGGGCCGATCTCATTTGCATAGGCACACCCACCCTGCCTAGAATGAGGCCATAGCTGCCCAAATGGTCACTTTGGCTGCTGTGGGATCCCCAGTGTCTCTGTTATTGGGGCAGGAAGAATAAATTGTTGTTACGCTGATTATGGGAACTGTGCTTGGAACTGTACTTGGCCTTTTGTTATGATGGAGGGACCACCAACAACTAAATAGCACTCGTTAGGCAAGGGTCATGGGTTTTAAAACTCTGTGAAGGGAGAGACGCTGGGGACAAGTATTAATACTTGGTGGCATGGGCCCCTTGGTGAGGGCCTTACATGCTAATTGAACTTCCTCCTCTCTCCACTGTGGAATATCAGAGCCATTAGGAGTCAAGTTACAGGCTGCTGAGCTCACTTTGGGCTAATAGTGCACCAGCACTGAGGCTCCCCTACTACAAGCTGAAGTCACCAAAGAGCTGAACTGACTAAGAGCTGAAATCACTGAGCGTTGTGTTAAGTAGTGGGGGAGCCTGAAGATATATTGTGAAGCAGTTTGCGGGACAGCTAGAGTGCCTTGTGGACAGGCTGGTGGAGCAATTCGTAGGACAGCGGGAGCTGCTTGTGGGCCGCGGAGCGGAACTGAGCAAAGGAGTTCGTGGGGCGGCAAGCGGAGCGGAGGCCTATGGAGCTGTGGGGCGGTCAGCTTCAGATCATGTAAGGTGCCTCTTACCCCCATCCCATCTCCACCCAGGTTGGGAGTTAAAGCTCCACAGATAAACTTTCGAACTCTGGGGCTGCCCTGACCAGGGACAGAGACTTTTGGGTCATTGGACTTTTGAGACTTTGGGTGATTTGGGGTTGCTGGACTCAAGAACCAAAGGGAAAGGGGCATGCCCCAATTTGCTTGGGGTGGGTTTTTTGCTCATGGGTTGTGTTATGAATCCTGTTGGTGGTGTTTCCCCAACATAATGCCACATTGTTTCTCTCTGTTATTAAAAGGCTTTTTGCTACACTCAGACATGTGCTTGCGAGAGGGGAAGTATTGCCTCTTGGAGGCGCCCAGCGGGGGTGGTATATATTTGTCCCAGGTCACTGGGTGGGGGCTCGAGCCGATTTGCATTATGTTATTGGAATGGATCCCCTAGATATTGAACCCGGCCCTTGTTGCTGCCAACTCTGACGGGCAGAAGGGTTACATAGATAGATACACACACACAAACGTATTTATACACACACCTATATACATTCCACCGCCCCCACACTATATGCATATGGAGATATATATATACACACACACACATTTTATACACCCCCCAATCCATATACTGTGTGTATATATATACACACACATGCATGCACCCTATGTATATACACCCCCCCACTACACACCCACGCTGCGTATAGACACACGGACACAAGCGCACTACATTCCCACCTCACGTACAGATGCGTCCACACGCACACACACCCCCACCCGCTGTCTACAGGAGGTGCATACAGACAGACCGACAGACACACATACCCCGCGATGTCCCGGCAGGGTCCCCACCTCGAGTCACCCGCAGCCCCCCCCAAGAAACCAAGGCAAGGCGGCATCTTCGCCCCGACACCAGCCTGGCCCCGGGGGCCGCCCACCCCGCAGGGCGATGGGGCCGGAGGCGGGTGAGGAGGGCGAAGGAGGCCGGGGCGGAGAGAGGCGGCGGCAGCGCCCCACACTCACCACGACGTGGGCGCCGGGCAGCTTGAGGGGCTTGGGGCTGATGAGCGGCGACACCATGTAGAGCAGCAGCACGAAGGCCACGACGCAGGCGGCCGCCAGCAGCAGCAGCAGCATGGCTCGGGGCGGGCGGGGCCGCGGCCGGCAGCACCAGGGGCCAGCTCGCTCCGCGGCGACGGCCGCTCTGCGCCGCCCCAGCCCCGGCCCGAGGGTACCGCTCTGTCACGGGAGGCGGGAGGGGGAGGGAAAGGGCGGACAGCGGCTACGCTCCGTGATTGGCCCGCGGGACGGGCGAGCTGCGAGGGGATTGGCTAGCCGGGCGGGTCGGAGTTCTGTGAGGCTCAATGCTGCCCGGGGATTGGCCACCGTGGCGTAAGGCGCGCGGGGATTGGTCTCCCGTGGGTACGTCCCGAGACGCAGTTCGGTCGAGGCAAGGCGGCGGTTGGGGGGTTGCGCGAGCGCCCCCTGGTGGCTAGCGGGGAGTTTGCTCCTGGCCGGGCCTTGCCGCGGGCTTGGCCCTGGCCCTCGGGGTAGGGAGTCAATCGGTAGGAACGCGCGAGCTGTGAACGGGCCGCAGCTGCGGGGGCGCAGGCCGGGTTCGTGCCTGCGGATTGCACGGGGCGGAAGCGCAGAGCCTCCAGCCTGCTCCCCGTGGTGGGAGGTTTGGCCTCCCTGGCAGGAAATTTGGGCACCGCCGGGCTCTGATTTGCAGAGGTGGACCTCGGCTGGTGGTGCCGCTGCTGGGCGGGGCTGACCCTCAGGGTGGCCCAGGCTTTTGAGCAGCTGGTGAGTAGCTAAGAAAGATTTGATGCTCAGATAAATTGGTTAGTCTCTAAGGTGCCACAAGTCCTCCTTTTCTTTTTGCGAATACAGACTAACACGGCTGCTACTCTGAAACCTAAGAAAGAACTGTGGGCTCAGCGAGCTAATAGTCCTGGATACGGAGCGCGAGCAAATGGTTTGCAGGATGGAATCCGAAGAGAGTCGTACGGCAATTGAAAACACAAAACTGCTCTGGGCAATCGGAATTAAACAACTCCTCTGCTTTAACCAAATAATGTATTTGCTATAGGCATATAGGCCCCTGAGTTTTCTCAGCTTAGGATATAATTATCTCCTGAATGAGAAACACCCACAGATTATATTATTAATAATAGTGTTATACAGCATCTTAAAATTGCACACAGCTATTTACAAACTAAACAAAACAAGGTCCCAGCCCAAAGAGACTAACCAAGACAGAAAAAAAGAAGGGTGTGCAAATAATACTACAAGGAGATTAGAGAGTGGGAGGAAACTGGAGCTGAGATGTAGGCAGAGATCATGCACAGTTTTGAAGGTGAGGGCAAGGAGCCTGAATTTGATGCAGTGAAAGGTGGGAAGGCAGTGATGAGATTTGTAGAGCCCTGTAAATCCGCAGATGCAGATATCCACGGACCATTTTTGCGGTTTGCGGATCGGATGAGGATACAAATTTTGTATCTGCGAAGGGCTCTAGAGATTTGGGAAGGAGTTGGCATGGAGCGAGAAAAGAAGCGAGATGATTTCAGTTTAAATGTTTTGAATAGAAATATGAGGAAGCAAGAGAGGAAGAATTCTATTAGTTGAGAAACTACCAACGTGACGGCAAGTGTTTTATCAGTAGGAATGGAAAGAAAATAATGTTCGATATAAATATAGAAGACCTTACAAGACTCAGGGAGAATATGGGAGAAAGAGACACCAGCCAAAAGATGTGTCTGATCTTATCAAACCAAAGATGACATAGGGGCCCCTTCGGTATCTGTGTTCAGGACAGGAAATAGTCTGGAAACCATATGGATGAAACTGATGATCTCATACTGGAGGACAGAAATCCATTCTCTTATTCTTGGACAGTATCTAACATGGTCAACCTAAAGATACTGCTGTTCTGTCTGAGGGAGGTACAGTAGAACCTCAGAGTTATGAACACGAGAGTTATGAACTGACCAGTCGACCGCACGCCTCAATTGGAACTGGAAGTATGCAGTCAGGCAGCAGCGGAGACGGGGGGGAAAAAGAGCAAATGCAGTACTGTGTTAAACAAAAACTACTACAAAAATAAAGGGAAAACAGCATTTTTCTTTTGCATAGTAAAGTTTCAAAGCTGTATTAAGTCAATGTTCAGTTGTAAACTTTTGAAAGAACAACTATAATGTTTTGTTCAGAGTTACGAACAACCTCCATTCCTGAGGTGTTTGTAACTCTGAGGTTCTACTGTAGTGGGAGTCCAAGGAAACAAACTAAAATGACTTATATCTTTCCTGGAGGGATGCTACCAGAGAGTAGTGATGAGTACTACTATTAAACCCCTCAGTTGTCTGAGGCTGAATTCTGTCCATATATCTATTCAGTATTTATATATAGCCACCATTGCTATGACTACACTGCAATTAAAAACCCAGTAACTCAGGCTGATGATGCTTGGGCTAATGGGTTGTTTAACTGTGGTATAGCCATTTGGTCTGGGCTGGCCTGGTACCTGGGTTCTAGGACCCTGCGAGGTCGGAGGGTCCCAGTGCTTGAGAGACCTTCACTTATATGCTTTGTAATGTTTGGTGTGCATTTAAGAAACTGCATAAAATTAATTATTAGTAATATGGTAATTTGAGGGTGTAGTTGATGAGATAATCATCATCCCTGGGCTGAAGAAGCTGAAAGGTATGGGTCTATAGCAAATAAACTCCAAGGCCAAAGGTCATACATACATAATACCATGTAGATTCAAATGACCAAATTACAGCAGCTGTGGCAACCATAATTGTATATGTCCCTAATTTTGTGCATTTAAAATCTCAACCAAAATCTAGCAATAACAAGTTATGTTACAAGTTGAAGAATATGGTAACAGGTGAGTTATTGGTAATGACCAAAGGCATCTGGCAATTTTAGTATCAAAGTAATAGGATAGGGTAGCATATAGGTGATGCCACACTCAAAATGGCTGCCACAAAAAGTGTCCTTTTTATGTCTTTCTTGGTAAGAAAATATTCCCAAAACAATGTTCCCTCTAATTTTTAACAGGCCATGTGCCCAAAAAATTTCTTCTGTGCTGCCTCTGAAGCAAAGTAAATAAATAAATAAATAAAGCCGAAGCTGGAGTGCGCGTGGTGTTTCGCCGTGTGTGCGGGGTTTAAGATCTGTGTGCACGCGCACAGCTTGGAACAATGTCCCAAAATACAACCAGTACCTGTGAGAAATCTATCCAATTTCAGATGCCTCCAGGTGAAGGAAAAGATCACTAAAAGTACAGGCAGGCAGGCTGAAGACTCTAGAAACAGTGCTAGTGTCTCTGCCTATATCCCACTCCTCAATATGGTGCTGACCAGCAAATTAGAATAAACAGGGACCAGATAACTGGAGCAATAGCTCCGCTTCCCCTCCAGTGGGCACCATTGTGGTGAAAGTCCTTGGTGTGGCCTGGATCTAGCCAAGTCCGACTGTGGACAAGAAAACAAGAAATGACATCAGGTACTGTTGCCTTCTGGCCGGTTTTTGTACTGCCTTGCTGCTGGTTAAAAGATGTGCACATATTGTGGGTTGGTTTTTGTAAAATGGTTCTCTAAAACAGTCTAGCAATTGGCTATAGTCTGTACTAGGACCTTTTTTATTGGTAGGACGGGAGTGGCCATTTTTTCTGGGCCTTAGAGGTGGCCTGCAGCTGCTACAGAGTAATTTCTTGTTCTATTTTTCCAAAAGACTAAGGCCGAGATCCTCAAAGGTATTGAGACACCTAATCCCACTGATTTCAGTAGGAGTTAGATGCCTCAATACCTTTGAGGATCTAGGATTAAGAACTTCCTTCTGCCCTCCAAACATCCTCTCTGTTGTAATGTAATGGCTAGGATGTGACACACAGGAGAGCTGATATGAGACTGATGTTTGTTTCCTGGCTCCAGTCACTTGAAATGTGTCAAGGCTACATGACATGGGTCCCAGAACCACTTGGGGATTTTGGCTTCCGCTGGAACCAGTCTTGTAACGATGGGAAAAGCTCCAGCCTTCAGATAACTTCCAGCTTGCCCAGCCAGTCTGATTCTCTGCCTTTTCTGCTCCTTCACCTCCTAGGGAAGAACAGTCAGTCAGGGCTGCTGCAGGAGGTAAGCAGATATCATATGACCCAGAAACAACCAGCACAGATTAATGCAGACAATTAATAAAATACAGAGCTAGACACATCTGGGATAGAGGTCAAGGCAGAATTATCAATCCTAATCGTCCAAAAATCATATGGCAGGCATCCAAAAAGCATACAATCGGCTTAAAAATCACAAGATTAAAAAAGAAAATGATAATAAATGTTGGGTTCTTTTTATTTTCCTTCTTGTCTATGATCCTTTATATCTAGAAGCTTTTCTTCACAACCACGAGGGCTAGAAACTTCTTCCCCGGGTTTTATTTAGGCATCTTCTGTCCCTCCCACTTCACTGACAGTCAGGGATGGCTATGACATGACTTTGGTATTATCGTGGCAGGATGCTAACAGTTTGTTTTCCAAAAGTGAACATTGTGTTCCACTTCTGATGGGATGTATGCTGGGGTGGAGGAGACAGTTAACATGAGAAGATACTGGTCAGCATGATAGGCAGTGGTTGCGTCACATGCCAAGTTTCCTGACATATAGCTACTTTTGAAACTACTTTAGGGCTAATTGTATTTGATTTAAGAAACCTGATTGATGTTGAAACCAAGGTTTTTATTCTTTGAGCCATACGTCTTTGAACTGGAGATCCTAGTAAATCATTGTGATGTTTGTTGCGATATGCCAGCAATGTTAAATGTGCATCCCTGAATCCTCTAGGGCTTGCCTTATTTACTACACCTAGTTCTTTGCTGTTAGCACCGGATCGTCTACCAACTCATAGGAAGGGCTTGGCATATTTTGAACAAATTTGTCAAAAGGAATTCCCAAAATGAAAATGAGTCACTTATGAATGGTGGAACATTATTATCTGTTACTAACTCATCTGGAATCCCACAGTGAGCAAACTGTGATCTAAGAGCTCAATAATAATAATAAAAACAATAGAAGTCTACAAATAAGAGGTAATCTTATCCCTGTAACTCAGATAGACATAAACCAAAGTTGGACCAAGGTAATCTGGAATCCCAGTTGGTTTGTGTGTTTCTTCTGCATTCTGTTTCCTGTATTTATTGCAGATTTTACACTTGGTTGCCTTGTCTTCAATAGCAACCTTAAAGCCTAGCCATAATAGGACAACTTGCATTCTCCTCTTACACTTCTCAATACCCACAGGGGCACAGGGGATTATGTTTAGCATTTCCAACCTCATGCTCATCCTTGGTACAGAATCCCATCCAATGGAGAAATTTAATCTCTATAGTTCCAGTATGTTTTTGTGCTTCAAGTTGAAGGTGCCTGGGCTTCTTTTGCTGGCCATCCATCTAGAATTACTTTCTCAAGCTATTGTGAAGTTGGGTCATTATGGGCATCTCATTTGAGCTTGTCACATTTTGTTTCAGAAATGGGTATTATTGAATTATATTTATTTCAGCCTGTTCCTCCATCTCTGTTCTTTGCTTTTTTTACAGGTGATCTTGAAAGCATATCTACTATAAGAATCTCTATGTCAGGCTTGTATTTCACATTTAATAAGTACTTTTACAATTTCCTATTTGTTTTCTTAAATCGAGTGGGAAATTTTACACAATGGTTTCTGTAATTTGACTTCCAGTGGTTTATGGTCTTTTTTTTCTACCATGATCAATTTCTGTCAATAAACGTATTCATTAAACTGCACGCATGCAAAGCCAATTGCCAGCATTTCTTTTTCAATCTCAATACAGTTCTGTTGTGTTTTAATCAGGACTTTGGACACATTTGGCTCATGAAGATCATCTTGAAGAATGACAGCTGCCAACCCCTTGTGAGTTTGCATCAGCCGAGATTGAGTTATCAGTTATTATATGTATTCCACTTATTATATCCTGCTTACGCTCCCACTGGAATGTATTATACATTTCCAGTGCCTCTAGGCCTGCCCCAAATAGCCATATGGAGGATTTCACTCTCTCCAATTTCTCCATTGTCTTTGCAATTGCTTGCAGGGATTTTGGAAGCACTAAAACCACCTGCTCCAATTCTCTGCCAGGTTTTTTTCCAGACTAAAATATTCAGCTGACTTAATTTGATCAATTTTTGGCAAAGGTTACATTTGCTTTTGCCATCATGAAATAAGGATGTGAAACAGAGCAGTGCTGGCAAGAGAATTATGTTTATTTCCTTGCTCTAATTACATGACATAGGCACGGGATACCAAAGGTTATGCGTCAGGAGTCAGAATCTGCTAATGAGCAGCTGCTGTTACCCTATCATAGTAGGAATTGCTTAAGAGGCTCTCCTGTACCTAGATCAGTCATCCTCCTCCTAGCTAGGCCATGGACAAAAAGCAACAGTAGGAAGTAGGGCTGTCAAGCGATTAAAAAAAATATATCGTGCGATTAATCACACTGTTAAATAATAATAGAATACCATTTATTTAAATATTTTTGGATGTTTTCTACATTTTCAGATATATTGATTTTCAATTACAATACAGAATACGAAGTGTACAGTGCTCACTTTATATTTATTTTTTATTCCAAATATTTGCACTGTAAAAAACAAAAGAAATAGTATTTTTCAATTCATCCAATACAAATACTGTAGCGCAATCTCTTTATCATGAAAGTTGAACTTACAAATGTAGAATTATATAAAAAAAACAAACTGCATTCAAAAACAAATGAGTGTAAAACTTCAGAGCCTACAAATCCACTCAGTCCTACTTCTTGTTCAGCTAGTCGCTCATACAAACAAGTTTGTTTACATTTTCAGAAGATATTGCTGCCCGCTTCTTGTTTACAATGTCACCTGAATGTGAGAACAGGCGTTTGGATGGCATTGTTGTAGCTGGCATCACAAGATATTTACGTGCCAGATGCGCTAATCATTTGTATGTCCCTTTATCTTCGACCACCGTTCCAGATGACATGCGTCCATGCTGATGACGGGTTCTGATCAATAACGATCCAAAGCAGCGCGGACCAATGCATGTTCATTTTTATAATCCGAGTCAGATGCCACCAATAGAAGGTTGATTTTCTTTTTTGGTGGTTCGGTGGTTTGATGTAGTTTCTGCATCAGAATGTTGCTCTTTCAAGACTTCTGAAAGCATGCTCCACACCTTGTCCTTCTGAGATTTTGGAAGGCACTTAAGATTCTTAAACCTTGGGTCGAGTGCTGTAGCTATCTTTAGAAATCTGATATTGGAATTGTCAAAGTCAGATTCAGGACTCACATAATTTGTCAGACCACTCTGTTTATTAGCAAAGCGCTTTGCCAATGCACCCAGATGTGAGCCCCTCTCTGAGGCTAAAGATAACTTATTTCTACAGCTAAGCCAAAGCCAATTTAACATAAGAGACAAAAGGAAGCAGAAACTGACAAATATACATACATATCTTATTTGCATACTAACGTTTACCAATCTCCTAGCTCAGTAGAAGCTCTAAGTTAATTAGTTTGAGGACCCATTGTCTCACACGCCTTAATGTTTCTCTTCTTGACAACTATATTTCAACAAACCCTTCAAGTAGCATTTCTTTAATGAATTATAATTTCAGTATAATTCATTCTTAATTCATTCTACTTTCACAGAATCTTCTTAGTATTTTGTCAAATCTGCAGTGAAAGTGTTCTTAAATCAAACAACATATGCTGGGTCGTCATCCGAGAATACTATAACACAAAATATATGGCAGCATGCAGGTAAAACCATGGAGCAGGATACAATTCTCCTCCAAGGAGTTCAGTCACAAATTCAATTAATGCGTTTTTTTTAAAACAAGCATCATTTGCATGGAAGCATGTTCTCTGGAATGGTGGTCAAAGCATGAAGAGACATGAATGTTTAGCATATCTGGCAAGTAAATACCTTGCAATGCCAGCTACAAAAGTCCCATGCGAACATCTGTTCTCACTTTCTGGTGATATTGTAAATAAGAAGAGGGCAACATTATCTCCCATAAATGTAAACAAACTTGTTTGTCTTAGCGATTGGCTGAACAAGAAGTAGGACTGAGTAGACTTATAGCCTGTAAAGTTTTACATTGTTTGGTTATTGAGTGCAGTTATGTAACAAAAAAAAATCTACATTTGTAAGTTTCACTTTCACGATAAAGAGATTGCACTACAGTACTTGTATAAAGTGAATTGAAAAATACTATTTCTTTTGTTTGTCATTTTTACAGTGCAAATATTTGTAATCAAAAGTAATATAAAGTGAGCACTGTACACTTTGTATTCTGTGTTATAATTGAAATCAATATATTTGAAAATGTAGAAAAACATCCAAAAATAGTTGTTAAATGTCAATTGGTATTCTATTGTTTAACAGTGCGATTAAAACTGTGATTAATCACAATTAATTTTTTTAATCGTGATTAATTTTTTTGAGTTAATCACATGAGTTAAGGTGATTAATTGACAGCCCTAGTAGGAAGCAAGGGGATCTCCACTACAATTCCCGCCCACTCCAGCACTGTCTGGTTTCCTGTACAGCAGGGGAGCTACTCACAGTTATTTTTACCCTTCTGCCGCTACCCTGCAACAACAGGAGCTACTAGCAACCTAATTGCACAGGAGGAAGTAGAAATAAACATAATCATCATCTATTTACTGCTGTAAACAAGGGAAGGGGAACAGATTTCAGATTTGTGTTTGCCCTGTAGCTCTGGAGGAAAAAAGGAGTTAAAGAGACAGACCCCCATTGTTTTCTTCCTTCCACTCTCATGTATACAACTTCCTTCAACAGAAAAGATGGAAGAATGGAAGAATAAATAACTAAAGAAAAAAGAAGATACCATTTGCTTTGAAATAAGAATAAAGCAACACAAAGATAATCTCTTTTCTTTTTTCCTCTTTAAAATATAAAGAAAGTAAGGAGACAGAAAAAACAAGGGGAAAAGAGAAAGAAAGGGGGTTAGAAAAAGAAAATAAATGGAAGGAAGAGAGAAAAGTGAGAAAAGAAGAATGAATTGGGGAAAAGGAAATAGCTTAATTGAAGGAGTGTGAAAGAGATAGGCAGAGGTTGCTGCTTAAATATCAGCAAGGGGAAAATCTATCCATACCTTTTTTCCCCAAAAGGCAAGAGATCCATCTCCAATATTTATTTTGTTACAGAATGAGCATGCCTTAAACAAAAGAATGTAGAAAGAGATAAGCCTACACCTTCTACAAATACTGACATTAAAGACATTTTTATTGAGCTCATATCTGTGACAGCTGAAATTCAAGCATCAATCAGAGACTTTCCAAATAAAGTGAAAGAGTTAAAAGTCTAAAGAGTCATACTGATGCTATTACAGATTTGGAAGATCTGAAGTGCAAACCTGATGACGTTGAAAATTGCAACGTTTCTTACCTTGTGCACTGCTCTATAAAAGTATTCTTTACTAGTTCCAAGCCCCATAGCAATCTGATTGATGGAGAAGAAGGGACTAAGCTGTTCATCAAAATACCATCTAAGTCCCAACACTGTAATAGCTAGCCCCCTGCTAGAAAAACAATAATGACCTTTTAAGGGTCTGTTGCAATATGAAACAACCCTGCCCAGATAAGACCACCTGTTCTGAGCCTGTGGTCTGTGGACACCTTTCATTGATGTGCACACTACGGAAGGGTTGTGTTACAATATTAGTTACACAGCAAATTGCTTAGTTATGCAACAGGATTCTAAGTGCATATTTTGAGTGGTCCTGAGCTTAGTGTCTTGACTATATAGATACATATAGGTGGGTTATTTATATTAGTATGGGTATATACTGTATATGGTAATGCATATACATTCTTGTAAAGAGATTCTTTCAGCACTGTCAGTGGGGCACTTTTTCCTGGCACAAGCCTGCTGTTGCAGTGCAGCTATGGGAGTTACAGCTAACGGAGGTGTGAACTAGTTGTTGGCTTCCATGGTGATAGTGGGAAGTTAAGGGGGATCAGGGTTAGGAGTCTGTTACGGATTGAAGAGAGATAGGGCTGGTCTACACACCATTTTGCACCAATGCAACAAAAGATATGAACTTAACCAATTTAGTTATTGTGGTTCAAGCTTATGTATAGAGCAGGCCCCAGAGTTATATTTCATTTGTGTCCAAAATGTCTGTTAGTGGCACAAAACAACTGCCTCTAATTAAGCTCAGCAGGAACAAAAAAGAAGATCGCAGTATGTGAAAGTTCATATCACACTTTTGCTGTCTTGGCTGAGAAGTGCTTCCTTAACTCTCTGTTTCCCGGATGTCTAATGTTTGAGGTCTTATTTTAAAATCTGACATTCTTGAAAACCAGTTAATCTTAACCTCCCTTAACTAAGGCTGTTGCGTGAACATTGTACATAACATTGCTACGCTATTGCTGTGTTTTCTGTCATTGTATTTGAATATATCTGTATGGATACGTTAAAACTTCTGAAAAATAAAAAAAAAAAGCATCTCCTGACTCTAATATGGAGTATGTTTTTGCTTTCAGTAGCTCAGCTGTCATTTTTTCAACAGGTTTCATTATCTTGTGTGTACATTTTGGCCAAATGAGCTGCTGCTGTAAATGGGTCAAACTCCACTTAAGTCAACGGAGCTGTGTTCACAGTTGAATGTTCATAGAAGAATATTCCTAGCACTCTGTAACAGAATGTTAATAGGAACCATTAGGAAAAGGATAGATAATAAGACAGAAAATATCATAATGCCACTAGATAAATCTATGGTAAGCCCACACGTTGAATACTGCATGAAGTTCTGATCAGCTCATCCCAAAAAAGATACATTAGAAGTGGAAAAAGTACAGAGAAGGACAACAAAAACAATAAGGGTATATAGAACAGCTTCCATATGAGGAGCAATTAAAAAGACTGGGACTGCTCAGCTTAGTAAAGAGACAACTAAGGGGAGATATTATAGCGGTCTGTAAATGACTGGAGTGGAGAAAGTGAAGAGGGAAATGTTACTTACTCCTTCACAGAACACAAGAACCAGGAGTCACCTAATGAAGTTAATAGGCGGCATAAAACAAACAGAAGGAAGTACTTCTTCATACTATGAACAGTCAAGCTGTGGGACTCATTGCCAGTGGATGCTCTGAAGGCCAAAAGTATAATCAGGTTCAAAAAAGAATTAGATACGTTCATGAAGAATAGGCCCATCAATGACTACTAGCCAAGATGGTCAGGGAAACAATCCCATGCTCTGGGTATCCCTAAACCTCTGACTGCCAGATGCCAGGACTGGATGAGGGGATGAATCACTTGATAGTTGCCCTATTCTGTTCATACCTTCTGAAGCATCTGGCTCTGGCCACTGTTGGCCAGGATACAGGACTATATGGACAATTGGTCTGACCCAGTATGGCCATTCTTATGAATATTTGGTACCGATTTTCACCTGTTTAATTTTTGTAATAAACACTAATAAATTCCTGGGAGATATAAATAAAATAAACCCCCAAAACAATGGTCCTTGATGACAATCTATTAAGAGATGCTCCACTCTTCCACTTGACAGATTTCAGAGTAGTAGCCATGTTAGTCTGTATCCACAAAAAGAAAAGGAGTACTTGTGGCACCTTAGAGACTAACAAATTTATGTGAGCATAAGCTTTCGTGAGCTACAGCTCACTTCATCGGATGCATTCAGTGGAAAATACAGTGGGGAGATTTTATATACACAGAGAACATGAAACAATGGGTATTACCATACACACTGTAATGAGAGTGATCAGGTAAGGTGAGCTATTAACAGCAGGGGAGAAAAAAAACCTTTTGTAGTGATAATCAAGTTGGGCCATTTCCGGCAGTTGACAAGAACGTTTGACGAACAGTGCGGGTGTGTGTGTGTGTGTGAAATAAACATGGGGAAATAGTTTTACTTTGTGTAATGACACATCCATTCCCAGTCTTTATTCAAGCCTAAGTTAATAGTGTCCAGTTTGCAAATTAATTCCAATTCAGCAGTCTCTTGTTGGAGTCTGTTTTTGAAGTTTTTTTGTTGAAGAATTGCCACTTTTAGGTCTATAATCGAGTGACCAGAGAGATTGAAGTGTTCTCCGACTGGTTTATGAATGTTATAATTCTTGACGTCTGATTTGTATCCATTTATTCACGTAGAGACTGTCCAGTTTGGCCACTGGACATGGCAGAGGGGCATTGCTGGCACATGATGGCGTTCATCACATTGGTAGATGTGCAGGTGAACGAGCTTCTGATAGTGTGGCTGATGTGATTAGGCCCTGTGATGGTGTCCCCTGGATAGATATGTGGACACAGTTGCCAACGGGCTTTGTTGCAAGGATAGGTTCCTGGGTTAGTGGTTTTGTTGTGTGGTTGCTGGTAAGTATTTGCTTCAGGTTGTGGGGCTGTCTATAAGCAAGGACTGGCCTGTCTCCCAAGATTTGTGAGAGTGATGGCTCGTCCTTCAGGATAGGTTGTAGGTCCTTGATGATGCGTTGGAGAGGTTTTAGTTGGGGGCTGAAGGTGATGGCTAGTGGCGTTCTGTTATTTTCTTTGTTGGGCCTGTCCTGTAGTAGGTGACTTCTGGGTACTCTTCTGGCTCTGTCAATCTGTTTCTTCACTTCAGCAGGTGGGTATTGTAGTTGTAAGAATGCTTGATAGAGATCTTGTAGGTGTTTGTTTCTGTCTGAGGGGTTGGAGCAAATGCAGTTGTATCATAGAGCTTGGATGTAGACAATGGATCGTGTGGTGTGGTCTTGATGAAAGCTGGAGGCATGTAGGTAAGTATAGCGGTCAGTAGGTTTCCGGTATAGGATGGTGTTTAAGTGACCATTGCTTATTAGCACTGTAGTGTCCAGGAAGTGGATCTCTTGTGTGGACTGGTCCAGGCTGAGGTTGATGGTGGGATGGAAATTGTTGAAATCATGGTGGAATTCCTCAAGGGCTTCTTTTCCATGGGTCCAGATGATGAAGATGTCATCAATGTAGCACAAGTAGAGTAGGGGCATTAGAAGACGAGAGCTGAGGAAGTGTTGTTCTAAGTCAGCCATAAAAGTGTTGGCATATTGTGGGGCCGTGCGGGTACCCATAGCAGTGCCGCTGATTTGAAGGTATACATTGTTCCCAAATGTGAAATAGTTATGGGTGGAGGACAAAGTCCAGCCACCAGGTTTGCCGTGACATTATCGGGGATACTGTTCCTGACGGCTTGTAGTCCATCTTGAGTAATTTGAAGCTCTTACTCCTCTTTTCCCTTTCCTGAGCTCCCTCCCTCTCTTTTCTAACCAATTACTGTTATAGTGCACACTGGAACATGGCGAGAACAAAATAAATGTGGTGGAAACAGTTGAGAGATAGGAGTAGGAGCTATTCAGCCCTAGATTTTGGTAATTATCTCTTGTAGTCTGACCATCATACTGTTGCAGGCCGATATGACAAAAACAAATGAGTCAGAAGGAATTATTGTTTATGGTTTAGAGAGCACGTGGCTTTATAAACGTGTGAAAACAAGGTCCCTGCCTTGAATAACACACCATTTAAAGTGTCTGCGGCATCAGAAGGAGGTGGAGCAGACAGAAACAAATCTTGCTAATCCGTGACCTACTGCCCTAAGCTACTTGGGTAGGTAGAGGAGAACAGAAAAAAATAAAATCATAGCCTCGCCCTCAAAACACAGGTACATACTCATGACTCACAGTGACATTTGTCCATGGCGGTGCCCCCAAAATCCAAATGTAGGTCAGGATAGACTAGAGGATGGAAATTCCTTGTACTGGAGTTGAGCAGTATACTGATTCAACTCTTCAAAAAGTAATAAGATTTCTGGGATTTTACCCCATTTTATACCTGTGATACAACAGCTTAGAGGCTCATAGAAGTTAGCCCAATTTAGAAGTAGCAAAAATGTTTCTGAAAAGGAATGCTATACCTTTGGAATGTAGGCTTGTAACAGGGTGAATTACCCATAGGCTGGAGACCCTGGGGCTAAGCCAGCCCTGATTACAGGAGGAGATACACCTGGATTGAATCAAGTGATCTCAGGGTAAAAGGCAGCAGGAAGCTGCTGGGTGAGGGCACCTGGAGTGAGGGAACTGTAGAGCAGGGTCTCCTGCAGTGGTCCTCAAGGAAGGGACGCTTCCTCAGGGAGGAGGGGCTTGCCAGTTTAAACCTGAGGGGAAGATTTTGTGGTGTTTTTTTTTTTAACTTTGTTAATTTAATAAATATAACCTGACCCTACGTGTATTTGAAAGAGACTTTGTGGAGTTAGTTGAAAGAGCCCTGAAGAAAGGGGAAATAGGGGCAGAGCACTGCATCATCATCTGGCATAGGTGCTGGAACTAAAGGTGTGGGGGATGCTGCTGCACCCCTGGCTTGAAGTGGTTTCCATTATATACAGGGTTTACAGTTTGGTTCAGTGGCTCTCAGCACCCCCACTACACAAATTGTTCCAGCTCTCCTGGCCATGAGGGGGATCTTGGGTGGCAGCCAGACCTCTTAGACGCACATTGTACAAAATGGTATTTATTCGAGCAATTCCCAAGTGAATAACCCCTTTTCCTATAACATTTAAATGTTGAGGGTGTATTGTGCCCCATCATAAATTCATTTTACATGGTACAGTAACTGCTCACTTAAAGTCATCCCGGTTAACTTGTTATGTTGCTGATCAATTATGGAACATGCTTGTTTAAAGTTGTGCAATGCTCCCTTATAATGCTGTTTGGCAGCTGCCTGCTTTGTCCACTGCTTGCAGGAAGAGCAGCCTGTTGGAGCCAGCTGGTGGGGGCTAGGAACCAGGGTGGACCGGTAGCCCCCCCATTAGCTCCTCGCTCCTCTAAGTTCCCTATGGGGCAGCCGCCCAGTAGTGCAGATGCGCTATCCTGATGGGAGAGCACTCTCCTGTTGGCATAATTAGTCCACCTCCACAAGTGTCTCCCGCTGACATAGCGCAGTGTGGACAGGGGTGGCTTTTTCACAACTGTGAGTGACCTAACTTACATTGACTTAAGTGGTGGTGTAGACAGGCCCTAAGATTCCGCCATCCTTTTTCCGGAGGGAATAATCTGTAAGGAAAGCTTTGGTATATGTACAGACCTGAAATTCTTTTACAGTTCAGTGGGAGAACTCTGCTAGCCAAAGCTTGGCTTGAATTTTTTTCAGTATGTGATAGATGATAATTCAAGTTTTGATCCCCGAGATGATCATCTGTAAATTGCCACCCCCAAATGACCAAGTGCAATGGTATTTGAGCTCAATGCCCAATTTGTGCCCTATCAATAAAAAGGGGGAGGGGAGAACAGTATAGCCGATGGTTCACTGTCAGAAGTAGACGCAGCTCTCAATGTTTCTTGGCTATGTAAACAGAGAAGGACATGATAGGGCAGCATAGTATATCAAGGTCAAGGCCTCGCCTCTCTTAGGGCTCATTCAGGGTTATGATCTCTTTTTTATCCACACATGAAAGAAATAAACAAGGTACAGCATAGTCCCCTTTAAAGGTGAGCTGCAGAAGAAAAATACTGGCCTTGTGCCATAGGAATGATCTAAAAGGTTTTTGTTTTGTTTTTATTAGAAATTCTGGTCTTGTCCATCATGTTCTTTTCCTGGAGAACTAGAGAGTTGGATGACATGTTAGGTATCATGAAAATGAAATCTGATTAAGAAGAAACAGAATTCTTATTTAGACTTGAAAAAAGTGTATTGATTTTTAACAATACTGATTTAAACCAAAGCATCCTATAAGCAACTGGAAGAAAATTTCTTGATGATTCAAACAAGCCCAACCTCCAGTGAAGGGGCTGAAAAAGCTTTCAATTCACTTCAGAAGTCTTCCAGTTAGTCCTCCAGGAAATGAAATGGGCATGAGGGAGCCTGAAGTTCCTGATGTTTATATAGCAAAACAAATTTCATTTAAGTATGTTTAAGGACTTCTCTGGACAGACAAAGGGAAAAAAGCATTTGTGCCCCCTTTCTCCTATGTAGGTCACTTTTAGCTGTGGCATTAGCAGTGTTTCTTGTGTATATGGCACCTCACACAAATATTTACAATGACTTTGTAATAAGGTTTTATTATGAATGACACCACACTTGGTTCTTATCCACAGACAACGTAATTACCATGTGTCAAGGTTCCTTCCCCACTCTGAACGCTAGGGTACAGATGTGGGGACCTGCATGAAAACCTCCTAAGCTTACTTTTACCAGCTTAGGTTAAAACTTCCCCAAGGTACAAACTATTTTACCTTTTGCCCTTGGACTTTCGCTGCCACCACCAAACGTCTAACACTGGTTATTGAGAAAGAGTTCGTTTGGAAACGTCTTTCCCCCCAGAATTCTCCCAAATCTTACCCCCTTTTTTTCTGGGGAAGGTTTGATAAAAATCCTCACCAATCTGCATAGGTGACCACAGACCCAAACCCTTGGATCTTAAGAACAATGAAAAAACATTCAGTTTCTTAAAAGAAGAATTTTAATAGAAGAAAAAGTAAAAAGAATCACCTCTGTAAAATCAGGATGGTAAATACCTTACAGGGTAATTAGATTCAAAATATAGAGAATCCCTCTAGGCAAAACCTTAAGTTACAAAAAGACACAAAAACAGGAATATCCATTCCATTCAGCACAGCTTATTTTCTCAGCCATTTAAAGAAAACAGAATCTAACGCATATCTAGCTAGATTACTTATTAAATTCTAAGACTCCATTCCTGTTCTGTCCCCGGCAAAAGCATTACACATACAGACACAGATCCTTTGTTTCTCCCCCCTCCAGCTTTTTGAAAGTATCTTGTCTCCTCATTGGTCATTTTGGTCAGGTGCCAGTGAGGTTATCCTAGCTTGTTAACCCTTTACAGGTGAAAGGGTTTTTCCTCTGGCCAGGAGGGATTTTAAAGGTGTTTACCCTCCCGTTTATATTTATGACAGCATGCTTAGTAAAAGATGTGGGTGCACCACTTTTAGAGGTTGCTCGTGAGTAGGACAATTGTAAAGCAACTTGTAGAATGTAACATGGTTCTGCTGTGGAGGAAACTACCTGAATCATACTTGTGCAGTTAGGTTGGCTGGTCTTTTGCATCCCTTCTCTCTGCAGACAGGCACCCTAAAGTGCATTTCTATACATGGAAAAGATACACAGAAGTCCTTAGCCATGATTACTAAAAGTTAAAGTAGTATAAGAAAAATGCACAGCTTTTCCCATAATGCCCTGAATGAAGGCTAGTTGTACAACACAGAAAAGACACTGTTGTGCCAGGAAAAAAGGTTGCTATCAGTATCTATTCAGAGCTTGGTGACACTGCACATGATTCTGTGTATAGATGAAAGCCTTCCAAGCTGTGTTACTAGGTTCAGGCTGTGAAATAAATCTGGAATTTAAACCAGTTGCTGCAAGCTTAGAATTGTTCTATAAACACATTTGATTGTTTCCAAGACACTAACTTGTAAATTTAATGAAGCAGTTTCTCCCCCAAAACAAAGGGTAGACATGTGCCTCAGAATTTAGGAGCCCTGCATCAGGCTTTCCTCATTAGAAGTTAGGATTCAATGACAAATTGATGCAAAAGATGAGTTGTTAAAAAATAAAATTAGAGCTATAAATATTTGCCTTGCTAAGGTTCCTCAAAAATATGCAAGCTGGAAAGAGGGAAACATCTTTCTACAAACATCTTAAGAAGATCTACTCCAGCTAAGGTTGCTGCACTGAGACATTGGAACCAGCTAGACTAATGGCAGGTGAATTTGTTGGGACTCCCACAAACCTTCTCTGATTTTTTACAACTTTTTTTTTAGTTTTTGTAACCATAAAGTAAATAGGTAGTCCACTGTATTTGATACTCTAAGATGATGTATGTACATATCAGGAATGTAACAGTAAAGTCAAGCACCCAGCAGTTAAGAAATGCTTGTCTGTGCAACTTTAATTCGGACCCTGGTGCATATGAGACAGTGTTTAAGTTACATGACCACATACTATTTTTCCACAGGATCCCTGCCTCACTCAGTGCAGGAATCCAAGACCCTGTGAAATGGGCACTCCCATTTAATATCACTTTGTTTTGGATGCATGTGTGCTTAATATTGGTTACATGAGAACAAAAGGGTGCACTTTTGGGTGCATCTTCCCATTTGAGGGAAAGACATTCAGAGTAAATTAATTACTGTATTCCATTTAGATTTGCCAATGTAGTAAAGATTCTACCAAGTCCAGAAAAAAAATCTCTTGTAAGTAAATATTATGCAGCCAAAGTCAACTCATATTTCAGATTTTATTGCAAATATAGGGCTGAGTATCTTTCCCAGCATCCATAGAAGCACCTCTAGCTTCTAATGGTCTAATAGAACAATTTACCAAAGGTCATGGTGGATTCTCCATCACTGAGAATTTTAAAATCAAGATTGGATGTTTTTCTAAAAGATCTGCTTTAGGAATTATTTTGGGGAAGTTCTCTGTATGGGCTATGTTATACAGGAGGTCAGACTAGATGATCTCAATGATCCCTTCTAGCCTTAAAATCTATGAATTCAAATGTTACCCTGTCCATATGTCCAAAAAATACAAGTTTTTATCTTGCAATTCAAGAATATTTAGGAGTACTGCATAAAATTATATATATGATATGATGGTGGGTTTTGTTTATTTCTGTTCCCCACTAGTGTACTCAACAGCAGGCATATTTTAGGATCAGCTTAATTTTGAAGTTTTATGGGGATTTTATGTTTGTTTTCTCTAAGTTTTCCAAAAAAAGGCTGCATAACCAAAAACATCTTTGTAGGTGGATTTTTTTTAAACATTTTTGTTTATCAGCAATATATTTTTTTAAAAATCCATTCAAGAAATAGCTTAAAATGCCAACAAACAATGGTTTTTTGGTTTTGTTTTTCACCTGAGGTTGAGTGTCCAGAATTTCTCTTGCAACAGAAAATAGGAAATTTTCAAATACATTTTCCTATCTTGGAGTAATGAGGTCCACAGATCTATGACATTGTGTACTCTGAACAGACATGACTGTCATTTAAAAAAAACAATAATGTTGAGCAAGTAGAGAAAGATCTTCATTAATGGTTCAACAGGAGGGCCTGTAATGGCACTGAGAACTAAGGCTCCAAAAGGAACTTCATACATGTTAGGAGAATGTTGAAGCAATGCTTCTCTCCTAAGAAAAATGTTGGACATCTGGATAAGACTAAATTCACTACTTGTCTACTGCACTAAAGATGGTAGACAAAGCAGCAACTTGATCTTTGAGAGTCTGAACTGCCAGGTCTAACCTGAGTCCATTTTGAAGAAATCTGTGACTCAGTGGTACCATTGCACATGGGGACTGGAGAGGGAAGGTGAAACCCTTGTCCTGGTACCAGTGGTTAAAACTTGATCAGGCCCTTGAATATACTTAGATTATTTATTTCTGGGAAGCTAAAATTGTGGATATTAACTCTCTGAATGATCTCTTTGCTTAAGACTCTGTTCAAGAACCAGGCAGCTAGGCTCAGACTGTCTGGATTTTGATGCATGACTGGCTCTTTAGGGCCCTACCAAATTCACAGCAATGAAAAATGCATCACACACGAAATCTGGTCTTCTGTGTGCTTTTACCCTATACTATACAGATTTCATGGGGGAGACTAGTGTTTGTCAAACTGAGGGGCCTGACCCAAAAGGGAGTTGCAGGGGCGGTCACAAGGTTATTTTAGGGGGTCACACTATGGCTACCCTTACTTTGGCACTGCTGCCTTCAGATCTGGGCAGGTGGAGAGTAATGGCTGTTGGCTGGGCACCCAGCTCTGAAGGCAGCACCCCACCAGCAGCAGCGCAGAAGAAAGGGTGGTGGCAATACCAGACCATGCCACCCTTACTGCTGTGCTACTGCCTTCAGAGCTGGGTGGCCAGATAGTGGCGGCTGCTGACTAAGGGCTAGCTTGGCCGGCAACAGAAGTCAGGGTGGCAATACCATACCATGCCATCCTTACTTCTGCACTGCTGCTGGTGGCAACTCTGCCTTCAGAGCTGGGCTACTGGCCAGCAGCTGCTGCTGCTCCTCTCTGGCCACCCTGCTGTTGCTAAACCAAAGGGCAAGGACCTGTATTGGTAATGTTTTGCTGGAAAAAATCAAAGTTTAGGAAGCATCTGGGAGACTGTCGAATGGGTGTATGGAGATTGGCATCGTTCACATCTACTGATGTCCTGCAGTCCCTTTCATCGATGGCAGCTAGTATGGATTTTAAAGTTTCCATCTTGAATTTTGGTTTTTCTTTTCAAGGTATCTGTTCATTTACTTGATGTCAACAAGTGCTTTGGAGCCTTGACTTTTAGTGAGGAGGGAAGGGAGGAGACTAGGAATAATATAAGCAAGGCCTCTTTCTTCTGAAGAGGTGGGACAGGTTCAGTTGCTCCCATGCATAGGAGATCTAGGATGGCTGTCTGCATGCCCCGATTCCTCCTCAGGCAGAAGCTCTTAGGCGGAGCAGGACCACACTTGCAATGCTGTCCGCCCACCTCAGCATTGCTTGTGAAAGCATGTGGGGGCACTTAGGGTGTCAAATGACAATTCTCTCTTATTCTTGTTGGCTTGATGCCCTCAACAGTTTTCATGCTTAAAGGAGGGGGCTGAGCTTATGCCTGCCGGGAGTTGGCTGCCTCTGAAGGGCCTGTATAGAGACAAGGCCACTTTTTCAGGTAAAAATTTTTTTTTCCCAGTTAGAAATAAGTCCTTGACCAGTAGGGACAAAGGCATGTTTATTTTCAGTTGAGTCACCTGGATGAATTTTGATTGGTGCAAACTGAGGAACCTTCTGGCCTTACAGAATGGGATAGAAGAAAGAAGTGACAGGCCAAGAGGTCCATTAGTGCCTGTCAGTTCTTCCATGTCTGGACTGATGTCCCTCTTATTGCTCCATAGTTATCTGCTGTGGGAAGGAGGTGGTAATGAAGCATGGCAACCTGCAACAGAAGCTGAGAGCAATATCCAGGACATTAGGGCCAAGTGACCCACAGTGAGAGCTAGGAATGACAGCCCATTAACACATGGCAACCTGCTGCAGCATCTGAGGACACCAGCCCACTGCTTTCCCAGTCTTTAGGTGTGGCACACTCACAGGGTACATTGAGGATTATCTGCCCTGTTACACTCCAGGAAGGTGAACAGGGCAAACCAAGTGCTGAACATTATCTGTCCTGCCTCTTTTTGCAGATGTATGCAGTTAGAGGGAAACAGATTTGACCTTATGCCTCTTAGAAGAGTCCCCTGAATCAGACTCTTCAGAAGATGAATGGGACTGGGGCTTTATTTGGTGCTTTGTTGGGGTAACTATTGGGGGTCTGAACATCTGTGAAACCTCATTTAATGCCTCATCTTGGTTTCTCCTCCTTCTCAGGAGAAACATTTCAGACAGATGATTCCCTGGAGGGAGGGGGATAGGGACCTTGTGGTTACTCTTTAAAGTAGCACTCTTGCCCTGAGAAAGGGGATTTTATCCTAGAAAGGTTGCAGCTGGGGGCTTCCCAGGGTCCCAAGCTTTGTGTAAAGGAGATCCCTGGATGTGGCCTGGAGCTAGGCTGACACCACCCCAGGGATATCAAGCTGAGCCACTGCAGGGGCCTGTTGTGCAATGGAGGAAGAGGCTGGCCTGCTCTCTTTGCTCTCTCTCTAGATCCCTAGTAGTAGCTCCCTGCCCTTGAAGCAATGCAGGGGGAGGGATTTGGCAGCTGCTCTGTGGTCAACATACATGGCTATGGGCAAGAGCTCCAGAGGCTGGGTAGGAAGCTTCCCTGGCCCTTTGATACTGTGCTTCAACCTACCCTCCCCCTACACTGGGAAGGTGGGGGGAGGGAAAGGAGGGATCAATCTCTTCCTGGTACCAGGAGTGTTGCTGTCATCTGTGCCAGGCACAGGGGATTTTTCTTACAACAGACCTGACGATCAAAGCAAATTTTAAAGAAAAAGGGAGAAAATGGCTTAAAGTGGGTTGGGGGCGAAACGGTCTGTCTGCCTGCCTGTAGCTGGAGAAACAGATGAAATTTGGCAGTTTCTCAGAGATGGAGCCACAGTTTCCCTGCCCCCAAGTGACAAGTCTGGCCTGCCTCCAAGGCTGCATGGAGCACAATACCCAATGTCATGGATCTGTGGACCTCATTACAAATAAGAAATGCAAGTTGATAATGCTATAGCAAAAGTATTGAACACAGAACACTTGCCACAACTAAACAATTTTGTCAGGGTTGTAAATATTTAGAATTATGCACACGGACTGCAATGTGAGACAAAGGAACAACTACTTCATTGACGTGAATGATGTAAAAAGGAATTTGGGTGTATACAATACAGACAGTGAAAGATTATTGAAAAGGAAATGAAGTTTCAGGACTATGTGAATTATAAGAAATACTTAAGATTGCTTCTGTGTAATAGTGCAAACTGTACCCATGAACTGCAGTAGAAAGTTTGTCCAAGGCCCCCGTGAAAATACTGAAGGAATAAACTGAATATAGTAGTTGTACTATGACATTTTACTTCATTTAAGCACAGCAAATTTCACCAGTCCTATGATTTATACAGTACACAAAATATGTACATAAAAGAAAACCAAACCCATCAAAAAGTGAACATATATTATATCTATGAAATGTGCAAACTTTTTTAATGCAAGTTAAACAAAGCATATGCAGGGATAGAATTTTACAGTAATAATGGAATGTACTGTATTCTAAATACCTCAATGATCTTTCATATCTACAGTGCAAACTTACAAGGCACAAACTCAATGCTGACACTATAGTGTTGTAAGTTACATTCAGGCACATCTTAGAATCCAGACTCCTTTAGAAAAAGTCACTGAAAGTAACGTGATACTACTAGTGTATTTTGTTTAGAGAGGTATTGTCAAAATCTTTAAGCATTAAACTGATACGTGCTATGCACTGTATTAAAGGAGGTACTTAGGACAATTTAGCCCATCATCTCAAAGTTGTAGCCTTTTACTACTTCCTCCCTACATTTCCCAAGTTCTGAAAATATGATTATACGTTAGTTCCAGAAGTACCTCCCTTACAACATTCAAAGACTGGTTGTATCTTGCAGGCCTTCAATTATGTAATCTTATGCAAGTACTCTAAAACATTCTGTATGTTTGGTCAAAACTCCCGCTGAAAGTAAATCTGGATTTAAAAAAAAAAAAAAAAAAAAATCAGTGAAGAACTTTCTTCCAAGATTCTTAAATTTAGTGAGTCTTTGCTAGATTGCACAGTGACAGATGTCTATCAGCTAGTAGAATTAAAAAACAAAAGTTTGCTGTTTTTTAAGGCAATAATTAAACACAGCATACCAGAAAAAGAGCCAAGGACCAGTTCAATATCTGTATTTATCATAAGTACTGGCCATTACATAAGTTCAAAATATTTGCCCCCATCACAGTGTTCTTTGCTTACCTATTCTACAGTACATGTACATCTGCAATATCTGATTTATTAGCAAATTTTGATGTACTTATTGAACTGAAAATAAAGCAATTAATGTGCAGGCTAATTGACTGACATTCAGAACACTTGACAGTTACACACGTCCTCTCCCACACCAAAAAAGGTCATTCATTGTTGGGCCCAATGGGACTTCATCAATAATTTATAGCCAGGCCTACCAGATATTACCTAAAATTTAACGTTTAGTAAAACTTAACTAATCTTTTAAGAGATTTCTAATATTTAAATACAATTTACCACATCACTTTTGCTTTTCCATATGATCCTAAAATTATACTCTTAGTATTACCTCTCAGTAGACATTTAATAGACATTTGAGGAAAACAATACAATACAAAAGCTCAAAGGGTCTTTGCAAAGATATCTTCTATTCCATGTGCAAAGTAAGAAGGAAGTGATTTTTTTCACTGGCAATTATTTGAAATGCCATCAATAAGGAGGCAAAAATACCTATGAAAGAGAAAATATAAGGTTGAGTGTTCCACAACTGTCTTTGGTTTAGCCTTCCTGACCAAAGTCTTCTGTAAACTTCTTTAATTTTTCCAGATCCTGTTCATTTACTGTTGGTTTTGTGCTAGCTAGTGACCTTAGCATATCACCCTGTCAGAGAAAGAAAATAGTACAGATGAATATATTAAGAACTACAGAAGTAGTTTCATAAACACAACATTAGCAACAATATCACATCCAATAATCGTGCTGCTAATATGCACACTGGAAAAAAATCTTCAACTGGGACAGCCATGAAACGTGGAATTAACAAGTCATACAAAAGTATAAATGACCCAAAAACATTTACATGCATACTTTCCATAATACAAAATATGTGGTCCATGAATAAATACAGAGGTATATCAGTGACATTTCTAACAGTGAAACCTTGGCCAGTAAAACTTTTAGGTTTAACCTGCTCCGGTAACCAGCACACAATTTGTTTCGTCATTGCTTAGTGAAAGGGAACAACAACTTCATACGGTGGGTCTGTCGACTGTTGCTCACTATCATAAGTTTAACTACAATAACTTATATAAGGGAGGAAAAATCAGGTGTTCAAGTACATGCCATGGTACAATACAATAGATGCTGCGTTGGTATATGAAACAAATATTTTATAACTGATATCTAGCAAAGTTTAGCTATTCATGACTGATAGGCAAACCCTCTCCAATTACCAAAAACAGTTTTTACAAGTCTCAAAAGGCTAATATAGGTGTCATTTCAATTCAGCCAACCACCACTATGACACACCAGCTTTTCGTAGGCTAAAACTGGGGAAAAAGTTTATCTATGAAGCCAGAATCCTGGAGATAAAAAGGCACTTACTAATATTCAGTACAGAAAATTGTAGTTTCAATCCTAGGTAGTACTGATTGGAGTTGGTACATTACAAACCATATTATTTAAAAAACACTGCCAAACACATGAAACGTGAACAGGACTATTTTGCAGACAATGATCACAAAATTAACTGACTACTCTTTAAAAGGCATTAATGCCTGATCTGATTAAGAACAAGAGCTGATTTCTAACACTGAAAGACACAAACATAGGATTGCTGCCAGTGAAGAACTTGGGTTCCTTAAATACGTTCAACAATACCATCTGTAACAATCTGGGTCCAGACACCCCAAGGGGAGAACAAAAGGTTTGAACCCCCAAAATAAGCAGTTAAATCAACTGATTGCATAGAAATGTTACTGTACTATAAAAGTATATCGAGTAAGGTCTTTTATGAAATCTTGTAGTGTGCTACACTCAATCATTATGAGATACATAAACACATTCATGTATTTGTATATATAGAAAACTGTGCGGCAGCTTCAGCCATACTTTACAGTAGGGTGGTGAGCACTCCGGCATGGAGGGGCACCTCCCAAAACAGTTGTTCAGGCTTCAAGTAACTAGGCCTTCAAGTACCAGGAAAGGACAATGGTGGGCCATTACAGTTAATGGAAAGTCTCTGAAGTAACTCGAAGTTGAAAAGAGCACAGTGGCTCCCCAACATCAAATCAGGAGGAAATTTCACAACTGTGATTAACCTTGAATCATCATGGACTGAGAGAACAAAAACACAAAGAAAAGGAAAACCCTTTTAAAGGCAGGCTTGGAACTGAGCTGAGGGTTTTTTTTAATTCAGAAGCTGGGGGACAGTCAAGGCACGAGGTGGTCTGTGAATGCTGGATCGCTCCTATAGCTGGAAAACTGCATTAAGGCAAAAGTAACTTGTATTAGAAAAAGGAATTTATCTGATATAGAAGCGTAAAGCCTGAGGTTGTCTTCAGGTTTATTTTCTGTGAGAGTCAGATGTTTGCTTTCCCTTACTATTTTGTCTTTGATCTGTGGATTTTCTATTCAATAAAACTTTTTGTTCATTTTTGTGCCAGACAGGTCTCTGTTGGGCAAACTGTGTGGTGTGTGTAGGCCATGGTGAACTGAGTTCTGGGGGGCTGGTGTCACACCTTTGGGGGCAACGAACCACAGGGGAAAAGTCCAAGTACCTGGGAGGACATATGTGGGGAGACACAGGACTAGAAGGGTTGTTGGTATCACCTTGCAAAAGAGCAAGTAGGCTAGGGAGAGCCAGGGTGACACCTTAGGCTTACGCGCTGGCTACTGATGTCAGGGATCTGAAGCATAGCTGCACAGTACACAGGCCCCCAAGTACCAGGGCAGGTGGAAACAGAATCCTTTACCAGTCTGGGTAGTCTCCAAAGTGTCACACCAGCTCTACATAGTGCCCAAAAGAAATCCTGTTAGACCATCAGATCGAGATGCAGGGCTAGACTTGCAAAATTGGGTGTGCACACACATCTGTGTATGACTAACTTATGCAAATACCCATTGAAGGTGCACAGATACAATACGGATAGTTTAATTTTTAGTTTTTGTTTGTTTTTGAGAAAGGAGGAGATGGAGAAGCACTGAAAACTAAGTAAAGAGCTAGTTGCTAAAAAAAAAGTTAACTCCAACTATAGAGGCTTTTAACACTAAAGAATTGTATTAGAATGGATGGCAAAATTAGACTGGTCAGGTTCACATAGAAGTTCTGATGCAGACAGTAAAATGCAAGAAGTCAGACATCCATGGTGAAAAATAGTTTGTTTTAAAATGTTCTATACCAGGGATCGGCAACCTTTGGCACGCGGCCCATCAGGGAAATCCACTGGTGGGCCGAGACAGTTTGTTTACCTGCAGCGTCCGCAAGTTTGGCCGATTACAGCTCCCACTGGCCGCGGTTTGCCGTTCCAGGCTAATGGGGGCTGCGGGAAGCAGCGGCCAGCACATCCCTTGGCCCACGCTGCTTCCCGCAGCCCCCATTGGCCTGGAACGGCAAACCGCGGCCAGTGGGAGCTGTAATCGGCCGAACTTGCGGACGCTGCAGGTAAACAAACTGTCTCGGCCCGCCAGCGGATTTCCCTGACGGGCCGTGTGCCAAAGGTTGCTGATCTCTGTTCTATACTAAGAGAACAGGGTCAAATACACACACCCAGAGCCGTATAAAGTTCTCTGTAAGTGCAGCAAATAGACTCCTGCTACGACTGGCTACTGCTTTCAGAACTCCCTAGTCATGCCAGAGATGCCATGTCAAAGGTGTCTGTGTCATTCCACTGACAGCTTATAATGCATGATTGCTTTATATTTTTTTCTATTTTTGAGACAAATAGGTAATCATAAGAACCTGAGGTGGCTTTCTGCCCAGTAGACAACAAGTACCTTGGGCTAAATCCTATTTAGTCTGAGATAAACCTACTACTAATTAAAAGTTCCCCAGTGCAGACTACTTTTACTCTGAGTAAAAGTTGTAGCTAAGATACCCCAGCTAGTACTTTTAAATTTCATGAGCACTGATGATCTGATAAACTCTTTCAGTTACTACTTGAATAGGTACAACATGTATGGCGGCGGCTCAAATCTCTCCTCAACGCTCCCTCCAGCCAAATATACTTATATCCACTATTTTGTATAGATCTGGTCTTGCAATTCTTAGAAAAAAAATGGCACCAATAAGTGTCATGTAACAGATTTCGCTATATTGATTGAACTGAAATTGAGTGAGCTGAAGACTATGATCTGTTTTATAAAAACAGGAGAGAATTGTTGTTTCTCTACACATGGTAAATATATTCTATGCTCCAGACTAAAAATAAATTTTAAAGAGACGAGTAAAGGAATGGGGGGGGTCCTCACACACCTTTGTGCGAAATCCACTGCAACTACCATTATATACATATACAATTTTGTGACAAGTGATTATATTTGATAATGGGAGTTTTCAGCATCATTTTTGATCTGTAAAAATCAGCCTACAGTATAACAATTGACTATATTCTCTCAATAAAGCAATACAATCCCGAGATTCAGGGATGACAGTGATGGAAAAATCAGTGACAACAGAGGGGAAGAACCTGAGGGGTGTTTGGGTGGTAGGGACCACTGAAAAGCAGGGATGAACAGTGGAGGATCCACCTGGTATACCAGTCAATTAACAGCTGACCACAAAGAGGTTCTAGCTGCATGTCAGCAGATGGGCAGGATGAATACATGGAAGCTGTAAGTCAGCGTGGGGAGAGTTGGCTCTGTATAACAAAAAGAGCTCAGCACTGTTGAACAAACCGTGCCAGACTCATGACTAAAATGGCATGCTGGGATTAACTGAGTGCTGATGGGTGTGCTCAGCCCTTCTGAAACCAGGCCACTAGTTTAGGTGCCTAGCTTCAAGCACTCATGTGTGGAAAACTTTGCTTTAAGATTATCATAAAGTTCTATGAAGCATGAAGGAACACATTTCGTAATAAAAACAAAATTCTGACCATGGAAACAACAGGCTCCAACAGCTTATCCCCTGGGACATCCATCCAGGTCATTTCAATGGCATTAGGATCACCTGGTGAGCACGGAGTAAGCATATCTTCTACCAAAATATTTGGATTAGTCAGTGATGGTGCTCTGACCTGGAAATAAAATTAAAAAAAAAATCATATGAGTGAAGCGTTCTAGAAAAACTTATAGACCACAGACAGAAGCTAAAAAAACCCCAAGTGCCAGTCAATACATTATTTGCTACAGAAAGTAATCGACGTTGAGAGAACTTTTCACTATTTACCGTGCAAGGAGTGGGAGAGGGGGGAGTTATTTTATTCGCACCTTCCAAAAGGTTCACTATTGGTAAATCACCCGTTAGTAAATATTAACACTTTTTGAAAACATAAAACCTAACTATATTTGAAGCATATGAGGTTCTTGACAATTGAAATAAATTTTGGCCTTATTTGAAAAGAGTGCCCTCTTTTTAGTCTGACTTCCCTCCCACTAGTAGGCTCCACTTTCTTGCTGAAGTCCTGTGAAACAGAAGCCAGATCTTTTTTGACCATGAGGGTGGTGGCAGCAACAGCTGAACATAAAGGTCACTTCAGGGAAATCTTATCTTACCCCGCTTCTTTTGGGGTTGGGTAAGGTCTAAGTTCTTGTAGATGACTCTCAGTGCCAAAAGTTGCTTGAAGCAACTATACAAATCTATAAACTGGATTAGGGAAATGCTGAGAGCGCCAAGGGTTACAGCTGACACCCTTCCCACTTTCTGGTAATAGTAGGGGCAGATCACCCAGCACTATCAGCCTTCCCATAACATCTGGACAGTCATCCTAGAGTGCATAGCAGATGGGAGGGCTGGAGCAGAGGGTTGGTGTGCAGGGTGGAGAGGGCTCTGGGATGAGGATTTGAGGTGCAGGCTGCCCTGGGGCTACAGCAGGGGGAGGGAGAGAGAGAGGATTCCCCCCAGCTGTCACTCCACAGCAGCACCTGGACTGGGTGGAGGGGTGCCTCTTCCCCCCACTGCAGCTACAGTGGGGCTCGGCTGGGGGAAGTGCTCCTCTCCCCAGCAGATCCAGGGGGGCTGGGCTGGACTAGGCTGGGAGAGGGGCACCTCTCCCCAGCCATGGCAGCTCTGCAGGCCTGGACTGGGCCGGGGAGGGGCGCCTCTCCCCAACCGCGGCAGTTCCGGTGGGCCTGGGGAGAGGCTCCTCTCCCTGGCACCTTTGTAGGGGCCGGGTGACCTGCATGGCCCTAAATAGCCTGCTGCGCAGCCGTGCAGCTTACAGGGAACCTAGCTATGAATTACTCACAGTTAACTCACGCAATTAACTCAAAAAAATTAATTGCGATTAATTGCAGTTTTAATTGCACTGTTAAATAGAATACCAATTTACATCTATTAACTATTTTGGATGTTTTCCTACATTTTCAAATATATTGATTTCAATTACAAACACAGAATACAAAATGTACGCTGCTCACTTTATACTATTTTTGATTACAAATATGTGCACTGTAAAAATGATAAACAGTATTTTTCAATTTACCTCATACAAGTACTATAGTGCAATCTCTATCGTGAAAATGCAACTTATAAATGTAGATTTTTTGTTGTTACGTAACTGCACGCAAAACCAATGTAAAACTTGGGAGCCTACAAGTCCACTCAGTCCTACTTCTCCTTCAGCCAATCGTGAAGACAAAAAGTTTGTTTACATTTATGGGAGATAATGCTGCCCACTTCTTATTTCCAATGTCACCAGAAAGTGAGAACAGGCATTCGTATGGCACTTTTGTGCCGGCACTGCAAGGTATTTATGTTCCAGACATGCAAAACATTTGTATGCTTCGACCACAATTCCAGAGGACATGCTTCCATGCTGACGCTCGTTTAAAAAAAAAATAACGTTAATTAAGTTTGTGACTGAACTCCTTGGGGGGGAATTGTATGTCTCCGGCTCTATTTTACCTACATTCGGCCATGTATTTCTTGTTCTAGGAGTCTTGGATGATGACTCAGCACATGTTCATTTTAACAATGCTTTTTCTGCAGATTTGACAAAATGCAAAGAAGCTACTAATGTGAGATTTAGATAGCTACAGCACTCAACCCAAGGTTTAAGACGCTGAAGTGCCTTCCAAAATCTGAGAGGGACAAGCTGTGGAGCATGCTTTCAGAAGTCTTAAGAGCAACGCTCTGCTACGGAAACTACAGAACCCAAACCCCCAAAAGAAGAAAATCAACCTTCTGCTGGTGGCATCTGACTCAGATAATGAAAATGAACATTTGTTGGTCTGCACTACTTTGGATTGTTATCGAGCAGTACCTGTCATCAGCATAGATGCATGTCCTCTGGAATGGTGGTTGAAGCATGAAAGGACATATGAATCTTTAGTGCATCTGACATGTAGGTATTTTGCAACGCCGGCTACAATGGCTCTCACTTTCAAGTGACATGAACAAGAAGCAGGCAGCATTATCTCCTTGTTTGTCTGAGCAATTGGCTGAACAAGACATAGGACTGAGTGGACTTGTAGGCGCTAAAGTTTTACATTGTTTTATTTTTGAATGCAGTTTTTTTGTACATAATTGTACCTTTTAAAATTCAATTATCATGATAAAGAGATTGCACTACAGTACTTGTATTAGGTGGACAGAAAAATACTATTTCTTTTGCTTTTTACAGTGCAAATATTTGTAACAAAAAATAAATATTAAGTGAGCAATGTATTTGTAACACTTTGAATTGTGTTATAACTGAAACCAATATTTGAAAATGTAGAAAACATCCAAAAATATTTAAATGGTATTCTATTATTGTTTAACAGTGTGATTAATCACTTATTAATCCAGATTAATTTTTTTAATCACTTGACAGCCCTAGTTTATATATTTCCACAGTCATATATCCAAAATATATATGACCAGAGTTAACTTACTAGGTGCCTCACATTTTTAAATAATGTAACTAGTGCCGACAATGCTATTTTACATTGTCATTTGTTGTATTATACATCCTCAATAATTCAGAATACATGCAAACTGCTTTTAAAGTACAGGGATTTGGGGGGAATGTAACTAATGAGTCTTATACTTTTGACATATTGAATATTTTGTCTGCCTATACGTCTAAATAGGCTGTACATTCTTCAGAGCTAGGAATGGCTTACTCTGTACTGGTACAGCACTTAGAACCTATAAGCCTTGATCAGAATCACAGTGAGCTAATATAATACAAATAATTGATAAGGCTAAGCTTTTGACACCCATGATTAAGGTAACTGTATCCCAGAAGGCACAACAGAGCAGATAGGCTAAGCTTTTCCTGAAGCAGCACTCCAGCACACTGGTAAAACATTTGGATAGGGAAGGCTATGGAGAACACTGGGATAAAGCAGGGTAGATCGATAATTTAAATCACCAATTTTAATTATGATTTAAATCAGCAAGCAGGAAACCTTGATTTAAATAATGTTGTTTTGCATTTGTACTTTTTATTCTCCTAAGGAGAAGTTGATCCTCATTAGCTAGTGACCATTAAAACATGTTGATTTACAACTAAATAGAGTATTTACACTACATTTTCTTTTTTTGCTAATCAGGATATACTATACATGGTTACTGAAGGAACTATATAGCTTTACTTACATTTAATTCAGAGTCTTAATTTTGTACCTTTTTATTATGTTAGAAAATGGTGACTAATGCATTTCTCATTTATTAGATTTTTATTGTGTCAAGCTATATTTAGAAAGAAGTTGGATTTCAATTAAAAATGAACTCCATATTTAAATTTTTTTACTAGTTAAATAAAACTTCCTTAATTGTGCTGGATACATGGGAAAAACAATTATTAAAACTTGTTTTGCATTTGAAACTAACAAATTCTGATTCCAGGTGCTCAACCAGTAACTTTCACCAGTTTTACTTTAAGACTCCAGCACCTCCCGATTAATTATATAAAAAAAATTAAATAGATTAGAGTGACAGTTTAGTCCTTAACATAGGTCATCATAATTTCATATTTAAAATAGTTTTATTTTAAAAAGGTAAATGTACTTATGTAATTTATTTTTAAAATATCAGTGTTTATCCACCATCAGAATAAGGCATTTCCAGTTAAATCTGGAGTACAGCAGTCAGGGTGTATCACATGGAAAAAAAGCTGTTGATCCCTCAGGTTAGCAGTCTATTCATGGTGATGGAATCTAAATATGTTCTCTTGCTCATTATCAGCCTTTGGTACTATTGACCACTTAGCTGCTACCATTCCTGAAAGAACTAAATGTGGTTCTATTCAGGGTTTAAGGCTACTATAATTGTCACTGTTAGGCATGAACAAATACGAGGTCACAGATGAAGTGTGGTCTTTATTAGAGAAGGAATGGGAGTGGAGACCAGAGGTCTATTCCCATCTCTGCCTTACACTTCTTTTGTGACCCAGGGAAAATAATTTGGGGCCTGTTTACAATCCACAATCCTCTGTTACCTAGTTACAGCACAATTAAAATGTTTAGTGTGGCCTGGACCTAATATGTTGCAATGGGTCACATAAATGACTCTAAAATCATGTCTGAGGCCAATGCATCTTACAAATTTCAGCTGTGTTCTAATTAGGTGAAGGACAACTATATCTTTCAATACAATTTTTGTAGTGTACATGGAGCCTTAACAACAGTGCTTCAATTTCTTCATCTATAAAAATAGGAATATCTCCCGCCTTGCCATAGGTGTTGTGAGGCTGAATGTGTTACTTTGAAGGTGATATAGGATGAGAACCCTAGCTTCAACCAGAAATAATTGTAGCAGTTCAGTTTAATTTAGGCTTTACTAAAAAAACTCACAGTGTGTGAATTAATTTCCATCTAACAAAAGTTTTTCTAATTTGAACAGAAGACACTACCCTCTAGGCTGACCATATTTCCCTATGCTCAATATGGAACACCTGGTAAAATTTCTCATATTCAACCGAGTTCAACGGCAATCAATCAGAACTATGCAGTACAAACTAACATCAAGTTAACAGAGCCCTTGTTAAAAAGGAAATACTGCATATCTGGATTCTTTTTATTTATCTTTTTATCTTTAAGGATTATGGGTTCACATGGGGAGAGGTGACACACACACACACATTCCAGTACATCTCTCTCACATGGGTGCGAGAGACCGAACCGACACTCCCTGCCCAGCGCTCTCCACCCTCCATGCCTAGCTGGGCCCCCAGGACAGACCTGCCTCTCCTGGTACCTGGTGCTGTGTTTTCCTGAGGCAACATGTGGGGGGGACACGCAGAGTCACATGCCCCCCTCACGAAATTTCTGCCAGGATTCACCCCAGCATGTGGCCAGCAACAGCTTTTTGCACTGCGTAGGAGAGAAGGGACGGGAGCTGCTTCCAGCCACAGGGGAGGAGGATGCGGGGAAGGGATGACCTGGTCCGTATCCTTGCAGAGCTCATTCTTCTATCCCCCTCTCCTGTGGCTGGAAGCAGCTTTTCCCTTCCTGCCCGCACAGTGTCGAAAGGCAGCTAACACTTTTAGGCTGCTGCAGGCAACTGACATAACCCAGCTGCCTCCTGTCCACCGGCTATAGTGCAGGCAGGAAGGGGTTAAGCCCTAAGGATGCATTGTGCACCAGGGCCCAGGGAACCTGACTGCAGGGCCTTCAGCTAACCTAGCCAGAGAGAGGTGGCTCAACAGGGGAGGGTGCCTAGGGGACGTAGCAGCTCCGCACTCCTTGGGGGCAGAACCCAGGGCACGGGATGAGACGAGAGGGGGAAGAGAAAGGAGAAGGAGACAAAGTATGGGACAATTGGCCCATTTTTAAGAAAAAAGTTGGGACACCTGCAGGAGGGCTTAAATATGGGACTGTCCCTTTAAAAACGGGACGTCTGGAGATGTCTGCCTCTCAAGAGCGGCAGAACTGCTACCACATACAAGTTAAATGAAACCCCATTCCTTCACCATCTTGAGAACAGATATGTTTTCTGAGAGAAACAGGAAAACTATGCTTTCAAAAACGAACACATGTTAAATGAGATTTTACTTTTGCTAAAGGAAGAGAACGTGCACCTGTGCAGAGAAGCTTATATAAGTTTCTGGTAGATTTAATTTAACAGCTACAAAACAAAATTTGTATCGGAAATATAAATAATTTAAGTATAGTTCTACCCTGAAAAGGGATTTTATAGAAAGAACAGCACTACCTTACTCAATAGATCTGCTTCTAGTGTATATGCAGAAGGATAGTTCTGACTATATTGACAAAAAAGATTTGTAAGGTTTTTAAATTCCTTTTAGCACCGCACAACCAAGCTAGGCGGGCAAGCTGAATTCTATTGCATTTTGTGCATCAACAGAATTAGTTACCAAGTCCCAATCAGTAACACTTGGGAAAATTCTGTAAAGGCAGAGGAGTTCCATAGATGTAACAGACCTAATTTGGCCTGTAGGATTTGGTAGCATTGTGAGATGGAAAGCTGAGCTTGCAAGTCCAACAGTTAGAAAAATCATTTTTAAATGGACTGTATTTGATATAGAAATCCTTGCAAGACAATATACATGGAATCCCATGGCAGTTTTAAAAGTCCTTTCATTGTACCTCTGCGTGTTAAGTGCTGAGGCAGTAATCCACAAGATGTTAGGTGCTGTCCAAATAGTGAGATACAGTCCCTGCTCAGAGCGCTCAGGTGACATCAACTTAAAAAAAGTCACTCAAAATATTTTAAAGCATTACTGTCCCAACACCTAAGATTGTTAGAGTTTAAAGATGGAGAAATTTATTTTTTATTTATTTATTCCTGTTTATTTACTTTTCAGATTTTTCAGTGCTCATGTATAAGCAATTACCATCTGCATAGGCTTTTCTTATAGCAACAGAGAAGAGAAATACAATAGAAAAGTGCAAATATAAAAGCCTTTGCCAATTCTCATGGAGCTCAGGGAAGATGTTAACACCTGAAGTTAGCTACTTTTAATGTGGGTTTTAAGTGGATGATTCCAAAGTCGGTGGTGTCCCTTTACGCAGCAGTCAGAGGAAATTTGTCAGTCAGGAATACAAGTTACAGACTCCTGGATTCCTGTGCCATGCCCAGACCAGTTCTCTGAAACAGAGCTAAGAGAAAAGCTCTTTGTCCTAGCATGTACATTCTTTTCATAGATTAAAAACATATGAAAATTCACATACAAGTAATATTAATCAGAAGTTAAAAGCTCAATTGCCAGAAATTTCAAAATAAAAGGAGATTTGAACTCTAGAAACTAAGAGTTGGAAATTCCGCAACTTTTTTTTTTTTTTAAACATACTTACTTTTTTAAAGTGAGTGGCTGATTGCACTTTCCTAACAGGCTGCATCAGTGCATCGCGAACAATGATGCTTATGTCAGCACCAGAATAGCCATCCGTTCTCTTTCCAAGATCTCGATAGTCTGATTCTGTCAGGCTGTTTGGGGTGCTCCCAAGGTGAAGCTTAAACATAGCAGTCCTACCATGGTCCTCAGGCAAAGGAATATAAATACGCTTCTCAAACCTTAATTTAAAAAAGCCACAAACACTCTTGCAGGTACTCGATGGAAAGCAGTTTATGCAAATGGTCTAACAGAACTAGAAGGAATAAGGAAGCAATCTGAGCATTACAGCTTTAAGAGTGTGTGCGTGCATGAAGTGAGTGTGGGGAATCTTAGCACTATTTTATAAGTCTGCTAAAAAAAGTACTGTAATATCCATAGTAACAATCACTAATTAAAATTACATTCAGAATATTATAACCCCGTTTCTTCCTTTTCATGACTGAGAAATCTTCCCATGGGTTTGAAATTATCCCATGCTTGCAGCATGTCTACATAAAGATTTAGTGCATGGCAAGCCGGGGTGTGACTCTATAGTGCACTAGCTTGCCACACACTAACTGGTCACATGGACCCTGCTACCATGCAGTAGAAGTTCCACAGTGTGCTTTATGTTTGAAACAGCAGTCTACATGGAGATTTAGTGTGCAACAAGTCAGGGTGTAAATCTACAGCTCAGTAACTGGCAGTGTGGACCCTGCTACCATGCATTATGGGCACATCTACTGTACATCAAAGCATACTATGTAACTTTTAGACTCCAGCTACAGGGCACAGATGTGACTCCCCTGCTCAGGGACCCATATTTGCACTAGCTCTTATCAAGCTAGCCTGACTATAAACAGCAGCGTAGCCATGGTAGCATGGGTAGCGGCAGTGGAGGGACAGCTTAGTATGTACCCTCCCTGAAACTGTAGAGTAAGTACTCAACAGTTCTAGGCTGGGCTTCTGCTGCTGCTACTCATGCTACCATGGCCACGCTGCTGTTTATATTAGCAACAGCGTGGTAAGAGCTAGTGAGAGCATGTATACACAAGCAGGGGAATCACATCCCTCACCTGTACAGTAGATGTGCCCATAATGCATGGTAGCAGGGTCCACACTGCCAGTTACTGAGCTGTAGATTTACACCCTGATTTGTTGCACACTAAATCTCCACGTAGACAAACCCTTAGTCACAGAAGACAGATTTTGTTTCTAGAAGAAGCTCAAGGGACAAAAATCCCTTCAATATTTTTGAGGTGTGGAGCATCAAAACAGCGTTTTTGCTCAATTAACCAAAGTATGGCTGAACAACTATTAATAATGTCTCTGAAGTTTACAAATCTATTTTAAATAAAGTTCATCAACTGAAATGTAACTTCAGGGCATGTTCAGCGAGACTCTGCTACAAATTTTGGTACCTTAATCAAGCCTTCCTCCTGATATGGTATTACTAGGAGGATTTAGAACTGCAGTTCTCCCTGACAAGTACAGTGACTATTGGTTCTTAGACTGCTGGGATTATTTCCCCAAAATGCATGCAAGCAAAGCACAATGTAATCTCATTTTTCAATGCTGGAAAAGTTGCCACAAAATATTAGCTAGAGCAGTGGTTTTCAAACTTTTTTTTCTGGCGACCCAGTTAAAGAAAATTGTTGATGCCCACGACCCAACTGATCTGGGGATGAGAGGTTTGGGGTGTGGGAGGGGCTCAGGGCTGGGGCAGAGGGTTGGAGTGTGGGGGTAAGGGCTGCTGGGTGGGGCCAGAGATGAGGGGTTTGGGGTGCAGGATGGCGCTCTGGGTGGGAGGGGGACTCATGGCTGGGGCAGGGTGCGGGACAGGGTCAGGACTGTGGGCTGAGGGTGCAGGCTCTAGTATGGAGCTGGGAATGAGGGGTTTGGGGTGCAGGAGGGGGCTCTGGATTTGGAGGGGCTCAGGGTTTGGGGTGCGGGGTTACCTCGGGCAGCTCCCGGTTAGCAGCGCAATGGGGGTGCTAAGGCAGGATTCCTGCCTGTCCTGGCGTCCAGACTGCACTGCGCCCCCTGAAGCAGCCAGCAGCAGGTCCAGCTCTGTGTGGCTCTCTCCCACAGGTACCGCCCCCTCTTACTCTTCCCCCACAGCAGAGCCAGTGCTTGGGGCAGAGGCTGTGCACAGAGCCCTGTGGCCCACCCCCAGGGCCTAGGAGCTGGACCTGCTGCTGGCCACTTCCAGGGCGCAGCACGGTGTCAGAACAGGTAGGGACTAGCCTGCCTTAGCTGGGCAGTACCGCAACAGGACTTTTAACGGTCCGGTTGGCGGTGCTGACCAGAGCCACTGCGACCCAGTGCCTTACATTCCGTGACCCAGTACTGGGTCGCGACTCGCAGTTTGAAAACCACTGAGCTAGGGGGTATGTGGTGCAACAAGTCCACGCACTGGCCCTTTACCATACTTACAGAGACCAGAAAATTAGCTTCTCTCATTTGAATGCACTTCAGCATAACTGCCATTCTCTGCTCAAGAAAGCCTCAAGACTAGACGAAGTAGGTGTTTTCAACTGAGGTAAACTCAGAACTTTGTGCATGTGAGAAGAGGGAGATAAAGGGGCAGAGACCTACATGGCACCAGCACATACTGCATGCAACCAAATATTGGTCTGACTGGTATTATTTAAGGTGACCACAGGACCCCCTGGCCACACATTCAGGATCTACTATAAATTAATTGGAGAGATTTTCAGTGTATAGATCTTCAGGTTTCCCATACAAGGTAGTTAAAGCAGGATAGTATTTCCGAACATTCACAGATTAAGCCACCACCTAATCAATAGTGAATTGAAAAAACCTAACACTTTGTGCTGTATAGTGTGAAGTTGCATATTTTACTGGACAATACACATTTTGTTATAAAATTACCTTCTCCTGATAGCAGAATCCAGAACCCAGGGTATGTTTGTAGCTCCCAAAACCAAGATTCCTTCATTGTCTACACCAACCCCTACACCAGAACAGGTAATATTTAATAATATAAACACTTTTTTAAAGCATTTTAAAACATCTTGAAAAACTACAAATGATCTTCAATTTTACCTTAACTGTGTGTCAAAAAAGCCAAAACTGATATTAATTGCTAACTGTTCCTTAATGCCATTAATCTTACCTTGCATCTGAACTAGGAATTCTGTTTTAATTCGTCTAGCAGCCTCACTTTCATTCTCACTTCTTGATCCACACAGAGAGTCTATCTCATCAATGAAGATAATAGAAGGTTTGTTTTCTCTGGCAAGCTGGAATAAATTTTTCACTAATCTAGAAAAAAAATTAAGTTATCTTCCATGAGAATACAGCAAGTCAATATTATTGTACTGCATCATATCACATTTACCACAGTATAAGGAATCAAGGTTCATAATCATGATGTTAAGTAAGCAGTTGAGGATCCTCAAGAGGCAAAGTTCTTTAGCTCTGTAAATGGTGCTTCCCTCTAATCAAAGTCATCTGGCAATGCTGGAGGGAAATGAGGACTATAAAGTATGGTGCTTCAGTCATGCTCTAGCTAGTGAAAGATCTGTTCATGTTTCCTTTCGGTCCTTTACAAGGTGGGTAGAAAACGAAGAATCAGACTTGTTGTTCTGTTACATATTTAATGTAATATAACCAACTCAAGAAACTTTGAAAGAGTAATACTGAATAATGACTTCTGTAAATACTGTATCTGGTAGCACATTAGTTCTCTTTAGGTGAAGGAAGTAGCCAGAAGGGTTGATATGCCTGAGATCTTACACATTTTCATATTTATTTGTTCAGGAAAAAATATGATCAATATAAAAGTTGATGCCAATAATTTAAAACAGAGAAGTGTCAGGTAAAGCTCTGAAAAGTGGCTAAAAATGGTGTCAGATACCAGGTCTGTCTCTCAAATTTGTTCCATTTACAAGTGAAAAAATGACGTTCTCTAATTCCCCCCAAAAAGTCAACCTGGGGGCTTTATATCTTTCCTGCTTTTCCATCGCCACTGACTCAACTGATATGAATTACAAGAATATTTAAAGTGTCTAAAATTTGTGTATTTTTAACAGTAAATGACAGTCACTTTTCCTCTCAGATTTAACTTCCTCAGAATTTCTGGTGTGATAAGCTTGCAAGTTCTTCTATCATCTATGAATTTTTCCTGGAAAAACAAAATGGGCAAGACCTACATTTCTTGGTCTTAAAAAAAAAAAAAATAAATCAAGAGCTTTTTCCCAGGAAGCCCTTCAGACTTTGTACACCTTAAAAAAGCAAAAATAGTTAGCCAATATTTACCATTTTTTTCCTTTGAAGTTCACTTTTAATAAATCTCCCAAGTTTTGCTACAAGACAGGAGGGAGAAAAATGATCCTCATACTAAAGGATCCACACACCAAGGACCACAAAAAGTGAAGACCCTCTTCTCATGCACAGCTGTAGAAGAGAGAGTCAAGGTTGATGTTGGGAAGAAACTTAAGTTTCCTGTCCTTTTTTGGTTTATTTTAATGAGACATAAAATACAGCCTGCCAGAAATTTTCCAAGAAACGTGCTGGCTTGTGAACCTGAGATGTTTCAGGAAAAGATTGGGTTTTTACAAAACTTTCATCAGATGACTGGCAGGAACCTGGGTTCAAGTCTGCAGCCCATCATGTGGACTTCTGCCGCTGAGCTCCCTGCCGCTGAGCCAAGAGCCTGGAAGACTCTCAGGGCATCTGGCTCCCCAGGCTGTGAAGTCAGGCAGCCCACATGGCAGGCTACCCAGGAGCTGCCAATCCCTTAATCCCCAACAGCTCCAGAGCGAACTGGACAAGAATGAAGTCTGTTCACTCAGGAGCTGCCAGTGATCTCTGGGAAAATATTTCATTACAAAACCACCATGTTTTGACATTTCCAAAGCAAAATTTTTCTGAATTCCCCATTCATGGAAAATTTCAAAAACACTAAAATTTTTCAAAACCCTGAAATTCTGAGTTTCGGGCCAGCTCTAGTATACAAACTACCTCAAATTTTACCTACTTTTGAAAGCATCGTGAAGTTGTGCAAATATTTGCAAAAAGAAAATAGTAGTGATTACATTCTTGAACCTCAGCTGACAGATTGCAGTGTTTCAGAACCAAATAAAACCATTTAGTATAAAAAAAAATTCAACTGAGCTACTTACTTTTCACTCTCTCCTAACCATTTTGAGACAAGGTCAGAGGAGGATACTGAGAAGAATGTAGAGTTGTTGGCTTCTGTTGCCACAGCTTTTGCCAAGAAAGATTTTCCTGTTCCTGGTGGCCCAAAAAGAAGAATTCCTCTCCAAGGTGTTCTCTTTCCTACGAGAGTTATATTTTAAAAGAAAAGAAAAAAGGACTTGCCTGAAGAATTCTGATACAAGGATCAGGTTGATACAGAACTTGGTAAAAAAATGAAACCTCATCCAAGCTTGTAAAATTGTTTATATATTTATTCACTTTTTCAGTTGAAAGAAGTTGGTATCTGTTGTATTTACATAATTTAGATTCATATATAACTTGTTGCTTTATTAATAAACTATACCAATCATCAGTTTCCCAAAGTTAGCAAATGTGTAAGAGAAATACAGCTTATAACATCACTGTATTTAAAGTTACCATGTGAGATGAGTTGTTCTTGAACCAACTTCTCCTTTCTCCCAATACAATTCCCCAACTGCTCCCACCATCCCAGCATACACATCCCACCAGACTATGGAATAGAAGCTCTTAAAGGACACCTAGACATAGGTCACCATTATGACAGTGTAAAATACTTCTCACCCCTCACCAGCCACACCTCTCCCCCAAACTGCAACCATTAGAACCAAGAATGTATACTAAATTTATCTCACCTGTAAACAGATGAGGAAATTTAATGGGCAATATCACTGCCTCTTTAAGCGCTTCTTTGGCTCCTTCAAGACCAGCAACATCACTCCACTTTACATTTGGTCGCTCCATAACAATGGCACCTATAAAATAAGAGACCAGATAAACTAGGAAGGTACATTCTGTCAAAGAACCTCTGCTGTCATAAGCAAGAATTAAAATCTTGGACCCTGTTCACATATGAACTGCTGCTTGTCAATTCCAGCATGGTTTCCATGAACAGACTGCATGCAGCATATACAGATTTCAGCAATGTTTAACCACAATACTTAAGCAGGGTTCAAGTTCTGTTGTGGCTAACTAGAGTTAGACCATGATTTGGCCAGCAAGTGCAAGTTTCCTAGGGACAGGACACTGTTCTTTAACATCATTTGGTTGTGTGTAAATAGGCACTGCCTGCCAGAGCCCTCTAAATCAGCCCCAGTAGTTTCTGCAAAATTTAAGCTTCTATTTAAAATAAAGTGGCTAGTCCTTATGTGAAGCCGTGTGGCCCAGGGGACAGAGCACTTGACTGTGACTTCTCAGACATGGGTTCTATTCCTGGCTGTGCCTTTAGTCTACAGGGTGACTGGGCAAGTCACTTCACCTCTCTGGGCCTCAGCATTCTCATCTGTAAGATGTGAATAAAGCCTCTTTTGTAAATAGTGAAGGCACAGAGGAATTTCTATTGTATTTAAATACTCTGTGGCAAGTCAGTCTACAGCTCTTTTGTGGACAAGAAAAATAACCAACAAATCAGAACTGCCTAATTTAACAAGTCACTTGATACAATGATTTTTTAAAAAAAGTTTCAGAACTACCTTGAAGTTGATTTTGCAGTTTCTTTTTTTCAGGATCATCAGACTCTCCTTCCCCATCACTGTCAGTCCTAATTCAGACACAAGTAATAAGATGTTCAACTACAAAGAAAGCCACCTGTCTTACACAAGACAAACAATTTTGTAAATGGAAACTATATTCTACCTCACACGTTCCGTCATTTTGCTAGAAATATTCAGGGAAATGTGTTTTTAATTCAATTCTGTAGATTCTTTGAGGGCCCAACAGCCCTGTTGAATGAGGTAATTTTATTTTTAAAATCATGTGACAAAAATATAAAGCCAAGTAGTGTCATTCTAAGCTTCATATAAAATGTGATTTCTTTAAAATATTGTTGACAATTCTAATGAAGTATGTTTTAATAAGTTTCCCTATGGAGTTAACGTTTCCATGATTTGTAGAAAATATTTATGGCCTAAATTCCACCTTTACTGTTTTTAATTAGATTTATTACAGGTACAATTGTCCTTTCTTCAGTGCAGGCAGATCTAAGCAATCCTCTATATGTTTGGAGCAGCAATTGGAGTTACTGGTAAGATCCAGCTAGTGCTATGTTCCTCTTTGCGTTGCCAGAGCAGTGTAAAGAGAACTAAGAGAAGACGTAAGGGAAATCCTTGGTTGGTGAAAAGCCAGCATAGGGGGCACGTCCTATGCACAATCTTACAGTCATCATAAGCATGTGGAACATGGTGCCGCTCTGAGCTTTCACAAACCAACTGTTGCTCACCTGACCAGTACTATAGCTAGAAAGAGTTCTGACATGTGTGTATTCAGAGTTTCAGGGACAAGCTACATTCACTCAAAAAGGAAACTAGAAAGCTTTGCAAATAAACTGTATGCAGTATAGTTATAGTGAACAAAGTGATCGCTGGATCTAATCTATCAGTCCTCATTCTCAAAGGAAACCTGCACATTTTCAAAAGACGAGCCTCGAAGCTTAAATTCATAATACTGCTAGATACCAAAATTCATGGACAGAACAGAGACACTGGATTTATGGCTTTTTACAACAATCTGTAACCCACTAATCCCTCTTTTTGTCCTATCACTGAGATGTTAATGGGCTACTCTACCTAAAATGGTCCCTTAGAATATGTGCTAACTACTTATGCTAAACAATCTGTTCCACCTTGCATTTAGCTGTGATGCTTGGAATACCATTCCCAGACCAGAAGAAGAACTCTGTGTGGCTCAAAGGCTTGTCTCTCTCATCAACAGAAGTTGGTCTAATAAAAGATATTACCTCACCCACCTTGTCTCTTGCAAACAGCTTAATAACTGAACATGGTATCAGTGCATTTAGAAGACTTAAAAAACAACACTGAAAATAAGCTTCTTTCCTCCTCCTTACCACCATCAGAGTTCAGGAGACTTTTTTTCCTGCAAATACTGAAAACATTAGGCATCTGAAGCAGAGCACTACACTGTCTGCTGCATTAGTGTCCCCTGAGGCCATCAACTTCTGCAGAAAAAATAAGGATCCCTGGACTCTGATACGGGAGAAGTGACAGTAACTGATTTTAACACGAGATATACTGCCATGTGCAAACTGAATTCAATTACCAATCTGAGTCAAGTACAACTTTAAATCCTCTCTACAGATGGATTACAAGCCACAAACGAGGACAGTTTTTCTGCAAATCACTTAAATTTTACTGCAGTTTTAAGTTTCAATGAAGACATAAAATATTAGGTATAAAATGTAATTATCTAGATGTCCAACAAATACTGTTGCCAATAACAAGAGTTGGGTGAATAGAAATATGACAAGATGGTGCAATGGATTGGGAACGTGATACAGAGCTTCAACCTCTGGAGCACATGTTCAAAACTGGCCCAAGTTATCAGTGGTTTAAATCTAGTCACTGGTGCTCTGAAGATCTAGTTTTTAAGTAGGTAGGTGTCCATGTCTTAGGCCACCACAGCTGTCATCCAGAAGAAAGGCTAAAGACCTGCTAGATGTGAGTTAACTTACTGGAGTGAAAAGAAAAGGAGTACTTGTGGCACCTTAGAGACTAACCAATTTATTTGAGCATGAGCTTTCGTGAGCTACAGCTCACTTCATCGGATGCATACCGTGGAGTGAGTTACTGCAAGTGGATCTTCCATGGTAGGACTAAGGCATATTGGTAAAGCAACATAGGAAAGCTTGTAGTGTTAGTATGCATGTTGTTTGGTTAGTTACTGTACTTCTGTATTGCTCACCTGATACATTTCACACGCATTAAACTTACTTAAAATGTTCTTTCAAATAGTTAACTTTCGTTTCAGCTGAGTTTGGAACATGAAAAATATTGCATTTTGCTTTACCGTCTCCAAAAAAAACACATACCCTTTTTCATCAGATGGACCAGACTCTTTCACTGGCTTTGGTGGAGCTTTCTCTTTCTTTTTCAGATATTCCTTCAGTTTTTCTGCTCTGTCCAGATATTCTGTACACTTCGTTCTGATACTTTGTTTTGCTTTATCACCCTGTGCTTCATCTAAAAAAATTGAAAAAAATGGTTATGCTTTACTAGAAGCAAAAAAAACAAAAAAAAAAACAAAAACAAAACCAAAACAAAACAAATCAAAACAGAAAAGGGTAATAATTCTGTCCCCATTTTAATACTAAATTTAACAGAATACATAAGAAAGTAGCGTGTAGTAGTTTCTCCAATCTCAACGAACAAAAAAGTAAATTGAAAACCTCCGACCTACAAGAAATCCATTGTGCTTAGTGAATGCTTCAAGAAGCATTTTGATGCTTATATTGCCAATATCCACCACATTATCTAAACACCAGCCAACTATTTCAAGAGAGCTATTTCCTTCTCCTTATCCTGTAGGAGAGAAAACTTGATTAAGCTAACAGGTTTTTGCTTAAGATACACTTTGAACTGGAGTCTCTATTGAATGGGAAGACAATGCAAAGCAGAGCTCCATGGTGATATGTTCATTGTGATTTGTGTCGCTAAGCAGACGGGCTACTGTGGTTTGTAACAGGTGGAGATTTTTCAAAGCATGTGGCTTCACTCCTAGTTATGAGCTGCAATAATCAAGTCTGCAGATCACAAGTGTGGCGGTCACTATGACAAGGTTTGTACTGATAGGATGGGGTGCAACTTTAGAGCCAGTTGTGGGCGTTTTGGATCCCATGGCTGAAGCCTGACTGATTGAGAAGGATCAAGGATACTGGCAGATGGATGGCTTCTTGATTTGCTTGCTTAAAAAACGGATGTTACTGGGCAGTAGTTTAAGAGATCAGTGTTGAGCAGTGGTTTTTGTTTATTTACATTATATGTTCTCAACCCCCTTCTGCAATCTTCCAGTTTCTTAAAAAAAACAGTTGTCATTCACACTGAAAGGGAGATAGGCATAAAATCTGACCAACTTTTTCTCTGTTTAAGCTCAAAAGCTTGTCTCTTTCACCGAGAAACCTCACTTATCTTGTCAACCTTTAGATAATAATTAATAGTTATTATTGTCCTCCTGGTCTCTAATCTATTAAAAAGCATTTCAGGCTACACAACAAAAGGCATGCACACTTTACTCTATGTATTAAGTCCCAAAAGCGTGCCCAGCATTGCAGAAAGCACAGAAAGATACATTCTCTTGCCCCATAGAGCAGAACATATAGACCAGGGTCGGCAACCTTCAGAAGTGGTGTGTTGAGTCTTCATTTATTCACTTTAATTTAAGGTTTCACGTGCCAGTAATACATTTTAACGTTTTTTAAAAGGTCTCTCTCTATAAGTCTATATATTATATAACTAAACTATTGTCGTATGTAAAGTCAACAAGATTTTCAAAATGTTTAAGAAGCTTCATTTAAAAATTAAATTAAAATGCTGATCTTACGCTGCTGGCCTGCTCAGCCTGCTGCCAGCCTGGGGTTCCGTTCACCTAGGCTGGCAGCAGGCTGAGCGGAGCCTGCGGCTGGGACCCCAGATTGGCAGCAGGCTGAGCAGGGCCAGCGGCCGGGCCCCCAGATTGGCAGCAGGCTGAGCAGGGCCAGCGGCCGGGCCCCCAGATTGGCAGCAGGCTGAGCGGCTCAGCGCGCTGCCAGTTTGGGGTTCCGTCTACTGGCTCCTGCCAGCCAGGGTCACGGTTGCCGGCCCCGCTTAGCCCGCTGCCGGTGCTCAGAGTGGGTACCTACCTTCTCCCTGGTTCTAGCCCATTCTCTTCTTCTTTCTCTGCACTGAGCTGAGGGTGGGAGTGCACTGAGCACAGGGCTGGGGGTGAAGGAGCAGGCTGCGGGTTGGGGTGAAGGGTCTGGCCAGGAGCTAGAATGACAGAGGGGGCTCAGGGTTGGGGCAGGAGGTTTGGGTGTGGAGTGCTTACCTGGGCAGCTCCCATTTGGTGCGAGGGGTGCAGGTGGAATGTGGGGGGAGGAGAGGCGCAGGAGCTCCCGTTTGGTGCTCAGGGTGGGGTGGGAATGTGGGGGGGTGCAAGAGTCAGGGCATTGGGGGGCTGGGAATGTATAGGGGGCTGGCGTCAGGATTGGGGTTGTGGGGGGGTGCAGGGGTCATGGCAGAGGGCTGGGGGTGTGGGTTAGGGTTGTGGGGGTGCTCCCAGTCCCCTGCCCAGAGCGGCTCACGGCAGGGGGCTGGAGGGGATATGCCCTGATTCCACCCCCTTCCTCAAGACCCTACCCCCACCTCTTCTCCACCTCCTCCCCGGAGCAGCGAGTGCGCTGCAGCTCCGCTTCTCCCCCTCCCTCACAAGGGCCATCAGCTGATCGGCAGCAGGGAGGGAGAGGAGGAGGGGCAGGAACCCAGCACACTGGGGGAAAAGATGGGGGGGGGGGTAGAAGAGCGGGCCAGGGCAAGCAGGATTTTTAATGGTACGCTGCTGCCTGCCGGGGTCCCGGCCACCTGCCCCACTCAACCCGCTGCCGGCCTGGGTTCGGCAGCGGGCTGAGCGGGGCTGGCAGCTGGGACCTGGCAGGCAGCAGCGTGCCATTAAAAATTGGCACGCATGCCATAGGTTGCTGACCCCCGATATAGACAAACACAAAAGACAAACAAAATCCACACACAAACTGCCCTGAATGATCAAATGGAAGTTACTTAAGATTTTTAAGTTATTGTATATGTAACAGCACCTCTAACTTGGGGTGAGTTTGCACTGGTAGGGTTGGCAGAAATAACACATTTTAAGGTGGAATTTAACTTAAGAAAGGCATCTCCTTGCACATCAAAGTCAAAAGCAAGAATTCAGGCATAAGGAGGCAACAGAGAAGGAAGCATGAACAGTAAAGGAAGGATATAAAGGGAACTGTAGACAAGGTATTGGCAGAAGAAAAATGAGAGAATAAATATAGGTCTAAACTATGTTCATTTGTGCAGAATCTTGAAGGTAAGCATAAGCAGCTTGAATTGTCAATGGAAAGAATGAAAAAGGGAAGCGTGACATTGTTTCACCTGCAGGACAAGACAGTAACTTCTGTGGCGTCACTACACAAAGACTGGCTTTCCAGATACCACCTGATTTTCCCTACATAAAAAGGAAATACTTAACTCTTCCCATCCTCTACCTGTCCCCCCTACACTGTAGTCACCTTGGAACTTTTTGAAGACATCTAGTGTTGGTAGCAGGATTCCTTTCTAAATATCAACAAAGTGGACTATTTACAAGATTGGAGCAATTGGAGAGCATGTGCGTGATGGAAAAGAAGATACACAATATGTGCCTTTAAATCAAAGTATAGCTGGCAAGTCTTATTTGACTGTTTGAGAGATTTAGTATCTTTAGACAAAACACTTGTTGATACTTAACATGGTGAATATTTTCCATTTTGGTTCTATCAGGTAGACTGCTGTAACTTTATATAATTTAGCTTTCAAAAAATTGCAGCAAATAGCTAGCTAATATTCCAAGTCTTACATTTAATTACATGGAGAAAATACTGCACAGCATGTTGGTACAAGCGGAGTGCTTCCTCATAGTTTCCTGCTTTGTCTTCTTGTGCTGCCTTGCTAGCAAGGTCTATTGCTTTCTGTAAAGCAAAAGAAAAAGTGGTGTGATTAAAATGACAACTATTATGCAAGAGTACTGCAACATTAGCGTGATAATTTAAGCGGTTACACTAAAAGCTGATGCCTCGCCTTTACAATATGAATATCTACTGTGCAAACAAGTTGAAGGTAATTGATTATAAATTCATTGGGACTGTCCTTGTACAGCTCTGAATATAGGATAATTGAAAATTGCTAAATTATTATTAAATTGTAAATACTATGTAACTAATCTGCCAGGAAACTGGATCTCTTTCCATTTTGTGGTAATGAGACCTACTTCTAGAAGTACTGAAATAAAACTCACTGAGTACATATGGACCACCTGATGGTCACATTCAGCAAAGGAACTCATGCTCATCTTCACTGGTGATATGCAACCAGTCTTCTTGTAAACACTAGAAGTAGTAATTACCCAAAACAATACCAGAGGTACAATTATTAGTAGAAATGTTAAATTTATATGTAATACCAAAAACCAGTACTACTGCAGATTGAATTGAGTGTACTCTTCCATTACCAAATGAAAGAAAACATACTAAGGAGAAAAAAGTCAGACCCCTGGCAGCAGCTGCGTGATACAGATTTTTATTTTTATTTTTACCCAGATTTTTATTTTGCTTAATTATATCATGTGACTAAGTAGAGTTATGCTTTCTGTAATGGTAAGTCTAAATGAGTTTTATCTGATACAAAATAAAACAGCACAGAATAAAAAAAATAAGTATGCCAAACAAATGCTTGCATTCAAAATAACAAATTGTAGTAACTTAGGCCATGCTCATGTAATAAGCTCCACATAGGTCTCCTCCTTGCACTTATTGCTCACTGTAGAACCAGGGCCTTAAGTTGGAGCAACTGCTGTTGGGTGTCTCAGGGAGAAGGACTGACTTCAGAGTGGAACTGGGAAATATCAAGGACACAAAGCTTTGTGAGAGAGCTGGCTGAGATCAGTGTGGACACAGAGCCAAGTGACCCAAGTCTAGATATATCACAAAAGTGATTAAAAAAAACCACATATAAAATGAAACCACCAAATGAAACAAAACGTTATGCCAACAATATATTCTAGGTGGAACAGTAGTGACACCTAGAGTTAAAGGCACTGAAGCATTTCTACTCTAACTCAGTTTTCAACTGCCTGCTGCTTGAGGAAGTTTGACCTAAGAACCTGATATTAAGATCTGATTGGAGTACATTCTTATTTTTTTAGTCTGAGCTAAAACAATTCACTCGTATCAAAACATGAAAAACATTTCCTTTTATTAATCATGAATGCAACCTTTTAAAATGTTCTAATGCTGACATAGCTGGGGTAGAAAGAAGGAATCTGACAAAGTTCTTACCGATAAGAACTTTTCAGTGTTCTGCAAAGTCATACTTCACATGAACACAATTCAAGGTTTTTCTGTTAAACACTTTTAAAAGCAACACTAGAAACAACAGTAAGCTGACATGTGCTGAGATTGTGACAAAGCTATTCTCTTAATCTTTTAAGGGTGTACCAAGCCATTCATCAATTTCATGTATACAGTTTGCACTGTATGTGACAGACACACACTAGAAAGGAAAGAGTGCAACTCCTGAGGATCCAGGAAAAGGACTCTTTTATGAACTTTTTAAGGTGCATGAGTTAGGGGGCATTCTAGCGGTGTCTAGATCTTTTCCTGCTTAAAGAGTAAAAATCAATTAAAAAGTCTATTTTAAATGAATGTTAAAGTTACACAGGTAAGCTCTTAAGTCGTGAAATGCCAGAGCTGAAGTTGCATGTGCTACCATAACTCTGCTTCCCTTGTGCATGTGTTGCAAGACAGTTTATAATTCACAGTATTGTTTTCAGCTAAGTAAAATGCCACTCGCTAGGTGTGCAGTCAATGATGGAGGACTCCACCCATCTCACTTCTTCCTAGATCTTTCACAGAAATGCACTCCATGAGTCATTTATATAAGATGCCATACATACCTAAAATTATAAAATATAATTTGAGAAATACTGTGTGCATATGTTCATAAGGAGTAGAATCAAGGTGGCACATACAGCCTTACCTAAGAAATGTCAAAGTTAAAGAGGGCTGGATTCTACAAACATGCATGAGTAAACTTTATTCATACAAGTCATCTCATTAATATCAATGTCACTACCTGCTTGAATAAAAACTAACTCACATTTAAGCATTTGGAGAATTTGGCTGTAAGAGCTTACTGGTGCAACCTTTAGGCCCTTTTCCTGAAAACACTTATCTGCTTATCTATATGAACTGTGAGTAGTCCCTATTAAAGTTAACTGGACTACTCACAGTAGCAAAGCTAAGCATTTGCATAAGTCTTTTCAGGATCAGGATCTTATTTTCTTTTAATGTAATTTGGCAGAATACAGAATGAGTTTAAAATCTATTCTACTAGGTTACCTAGTACATGACCTCCTAATTCTTTCCGGCATATTAAAATATAAAAGTTATGAAAATTTAAAAAAGCACCTTATTTTTAAATGAGTAGAAAAAATAGAGAATTGTAGATACAAAAACAAACTGCAAATTCATGTCTTCATCTGAAGAGATATTAGCAGTAAAAAATATTTTTGTACTAGGCAACAATCAGTATCTGTTTACAGTACTTCTACAGCTAACTTGAAACCAACATGGCTACAACACTGCATACAACTTGAAATCTAGTCAATTTAGAAGTATTTTTATTAGTATTTATATTGCAGTAGCACCTAGAGGCTAACTAGGTCAGAACCCCTTTGTGCTGAGTGTTGTACTCATATAAAGTCAACAGCGTACCTTCAACATATATCTGTAGTACATAAATCAGAAGTGACAGGCAGAAGTGTTCCTCTATACTAAGCTATAATTATTATTGGAGTGTTAATCCAGCGCTTCCAAATTTTTATTAGAGATCTCTTATGTTAATTGAAAAGATGTAAGGAGAATCCACACCTTCTCAAATGTATTTTATCTTCATAGCTTAAAAATTTCTCAGGATACACTATCAAAGTCAACCATTACTAAAAATCTTTAATGAGGCTCCAATATGACTGAGCCATGTGAACCACTTCAGTACAAATACCTGATAAAACCTGCATTATGATTTGAGATTAGTTCTGGGGGGAAAAAAAGATGTAATGTAGCAGTGCCAAGTATTTATAACTACAAATTAAGAGTTACGTTTACTTGAACTCTAAAGTAGCAACAATTCTGTATTTCAAGGGTTCTGAATGTGGTTCTCATTCAGGTTAGGTGAAGTGGGGAAGAAGTATGGCTTTGTGCCATTCTTTATGTATGAAAAACTTTTCAGGAACTTTTTACTTTTCTTCCCTATCTTCTCAGAAATAAAAGGGGGAGATTTGCCTTTGAAAAATTTCCCCCAATAAGAAATTTGCTGGAAGTTTATCTTGGAGGACTCAGTTGTAGACTGGAAGCTGTTTCAGTACAAAACCTCAAAAAGTTGTAAAAAGTCTGAACAACAGTAATTACTCCTCAGTTAATCCAGTTTCATATCCTTGGTATCTCAAGAGGGTCTTCCAGGAAAAACAGGGCAAACAAGGACTGAATTCCTAACAAACAAGGACGAAGAGGCCTGCAAACAACAAAAAATGTCCTTCTATACAACGCTCTGTTCTTTCCAGATTACCTAACAGCTGTACTTATATTAGTGCATGAAGAAGGGGAACAGATTATTGGATGATTTTACATTTCTAACGAAGTATTTAGAATTTGATTTTATTTGGCTCACACCAATATAAAAATGTAGCCACTTAACTGCTAACAATTTACTTACCACACAACAAAACCACTAACCCAGGAACCTATCCTTGCAACAAAGCCCGTTGCCAACTGTGTCCACATACCTATTCAGGGAAAACCATCATAGGGCCTAATCACATCAGCCACACTATCAGAGGCTCGTTCACCTGCGCATCTACCAATGTGATATATGCCATCATGTGCCAGCAATGCCCCTCTGCCATGTACATTGGCCAAACTGCACATTCTCTATGTAAAAGAATAAATGGACACAAGTCAGATGTCAAGAATTAGAAAAAACCAGTCGGAGAACACTTCAGTCTCTCTGGTCACTCGATTACAGACCTAAAAGTGGCAATTCTTCAACAAAAAAAACTTCAAAAAGACACTCCAACGACAGGTTTCAGAGTAGCAGCCGTGTTAGTCTGTATTCGCAAAAAGAAAAGGAGGACTTGTGGCACCTTAGAGACTAACAAATTTATTTGAGCATAAGCTTTCGTGAGCTACAGCTCACTTCATTGGATGCATTCAGTGGAAAGTACAGTGGGGATATTTATATACACAGAACATGAAACAATGGGTGTTACCATACACACTGTAAGGAGAGTGATCACTTAAGATGAGCTAATACCAGCAGGAAAGCTGGGGGAGAGGGGGGAACCTTTTGTAGTAATAATCAAGGTGGGTCATTTCCAGCAGTTGACAAGAACGTCTGAGGAACAGTGGGGGGGTGGGAGGAGGAATAGTTTTACTTTGTGTAATGACCCATCCACTCCCAGTCTCTATTCAAGCTTAAGTTAATTGTATCCAGTTTGCAAATTAATTCCAATTCAGCAGTCTCTCGTTGGAGTCTGTTTTTGAAGTATTGTCACTTTTAGGTCTCTAATCGAGTGACCAGAGAGACTGAAGTGTTCTCCGACTGGTTTTTGACTGTTAAAATTCTTGACGTCTGATTTGTGGCCATTTATTCTTTTACATAGAGACTGTCCTCTTTGACCAATGTACATGGCAGAGGGGCATTGCTGGCCCATCCAACGAGAGACTGCTGAATTGGAATTAATTTGCAAACTGGATACAATTAACTTAGGCTTGAATAGAGACTGGGAGTGGATGGGTCATTACACAAACTAGAACTATTTCCCCATGTTTATTTCCCCTCCTACTGTTCTTGTAAAGTGCTGGAAATGGCCCACCTTGATTATCACTACAAAAGGTTTTACAAATCCAGGTTCTCTCACTCCCTCACCCACCTCCAAAAAACTATTACCAGCAGGAGAGTGAGTTTGTGTGTGTGGTTTTTGGAGGGGGGTGAGGGAGTGAGAGAACCTGGATTTGTGCTGGAAATGGCCCACCTTGATTATCATACACATTGTGAAGAGAGTGGTCACTTTGGATGGGCTATTACCAGCAGGAGAGTGAGTTGGGGGGGGGGGGGGGGGCAGAGGGTGAGAAAACCTGGATTTGTGCTGGAAATGGCCCAACTTGATGATCACTTTAGATAAGCTATTACCAGCAGGACAGTGGGGTGGGAGGAGGTATTGTTTCATGGTCTCTGTGTGTATATAATGTCTTCTACACTTTCCACGGTATGCATCCGATGAAGTGAGCTGTAGCTCACGAAAGCTCATGCTCAAATAAATTGGTTAGTCTCCAAGGTGCCACAAGTACTCCTTTTCGTTTTGCGAATACAGACTAACACGGCTGTTACTCTGAAACCTCTCCTTACAGTGTGTATGATAACACCCATTTTTTCATGTTCTGTGTGTATATAAATCTCCTCACTGTATTTTCCACTGAATGCATCCGACGAAGTGAGCTGCAGCTCACGAAAGCTCATGCTCAAATAAATTGGTTAGTCTCTAAGGTGCCACTAGTACTCCTTTTCTTTTTGCAAATAGAGACTAACACGGCTGCTACTCTGAAACCTGTGTATATAAAATCTCCCCACTATATTTTCCACTGTATACATCCGATGAAGTGAGCTGTAGCTCACGAAAGCTTATGCTCTAATAAATTTGTTAGTCGCTAAGGTGCCACAAGTACTCCTGTTCTTTTTACAGATACAGACTAACATGGCTACTACTCTGAAAATTACTTAGAGTAACTATACACTTATATAGAAAAAGTTACTATATTCAGTTCTCTCATACACAGTTATTTCCTCTGCTAACTGTACTAACAATAAGAAAAGGAGTACTTGTGGCACCTTAGAGACTAACAAATTTATTAGAGCATAAGCTTTCGTGAGCTACAGCTCACTTCATGGGATGCATTGTCCTTTGTCTCTTGTGCATACATCCATGTCAGGATTTGGGCTCTCTCTAACACATCAGACAAAACAAAGTTGATACACAGCAGCAGCACCAGTAGGGCTCAGAAGAGAAGTAGCACAGTACCTTTATTGTTTGGTTTTGACACAATGGCACTGGAGCAAAAACCTTTTGGTTTCAGGTAGATTAAACTAAAGGGAGCTTTTTCAAAACAGAGACCTTTTAAATAGGAGCCAACAAGTGTGAGAAAAATTTTGAATCTTTGTCTCATTAAAACCATGAGCAAAATCTTCTATTTGGGGGGTGAAGGGGGAGCGGTATGTGAAAAGACCATCTGCTAAAGCAGATCCCCAGCAAGCAGAGGAGGTTGTGTAACCTTCCTGTCCTGCTCCTACCAAACAAACAAAAATCTACATACTTCATTGGCCACTTCTGAAAACCCACTTAAACTAGCCTGAAAACTCTGACAAGGGGCCTATGCCTCCCCTTTTATAAACACAGGAAAATAATACAGAAACAACATGTTAGACTGCTAGAGATTCCAGAGCATAAATTTCATTGTTGCAAGGAAGGCTTCTAAAAAATGTTCTTTTAAGTGCTATGATCATAAAAATAATAGTGAATCAGGAAAAAAAAAGTGTGTGTGTGTGAGAGAGAAAAAAAACTAGGGCCTGGTCTGCAGCCAGTTTTGTCACAATGTAACTATTTCAGTTACAGGGGTGATTTTTTATTTAAACCAAATAGTTATATCAGTATAACCACCTTTATAACTAATCTAGCAGGACAGCAGTTGTAAGTGTGTTACCACTTTAACAATACCAGTACTACTTTTGTGGGAAGACAAGGAGAAGGGAAGCATAGTGCCCCTCCCAGCCCCCAAAAAGTGACCATGCAGCCAACAGAGCAGAGGGGATATTAACAATTACAGATCGCTCCTACTCCAACCTCAAATATATGGTAGCATGTGGGATATATGCTTCTTCAAGTTATCAGAAACAACTGAGGACTTAATTGAAAAATGAGGAGGTAAATCTATGTGCTATCCTGGGCGTATGGTAAGAGATGACAGTGAACATCACTGTACATAGCAACTGAACCAGGATGCTAACGGCAAATGGACAAAGGGGATAAACCCCCAAGCAGGGCAGACATATTATACCAACAGGACAATTTGTTTAAACTATGATAGAGGGTGCATTTTAAAAACAAATCAAGGTATTTTAAAGGCTTAAGGTAGACAGGACAAGAGATGCTTTAACATATGTTGGCTGGATGAAGATCGTCCTGGCCACCTACCCAGCGTAAATTCCCCTTTCTAACATTAGGGATTGAGGAGAGAGGTAGGTAAAAGCGGGTAAGGCGACACGGTTTAAAGTAAACCCCATGCTTTTTATCCGACTCGAGACAAACCGCAAGATACTCGACAGAAGCCGTCCCAACCGGTGCCGAGAGCCTCAGGCATTTAAGGGATGCACTATGGAAGCACCAGCACCCAGGGGCCGGACATCCCCCCACAGCCGCTCCCTTCAGCCCCGCTCCCCACCCCAGACACCGCCCGCCCCCTCGCCTCCCCTCCCCCCACCCCAGACCCTGCCCGCCCACCACCCTCGGCCCCGACACTCCCTCCCAATCCCCCAGTCGACCCCGACACCCCCTCCCCCAGCAGGACGCTCTGGGCAGGGCCCCGGCTCCGCCTGTCTCCACCTGCAGGTTGGATGACGCAGCCATGGCGGGGGATGCCGCTGCCGCGCTGTGTCCGGTCTCTGGAGCTGCTCCCAGCTGCGGAACCCACTGCCCGGACCCCGCGCTACTTCCGTATCCAAAACGCCGCCGGGACCCCCCTCCGCTTCCGCTTCCGCTTCCGCCCAGCGCCCGCGTGATTGCGCGTGACGTCATGCAGCCGCTCCCTGGGCGGAGGCTGGCGAGGCTGTGGGCGGGGCCGGGCGGGACCTTGTGCGCAGGAGCCGCCGCAGCCCCACCCCCAGCGTTCCACGGCCGCTCCCCGCCTGCAGTGGTAGCGCCGCGGTGCGGAGGGCCGGGGGCGGCCCCTGCCTGTCAATCAGAGCTGCGCGTCGGTCGCCTCACGCGGTCCCCGCTTTAGGAGCGTCCGCTCCTTCCTGTATGTCACCTGCAGCCTGGGTGTGGGCCCCTGAGTCCTGGACCTCTCCTTGCACGCCCGGCGGCGTGCACAGCTCTGGCCATGGCTAGGGCACTGGGAGCGTCCTTTCCACCCTTTTGTGACTTGCCCGCCCCCCCAGTCACCAGATGTTTAAAATTGGACTGTAAACCACTTCCAAGCTGGCCCCAGGATTTTCTGTTTGGACGTACAGTGCCTAGCACACTGGTGGGTGCTATGCAATCTTAGTGCTTACATGGGGCTTTTGTGTAGGCTCATGGATCAGTAACCATCATCTGGACCATGGAAAAGAAGCCCTTGAGGAATTCCACCATGATTTCAACAGTTTCTGTCCCACTATCAACCTCAGCCTGGGCTAGTCCACACAAGTCCACTGTTCCTCACACATTCTTGTCGACTGCTGGAAGTGGCCCACCTTGATTATCACTACAAAAGGTTCCTTCCCCACCTCTCCCTGCTCTCCTGCTGGTAATAGCTCGCCTTACTTGATCACTCTCCTTACAGTGTGTATGGTAACACCCATTGTTTCATGTCCTCTATGTATATAAAGCTCCCCACTATATTTTCCACTGAATGCATCCAATGAAGTGAGCTGTAGCTCACGAAAGCTTATGCTCAAATAAATTTGTTAGTCTCTAAGGTGCCACAAGTACTCCTTTTCTATTTCATTCACAAACGTCAGGTTTTGTGTTACTCATTCCGCTGCAGTATTTGTGTAAGTGTGCGTATGGATCATTACTCTTTATTCCTTTGCCATTGTTGAGCCAAATCCTGACATCCTTATTTTTTCTCAGTCTTTATTTAGGCAACCTCCCATTGACCTAGTAAGTACTGAGTAAAAATTAAGTAAGGATTTCAGGATATGGCTGGTTGTCTCAGATAGAGCAAGTTTTATTATCATATAGTGTTTTTTAAAGCAACCAAATATCTTTCCCTCTATGCCTCTTGTATTGTAATGATGCCATCTTGTGGTCAAACACCATCATATTTTGCTGTTCATTTTGTATACGTATATATCACACAGTGGGGCAAGGTTCATCAATATTTTGATTTTTAAAAAAGCTGTTTGATCAACTTGTACTTTTGTACCTTAATATGAAGAATCTTTAAAATAAATTCTGTCAAGTCCTAAATCTATTGTGCAAAAAAGAAAAAAGTGAGACAGCAAGAGGAGGCTGCCACATGTCATGCATTTTGTGTGACAGTTTTTTTTTTAACTGGACAATGCTGATTTATCAAACTATTCATGGGAAAAGATTGGTTTCAACGAATCTTCCACTATAAAAATTTTTTGAAAAAAAAGTTTAGAAATGGTTGAAACAAGGCCAACATTTTCAAAATGAAAAGTTTGTTTTCCGGTTCAAAATGATATTTTTGTTTAAAATTTTAATTAATGTATACTAAAAAAAGGTTTAAAAATTTTTTAAAGGTCAAAATCAAAACAAATTGAAAGAAACTGTTTTGATTCATCCAATCTGATTTTTTTTTTCAGCTTCTCGGTTTGCAAAAAATTTTGAGATTTCAACTTGTCATCCCAGTTCAGGACAGGAAAAGATTTCAAAATCTTGTAAACTCTCATGGCATGGGGACACTGTTTCCTACCCAGCTCTAACAGTTACGCATCTAGTTCTATCACATCCAGCTGAACTTCAGAAAGTCAACAGCCATTCACCTGCAACTGTGCCTTCCTACTGGGTGAAGCTGGTGTGACACCTACTGAGCAAGCAGCTCTCTGCCTTTTCTCTTGCTGCTCCCACAGCTGGATCACAGCCAGGAGAAGATGGAGGTGATATAGCAATGGCAGTGGCAGCACCAGAATCAGCACCATCAGAGGAATGGCCCAGTGCTGATCTTGGTCTCTCTCATCCCTCTGTCAGCCCCCATCAAGCACCTTCCCATGCACCTACGTGCCCCATATGCTGCAGTCCTCATCCACCCACCAGCGTCCCAGGCACACAGCAAACATACTTAGCAAAGATCCCACCATTCCTTGCTACTCAAGCACCCTTCTATCCAAACTTCCCTGCACCCAGAATCCACCCTCCAGTACCCCTCCACATACCCCAGTACCCCTCCACACCTCTCACCTCCCCTACCCAAAGGGGCCAAGTTTTGTGCAAGTTTTGTCCTATTTCTGCCAATACAAGCTGATGATTGTGGTTATATGAACATTATCCCATTAAATGTTTTGCATGTAACGTACAGGTGGAGCCGCCCAAAGCCTGGCAGCTGTTGTGGCCATTTGGAATTTGTTAAGAGCCACTTGGTGGTGATCATACACCTGTGTGAAAGCAAGTGAGCTAACTGAACTTCATCTGTGCCCCAGTTCAAAAGTCAGATGATACCATGACAATTTACAGTGGCCACCAGTGTTTATCACAGTGCAGCATTTCCCTATTCCTAGAATATAAAATGTTATCTTAGAAACTACAGTGTATTTGAGGCTGAAAGTCAATCAGGAACTCCTGAGTTCTAACACCAGCTCTGACATTGACTTGCTCTAAGGTCTTGGGCAAGACCTGAGCCTAACAACATGCCGACACCCAACTGTATATCACATTCTCCACCGACGCAACCACTGCCACGAAAAAGATGACAGAATATCTGCAGATGAAGGGAATCTAAAAGTCTGTCTTTAGAAGATACTAAAGAAACCTTCCTCTTTGGCAAAACCTTTACACCATAACAAGAATGATGCTCACATTAATACCTCTTCTACCTGTCCGCAACAACAACACATTTAATCCCTGCCAAACCAACCCACCACCAACGTTACTCCAAACCTTATACCTTAAAAAGAGAGTACAGCCAAAGATTCCATGAAGTGTGTTTGAGACTTTGCTGCAGTGCTGCTAATCCATTTTACTTGGGCTGTGGCTACACGACAGAGCTTACAGTGGCGCAGCTGCACTGATGGGAAAGGGAAGGGGCCACATGGTGTCTATACAATGAATTTCCTACATTTTGACATGAATTGTGCATTTCTTTGGATTTGTCACTGCCATAGCAGTGTTTAGATGAGCTGTGTTTGTATTTTGAATGTACTAATACTTGAACTTTTTTGTTTGTAATAGCTTTTGGCAAATATTTTATTCATTGAAAAATGCAGTTTTGGGTCAACCAGAATTGTTCATGAGTTCAGGTGGAATCCAGTACAAAGTTCTGAAATTTTGGCAGTTTCACCAGAAGTGAAATGTTTCATTTGACCCGCAACAATTTTTTTCCTTTAGGTGAGGAAAAAGAGAAAAATTGCCATTTTGGGTTGACAGCACACACTTTTTTTTCTGGACTTTTGGGTTCAGCTACTGCTCCAGTTTATAAGCATGGGGAGGCAAAAATATGAAAATGTTTCAGCAAATGGGTGTGATGAGAAATTTCCCTTGTAATACTATACCTTTGACTCGAAAATACAAGATTTGGCTTTGATTTATATGTGTGAGAAATATTTTACCCCAGTGTAAATGCTAAACTTAAAAGGAAATGTGGGCTGTTTAATTACTTTAATCATTACACATTTCACATTGCATTATATTTTCAATATCTCTTTACTAAGATTTTCACACTAAAGCCGCAACAGCTATTGTAGGATAATGGTACCATTGTATGTCAACGTAAGTTGAAAAGAGCGTAGTAAATTTTTGTAGGTGGTAAATCAACGTTACCTGAGGGTGAGAAAGAAAAAAGAATCAAAGATACAAACAAGTGAAATTAACCCCTTTCTTTAGTAAGTTTAAACAATTGTCAGTGGGTCAAATTCATCCCTGATATAACACCAGTGAAATTATACCTGTATAAATCCAGAGTTATCTCCCTGCAGTTAATGGAGTTTTACACAGATGTAATTAAGAACTGAACTTAGTCCAGAACATCAGTAAAAATAGTTGAAGATAAATACAAAGCAGAAGTTAAGGAATGTTGTGCAGATGTTCATGTGATCTTTTGACAAAATGCAGCCACAACAAGTTTAGCTCTTTTTGTTTAGCTCGTAAACTCCATAGGCCAGGACTTTCCTGCGCCATTGTACGGTGTCTACTTCAATATGGGCCTGAACCTGACTGGATCTTTTTTTTTTTTTTAACCACTATTCTACTTGAATACAAATAAAATAAAATCACTGTTAAGAATTTAAATAAAATATACTACCTGATAGTTGCTTGGCCTATATGAAGTGAGCTGGGTGATCTGCAACCAATTCGTCATCACAAATTTGCCTCACGATTGGCACTAATTGGCACCCTTATTGGCAGTGCCAGTACTAGCCCATTGGGGCCCTAATCAGGAATATTTTTGGGCCCCTTCCCACACAACACGTAATAAAAAGCGAATAGCCGTGCTCTCCTCCCCCCCACTCCCCCGAGCTGCTCGTGGCCCTAAGCAATTGCTTAGTCTGTTTAGGCCTAGCGCCGGCTCTGCTCAGTGGCAATCTTTATAGAGAGGCCAAGAACAAAATTGGGATAGAGACTGAACTTTCTGGTTGCCCTGAGGGGTGGTTCCTCTAGAAATGGAAAGAGGCACATTGTTTGGAGAGGATCATGTTTTCTGGAGTTCCATTTTTTCTTTCAGGTTTCAGAGTAACAGCCGTGTTAGTCTGTATTCGCAAAAAGAAAAGGAGTACTTGTGGCACCTTAGAGACTAATCAATTTATTTGAGCATAAGCTTTTGTGAGCTACAGCTCACTTCATCGGATGCATCCGATGAAGTGAGCTGTAGCTCACGAAAGCTTATGCTCAAATAAATTGATTAGTCTCTAAGGTGCCACAAGTACTCCTTTTCTTTTTTCTTTCACCAGTTCTCACTAGATTCACTTCAAAAAATTAATCCAAGCCTCTTTTTCATACTGCTTCATACAAATAATCTAACCAACTCAGTACAATTGAGTGGAATAGTAGGATTGTTATATTTCATGGTGACACCACTGATGCATACTTGACTAAGCAAACATGACTGGAGGTCTGAGTTGATTCATTGTTGCTCATTTGGGATAGTCAGTTAGAAAGATTTTGTCAACCACAGCTGCTGACTACTCCATCATGTGGATTCTGTAATGTACATTGTTCAGTTAAGTGCAGTAGACTGTTTTTCTTCTGGTCTCTTTTTCTTTTAAAATATCTTTACTAGCATCTCTTCAGTTGGGAGCACTTCACAGAGATTAAAAGTCAGTCTTAAGTTTCTACAAAAAGCATTTTTTCTGGTTTAAAATGGATATTTATAAAATCTGTTTCATATTACCCTCATTTAATATTTTGATGACCTGTAGAACCATTGGAAAAACTTATCTAGGGACATGGTGGATTCTCCGTCACTTGCAGTCAAGTCTTCATATCTTTCTAAAAGCTCAAACAGAAATTCTGGGCTTGATGCAGAAATTACTGGGTAAGATTCTGTGACCGGTGTTATGCAGGAGGTCAGATCTGATGATTATAGTGATATTTTCTGGCCTTAAAATCTACAAATCTAGAAATCTTGCAAAATCTTATTTGTGGGGTTCTGCCCTCCAGCACAAACCAGGGTCCACATTCTTATCATAATACCACAACCTTAAGATGTACAGGAATACAGATGCAAACAGAAAGACAGTCATGTCCACTTAGTCTTTTCATAAATAGGTAACCAAATCCCTCTAGACAAATTATGGAAGAAAAATTGTACCATTGAAGCATGTAATGGAATAACTACCTAAGCTGTTTCAGAACAAGGAGTCTCATTGAGCCAGTAGGAGATGGCACACTGTCCTAGCGCTGCTCTGCTACATCATGAGTTTCTGCAGAATTTAAATTTTAATTAAAAAACCCCAAACCTTTTCTAACCTTTATGACTGCAAAGGAAACCTTTTGGAATGACCGAGTTGGGAATAAATGGGAAAAGAAATGAACCAGATGTGTGGCTCTACTATGAACACTTTTTGTTTAAACTAGTACATATCGTGTTGATTCCTTGGATCAGGTATCTTAAGGAATAAGGGCCTAAATCTGCCCTTTGCTCCATGGGTGCAAAAGGCCCTAAATAGCGTTTGGGTATCTGTGTGTAAGCCTGGAGAGGCCATGAGGGTCTCTGCAAGCCAATGCAATGCCTCTCTCCACAGTACTGAAGTAGTAGGGGTGTATCATCATGCCGAGGGCCCTACCAAATTCACGGTCCATTTTATTTCACAGTCATGGGATTTTTAAAATCATAACTTTCATGATTTCAGCTATTAAAATCTGAATTTCATGGTGGTGTAATTGTACGGATCTTGACCCAAAAAGGAGTTGTGCAGCTGTCACAAGAGTATTGTAGGGAGCGTTGTGGTACTGCTACCCTTACTTCTGCATTGCTGCTGGCAGCGGCGCTGCCTTCAGAGCAGGGCAGTTGGAGAGCGGTGGCTGCTGGCCGGGAGCCCAGCTCTGAAGGCAGAACCACCATCAGCAGCAGCACAGAAGGATGGCATGGTATGGTATGGCCACCCTTAGTTCTGCGCTGCTGCCTGCAGAGCTGGGCCCTCAGTCAGCAGCCGCCACTCTCCGGCTGCCCAGCTCTGAAGGCAGTAGCACAGCAGTAAAGGTAGCATGGTCTGGTATTGCCACCCTTCTGTGCTGCTGCTGGTGGGGCGCTGCCTTCAGAGCTGGGCACTGCTCTCTGGCCACCCATCTCTGAAGGCAGCACAGAAGAGAGGGTGGCAATACTGCAACTTCCCCCTAAAATAACCTTGAAACCCCCCTGCAATACCCTTTTGGGTCAGGAACCCCAATTTGAGAAACATTGGTCTCCCCCATGAAATCTGTATAGTGTAAGGTAAAAGCACACAGAAGACCAGATTTCACTGGGGGAGACTAGATTTCACGGTCTGTGACATGTTTTTCAGGGCCATGAATTTGGTAGGGCTGACTGAGTAGCTAAGTGGTGAGCAAGTTGCTAGTACAGCTACCACTTTGCAGATCCATGTGCCCAAACCCCCTCTAGGGGGCACACAGAGGCCCCATTTCTATAGTAAGATTATCAGTATCCGCGCAACCACTCCCCACCAAACACTTGGGCTGGAAAAGGGAAGATTTCTTTTTCCCTCCCAATCCGTCTTTGATCCTCTGCTCAAAGTCCTTTTAATTGTGCTTTGCATGGGACTGGGAGGTGCCTGAATTTGGGACTAGTAGTCCTTTTCTCTCTCTCATTATTCAGAACATTCTTAGGAAAAAATCTTCATCTAAAGCAGGAGAACTTTTAAACGAGGTTCAGTAACACTTTCCGTGTCATTTTAGCAAACCTATAATCCAAATACAGGTACACTACAGCCTCTTCCTCATTCATTACACTTCTCACTGGCAGTAGGTAGGCAACACATCCCTGCTTATTATTTCATCTCCTTGCACACAGAGTCACAAACCACTAGCAGCCTAATCCAAAGGCCTTTGAAGCCAACAGGAATCTTTCTATTTTACATTGAATTAAAAATCGACTTCTCTCATGAGTTCTTGTAGACCAACCTCAGACTTCCTAGCTCCTCAAGGTATCACTTTATAACTGTGACAGTAAAATATGTTAATTCACTGTGCAGCACCTTAAATGTCTTCAGAAGGGGCTGGTGGAACCCTATCCAGAAAACATTTGTTATCTAGATCCATCACCAATTCCTTGTGCTGTCTTTTATAAAATTATGGAATGGTAGTGTCCTATAATGGCTAATATAATACTCTTTCAAGCATATTTTGTGGTGGAAATTTAGAGATGCTGGGATGATTGGGCAAGATCCTCAGCTGGTGTAAATTGGTATAGCTCCATTAACTTGAAGGGAGCTACACCATCTTACATCAGCTGAGGATTTGGCTCATTATTTATAAATCTTACACCTGGGAATCAAGAATAGGTTCCATCATAACTTTTAAATCTGAGTATCTGATTTATATAGAGGTGAATGCACAGGGTGTGTTCCTTAAAGTAAAACTTCAAAGGGCGGAGTGTGATTTTTGTTGCCCTTAACAGACTTGCCAAGTACCAACTGCAGAAGCAAGAAACAACATGCACACACCTAGCCCTGCCTGCATTCCTAAAACGCAAATTCAAATGAGAAGAAATTATTTGATTTTTTAGTTTTGTAGGCAAAAAGTACAAGTTTATTTTCCATTTAACTGACAGAGGAAAGCCTAATGACTAGAAATGAAATCTGAGGTGTGGAAAGTTTGAGCAGATTTTGATGTTATAGTATGTGACTATCAATTGTTTCTTGTATAAGAATTTATGCAAAGCAATTGTGATAACCAATCCAGTAACACCATCTGAACAATCAGATACTGGAAGATCTTTGAATAAAATAAAATGTCATATTTTTTGTGAAATGTAGACATGGCCTTAAATTGGAGTGTTGGCTCCAAATAATGCCCACCCTTCCGAATATACACACACAGCAAGAGAAAATTGAGCTCCAGCTTCAGACCAGAACTTTGTGATTCAGTCCCATTTTTAGAGAAACCTATAATAAATATTGATGCTAAAGAGTTGTTTTTTTTAAAATTACAGATATTCTGGAAACAGAATTATACCAGAATGCGTTGATAAAAAATCCCCCACAAAAACTACTTGGGAAGGTGTATTTCTCCACCCAGATTAATCACTCAGACATTCTGTAACTACCTGGATTTTGGACTAAAGTGACTCATCAGCCCATAGCATTGCTGACGACATTGGATAAAAGAGAGGGTGGGGGGAAAACCCCAAACCCAGAGCTTACTAAAGAGACAAGTGAGGGAACTTGAATGTTAACTCCTGTGAGCTGTCTTCTAATACATCTATCAACTCATCTTACCTCAGACTATTTAGTAACTTATTCTGAAAATGGGTCAGCAATGCCTCACCAACACCTGTAATTTTCTGGCATGCATGTGTTCAATTCATGGCTTGAATAATAAATATTTAACAAGGGGTGGGGCAGGTGAGACTTTTCTTTCCCTTCTGTCCTTGCTTCTACATATTGTATATTAAATTAGTTTCTATAGTTCAGGTTTAGCTCCCACTAGTTTCCCTCTTTACTAGTGTGACAAAGTTCCTCCTCTTCCTTGGTGGGTTTTGCGCTTATTGGCAGATTTGCTCACCTTGGAGCTTCACGGCAGCCCTCAGTTTGGCCATTTTCATGAACCCACAGTCCAGGTCAACTCCTCCTGCGTCTGTCCAGGAGTTGGGAGGTTTGGGGGGAACCCGGGGCTGCCCTCTGCTCTGGGTTCCAGCCCAGGGCCCTGTGGAATGCAGCTGCCTAGAGTGCCTCCTGGAACAGCTGTGCGACAGCTACAACTCCCTGGGCTACTTCCCCGTGGCCTCCTCCCATCACCTTCTTTATCCTCACCATAGGACCTTCCTCCTGGTGTCTGATAATGCTTGTACTCTTCAGTCCTCAAACAGTATGCATTCTCGCTCCTAGCGCCTCTTGCTCCCAGCTCCTCATACATGCGCCACAAACTGAAGTGAGCTCCTTTTTAAACCCAGATGCCCTGATTAGCCTGCCTTAATTGATTCTAGCAGCTTCTTGATTGGCTGCAGATGTTCTAATCAGCCTGTCTGTGTTAACTGTTTCCAGAAGGTTCCTGATTGTTCTGGAACCTTCCCTGTTACCTTACCCAGGGAAAAGGGACCTACTTAACATGGGGCTAATATATCTGCCTTCTATCACTCTCCTGTAGCCATCTGGCCCGACCCTGTCACACTTGTTCAGAATGGTATTGTTGTTAAGGCACAAGATTGGGATTCAGGAAATAGGGTTCACTTCCTAGCTCTGCCATAGACTTTCTGTGTCACTTTAGACAAGTTATTTTTGGCCTAATTTACAAAAGAGCTCAGCTCACATTTAGACACCTAAATGCAGTGGCTAGATTTCCAAAAGTGTTCCACATGCAGTAACTCCCATTGTTCTCAGACGAAGCTGCTTGGTATTGGCTCTAGAGAATCTAGCCTCTATTGTGGGTGTTGAGCACCGTTGAACTAACCTCTCTGTGCCTCAGTTAGCCACCAGTAAACTGGGGAAAGTACTACTTCCTGTCTCTCACCTTTTGTCCTTCTTATCTGCTTAGAGCGCATGATCTTCAAGACAGGGACTATCTCATCTCTTACTGTGTGTATGTACAGTGCCTAGCACAATGAGGCAACGATGTTAGAGCTTGTGGATGCTACTATGGTACAATAATAATAATCAGCGATTAATATTTATAAAGTGGCATATGCCCATTGCCTGTGCCTCCAGGCACTTACAAAAATTAAGAACACAATCCTATATTTATTATTATGCTGCCAATCTAATCTCTCAAATTTACCACCACCACCAGCACAGTAAAATGCATACACCCAGAGATAACACACTAAAGAATAATGTGGCCACCCTTAACCATGGAACCAATCTCCATGGCCGTGGGTGCTAACACTTTAGGAAGAAGAGAGAAAAATGAGAGGGTTAACTGTTTACTGTCATGTTTATGTCATTTTCAATACAGCTGTGGGTATAATACATTATCACTCCTGGTCTGTTCTTTTTTAAACCACTTATAGGAGATACTACCGCTAAACAGGGATCAGCACCCCTGTTATTTGAGGAATACAAACTACATGCACAACTGGAGACTTTAAAAAAACCCTATTTTACTTATAGACATTGTATTTTTTAAATTTAGTTAAAAAACAAAAAGCTTGCAAATCAAAGTAAAACTGTAAAAATTGTTTTGTATATAACTGACTTCCTTTTAGACAAAAGTCCCAGTTGGATTACAAGAACCTTTACATTTCAGGATGGGGTGTACTTAAGTGTTTTATTTGCTCATCAGTTCAGTTCATGGATGATTTATCCTGCATCTAAGCCCAGCTATCATTAATAGGGGTCAGATATGCTACATGATATGCTCTGAACATCAATGGGAGAAAACAAATGCCCCCTAAGAATTGCAAAAAGAAAAGGAGTACTTGTGGCACCTTAGAGACGAACCAATTTATTTGAGCATGAGCTTTCGTGAGCTACAGCTCACTTCATCGGATGCATACCGTGGAAACTGCAGTAGACATTATATACACACAGAGATACACAAATCCAGGATTTGTGCTGGAAATGGCCCACCTTGATTATCATGCACATTGTAGGGAGAGTGGTCACTTTTGATAAGCTATTACCAGCAGGAGAGTGAGTTTGTGTGTGTGGTTTTTTGGAGGGGGATGAGGGAGTGAGAGAACCTGGATTTGTGCTGGAAATGACCCACCTTGATTATCATACACATTGTGAAGAGAGTGGTCACTTTGGATGGGCTATTACCAGCAGGAGAGTGAGTTTGTGTGTGTGTGTGTGGGGGGGGGGGCAGAGGGTGAGAAAACCTGGATTTGTGCTGGAAATGGCCCAACTTGATGATCACTTTAGATAAGCTATTACCAGCAGGACAGTGGGGTGGGAGGGGGTATTGTTTCATGGTCTCTGTGTGTATATAATGTCTACTGCAGTTTCCACGGTATGCATCCGATGAAGTGAGCTGTAGCTCACGAAAGCTCATGCTCAAATAAATTGGTTAGTCTCTAAGGTGCCACAAGTACTCCTTTTCTTTTTGCAAAGACAGACTAACACGGCTGTTACTCTGAAACCCCTAAGCATTGATACTAATAATACTTCACATATACAGAATATACCGGGTTGGAGAGAAAAAAGTTTTTTGTCAGAGCATGTTAGAACAAAGCTCTCATGAGGCGTTCTGAGGGAGTGGCAGGGAGGGTCCGTCAAGTGATCACTAGACTGGAAAGCTGAGTAAATAAATGAGCAAACAGTTATAAGGTTACTTCTTACATGCAATGAAAAATACCCCATCTACCACTTTATTAAATAAACCTATATACCCCTTGTGTGTATCTGTTGACTATTAGTTCCCAATGAAGCATCAGCTCATGCTCTTGAAAAAATTCCAGGGAGGAGTGCTCAATGGCTATGTATTAAGCCTATCAGCTATCTCAAACAAATCATTTGGTAAGTGAGACAAAGGGAAAGTGGAAAAAAAACACAATTGGAAAATAACTTTTTGGGGTGAGGAGGGTATGTGCCACTGTACATTTTAAAAATATGGGAGAACTGTTTCTAAAATGAAAACATCTGGTCTATTAAAGGTGGGGAAATTATCTGGAAAAAAAGGAAAAAAGGCTTATCTGACAACAGATTATAATGCCAGTCCATGCGAAGTTTCAGACTTTATGTTTAAAATGCTTTCACATGATGTTTCCACTCCTCCAGTGCCACCCAGTTTCTTTCAAATTGTGTCTGTTTTCCAAGTTAAAGGAGTTAAATATGAGCTCTCTAATTCATTTGTTTCAGAGTAGCAGCCGTGTTAGTCTGTATCCGCAAAAAGAACGAGGAGGACTTGTGGCACCTTAGAGACTAACAAATTTATTTGAGCATAAGCTTTTGTGAGCTGAAGTGAGCTGTAGCTCACAAAAGCTTATGCTCAAATAAATGTGTTAGTCTCTAAGGTGCCACAAGTACTCCTTTTCTTTTTGTTAATTCATTTGTGGTGTTGTAGCCATGTTAGTTCCAGGATATGCGAGAGAGAGAGAGGATAAATGGGGCAATATCTTTTATTGGACAAACCTCTGTTGGTGGAAGGTACTAGCTTTCAAACTTCACAGAGTTCTTCTTCAGGCTGAGGGAAGGAAAACAGAGTATCTGAGCTAAATACAAGTTGGGATAGATTGTTAAGCATGATGGGGTTGTCCCAACTTGTATGCAGCTCAGACTGGTTTCTTTCCCCAGACCTGAAGAAGAACTCTGTGCAGCTCAAAAGCTTGTGCCTTCCATCAACAGAGGTTGGTCCAATAAAAGATATTACCTTATCTACCCTCTCTCTCTCTCTCATTCGTGACAGGGAAGATATTGGTTATTACATTGTTAGTAAAAAAAACTGTTTTGAATCTATTTATTTTTAACATAACATGGGGGATTCAGGTCAGAATCTCCACGTCCTGTAAGTGCTTAGAGTAAATTGAACAAAAGTAATTGAATGAAGGCTAGATATGGCCTGTGGTAGTCGTAGAAGTTAGTAGAACTAACCATTCAGTCAACAGGGTAAGAAAATTTGCTAAGAAAGAGCCAGCAAGTTTTAGTTGGTGTCTCCTGCAAAGATCAAGTAAAGACTGGATGCTAGTTTCTTTTGCTTTTTCCCCGTCTTCCTGACAGAGCAACATTTAAGGCTATTCAAACCCTGCTCCTGAAACCACGTATTGTTAATATGAAGGTGCCAGAATTTCAGTGGCGGGCCAGCATTAACACTCACATCATGAAAGCTCTGCATGTCCATAGGAGGGGGAGTGGGATATTCCACCTAACCCGTGTGATATCAGTACTAGTGTCATATGATTACATCTCTAGATTCACAGGCACCATAATTCCAGAACAGCCGGTTGGTATCATGGTAATTGCAAACATAGTAAATTCCTCATTATTATTAAACGTATGCTAAATAACTTATGTATTGATTCTGCTAACTTTAGAGGGTTTTGCCAGGGTTTTGACATGGATGAGAGTTTTGCTGTTGATTTCAATGGAATCAAGACATGGTTCATGGAGCCTCTCATCCTGGAAGCTTCCAAACTCCTTCAAAATGGACCAAATTCTATAGTCTTTGGAAGTTTTGTCTTAATAAAGACTGCAAGCTTTGGCCTTTGATCACTTGTGCACTCTCTGAGTGGAACCCAGTACCTTCTGTGTGCAGCAGGCCAGACTATATTCTAAATTTGCAATAATTTCTCCAATGGAAACTACAAATAGATACATAATGATACTATACTTGGCTAGATCACCAAGTTTACTACGGAGATTGTATATTTTTGTACTGGGGTGCTGTTGTCTATAATTTATGATAATGCATTAAGTGTTTGCTACCTTTTTCCATCCACGCAGAGCAAATATATTTGCAGTCAGAATGCCTTTTATTTTACATTAGGAATAACAAGAAAAGAAGCAACACTTTGAGAGAGCACACATATGTTTGTCGGTGCTGCAACAAGTCTGAGAGCAAAATGGCTGTTGTCTTCACACAAGTGGAAAACAAAAGCAAAGATTGCATAGCTTCATACAGCATGTTTGACTTGCTGGACCTTTTAATTAGCTTCTTTAAACACACTACTATTTTCTCTGTTATGAAGTCACCTATTATTGCAAAGTGAAAACACTTTCCTTTTCAATCTCTGGGTAAGAGACTGAAAACAAATCCCTTGTCACTTTATGGGATTCAACAGGATTTCATTTGGAGGGTTTGTCCAAAGAGCCTCTTTGGGAGCCAGTATTGCTGATTAGGAGTTCACAGTGTAGGCTGTTAATCAAAGCGATATGAAAAATGAAATGAGAAACTGCAGCTTCATAATGTTCCTCTCGGCTTTCAAATTCCGATTGTGTCTGAGTACGTATAACATTTGAAGTGAATGGAAAGAAGTTCTCTTGTTTCCTATTCCTTCCCTTTAGACAACTCTAAATGTCAGAGTTTCAAGTCTGAAAATAGACTTTAATGATTGTTTTCAGTAATCATTTTTTCTATTGCAATAGCACCCAATGGTCCCAGTACATATGGTCACATTGTGCTATTAAGGTACTAACCTACGCTGGAGGTGATGTGGAACTTTACGGCCTCAAAAGAAGCTTAGACATTGTACCACAGAAATGCATGATGCATCCAGGAGCTCCTGGGAAGCACAGGTGCATATGCTCCCCTCTCCAGGCAGCTAGAGCTGCTGGCCATTGCAAAGGTGTGGGGGAAAGGGACTCAGGCTTTGCCTCCTGAGTAACTAGTGTACCAGTGGGCAGTGCAGTCCTTGCATTCATAAGAGCATGGTCTAGTTTCAGTAAGCCCTTATGCTATAGGTGTAAGAAGAGGCGTGCAACTGGTTCTCTCCCCTATGCACCTGCACGGAGACCAATCCCAATCTGGCCATGTGCTTTTTAAGAAGAAAGTCAAATGCACCGAGGGGCCAATCTAAAATAGTGAAACATTACTTGGGAGCTAAAAAACGGAAAGGATTTAAAGTGGCCCTATGCACACATGTAATTTGCTTATTTTTCTGTGTGTCATTTTCCAAAGTGGCATGAGTTTACATGTATCCTGGAGCACTGGTTTTGATAAGAAGATCTTTTAATTGCTCATTCGCTCCTATTTTCTATCTTTTAGACTCTTCCCCCCACTCCAGTGCTCTTGTAATCTGAAGGCAACATCCAAAGACTGCTGTTGCCTGCTGGAGCATGTTGTCAGTTATGAGAAGCAGCACCAGTCTGAATCATTATTTTCCTACTATGTGTGAGTTGCCAAGAAGGATTATTAAGGGGAAAAAAAGAGAGAGAGAGTCTATGCACAAATTAAGATTGGGAAAATGGGAGTGGCATTACTTGTCAGGTGAGTTAATAGATTCTTTCTGCTCTGTGGGGTGGCACCACAAACACTTAGTTCTTTCTGTTGTGCCGATTTAATTTTTGTCTCTTCATTTTACCAGGATTATTGCCTAGCAAGGTAAGTGCAGATCAAAATTGTTTACTCACCTTTAACTAATATCTGTTGTAAAATATCAGTAAGTGGGATAGAAAGGCCAGTAAGAAAATAATAATATTTTAAATTGCGGCATGTATTTCTTTTGTTTCATTCAGTAGAGCTTTTCAGTTCCATCCAAAGCCAATTGCTTTCCCTAAGTTACCTTCCTTTCCACTGAAAGGGTGTATCGTAAATAGTGAATAAGATCAGGTACCCGTGGTTGAAAAGAGTAGGAATGATTAAAATCTTCATACATTCTGTTGCAGAAATTACTTTCCCTGTGTTACAACAGGCTGATTGTGTATTACGTGGTCAAGGCACCCTTCAGGTGTGTTTTGGGATTTAGACTAGTAGATTGTTGTAAGAGCCTCTGCTGCAGAAGGAATTTTCCTGTCAATTTCTATATGGGTGTGTACACTCTGCTCTGCTTTCTGTGTACTATGACTAATCCTGACTAGGTTGCGCTGTGGGGCTGGGACGTTAATCTAATAATCATTTTGATTTTCAACCTGGCTGTTTAGTCTCCTTAATTCACTCCATATGTACTAGGCACAGTAAATTTTTTGGTTCAATTTGTCTCCTTTTCCCAAAGTTGCTTTCTCTTTCATATCTCCTGACACAGGACCTTATCCTTCTTCCAATAAAATCAGTGTAAAACTCTTTGCTCCCACTGAAGTCAACAGAGCAGGCCTGCACTTTTAAAGAAATGACAGTTCAGAGGAGATCATATCTTTCATGTGTTCTCCTTTATACATCACTGGATGATCTGGATTTACTTGCTGGAGGATTCTCTGCTCCTTGAGGTCTTTAAACTACAATTTGAGGACTTCAATAGCACAGATATAGGTGTGAGGTTTTTTTTTTGTAGGAGTGGTGGGTGAAATTCTGTGGCCTGTGTTGTGCAGGAGGTCAGACTAGATGATCATAATGGTCCCTTCTGACCTAAATATCTATGAATCTATGAATCTGCCAATAGGAGAACTAGTTTTATTTTCTTCTTCTTCTTTTAAAAAGGACACCCAAAATCCTTCTAGTTCTTTGATACCTTTCTTCCTTAAGGGTTGAATTGAGCCCATTTTCGTTTTAAAGGTCAGTGTCCTACACATCAAGCATGGACATGGGAGGTTGACACTATTTACTCTGCTCAATGAAAACTTCCATTCCGTTTCAGCCTTGAAGTGGACATATTGGTCATATTGACAGCTCCAGAAATTCAAGTCCAATCATTATTCCCAGGATTGTGTAGATAGCAGCAACACAGGGTTCCACCCACTACCCCACACAAGGGTGCCCTATGCTTCTTTCGGGGAACTGCTTCTCAGAATAGATGGTCCTTCTCCATAGCTGATTTAACTGCTTCTCCTCTACTTAGACTGCCGAAAAAGTATGTTTATTTGGTAGTTATTGTATTGTAGATTACTGTCTTTTAGAAACTGGCCTGAGACCAAAGTAATTTCCCACAAAGCACTTTCACAACACTGGTTACTGCTGAGTCTGATTCAGCTGGATTCAAAACGGGAGATGCAGAGATTAAGAGCTTCCTATCATATTACCAGTCCTCTGAACCATGCAGGTCTCAACATGAATATCAATATTCTCCTGATTATTATCTATTGTGATAGGGTATGCTACGTGTAGGTCTCTGATTAGGCTTGCTTTTTCTCTACTATCTGTGAAGATTTTTGTTGCATTCAGGAATGAAGTTAAAACTATGTATTGCACCAAGAAACTCCTTTCTGTCAGGAGTCTTCAAACTTGTTCTAAAACCTCCCAGCTATTTTTGGTATTTGAAGCTTTTCTATAACGTCTTGTCCTACCAGTTTTTTTTTTTTAAATCAAATGCAGGGTCACAAGCTAACTGTGCTTAAAAGATGCCACTATGCCTTGGGCAGCTGTACAGATGCTGACCTATTATTTCCATAGAGTGAGGAAGGAAGGACGCAGCAGGAGTCTATGCTGCAGTTTTTTTAATCCCCATTCAATTTTTTCTTGACTCCTCCCTGTGATTAATGGCTCAACAGTTGGGTCTCTCTACAGTTTGCTTCTTTTAGAAATGCACCAGTATAGTCTTTCCAGGTCTGCTAATGGGCTTTCCTTCAGTAGAAGTCCCAAACCTCCTCTCTTTAGCTATTCCTGTTCCTGTTCCCAAGGCTTTAATGGCAGGGAAATGAGGGACATGGCCCAAGGCTTTCCAACCTTTAAAGGTTCCATAATATTTAATACAGTAGCTTTCTTTCAAACATTAGATATCAAGTCAAGAGCCTCTAAATCTCATACATCTCTGATAGTAGAACCTCATTCATCCATAATCTGACCATGGCTGCTCCGTGTGAAAGGATATTTAAAACCAATGATCTGAAGGTATGGATAGAGTTTGAAGCTGGTTCTGCGTGATGCCAAAATGATTTTATTAAGGAAGATAATATAGACTTTGAATGGTTACCTTAAGCTTTTCCTCACTTTGAAGTCTTTAGCCTCCCTGCTTCTCTGATTCACATTCTTCTGCCTTCTTTTTGACCCAGATGGATTATTTTCTTCTGATCCCATCTTTTCCCTCCCTCACTTGTTCCTCCATCTTGATCCCTTCCCTCTGAATACAAAAGATCAATAGATTGAACAGTCCAATCTGAACACAGGGTAATATTTCTTCTGTATTTTCTCTAATCTCTGTGTGGATCCAAGGCATGTCCTACCATCAATAGGGATCATAATCTTTGCTAACAGTCTACCAGCTCAGTTGGGTGTGGGGGATGGTAAGGCCTCAGCAGATCTCCCAGTCTCTCTTGGACATGGACTAATTACTGTCTTCAGATCTGGTATGCTGGGATTCCATGACTCAGAGGAAGCCTATCATGTGTGTCTTTGACTCCTGTAGGCCACCACAGTACTTTAGGTTTAAAGATTTGTGGTGGGCCAGCTGCTCTGATTTGATCACAGATGTTTATCCAGACTGATCCAAACCTTCAATAACATTTGAATTTTATCTGGCTCAAGGTTTAGGGTGAAGTTCAGGCTGGGTAATTTTACAAACTCATTCATCCACCCCAATTAGTGCAGACAAGAGAGTGTGATGGGTGTCACCAGAATGAAAGTGCCTTTTGCTTCCTCCCAGTGGGGATGCTCAGGAAGTAAGAACTAGCTCAACCCTAATGCTGAGTAACACTTGCATGGCTCCAGTGGGAGTTTGGGGTAGGGGGGGGGAGAGACGGGGACATCAGGAATAGATTCCTGCCCTTTAAAAAGACAAATAAAACCCCACCCTTGTGGGGAAAAGGGTATTGCTGGGGGCTTTTTCCTCTTCCCCTTCACTCCAAATGCCAGAAGGAAGGGTTGGGGTCAGCCTTTTTTCCTGGCTCCATTTTCAAGAGCTATCAGCCAAGGAGGTTTGTCTGCAGACACACTCCCCAACTCAGCCACTCCTTAGCTAACTATCATTCATCCAGGAAAGATCTTGCCCACCTACTAGGAGATCAAGTGAGACACTGTATGTGCTCTGTGCCTTCCCTGATGTCATTCCGTCATAACCTCCAACTTCTTCCTAGGGCATCATAAACCTATCTCTAGTGAAGACTATCTGTGATTTCTGCCTGCCCTAGAAATTCCAAAGAAGAGTAATACACTACCAGAAAGAACAGAACCAGATGAAAACCCTTTTGGTTTATAACCCACATCAACAAGCTTTGATACATGCAGATGAAAAAAATGATGGATTTTGCACTATTCTTCCAATCCCAATACAGTGTCTTAGGGAAAATGATGACACTAAAGCCTTTTGAAACAAACATTCTATGTTTTACTGATGGCAATCAGATCACTAGAAAAAAGAAATTATAAATGTCGAGTAGTTTATCATCCCCAAAATAGAATCCATTTGGCAAACAGCCTCTCAAATAGGACTAATTATTGGATCAATGTACAATACAATGAAAGGTTCTTTATGCAATACTTTCAATTTTCAGTAAGGAATGCACTTGATTACAAAAGAAGCGTGAATCTTTGGTCATATCCATTCATGTTTCTCTAACGCTATCGGACTTAGCAAAAGAGATGGAAGGGAAGGATTTCAAAGTCATTGTGTTGCAGCTTTTTATTGGAATAAGGAAGAAGAGTTTCACTCAATTTAGCAAAATTTTTGTACTCTTACTCTCTGGAAACCAAGTAAGACACTTAACTCACATGCATTTCCACAGTAGAATGATTTGCATTAAGTATGAGAATAATAATTCTATTATGGCTTTGTAGAATCTTTTAGTTACAATCTGGAAGGACCAAATTCAGGTGTAATATTCTATTCTTCTGGTGAATAGTTTAGCATTTAAGAAGAATATCTTTCAGATAAGTTGCACATTTCATTCTACATTTTGTTAAGTCTTGCCAAGGAAGCCAATTGTCCATTGTCTTTTTGATGATGTCACACTTGTACACCAATTCCCATTAGCACATGGCTGGGACCACATTATTGAAAACGAAACAAAATAATCCTTACCTTCATTATACTAGAAGGGTGGGGAAACGAGTTAAAACGTGTGTGCTGGTGGTGGGGGAGGCGTGTATGTAATAATGCAGGCTGCTTGGGAAGGAGTGTGGGTATGTAATATTTTACATATATGCACACACATAAAAGTGAATGTGTGTAACTAGCAAGTGCATAAGAGAGAAAGAGACTCTAGGAGAAATAAAAGGTCAGTTTTCACCTGTTCTTTCCTCCCTGTCTCTTGTAACTGTTCTATATTTCATGTTTTGTTTAAAGTGGCTGTTGAGCCCTAAACTACTACTGAAAGGTCAGCCTGGCTTTTGGGGTATGGAGAAGAAATTTAAATAAGTAACTCTTCACTTAACGTTGTAGTTATGTTCCTGAAAAATGTGACTTTATGTGAAATGATGTTGAGCGAATCCAATTTCCCCATAAGAATTAATGTAAATAGCGGGGGTTAGGTTCCAGGGAAACTTTTTTTGCCAGACAAAAGACATTATATACATATACAGCATAAGTTTTAAACAATTTTAAACAAACAGTTTAATATTGTACACAGCAATGAATGATTGTAGAGCTTGGTTGAGGTGGTGAAGTCAGAGGGTGGGATATTTCCTAGGGAATGCCTTTCTGCTACATGATGAACTAGCACTCAGCTGAGCCCTCAAGGGTTAATATGCTGTTGTTAATGTAGCCTCACACTCTACAAGGCAGCATGGACTGAGGTAGGAGGGACGAAACACAATAGATGCAGGGCAGTAGCTACAAACACTTCCCTGCAAAAACTGAACATGATGATGAGCCCACGCTACCCAGCTGGAGCACACCACACGCTCCTCCTGACAGCACATGCACGGCTGCACAGGCACTGACTTTCCAAAGTGCTGGGGGGGTGCGTGCATGAGTGAGAGAGAGAGAGACGTGCATTACCCCTTTAAGTATGCTGACCGCATTTCAAGTATGTTGCCCTTTTAAGCAGATCAGCCAGTTCAGACAGGAAGCAACAGCTTCCTGCAAGCTCCCCCTCCCCTCGTTCTGGGGTACGGAGTGGGGGGCGGGGGACATCCTGACATCAGCACCCCTCCCCTTCCTGCCCCCCAGCAAGCAGGAAGCTCTGGGGAGCAGCTCCAAGGCAGAGGGCAGGTCAGGAGCAGCACGGCAGTGGGGGGAGGACCACCTGAATTGCTGCTGAGCAGCCGCTGAGCCACATACTTTACAGGGAATTTAGGGGAGCTGATGCAGGGGTGCTGCCCCCTCCCCCTGGTTCTAATCCCCATGAGGAGGGGCTGCTCTTCCAGAGTATCCTGCAAGCAGTGGACAAAGCAGGCAGCTTCCAGAGGACGTTATAAGGGAGCATTGCACAACTTTAAATGAGTATGTTCCCTAATTGATCAGCAATGTAACAATGAAACAGCGTTAACCGGACAATGTTAAGTGAGGAGTTACTGTAGTCCAGGGAAAGGAAAAAAGATAGAGAAACTTAAAAGCAAATAAGTCAAAACAATAAGTGCTTTTCTCTTTCCTTTTCTCTTTTCTCTGCTATTTTCTCTGAATGCTTTTCTCACAATGGAAGGATACACTGCATAACCTTTGCGTCTCAAAATTTAAAAATACATTTATGTAAGAGCTCAATACAAAATGTAAAATTAATGAGCTATACTCTACTAGGAATAAGCCATGCCTATCTGTGGGCCTGAGTGTGTGGCATAGATTTGGTTGCAGTTCTTGGGTGGTAGCAGACACATGGCTCTCTGCCTTATGCCTTACAAAGCATAAGGCATGTTTCCAATGCCTCGCTATGCACACCACAATGTGGCATACAGCTGAGGTAAAAATGTGATAGAACACTCTTGGCATATGTTTACCAAAGCATTTGGTATACTTTGAAAGGTTTTTGGGAAACAGGTGCATCTTGCAAGGAAATTAATCCATTGCCAATAATCACTGACGCTGAGAAAACCTTGCAAGAATGCAGTATAAATTAGGTGTGTTTTTTAAATAGGGACCTGGTATGCCATTTGGTTGCTTCATATTATTAAATTGTGCAATACATTTCAATAATCTTTTTACATAGTGTCTTTTATAGACTAAAGATATCTCCAAATGCTTTACAAAAGTGAATCTAGAATTACATACAGAAGTTAATTAAAAAGAAATCAAAGCTATTTTTCTTATAAAAGGCCCTCTCTAATAAAAAAACCTTGACTATTAAGATGACAAATTAATTCTAATGTACAGGAGACACTAATATGCACATATATATATATTCCCATAAAATTTACAAATACTATTGTTTATTTTAGAAGTCTCTACTAAAAAGCAAGGGCCACATTTTCAACAGGTCCTCTATGCAGCATCTCTCAGCAATGTGCGTGCACACCACACCTACATAGTTTGTGCATACAGATGTTAGAATTTACAGTCAGAAGTCTTTGCACTTACTATGTAAATGGAGGCAAGTGTGTACAAATTCTTTCACAATGTGCAAAAAAAAAAAAGAATTTGCTACATGCAATATTGCATAGGTACCTGATTACAGATAGTCCATTGTCCACATGGCTAGTGGTTCTTATTGCAGTTCCAATATACTCTGCTGCTTGTATCCACTGGGATTAGGGTTGCCAGGTGTCTGGTTTTCAAGTGGAATGTCCAATTGAAAAGGGACCCTGGTAGCTCTGGTCAGCACAGCCGTTAAAAGTCCAGTTGGCATTGCAGCGGGGCTAAGGCAGGCTCCATGTCTGCCCTGGCTTCACGCAGCTCCTGGAAGCAGCCAGCATGTTCCTGCAGCCCCTAGACGCAGGGGTGGCCATGGGAGCTCCATGCGCTAACCCCGCCCAGAGCGCTGACTCCACAGCTCCTATTGGCCGGGACTGCAGCCAATGGGAGCTACGGGGATAGTGCCTGTGGGCATGGGCAGTATGCAGAGCTCCCTGGTCCCTCCATCTAGGGGCTGCAGGGACATGCCATCCGCTTCCAGGAGCCGCGTGGAGCCAGGGTGGGCAGGGAGCCTGCCTCAGCCCCACTGAGCCGCTGACTGGGAGACTCCTGAGGTAAGCGCCGCCCAGCCAGAGCCCACACCCCAACCTCCTGCCCCAGGTCAGAACCCCTTCCTGCACCCAAACTCCCTCTCAGACCCTGCAACCCCTCCTGCACCTCAACCCCCGCTCCAGCCCTGAGTTCTCTCCTGTACCCCAAACCCTTCATCCCCAGCCCCACCCCAGAGCCCACACCTCCAGCTGGAGCCCACAGGTCCTCCCGCACCCCAACCCCCTGCCCCAGCTCTGAGCCCCCTCCCACACTCTGATCCCCTCAGCCCCAGCCCGGAGACACTTCCTGCATCCCCAGCCCCACCCCAGAGCCTGTACCCCTAGCCGGAGCCCTCACAACCTCCTGCACCCCAACCCCTTTTTCCCAACCCGGTGAAAGTGAGTGAGGATGGAGGAGAGCAAGCGATGGAAGGAGGGGGGAATGGAGTGAATGTGGGGGTGGAGCCGCAGAGAAGGGCAGGGCAGGGGTGTTCGGTTTTGTGCGATTAGAAAGTTGGCAACCCTAATGGGATCTTTTCTGGTTATGATGACAGAGATGTAAAATAGCTTAGTAAATGTTTGAGAATGCAGAAGAAGATTAAGTAGCTAGTCAAGTAAAAAGCCCATCTCAAATGGAAGTAAATAGACTGTGAAAGGTTCACTGAAACTTAGAGAAAACCTAAAGGTTCTTACAAAAGTAGCTTTCTCCCTTTCATGTTAAGGGGGAAAAATTCTGGATGTGGATCTTCAGGATCTGAACCTAGAATTTAACTTGGAGGAAAATATAAAAAAATATGAGATTGTCTGGATTCACTTATGTTTTTAACAGCCCTACATGACAAATTTTTGTTATAATTTTGTTCTCTTTTCTGGTAACAGCACTCTCACAGCTAAGATCCATCTTCTAGACATCATAGTACTGGGGACAGAACTGGCCCAAATTAACTAAACCAATGGGCCATATTCTTCTGTAAATCCAGAGGAATGCTTAAATCCTACTAATCAAATTTGGCTCATTGACTACAGTACACCTGAGGTACACCTTCTTACACAAGGGCTGAATTTGGCCCAAATCTGTTCCCAATAACTTGACAGTCTACAAGATCAAAATGTTCCCAAACACCTTCATAGCAAGGACCGCATTTTAATACAAAGATTGTCTCATGGACAATCCCTTCCTGATTTCACAGATCACCTAAACATCCCTGTGGCAATGACAGTAATTGCTTACATATAAAAATCTTAGGAAAGCAATTGCAACGTAAACAGTTGGAAATGATAAGTCAGCACCCTAGCTGGGATTTCCATAGGAACCTAAGGGAGTTTGGTACCCGACTCCCATTGAATTTCAGTGGGATTTAGTCTCAAAAGGATACAAAATGCATTTAACTCATTTAGCCTTCTTTGAAACTCCCAGCCGACAGGACTAGCCTGCTCTTTGCTGAGCACTAGTGTGAGGACCACCAGTCACAATCTGGGAATGGGAACTTCTGCTCTAGAAGATGGACATGCACAAAAATTCATCGTAGGCTTTGATGGAACAGTTTATTGTGAACCAAGAGACGCGAAGGTCAATGAAACAAATAAAGGGGTGTTTCAGGTCAGGGGTACCTAGAGCACAGGAGAGGTACCTTTTAAATCTATGTAGTTTAATGGTAGACATCAAAAATAGATTAAATACAGATTTGGCCTTTTGTGCCTCAACATGCACTGTTTTATCTTGATCTGACCAAACTTCCCCCGCTTCCCGCTGCTGTTATGATGAACAAATCAGTGTTGCACCCCAGAAATCTTTACAGCATGAGCAAGTGGTAGATTTTTTAGTTACCTTGGTCTTTTTTTTTCTTTTTTCTGTTTCAGGAAAATGGCTATCGATGCTCTGCGTCTAGCAAACACTGCCTTTGCAGTTGATATGTTCAAAAAATTGTGTGAGAAGGACAAAACAGCCAATATTGTTTTTGCTCCACTGTGTACTTCAACGTCTCTTGCTCTGGCATATAAAGCTACCAAAGGTGACACCGCAACCCAAATGATAAAGGTGAGCCTCTAGTTTCATTTTTAGGTATAAAATTATGCAACTGGCCATTATAGACTATGTATTTACTTATTCTTTTTAAAGTTGAACTCGCCTGCTAGGTAATAGTATACAGTAAAAGCTCTTCCAACATGTGTATGTGGGGGAAAGCGCATGGTTTAAGTGATACCATGGTCTATTGCACCAAGGCTTGCATCTCTTTCAGACCAGGGTTTACTCCTGGGGGAATTTTGTGCCCCAAATTGAAAATTTTGCACCAAAAATATAAAAATTCTGTGCACAATATTTTAAAATTCTGCAAAATTCTGCATATTTTATTTGTCAAGATAACACAATAATCATGCCAGTTTCAGTTGGTAATTTATTTAAAAATACCTCTCAACAAGTATGTCTATAACAATACAGACAACAAAAAAAGATTCAGGAAATGTTTTTTGACAAATAGATTCCTTACTAGACATAGTAATACAGAACTCTGAGTAATAATTCATTAAAACTAAAATACAAAACCATATTTTCCCCCACCCCTCAGAAGCAGTGCAAAGGCTTGGGGGAATCAGAGTTAATGGAGGAGCTTAGGGAGAGGAAAATAATTGCTGGGAAGGAGCCTGGGTATGAACTTGGAGGGTTGTAAACAAACCGTCCTGGCCTGCCAGCAGATTTCCCTGATGGGCCACGTGCCAAAGGATGCCGATCCCTGATCCATCACCATACGTCCTTGCATCCTCACTCAGCCACTCCTCCTCCCCCCATCCCCATGTATCCCTTTGTCCCCCTCTCCTCTGTACCCATGTGTCCCCAAACCCCCACTCAGCCACCCCCTCCCGCTGTGGCCCTGCATTCCCTCCCCCCCTTCCCTCCCCATCCCCTCCCCCAATGTGGTCCAGTACTTCGGTCAGCCAGCCCCCTCCTCCGTCCCCAGGTGTCCCTTGACTCTCTCCCCGATCACCATTTGTCCCTTTGTCTCCACTCAGTCACCCCCTCCCTCCATCCCTATGTGGTCTGAAACCCCCACTCAGCCATCCACTATCCCCATGAATTCCTGCATCCCCTCCCCCTGTCCCCATGTGTCCCTGCACCCCCCTATTCAGCCCTTGCCCCAGTCTGTCCTCTCCACTAGCCCTTCTGAACCTCATTCTGTGACCCCCACAGAAGCTCCATGCTGTCTGTTCCCGCATATACTGTGCCTCCTGACCTGGCCCCGTGGACAGGATGCTGTGAGCAACCTCTTTCTCTTTTCTATCTACAGCTGGGGCTGCTTGCACCTGGGAGCAGCTGATGTATTCTGGCAGCCCCTGGTGGGCAAAAGGAGTAACTGCATCACCTTTTCAACAGAATATATTTTCTGTTGAAAAAAAATTCTGCACAGCACATGAATTCTGTGCATGTGCAGTGGTGCAGAATTCCCCCAGGAGTACCAGGTGTGGTTTACTACACAACTGAGACCACCGAACTTTCTGGAGAATGGCTTTTCCTTACAGCACAATTCAGCATGATTGGCAATGCCTACTCAGGCTAGGCCTGGTGTTTTAATAGCAGTGTGTGTTGCAGGGATGTCTAGGGAAACATGCATAAAACAATTTTTGCCAAAATCCATCAGTAGTACAGTAGAATCTCAGCGTTACGAACACCTTGGGAACGGAGGTTGTTCATCACTCTGAAATGTTCGTAACTCTGAACAAAACATTATGGTGGTTCTTTCAAAAGTTTACAACTGAACATGGACTTAATACAGCTTAATACAGCTTAATTAATTCAGCTTTGAAACTTTACTATGCAGAAGAAAATGGCAGACAGACAGCTTTTAACTGTCTTACTATAAAGGAAACAAGCACAGAAACAGTTTTCTTGCCCTGTTAAATCTTTTTTTTTAAACTTTCCCTTTATTGTTTTAGTAGTTTACATTTAACACGGGACTGTACATTATTTGTTTTTTTTTTTGTCCCTGCTGCTTTGCTTTGATTGCATACTTCTGGTTCCAAATGAAGTGTGTGGTTGACTGGTCAGTTCGTACTCTGGTGTTCATAACTCTGAGGTTCTACTGTAAAAGTACTTAATTCCATTGGCAATAAGATTCACCCTTTGCCCTGAAAGTAGTCAAGAGAGGTCTAATGCAGTAGAACAAGCAGTGATGGCCCATGTGGACACAGCTACAGTGCACTGAAAGGTATGTAGTGTACTTCGATATACTGCCGTTGTGCACCGTAGCAGTGTGCTTTGATGTACTGGTAGTGTCCTGTAGCAGTGTCCACCCTGGGTGCTACTACATGGCAAACTAGTGTGCCGTAGACCCTTCCTTTCCAGGTGCCAGTGTCCCCTAAGATAAGCCCTGATATAGCTCTGGAAGTATTGCTGATGTGCAAACTGCTGAAGAGTCTCCCCCTGCTGGATAACTTACAGGGTTGCAGCTTTACTAACTGCTTCATGTATGCTGTAATTGCCATACAGATATATTTCCCATGCTTAAACAATAGCAATCAAGGTATGGGGCTTTTCATGAGGAGATAATGGGTAAGGCTTGGCCAAGACAATTTTTCTATGGTTACAAAGACAAACTGGAAAGAAGATGACATAGGCTTGGAGCTTTTCTTTTTTCTGTAGGAGATATGCGCCTCATTGGTATTTACACAACATCTCTATAGAGATAATGCCCTATATATTAGCGAGTCAAATTTCTGGAATCATACTTGAACATTTCATCAGTCATTTTGTGTGCTCTCTTATACCTGCTGAGGTGGGGCACTTAAAGGGTTACACTTGCAGGGGAATAAATAAGGTGGTGGGGGACATAGTGTATGCACACTGGCAGTGAACGGATTACATCTACTGGGGAAGGAATGATGTGGGGAAAGGACAATTATACTCTACTATTCCCTGTCCGTCATTTCAGGAACTTGAAATAGACACTGTAATGACAGTGGGGAGTCGATGAGAGCTGGGCGGGGCTTTTTATTTAAAGCAGTGTGACAAACTTAATGCTATTGATTAGTTTACATTTAGAAGGCGATCTTCAAATTGAAACTGCTAGAAATTCTCCTCCCGCTGTCCAAAAGCAAAATCAGCACTTACATTTAAAGGGGTAGCAGGATCGTCAATTCTCAGGATTTCATTGTGACTTTTGTAATATTTGATGATTTTCTTAAAGCCCTGGCTCTTAGAGAAAGGCGATTAGTAAAGAAACCCACTGCTTAATTAAAAAGAAAGTTTCTAGCCCCCATAGTTGCTGAGAAAAGCATAAAAACGTGACCGGAGTGTACCTGAAAGGCTTAGAAACCAGAAGACAAAAAGAATCCACTTCTTTTTTTTTTTTTTTTTAAATCTCATGACCCTTTGGAACCTGACTCATGATTTTTGAATGCTTGGGCTTTGCATTTCTGAGTTAGATACCCAATTGTCAGCTGTATTTTTCATGTCACTGTAGCTGCTGGCATCTGATTACTCTTTAAGCAATTCTGCTTCTGCTCCCCCTCCACCCCCAAATAGTTTATATACCATTGTGTTGTATAAAAACTGCTCTTTCCTGTTCACTAATTCTTTGGGAGGTGTAAATGCATAAGAAGTTTGAACTACTGATATTTCCTTACCTTAAAGTTATAATTCAATAAAGCTTCTGTAATTTGCTTCAAATGTTTAAAAAGTTTCAGCTGTCCTGATCCTAAGAATGATGTTTTCTCAAGCTACAAGAGGTTACTGAAAGTTTTTTTGGAGAGACTGGCATTTGTGGACACAGTGACAGCCCAATGCTGAAAAAACAAATGTGATTAGCATCACTTGCATGACTAGTCATATTGATTTCAGTGGGACTACTTCCACAAATAACGTTGCAGGATCAGGACTTTAGCTTTATGTGAGATTTGCAAACAGGGCTTATAAAGGGAGAAAGAAGCTTTGTTACCATTGTAAATATAAGGAGCAATGACAGTGGCCACATACTAGTACTGTTTATTACTGAACAGCTAGAAGTTTTAAGCCAAGAAAGACGCATAATATCTTAACATGTTCATTAACAGGCACTCCATTTAGAAGATGTCAAAGATGTTTTGTTTGGGTTCCAAACAGTAACGTCTGATGTTTCCAAACTCAGCTCTTTCTATTCACTGAAAATGGTCAAACGGCTCTATGTAGAAAAGTCTCTTAACCCTACCACGGTAAGTAGTTAAGGAATACATTTGATAGGCTGCTTGGCCAGCGTATTGACTGGCCATACAGACCTTATGGTTATTTTAACATAATAGACTGTCTCTGTTTGGATGTTACTGTATTGGCCTCAGAATTAAAATGTCTTTATCCCTTAAACTGTATTTCTTTCTAAAAAAAATTTTAATCAAGCCAACGTATCAAAATGCCTAGCCTACTGTTGACATTAAACAAGTTATTAATAATCAAAAATCTCTCCCTATCCATGCTATTGTAGTAACTTTAGAAAGCAAGCCCCCTTACTTAAAATTGATATAATGGTAGTTTACTAATTTCTGTCTAGCTATACATTAGCATGGACTGTTGAAGTAAAAAATAAAGTTACAAAGTCAAGCACTCAGAAATGACAAAATGCCAGAATTAAAGTTGCCCATGCTGCCTTAACTCTGCTTCATTGTGCACAATCATTATGATAGTCTTTAAATATATGATTACATCAAAAATTTCCCCTTCCCCTGGGTCTCCCTTTCCAATCAAACATAAATGACTTTTCTGTGTTTTGAAGACCCTGCACAACATAGCAACACTATTAATCAGCTTTAAAATGTTACTGTCTGAAATTGTTTTACCTAGGACATGGGTTCTCAACCTTTTTCTTTCTGAGTCCCCCCCAACATGCTATAAAAACTCCACAGTCCACCTGTGCCATAACAAATGGTTTTCTGCCCACAGCACAGGAGCCCCAGTGAAACTACATTGCTCAGGCTTCAGCTTCAGCCCCGGATGGCAGGTCTCAGGGCCCTGGGCTTCAGCCCCATGTGGTGGGGCTTTGGCTTTCTGCCTTGGGCCCCAGTGAATCTAATGCTAGTCCTGCTTAGAGGACCCCCAGAAACCTGCTTGCGGCCCCGCAGGGGGCCTCAGACCCCTGCTTGAGAACCACTGACCTTGGAGACTGTAATCACCTAAAGATAGTTAAAAATCTATTTCTCTGTTTTTCCAGGCTGAACATTTAACAGGATTCTGTGTAGTGTCAATTTCACTGTTTCCCCTAAAGAATCAGTTTCACCTTTTCCTTTTGGGTCATTTTCCTTGTGATTGTAAAACCACAATAATTAGAATGGGGAGCCAGGGGCAGTCTGTTACCTGAAACTATTTTTTACTCACATCTGGAAACTGACTTGATATCAAGTGAGTGTCACTTTAAATTATGAAAAAGAAGACCAAACAATTACTCTATAGCTTCCACCAATTACAATTTATTTTCCCTAATATCAGGCTTGAAGTTTTCAAGTACAAGACATGCTTACATTTTATTTTAAAGTATTGAGTGGTTAGTGGAAGCTAACTAAAAATCTCTTGTGATATACTCTTTAGAGGGTATATTAGACTTTGTTAGATCTGTATCACCTGTTGACTCCTATTAAGGGTCACCACACGGAGGACCATTAAATTTTTAGGGTCACCAGGAAGAGCTATAGTGTTAAGATATTAAATAGGCATACATTATAGAATTACAGTATTGTAAAAAAATAAATAAAATTGCCTATAAGCTGCGTGCTATGTAAGTATTATTGTATCTGCTCCCTATTTGTTTAGTAGTAATATTTGTTATTAGATGGAAACATTGTGTCAAATAAGAAACACCATCAATTAAGTAATGTACAAGGTAGAATGTTAAAGTTTTATTGTGATTTTATCTTTAAAAAAAGTTAAAAAACAAAAAAAGAAAATGAAAAAATGAAGTTTCTAGTAGCAACGTTAACACTTCTGCATTGCACATCCTGTGTGGTTTTATGCTAAGTCTTTTATGATGAACGGCTATATATTTATATATATATTAACACATTTATCCAGACAAACAGGAGCTGAATTACTACATGCAATACTGGTACATCAACATTACATCAGGAACCTTAACTTAGGCATTTCCTGATTTTTGGAGACTTCCACTGTGCAATTAACTTTGCATTAACAGGGTTTATTTGCATTTAATGTGCCAGATTTTTTTACAAAGGAAAATCATTACGGCAGCATCAACTCTTAGAATAATCTCATATAATTAAGATGGTTAAGAACCTTTTCCGCTAACTTAAACATTTACATCAGGATAAGAATGTCGGCTTCCTTACAGCTGCATAAATATTTAAACTACCTGAAATCTTTACAATAAAAAGGCTTTAAGTCACAATAGGCATTTATGCTGGGTTTAAGGATTTATGTAACCTCAAGTTCTTCAGATCTTAAATTCGTGACCCCAAAGGTTCAAAAAAAGAGGGTGTGTAAGTGTGCCCCTAATTTACACACACACACACACACACACACACACACACACACACACACACATTATGATTACGTATATCAGGTTTTGAAGCTCAGCTGTTTTTTTAACTTGTGTGGGAAAAAACAAGTGTGAGAAAAAGAAAAAGAAAGTGATTTTTTGTTTTTTCAACTCGCAAAACTCAAAAATGGCTGAAGAGATTTCATTCAAAATTTAAAACAAACAAACAAACAAACAAACAAACCTCCTTTGGACAGAGCACAAGCATGAAAAATTTCAGCCCAAAAGCTTTTTTTCAGAAAACTAAAATCCAGTGAAAACAAAGCTATAATCATGTAAACTGTTTTTCAGCCTTATTTTAGTGGAGACCTAATAGCATCCATTAAACTCTTCAAATATATTGTCAGGATGTTGAGGATGTAGATTGTGTGAATAGTCTGTTTTTACCAATCATTTGCAATAGGAAGACCATGGATGTGGTGTCATTGTATCTTCTCAAATTGTGGTAAAATGGGCACTTTTTAAGGGCCATAGGTCAATTTATTCCCTCATGTAATACAATTGAATCTTGACTCCTGTTGAACTTCTGAGTTGATGACATTCACAGGATCTCTCTGTGTCAAATGAACCCATGTGGTAGAATTGCACCAGGGATGTATTTGGCTCTGTGTATCTTTCAGGAGTTTATCAATGCCACCAAGAGACCCTTTCCATCTGAACTGGAACTAGTAGACTTCAAGGAAAAAACTGAGGAAACCAGGCAGCAGATCAACAAATCTGTTTCGGAGCTAACCGATGGCAAGTATAGTTAAATCCAGGAGACCCTACTTAACATCTCTGACGAGAAATGGGAATTCTGTTCCCTTGTGACATTTTTTGTTAACATTTTCAGACATAAATATATAGTGAAAGAAAAGAAAGAAACAGGAACGTGCTTTTTTAGTGTGATCCTTAAGATAAAGGTGTTAAATATATCCTGACCAAAAAAAGATGCAGTAGTGAAACTGAACTAAGGACTAGATTGTGAAAGCCTTCCTTATCCTGGTGAGAATTCAACGGGTCAATTTGAGAGTAATTGCTCTTTGACGTAAGGGGTTCACATTCTGGCCTAAACAAACATTCAAAGGATCGTATTAATAATTTTATTCCAATATATGACCTGCTTTAAAGTTATATGCTAATGGCAAATGTTCCCCAGATTCCAGATTTTGGAGGGGGGGGTTCAATTAATTTCATATAGGCCATTCATTCCTTGGCCTGTTCGCTGACATAAAGGTGCCAAAAGGTGGTGATGTTTCCTTATCTGGATATGTCTTTATGTAAGAATTGGACTGAGATCACTTACTCCTATCAAATAGGCCACCAAACAGCTGTCAGAAGTTAATGATATTTTGGACACCACCAATGGATACCAGATTTGAATCAGTGACCAGGAGACTAATGGTCCCAGGACAGAGCGTGCAGAATTCCTTAGGGGGGTTGCATTTCCAGCTCTTGCCAGCCTGCTGCTGAGTTTGGTAGCACAGAGCTTGATAGCACTGTGTATTTACTGAGCACTCATAGGATTTCTTGGTCACTAGTAATGCCAGTGGTAGGACTATGAAATTAGATGAACATGATTCAAGTTTTCATTATTCCAGAACTGGCTCAGATGGGATTGTGCAGGTAGCTTGTACTGCCTATTTTGTGCCTAAAACTGTGCAAAAAGAGAAGTTATGAGTCTAGAATGCTGTCAATCCAGTTCCTTTCATGACATTACTAAAATTTTAGAGTGTCTGGAAAACAAAACAAAAACCACACGCATATGACTTTAAAGCATACCATGCGGTACTCGGTAGTGTACTATAACTGAAACAGCACTTCTTGCTTTTTTCCATTCGTCTGATTCCATCTCAATCTGAAATTAGCAGCAACTGGCTTTGAACTTTGCCTTTTGCTCCCAAAATTACAAACTGTATCTCAAAGAAACTTGCTATAGAAGGCTGCAGCTCACTTCATAGAATGATTGGTTATTTCCACTTCATAGAATATCAGGGCTGGAAGGGACCTCAGGAGATCATCTAGTCCAACCCCCTGCTCAAAGCAGGATCAATCCCCAATTTTTGCCCTAGATCCCTAAATGGCCCCCTCAAGGATTGAACTCACAACCCTGGGGTTAGCAGGCCAATGCTTGAACCACTGAGCTATCCCTCCAACTAGCCTTTACCTTTCTGTATCTAGTGTCTCAATGGCTGCAGCTCTCTCATAATAGCACTTCCTATTTACCCATAACCACAATGGATCAAATTCATTAACCTCCAGTACTTCCAAGACAGTTACACCCAAGATGAATTTGGTCTCCAGTCCTTAAAATATTCCTTGTAAAAAATGTAACCAACTATAAAAATAAAATAAACACCTGTAACTATTTCACTAAAAATGAAAGTTCTATAGCTTTTTGAAATTTATTTGTTATAATATACCCAGTATAGGAAAAATCATCTGGATTTCAACGCCACATAAAACACAAAATAAATATTTTGCATCATTTGGAAGTGCAGTTTCCGAGTTAGGCTACAAATACTAAAATCACAAGTAGGATGTCTCCCTCTTGAATTAAATTTCCTCATTTGTGAGTACAGTATCTAGCCAACCCTAGTATTGTAATCTGGCAGAGTAATCAACTATTCGAACAACAATATGGCTGTATTCTATTAATGACATGCTTTTTTAAAAAACATGCACAGGTAAAATGGAGAACATTTTGAATGAGGGGAGTATAAATGACCAGACTAAGATCCTCCTGGTTAATACAGCTTATTTTGTAACAAACTGGATGAAGAAGTTCCCAGAGGCACAAATCAAAGAATGTCCTTTTAAAATCAACAAGGTATGTTTAAAAACGGCATTTAAATAACCCTGTTTCAAAGTAAGTAAATATTTGGAAGAATTGAAATAGAAATCTTCAGTATTACTAGGCTGTCATGGAGCTCTCTACTGAAACTTGTTTTGTGGCCTGGGTGCCTTAAACCAGTTAACATTTTAATGGGTTGGTGGTTTTATATAAACCTTTCAGAGACTCAGTTTCAAAGACCCCACCTCATCAGTTTCTATGATCTAAAGAAAACTTACCAGATATATTTTTCTCTATGCTGTGAAGTTTACTGCACCATGTGTTCTCACTCTTTTTCTTTCTGAGGCCCCCCTCCAGCCCCCAACACGCTATAAAAACTCCACGGCCCACCAGAGCCCCGACAACTGTTTTTCTGCATATAAAAGCCTGGGCCAGCATTAGAGGGTAGTAAGCAGGGCAATTGCCTGGGGACCCACAAAGCTAAGTTGCTCAGGCTTTGGCTTCAGCCCCAGGTAGCAGGGCTCAGGGCCCTGGGCTTCAGCCCTGCACGGCTTTCTGCCCAGGGCCTCAGTGAATGTAACACTGGCCCTGCTTGGAGGACCCCTGAAACCTGCTTGCAGTCCTCCAGGGGGCCCCAGACCCCGGCTGAGAACCGCAGTAGTACACTATGACTAGAGTATCATTGACAGAAAGGGTGACCGTTAACTGCCATTATGTGAGCGAGGGAGAAGTGCAATCTCACAGGTAACTGCACCCCAGAGATTGTAACCAATACCAGAAACTGCACCTTAAACCAAAGAGGTAGCCAGTGCAGGGCACAGAATATTGGTGTTATACACTCAGAATGGCTCCCCAGCTTGAGACAAATCACTGCACTAGCTGAAGACTTCAGATACTCTTGAAGTAACCTTAAATAGCTCACATTACGGAAATCCAGTCTAGAAGATACAGAACAGTAGATCACTGTGGTGGGATTTGTGTCAAAGAGAATGGTCACAGCCTGTGGGCCACACAGAGACTGAAAAAAGTACAACACACTACAACTAACTCCTGGTGATCCAGAGACATCAATGACTCCATCATAACCCAGAGACTGTTAACAGCACTGGTGAAGGCTAGTTGCACTTCCCAGAGAAGGCATACTCACAGTTCCTGCCCATTCCTCAGTCCAAATGCTTCCCCCTACCCATCAGCAACATTTCCATTTTATCAGAGTGGAGACACTAAGCTGGTTTTCTAAAGGGAAAGCAGAGATAACAGTGTCTGGGCTCTGCAAGAAGATGGTGCAAAGCTATCTACATCTTCATGTTAGAGCTTTGGAGCACCTAGCTGAAGGTCATCTACAAACTAGGAACATTTCAGGCCACAATATTTCACTATGTCATCTATGCCACCTTGGCTTGTGTAATGTGGACCGTTATTTTCTTACTGGGTCAATGATATGTTGGTCCAGATCAGTTGCTCAAGATCAGTTAATAGTTTTGTTTGACAGTAGTCAAAATGTTAATGACAGGGAACATTTGGTTGTATTGTATGGTTGGATCCCCAAAGTTCCTTCCAGACTAGTACTAGTTTATGGAAATTGTAAGGTTCTTTATAAAATAGGGGCACTCTTATTGCTTTCCGCTTGTAGCAGAGTTGTTGCTAATTTTTCGCTACCCCATGCTGATTATGTTGTGCCTCAGCCATTGGCATATCTTCAGTGCTTTAGGGTGACTGATATTGCAATGCCCTTTAGATGTTATACATTGTAATTTACAGTGAAACTGGTACCAGAGGCCACCCATCTGAGGCAACCTCCTGTCTTCAGAAACCTCCCCAAAGTGTTCCCCAGTCTATTAAGTAGAATCCTGATCCACCATTATTAGAAGGCCATTTCCACCCATGTTTGTCATCCTGGAATGAGGCCAGACAGGTTTCACTGTATATGAAGGCAAACAAATGCCCCAATCCAAAGAAATGATGCATAGGTACCACTCTCATCCAAGCACACACGCTTTCCTTCCTTCCATCCCATTTGTGAAAGACAGGGGCTGCCAAGTTGTTCCCTGTATGTTTTACAGACTGAAACGAAACCAGTGCAAATGATGAACCTGGAAGCTACATTTTGCTTGGGCTACGTAAAGGAATTAAAAATCTCAATCCTTGAGCTCCCTTGCCTCAACAAGCACATAAGCATGCTCATTCTGCTACCAAAAGAGATTGAGGATGATACCACTGGCTTGGAACAGGTAAGAGAAATAGACAAGGTTTAAGTGTTGTTTACAAGGGAAGCATTCCATTTACAATAATTCTGCTTCTAAGGTATATTTTCTGTATTACTCTCAAGTTACTAAGAAGGGAACAGGATATTGGTTCCTTAGGAGTTAATCGTCTCCTTCTGCTTCTCTGCACTGGATGTCATGTTTGTGAAATCGTATTTCCACCTCAGCTAAAGGAAATGAATCACTTGGAGTGCTGTGTCTAGGACGAAGTGCTTTTGTAGAGCCCACTAGGTGCGTCACTGCATCTTTAGGCACCTAAGTACCTTTAAAAATCTGGCCCAGAGATCTAGTTTCCATGTTAATGTACGTGTAGCCTGGTGATTATAGCAAAGCACTTAGGCCCAAATCCACAAAGGTACTTAGGCTTCTAACTTTCACTGAAATTAAAATTTGCAGTGTATTTGTAGCCATGTTGGACCCAGGATGACAGGGAGACAAGGTGGGTGAGGTAATATCTGTTATTGGACCAACTTCTGTGGTGAGAGAGACAAGCTTTAGAATTGACTCAGCGTTCTCAAAGTTTGTCTCTTTCACCATCAGAAGTTGTCGCCAATAAAAGATACTATCTCACCCACCTCATCTCTCTGTTGAAATAGAGGGTTGTTAGGAACCTAACTATCTTTCTAGGTCTGGGCATTACAGTCATGATTATTGGGTTCTCTTATCAGCTCTGACCTGAACTTGTTCAAAGTAAAAAAACAAGTCACTTCACTTTTCATGCCTCAGTCTCCCTCATTTGACAATGGGTATGTACTAGTGATTTATTATACAGATGAGATGCTTAATTAAGGCTTTTAATGTCTAATTTTGAGCAGAGGGTGCCTGACTATCTCTAACAATTTGCTTTTTCATTGTAACTGCACACAAACTGGAAGAAATTTTTAAAAGCATAGTCTAAAGATGAACTACATTAGTGTCATTTTATTATAAAGTTATAAATTGATGTGGTTCACCTCCATTCACAGCTCAGACATTAAGGGTCAAGGAGCCCTACTTACCTCTGTGCTACTCACTGTGAGTGAGGATCTCAGAATCTGGCCCTAACCGTGTTAGCACAAGCATAAGCACGTGCAGTTCTGTGAGTACTAGCATTTATACATGGAAGTTGTGTTCAGATCATGAGCCTTCCTTTAATGCAAGTTCAACATGGATTCCAATGAAATCGCCTGCTCTGCACACCCCTCAGGCGTTGGGCCAAATAAAATATCTGGAAACAAACACTGACAAAGCTGATCTAGATCCAGATCAGAATTTTGAAGCTTGAGTCTGTTGTCTAGTTCAAATGGCAGCAATTCCTTTGCTGCCGGGCTTGGGAATCAAGAGGCCTTGGCTCACGTATCAGCTTTGCCTTTTCACTTTCTACGTGGCCTTGGGCAAATCACTTAACCTGTCCTTCCCAATTTCCCTCAGGTACTTACCTCACTGGACTATTGTGATGATTACTCACACAGTACTTGTAATGTGCTAAGGACCAGATTATACTCATTTAATGGAATTACTATAGAAACCTACACCAGTGAGTTAAACCAGAGTTCTACCAATGGAACCTATTAATGGAACTGAAAGCACCATTTACCCTTAGGCATGATAATTACTATATATCAAGGGCAAGTTTAAGTCCCTTATCTTTGGTTTTTGAAGGGAGGAGAACAGTGGGGAGGGTCTTTTTTCCCCTTAAACTGACAATTAATATGCTCCCTTGCCTTATTCTTTCAGCTTGAACAGCTGCTCACTCCTGAGACGTTAGTACAGTGGACCAATCCCAGCGTGATGGCCAATACCAAAGTGAACGTGTTTCTTCCCAAATTTAAGATGGAAGGGGATTACGATCTGAAGCCTGCTCTGGAAAGCTTGGGGATGACAGATATTTTTAATGAGAATGTAGCAGACTTCTCTGAAATGTCTGAGACTAATGGCGTAGTTTTGTCACAGATCATCCATAGAGTCTCTCTGGAAGTAAATGAAGAAGGTGCTGAATTGAGAGACGTACCAGGATATCGGATCCTGCAACACAAAGATGAATTTAAAGCTGACCATCCATTCATCTTCTTGTTTAGGCACAACAAAACTCGCAACATCATTCTTTCTGGCAGATTCTGTTCTCCTTAAATAGGGCATATATTGAGAAAAGCGGAATCCATTTGTTGCGATTCTTATTTCTGTAAAGCTTTGCACCCTCAGTACCACCACTGAAAGGTAATCTAAGATGTTCATACATCAAACAGGCAACACTGTGTACTTTTCACATGCAGCAGTCATATAAAATGATGCAATTTAACTCCTTTTGTTTCACTCACCTAAAATAAGAAATTTACCACCACACAGGAAATCTCATGTCTTTTATATGGAAATACCCCATCTCCAGCAGCAAACAAACATTCATGTTTCTCTGATGCATTTCTTTTTCTAAAAGAAAATTAAATCAAAGTCCATTTTCCTTGAGGAAGGTGAATTGGAATTGCTGAGGGATCTGGAATTTCATAATGAAAGCTGGCTCAGTTTTCTATAAATTTACCTTGTGCTGTGTCCAGAACCTTCCCAAACCTTTAAAGTGTATTCCTACTTCCAAAAAAGTAAATAAATAAGTATTTTGACATTTGGGATTATAGCTCTGATCCTTTGGTTGACTGTGCACTGGTGTGCTGGAGTGGAACAGTGAGACTCCATTCGGGTTGAGCAGTGTATCTACACAGTCTATTGGAGGACTGGGGCTGCCATCGGTAATACGGGAGTTAACAATTCTTATTCACCGTCATAAACTGCTGTGATATCTAGGGAAGAAATGTGCTAGATAATAAAATAATTAATGATATTACCTTACCTAAAGTGGGTAAATTAACCTAGACTGAACTCCATATTCCCCAAATGAGAAGCAGGTACATTCAGTTCACCCTCGACTACACTACTGCTCAGTGGCAGTTCCAGCTATAAAGAGCCTATGTTGTGTATATTCTGAAAACGAAAACTGGAAATACTGAATGCACCAAACATTAGCTATGGAGCGATAACTGCCACACGTCTCAGGCTTGTGTTGCCTGTCATTTCTGACTTCAGAGGAGTAGTTAAAGCCTACCGCATTTAATGGGATATGTAAAAAGGAAATCCAGACATTAACACGGATTAGATTAATATATTTAATTCCTGATGCAAGAATGGAAAAATGATATTTTTTTATGAACAAGGTCTTCAAGCTAAATATAACAGCACTGTAAGTAGGTTTAATTTTTGGCTAAGGTTTCCTGCTGCATGTGTTCAGTATTAGTTTACCTTATACCATTCAGAATAAAGCATTATAAAAAGAAGTGTGTGTTGTCTACTTTTAAACTGTGGTTCAAAGGCCAAAAATTGGTTTCTGTTATATTCATGCCCACCCTTTAATCCTGTACTATTGACATTGCAGACAGATAGACACACTTTGGATATATTTTTTTTTGTTAAAAAAAATTGTTGTGTGGTGAAAACAGGAGATCAGAAGGGTGGTTACTGCATCTCCAAATACTGAATAAGTTTTTTTAAGATATTGCGCTAAAGCAGGTTATGTAATGAATGGATGACTGATGGGGAGAGATACACAATTAAAATGGTTGGTTAAATAGCGCATCTCTTCCGGCTGTTCAGATCAAATGTAAACTGGAGCTTTAGTTGGAGTTCTGCGTTTTTCTAGGAATGAGTTTTCAGCAAAATGCCTGCAAAGCCCCCAAAGTCAGTATGGTGCAATTGGTCCTTGTCTTCTGGCAGACTGTGGGGTTCTGAAAATTCACCGAAGCCTAAGAGACAAGATAACAGACCTAACCGTTCTGGATCACCACGGGAACCAATATAACAGCATTTCACTGTCAAATGTACAACGCTAACGGTTCAAAATCTGCAGTAAGTCCAAACAGATGTGAACGTTACAGACAAAAGACTTCTCTTGGTACTTCTGAACTGAAAGCAAAGTCCCTCTCAGTGGGAATGCATGTGACTCAGGTTATGTCTACACTACCACTTATGTTGGTATAACTTATGCTGCTCAGGGGTGTGAATGAGCCCACCGCCGAGCAACTTAAGCTACACCGACCTAGGTGCTAACGTGGGCAGCGCTATGTTGGAGGGAGAGCTTCTTCCGCCAACGTAGCTACCGCTGCTCATGGTGGGTAACGGGAGATCTTTCCCGCCAGCGTACAGCAGCTCCACTACAGCGCTTACAGCAGTGCGGATGCATAGGTGTAGCCAATGGCGGATTTAGAGTTAGTGGGGCCCTGTGCCCAGCTTCATTTTTGGGACCCTTCCCTGGGACCCAGCCAAAAAAAAAGAACATTCTCTCTTATCTCCTCCCCCGCCCCCATTTTTCATTCTTTTTTTCTTCCTCCTCCTCCTATAAGTAATAGGAAGTAAATGAAAATAAAGTGAGGTACCTTGATTATTTTTGTAGTCGAACTGATTTTTCCACAGACCTCTTGAAAATCGCGGTGGGTCTCGACGGAACACTTAATGATCTTTCCAAATATTGTTTGTACCGTTAGCTAACTATTCTAACGTGCTTTGGATAAGAGCACTTTATAAAAAAAAAATGTAAAAAAGCATCGGGGTGCGGGGTCTGGCCAGGAGCTAGGGTGAAGGAGGGGGCTCAGGGTGTGGCTGGGGATGTGTGAGGGGGTGCAGGAGTCAGGGAGGGAACGGGGCTGGGGGTGCAGGGTCTGGGAGGGAGTTAGGGTGCAGGAGTGGCCTGGGGGTTGGGGTGCAGGGTCTGGCCAGGAGTTAGGATGCAGGAGGGGTCTCAGGGTTGGGGCAGGAGGTTGGGGTGCTTACCTGGGGCAGCTCCCATTTGGTGCGAGGGGTACAGATGGGAATGTGGGGGGGGTGCAGGAGCTCCCGTTTGGTGCTCACGGTGGGGGAGGGACGTGGGGGGGGTGCAGGAATCAGGGAGGGCAGGGGGCTGGGGGGGGGTATGTGTAGGGGGAGTGGGGGGGGGCCTCGCCTTTGCTCCGCCCTGCCCCGATTCCACCTCCTTCCCCAAGGCCCTGCACCTGCCTCTTCCCCGCCTCCTCCCCCGAGTGTGCTGCAGCCCCGCTCCTCCCCCTCCCTCCCGGAGTGACCTGAGCTCTGGCAAACAGCTGTTTGGTGGCAGGGGAAGCGCTGGGAGGGATGGAGAGGGGCAGGAACGCAGCATGCTTGGGGGAGGAGGTGGGAGCTTGGCTGTTGATGGGTGCGGAGCCTGCAGCAGGAGCCCCAGGAGCCGGCAAGCTTCTGTCCCTGCAGCTGCCCAGCCCTGGGGCCCCCTGTCCTTGGGGGCTCTGTGCCAGGGCACCCTGTGTTTCACTGTAAATCCACCTCTGGGTGTAGCTGTGCCATTGTAAGCTCTCTAGTGTAGCCATAGCCTCAGAACATATAGGCATCTATCTTCCAGAAACAACATTTCTGCAACACAGGGGAAAGCCCTGGGTCTAGTGGTTAGTGAGCTGGTTTGAAGACAGGAGTTCTGGGTTTTACTCTCAGCTGTACTATAGACAGTGCGTAACCATGGGCAAGCCACGTAAGCCCTGTGCTTCAGTTTCTGCATTTCTAAAGTGGTGGCAATAACACTTAGCAACCTCACTAGCATATCTAGAGACTATCTATATAGGCTTGTAGGTGTGACCATAATACGAAGCCATCACCGCTGGGAAATGAGGGAGGGCAATCATTTAGTAGAATCCTTGTCTGGGCCTACAGAAAGGGAAATAGTTCACTTCCCAGCAGCCTGCAAATATCTAAATATCTCTCTCCTTCTGAATGGATGTTCTCAATGACAATCAGCTAACACTGTGTAATAAAGTGAGACTCAACTAAGGGTATGTCTACACTGCAATAAAAAACCTGCACTTCTAGTATCCTGTGAGGAAGGAGGGTCCCTGAACTGGGGCTGCAGCCCAAGCCTGAACGTTTACACTGCAATCAAACAGCCCCGCAGCCCGAGAGCCCAAGTGAGCTGGCACGGGACAACGGTGGTGTCTAATTGCAGTGTAGACATACTCTAACTGGCTAATCCTTTTGGTAAAGCGATCTTGTGACCAGGAAACCCAGAGCAATAATTATTTTGGCTACAACTATGACTTTCCAAATTCCCTTTTTTCACACCTCCTGCCAGTTTCAGAAGAACAGAGCATGAAAATATTCTATTTGGTGAGTAAGGCCCAGTTCCACAAAGTGATTGAGGTTCCTAACTTCCATGGATGTCAATGGAAGTTAGGAGCCTAAATATCTAAATATTCACTTGCTGCAAATTGCTTGTTGTTTGAATTAGAAATAGACCCTCATACACACAATTAGAAATCAAAGCTTCTCAGACCTAATGCCAGCCCCCCGTGAGCTGTTATCTCACCTGATCTCACCACCTAATCAGAGTTGGGCCTGGACTGTATTTGACGGGAAATCTCATAAGAAACACTTCTGGTAGGTATTGCAGGAAGTGCTGTTGCTGATTCAATAGGTGGTGTGATATCCTTGGAGACCCAGTGGCGTGCCAGAGGGTGCAGCTGAAGAAGAATCCCATCTACTTGCAAGTCTATGGAACTGATTGGTTTGCCCACTGATACCAAGCTTCGCCTGCCCACTTCCTGGATCCCAATAGGATACCAAGCATTGTTTCATTGTACACACCTTCAATCTCCACGTAGCCCCCATTACCACAGTGTCTGATACCTCACAGTCTTTAGAGTATTTATGCTCACAACACCCTTGTGAGATGGGGAAGTGCTATTATCCCCATATTATAGATGGGGAAAGTGGAAAAATACACACCACCCCTGAGTGCTTCTAAAAGGCTGTACTTCCTCTCTCGCAAGCAGGCTGTGTATGGAAAAGAAAACTTTTAATGAAAAAGGAAAAGGAACCCAGCATTATGACATATAACCATAAGCAAAACGCCCACCCCAGAGTACACTGGGCAGTGCCCTTTGCCTCAGTTTCTCACAGTCCAGTGTGAAAGTCCGACAAAGTAACGTTCTTTTACCAAGCCATTCCCCTCTCCCTTCACCGCACCCCACTCACAGTTGTGGTCCTTGGCCAACAATGACCCAGAGTTCAGAGGTGCGTTCATGTGAGTTCACCTCCTGCCCGAGGGGGATGAAAGGCATCAAGCAATGCCTCAGCTGCTGCTGCCGTGCTATCGTTCACTTTGCGTCACTGACCTCCACGCTGCCGTTCACTGCTGCATCGTTGTTCCCTCTGTGACTGTGCTGTTGCTCACTCCACTGCTGTTGGCTGCTGATCCATCGCTTTCTCTGCTGCCACCAGCCTCCCTACTACAACCTCGGAGGTTCTTGAGGTCCCACCACTTAACACAGCTCTCTAATTTCAGCAGAGGCCATACCACCAAGTACAAACACTTGTCCCCCCACCTCTCTCCCTTTTACTGGCTTCCCTACCCCCTGCTTAGCAATTGCAGTTCAGTTGAGGGTGAACCCTCCAGCCAGGGCAGGCCAAGCTCGGCCTCCTGCCCCCAACTCACATACCAAGAACAACAACCTTTCATTACTCCTGCACTCAACACCAACATGACTTGCAATCCAACACCAGTCAAAAGTGATCATTTGGGCAAATCTGCTCCATGATGCTGAGCATGTAGGCAGAATAGGCATGTCTATGCAAACAAGGTTGGTTCCTAAAGTCTTTTTCCCCAGCTCATCACTAGATGTCAGGGGAGAGCTCATTCAGACCCTGCTTAGACATAGTTTGTATAAGCAAGGAGTCAGATAACTAGCACAGAATGTATTCCAAGACAAAGATGTGTGCTAGGCTGGAGTGCAATGTAAATATAGGTAGTTCAATGGTAAGAAGAGGCTTAGCAGAACATTGCCTTTATCATTAATAAAGAAGCAACCATTAGATTATTCAGAGTGAAGGTTAAACTCAAAAGAACCCAAACATTTGAAATATGGAATCCACAGTTAAGGTCAATTGTAACTCTGCCCCATAGTGACATCAGCCATCCTGCTTTTTTTTTTTTTTTGTTCCTGATGATCCTACTGCTTAAGTTGTATTATTTTTGAACCAACGATTTTTCCTATGGGCTTTAAGAAGTTACAGCCTACTTCTTTTGAAAAGCATCTTATGCTTTCTTCTCATTCCTCTGCTTTCATATTTACCTCCACTTTTTTGGATCACCCAGTGGAATCATATTGTCTTCTCCCTTCCTTTGCTTCTTCTGTTTGTGTCTGTTTCCCTGCTCCATGTTGCTTTCCTTCCATCTTTTTGCTGTTTCTCTCTTTCCCTCCTTTTTTTTCCTTCTCAAATTCTCCCTGAGGGTCTTCCCACAGGTTGCTATTACTAATACTATTATTTGTATTACCATAGCACATGGGAGCCCTAGTCACGGACCAGCACCCCATTGTGCTAGGTGCACAAACACAGAACAGAAACAGTCTGGGGCCCAAAGAGTTTACAAACTAAGTAAGAGCTTATGTCTCCCTGCTCTGAATTTCTTTGCTCCTCCTTCTTCTCCCCCAGCTTCTCCCCAGCATCTACCCCCTGTACTCTCCAATTCCTGAGGATCTCTAGAGACCCAATGGGTGGAGGGAGGGAATCTGTGATGATAGAGGAAAATGCTTCATGGATCCTGTTCTATGCTGTCCAGCCCACTCTTAAATTTGATTCTCTCCTAAAAAGTGACTTCAAGTGACCTCTCAGTTCCGTATCCAGATGGCTCACTGATTACCACATCTGATTTTCTCAGTTTGCAAGCAAAGAGATTATTGTTTTCATCACCCCAAGATCCAAGAATCGTGCTGAGTTCTTTTCATCTTGTGCACCACACCCAGTAATAGAGATTCTGCTGAATGATGCCATCAGCTACACCCATGCAAACAAAGACATTCATGGCAATGGAGCTGCACTGAGACATTATTGAAGGCAGAACTGGATCTGCAGAGTTTTTATTTCTGGTGATGCTGCACAAAATGGGAAGAACGCACCTGGCTGGCCACTATGTGGGGCTGACAAGATGAGAAACAAATAAACAAACCACCACCATCATTGTATTTGCTCTGCCACAGAGTGAGCCTTTGGAAGTCAGGAAAAAGGCTCCTGTTGAATAGGCTTTACATCAAGTCTCAAGTGGCCTAGACTCCCTCTTGTAAGCTTTACTAGCTGCTGCTCACTGACCAGAATCTGACAGGAAGGCCCGTGTTCTGGCAGAAAGTTTGCTCAGGTCCTGATGTTGTTAATTAGGTTGTAAGCGCCTTAGAGCAGGGACCATGTGTGTTTGGCACCTAACACAACAGGTCTCTGACCGGATCTTTTTGGTGATACAGTAATATCAATCTGTTGGAGTTTTATCTCCGAGGTGAAATCCTGGCCCCATTAAGTCAATGGCAAAACCCACACTGACCTCAGTAAGGTCAGGATGTCACCCACTGTGCCCAGGCCAAATTTCTAAACTGGGTAGTTCCAGTCTGCCTCCCTAAATTCTGCAAATTAATTTGGATAAGATGTTGTATGGAGTTGCATCCAACTCTTCTTTCTATTAAAAAGATTAGCAGCATATGACTGAAAAATGGTGTGGCACACCCTGCTTTGAGGAATTATACCTCATAGGTTCCCAAACTCATTTCATGTTTTATGAAATGTGCAATTATGCTCATCGTGAAAAGTTTTCAACTCTCCTTGTACTCAGCTTTTCCTTCTTTCTCTCAAGCCCAAGGCTGGCTTTAGGGGGCAATGTTTAAGGGATATCCAAAAACAGTCCAAAATTAATAATGCAAAACTAGACTCTCCTCCCTTATTGATTCCACAAACTTTTTTATTCCTCTGCTCCCATGGCCATGATTACTCTGGTTATCTGGGTTCCTGGTTCTCCACTGCCCAGCAACAGAAAGGATTCACAACACATGCACAATATAATTAAAAGAGAAGAGTTTGTGTTCTTGTTTTTCCTTTTCCCTTCCCCATTTCTTTGGTTCCTTCTTTCTCTCCTTTTACCTAATGTTTTTCTTATTTCACAGCCATTCTCTTTTTTCTTGCTATATGTCTCTATTTTGTCCTTTTATACTATTTTACCTTGAGTCTCTCCCTATTCCTCTTTCCTTTTTCTCACCCCACGCGCATCTTTCTTTCTCCTTTGGGCCTCTTTCACTGCCCACTCTTTCCACATAATTCCTTCTGCCATTGAGTCTCCTATACCTTTCCCCCTTGTCCCCCCCACCAGTTTTCCCCTTTCCTCATTACATTCCCAACATTCCTCTATCTCTTTTCCTTTTTCTTCATAGCTCACATTTCCTCCCTGGCCCTCGTACCAACCGTATTTTGTCCATTAATCTATCCACTGCTTCTTACAAACATCCCTTCAGCTCTCCCAATTCTCTAACCCTGTTTTGTCTGAATCCTGTACTCTGAAACTTCTTTTCCCCCGCAATACCGCCTTGCTATCCTTTAGCCTTTGTCCTTTTCCCGCAACAGCTGCCATCTCTCCCCATAAAGTCTACACACATTTTCCCAGGGCCTCCCCAAACAATTCTCTCATGACATTCCCAACAAACTCCTTCCCTTCCTTCACCTGCCTGCAGACCTACACGATAGCAGCAGCAAAGATAGTGATTGCTCAGGTTTGAAATTCTGGCAGTTTCCTTCTAGAGATGGGCTTCTAGAAAGCCAGGAGATAGGGGGTGTTTGCCCTTCCACCAGCCATTGCCTGTTGCTCCATTGTTGGGCCCCACATCAGTAAATCTTGGAAGTCCAGTTGCCTGTGCTGGGTGCTTGATAGCTGAACTGCCTCTTCAGTGAGCTCCCTCAAACCCTCTGTAGCTGCAGGATGGGTTTGTGGCTCTGCTGAGGAGCGACTAGCTGCACTTCTTAGTCCAGAATCTCAGAGGGCTGTGCTTGCCCACGTGACCAGTGGAGGGGACCTTATAAATTGGATGTCCTTAAAGTCAGTCTTGGCTAATTACCTGCCATGTTCCACTACAGAGCTGGCTGTTCTTGTGTGGTAGACTGTACAATGTTCTCACTCACTGGGATAGCCGTAGATAAGATGGTAGTCGGGAGAAGGATGCAGAGGAGTTGTCATTGGTACCCATCAGGTTTCCCCCCCCCTCTTTATAATGTTACTACTGGAGTCAGGGAGAAGGTGGTTTTTAATCAGGTTTTGTTGCAGGGGGAGCTACAGCTCAGAAAAAATGTCCAGCTATTAGAAACACACCCACGCTGCCATTCCTGATCTATTTTTACTTGTAACTAACATTTAAAAGCTGTCCTGACTTTGGATATTTTTGTTTTTCTGTGTTTTTTGTTCCAGGAGACAATTTTCTCTTCTTGATTAAAATCTTTAAATACAAATTAAAACTAGCTTTCTGTATTATCTTCAAATAAAATAAGATAAAATAAAATAAAAAGAGAGAGAGAGAGAGAGAGAGACGGCCCTAGGCAATAGAAAAGTAACACATCTCAATTGTTTCCTCTATTACTTGCAATTAGACTGAATTCCAAGCAAGGAGTCTCTGAAGATAATATCACCTTCCGGCCTCAACCCATGAAATGAGCTCTGCCTGGAGAGATTTCTGTGCACATGCAGAGCCCCACTGACTTCAAAGGGGTGCCCCGAGGGATCCACCTTCACCGAGCTCGTTGCAGGTCTGGATCCTGAGTTTCCATGTGAAGAGTATCTTGGCTTTGTGATCAGGAGATTTTGGCAACAGATATAGACTGTTAGACTTGCCAGGCAAAATAGTCAAAATAAAGCTCTAATTGCAGATAGTTGGACACTCTGTTCCTCCAAAATGCTGCAAGAAACTACAAGATGATGGGCCTTTGACATGACTAAATTATAATGATTTCACCACCACTGCAGAGAGTGGGTAGACCATTATGCAGTGGGAGTGGCAGAGACTTTTATATTCTAGCAGCCACAGAAAGCTGCTTGGAGCTCACTTACTCAGCAGACAAGAAGCAGACAAGAAGGTAAACAATTTTAAAACAATTTTGTTTTATAACTATGAACTGTGATTGGTGAGGAAGCAAACTTTTAAAATTAAGGAATTCTGTAGGTTTGCAAAATAAACAGTGTTTCAGAGGGGACGGACAGTATGATCTTTTAGGTTGTTCATCTTTTGAAGAACTAGGCAACAAAAGCACCATGAAAAATCTGAACATGGAGGAGATAAGTTCAAAATTCTTAGACGTGTATGTTGTGTGATAAAATCTGTTGTGACATATGTATATAACTGCATGTGATACTGTTGAAGTTGTAATTAGTGGAGGCCCTTGGCTAAAATAACCCAAATCTGTTGATTTGCATGGCACAATGCAAATCCTATTCCCTCTCTTTGGCTTTTGGAGAACTAGAGGTGAAAGGTGGGAGAGTTGAGTATCTTTAGTTTTTCAGTATTGGTTGGGAGGTTAATGTTGGCTCTGGAAGTATCCGATGTTGGCTTTGATATTTGGATTATGCTTTAATGTTTGGTAAAAAGCACACAGAGCTCAGGATAGATGTAGGTAAATACACAGATATAAAAGTTCTTCATGCAGGAACAAATAGAGTCAGAAAGTAACGGAAGGGATGCACTCCCAAGGCATTAGCTACTAATTAGTGGAGCATTGCCAATGGCTTTACCAAAGAGAACGATCCTCATTATTTCATTTTACAAATGGGGAAATTGAGGGACAGAGGTTAAGTGTCTTGCCCAAGGCCACTCATAAAGGTAATAGTACAGCTCGGATGAGAATCCAAGTTTCCTGACTTAAGCACAGTGTTAGGATATAGATATTCAGGCCTGTCTGCAAAGGCCTGTACTTTAAGAATTTAGGTGTATTCTTATCACTTGGCTAATCAGAGGTATAAAAGAAAGAATCAAAATCACTGTCTCCCAGTGTAAGGTCCTTCTCTTACTGTGACAGTCTGAGGCCCTGTTCTTAGGCTAAGGCCTTTGGCTAAGCAACAGAGGCAGCCATAAACTGGGAAGCTACCGGTCACATCCTCACATTCCAAACTAGTCACATTGAAAGAAGGTTGTCATAAATATAAGGGGAAGGGTAAACCCTTTTAAAATCCCTCCTGGCCAGAGGAAAAATCCTCTCACCTGTAAAGGGTTAAGAAACTAAAGGTAACCTCGCTGGCACCTGACCAAAATGATGAATGAGGAGACAAGATACTTTCAAAAGCTGGGAGGAGGGAGAAAAACAAAGGGTTTGTGTCTGTCTGTATGATGCTTTTGCCGGGGACGGAACAGGAATGGAGTCTTAGAACTTAGTAAGTAATCTAGCTAGGTATGTGTTAGATTTTGATTTCTTTAAATGGCTGAGAAAATAGCTGTGCTGAATAGAATGAATATTCCTGTCTGTGTGTCTTTTTTGTAACTTAAGGTTTTGCCTAGAGGGATTCTCTATGTTTGAATCTAATTACCCTGTAAGGTATCTACCATCCTGATTTTACAGAGGTGATTCCTTTACTTCTATTAAAAGTCTTTTTGTAAGGAAACTGAATGCTTTTTCGTTGTTCTAAGATCCCAGGGTTTGGGTCTGTGGTCACCTATGCAAATTTGTGAGGATTTTTACCAAACCTTCCCCAGGAAGTGGGGTGCAAGGTTGGGAGGATTTTGGGGGGAAAGATGGGTCCAAACTCCCTTTTTTCAGGAACCCAGATAAAGTTTGGTGGTGGCAGTGGAAATCCAAGGGCAAAGGGTAAAATTAATTTGTACCTTGGGAAGTTTTAACCTAAGCTGGTAAAAGTAAGCTTAGGAGGTTTTCATGCAGGTCCCCACATCTGTACCCTAGAGTTCAGAGTGGGGGAGGAACCTTGACAAAGGTGCTGTTGGGCTGTTAGGAATACAATCCTGTCCTGATAATGCCTGTTACCTCCAGAGAAAGGGAAGTGCCTAGAAGATGTAAAAGGAAATTTAGGTTGATAGTTTTCTGTCTGGTAAGAACTCACTTATCAATAGACACAGCTGGGAAACCCTTATGTCTTTATAGATGTCGTTGTGAAATCCTCACTTCTGTATTGTTTTGTCATTATAGTTCCCACTTTGCTATTGTTTATTGGCATGGTCTCTGTCTGGTTCTGTGATTGTTTCTGTCTGCTCTATAATTAATTTTGCTGGGTGTAAACTAATTAAGGTGTTGGGATATAATTGGTTAGCTAATCATGTTACAATATGTTAGGATTGGTTAGTTAAATTTCAGTAGAATGATTGGTTAAGGTATAGCTAAAAATATCACTATATAAATTAGGGGCAAACAGGAAGTAAGTTGGGATTCGAAAATAAGGAAAAAGGAACTTGTATTTAAGCTTGCTGGAAGTTCACCCCAATAAACATTGAATTGTTTGCACCTTCGGACTTCGGGTATTGCTGCTCTCTGTTCATGCGAGAAGGACCAGGGAAGTGGGAGAGTGAAGGAATAAGCTCTCTAACATCTTTGTGCTGGGACTTGGGTACATCGCATCGGATAGGTGAGTGGCAGCCTGTAAATCCCCCTCCCCAACAGTCTGCGCAGCTGCTTGGAGGGGGTATGGCGAACTCTTGTGATGGTAGTTGCGGGTTCTGGCAAGCTGACCTTAAAAACTTCAAAGGAAGGAGATTCCACCACCTCCCTAGGTAATGCATTCCAGTGCTTCACCACCCTCCTAGTGAAAAAGATTTTCCTAATATCCAATCTAAACCTCCCCCACTGCAACTTGAGACCATTACTTCTCGTTCTGTCATCTGCTACCGCTGAGAACAGTCTAGATCCATCCTCTTCGGAAACCCCTTTCATTTAGTTGAAAGCAGCTATCTAATCCCCCTCATTCTTCTCTTCCACAGACTAAACAATCCCAATTACCTCAGCCTCTCCTCATAAGTCATGTGTTCCAGTCCCCTAATAATTTTTGTTGCCTTCCACTGGACAGTTTCCAATATTTTCACATCCTTCTTGTAGTGTGGGGCCCAAAACTGGACACAGTACTCCATATGAGGCCTCACCAATGTCGAATAGAGGGGAACGATCACGTCCCTCGATCTGCTAGCAATGCCCCTACTTCTACAGCCCAAAATGCTATTGGCCTTCTTGGCAATGAGGGTACACTGTTGACTCATATCCAGCTTCTTGTCCACTGTAACCCCTAGGTCCTTTTCTGCAGAACTGCTGCCTAGCCATTTGGTCCCTAGTCTGTAGCAGTGCATGGGATTCTTCCGTCCTAAGTGCAGGACTCTGCACTTGTCCTTGTTGAACCTCATCAGATTTCTTTTGGCCCAATCCTCTAATTTGTCTAGGTCCCTCTGTATCCTATCCCTACCATCCAGCATATCTACCTCTCCTCCCAGTTTAGTATCATCTGCAAACTTGCTGAGGGTGCAATCCACACCATCCTCCAGATCATTAATGAAGATATTGAACAAAACTGGCCCGAGGACTGACCCTTGGGGTACTCCACTTGATACTGGCTGCCAACTAGACATGGAGCCATTGATCACTACCCATTGAGCCCGACAATCTAGCCAGCTTTCTATCCACCATATAGTCCATTCATCCAGCCCATAATTCTTTAACTTGCTGGCAAGAATACTGTGGGAGACAGAGCCCAGACTCCATCCTGTTGTTCCATTGAATCTAAAAAAGAGGGAGAGGAACTACTGTTGGTCATGACGACATCCAGAGACACTCTATCACATCTGGATTGTCACAGAGTGTAACACCAGAAGGGACTATTAGATCAGCTAGTGTGGCTTCCTGTATATCACAGGCCGCCAACACCCACACACTAAACCCATTCAGTCAGGAGAACTATAAGTTCACGTCTGTGGCGGTTCAATGACAAGACAGGACAGAGCTTTTAGCAAGCAAGCGGCTGGTCTGCTAATGGGCTTCTGCCTGTCAGCTTTCCACCTTCCCCTTTATTCTTTCTCTCCCCCCACGCATTACATTCTCCAACAGATAAAAGAAATACACTGGCTTTGTTTAACATTCTTATTTACCAGTTTCTATCTACCACATTCCTTGCTCTCGGGCCTTGAGCCCAGTCCTGGGAGGCTTCCCACGGTTCATGTCATCTGGGCGAGATTCCAAGGTTGATGCCCTTGAAAGGAGCTGTGTGTGCACAGGTCCAGCACAACACTCTGGGTGTGCCCTGAATGTTGCCAAGCGCATAAACCTTGTATGAATCCTACATCCCCTCCTTTTTTGTTTATTTGTGCTCGGCCATCTCATGGTAGCCACCAATTTGCTTTTGCAAGCCAATTAACTCCCGGACAGACAAGGTCATAACTCGTGGAGCCTGCCAGGGCGGTTCTCGACAAAGCCTTAACAAAAAGGAAATACATTGCACACAGCAACAGCAAAAAATAAGCTCAAGAAGGTAAAGTGTAATTGGCCAGGCCCCAATTAGCCATGCTAGAGTACTGGGAAGAGAGGTTCGCGTAAGCAGCGAGCATCATCTCATTTCCGATTTCCTCAGGGTGATGACATACTGGAATAAGGCACGTACCTAACAATTCTTCAGCTGTTACAAAATCAAATAAACAAAAGTGGGTAACATTTGCTATTGAAGCCAATCTTTCCCATAGGTTATATGTCATTCGGGCTCGTAACGGAGAAAGCGCTCCTGAGCCAACCCCTACAGGAAATAGCAGGCACAAAAGGCATACAATCGATACAGAATTAGCAGTAATTTGGGCAAGAATTGCCACAAAGTCTCAGAAGTCTCTGGCGGTTGGTTTGCTGCCAGTCTTCGTTGAGCCGCGGCGACCAATGCTTTTACTGCTCCCCATGTCACGGGCTGGCTTGGGACTCTACGCCTCCTCCGTTTCCATCCTGCCGTTGTCGACCCGGGAGGCACCGCGTTCTCCTCCAAGGTCAGCTGAAACTCCGGTATGGGGTTTGACAGCCCCTGGTGCCACGCCATGCTGCTTCAGTGCTGGTCGCACACACTGGACCGGAACCCACAACGGTCCTGCAGGGAGAGACACAGCAGCATATCCCCGACCCCAAGTAATTAGAGGCACTGGGCCCAACCATTGCGGATCAGGCAGCTGATGGTAATAGACACGTGGTCTTTCCAGTACCTCGGATTTGTGAAAATGCCGATCCGTGGGGGTCTGCTGATCTGTGTTCAGCGTTAAATTATTTAAAGTGAACAAAAGGATATGCAATTGTTGCTGAATGTCTCCTAAAGTTCAGAGACGCAGCTCCCCTTCTTTTAATTGTTTGTCGAGCAAGGTTTTTAGCGTGCGATTTGCACGTTCAACAATGGCTTGGCCCATGGAATTATAAGGGATCCTGTGTGTGAGACGGACGTCCCATTGGACACAAAAGGTGGAAAGGGCTGTGGAGCAGTAGGCTGGGGCATTATCTGTTTTATCTGGCTCGGGCGACCCATAACAGCAAAACAGGCTAGCAAATGGTGAACAACTTTGGGAGTGGCTTCCCCACGCTGTGGGGTTGCCCAGAGGAATCCTGAATATGTATCAATGGAAACATGTAAAAACGAATAGGGGCAGAATTGTGGCACGTGGGTGACATCCATTTGCCACAGCTGATTCGCTGCGGTACCTCTGGGGTTAACGGCATAAAAAAAGGTAGGGGCAGCAGCGGCACGGTGGGGGAAAGAACGAACAATAGAACGTGCATGATCAGCAGGAATATGAAACTGTCGGGCCAAAACAGAGGCAGACTGATGCTTTCAATGGGGTCAGAAAAAAGGGAATTTACCTGACCACGCAACGCGCGACCGGCGCGTGCAGTGCCCTCAGTGAGTGGCCCAGGCAGAGGGGTATGACTGCGAATATGAGCAACAAAATAAGGGAAATGACAAGTGGCAAAAGAGTGCTGCAAAAACAAAAACAGGCGAAGGAGGTCTGCATCAACCTGAGGGGTAATGAGGGCAAGGGGTAAATGATCAATTACCTAATAAACATAATGGGTATCCACAATTAAATTAAAGGGACAAACAGCAAAAGGTTGAAAGGCCAAAATAACAGCAGCTAATTCTGAGGGCAAAGGGGGATGGTAAAAAAACCAATCTTTTAAATCTAACACACCAAGTTGATCGGTTTGAGGAATTAAATTTGGATTTGGCAAGCCAAATTGCAAGGGGCCCATAGGTTGGATGCGGTTATTTATTTCCCTTAAATCATGTAACAGCCGCCAAGCACCCGATTTTTTCTTAATAACAAACACCGGGGTGTTCCAGGGACTAGTGGAGCTCTCCAGTCGCTGTGCTTGCAAATGCTGCTGCACAAGCGAATGAAGTGCTTTTAGCTTTTTTAGAGGGAGGGGCCACTGGTCAATTTATACGGGCTTTAAGAATTGCCATACCAAGGGTAAGGCGGAGGGCACGGTGGGTGAGGGCGGGTTTTGGGCCATCAGATGTTAATATCGAGGGTGGTGTCTAACTTTGTAAGTAAATCACGGCCCCAAATATTGAGGTGGACAGGGAGCACAAAAGGGCGGATAGTAGCAAGGGTACGGCTTCCCGGTTTAGAGACCGTGACCCAAGACAAACTTTGGCGCCCGGGTTTACTACCCCCGATCCCCCACAATTCTTTAGAAGGAACCGTAGGCCAACTAACCGGCCACTCCAGATCACGAATCACCGTAACGTCAGCTCCAGTGTCCACCAGCCCTGTAAAAGGAACATCATCTAAGAGAAGTGTTAACTGAGGTTTCGAGGGGCGGACTGACATTGTCAGAGCAACAAGTGGAGAAGACGCGCTGTGAGACGGCGAGTGAGACAACGTCGATCCAAAGCTGCCTCCGCCCCGAGTTCGATCCTCGGCAGCTGGCACCTGATAGGGGACTAAAATCAATTGTGCAATTGACCGTCCACGCGGGAGCGACTGTGGAAGATGAGTCCACACCTGAACCTTAATAATGCCAGTGTAATCAGCATCAATGACCCCTGGAATGACAAAAAAGCCCTGTTTCCCAGCATGTGAGCGAGGGAGAACAAGACCTACAAATCCGGCAGGGAGAGGTCCCGTCACCTGGGTAGGTATGGCGCAAACCTCCCCCGGCAACTGAAAATCAGCGTCCTCCTGCATAATCAAATCAAGCCCTGCACTTCCGGCAGTCGCCGCCTTCATGGAGTCTATGGGTTTTAAAGCAGAGGAACAGTTGTCTGAGTGGGAAACACCCCTGTTTGGCCCTGGGTTAGGGGGGAACCCGTCGTGCGGTTTCCCGACCCGCTACGACACTGATTAGTCCAGTGATAGCCCTTCCGACACTTGGGGCACTTCTTTGAGGGGCGGGCAGGCGCCGTCGATGAGCGGCACTCCCGCTGAAAGTGACCCTCCTTTCCACAGCGGTAACAACGCTTCCCCTCCTTCCCGCTTTTTCTCAGGGTGGCAGCCAGAACCCCAGCTTTATGTGCTTGAGTTCCGATGTTTTGGCACGCCCACAGCATGTCTGACAGCTTTAGAATTCCAGAGGCTTGTGCAGCCTGGAGAGCACGGTGGCAATCCTCGTTCGCATTTTCAACCGCCATTTTTAACAGGATCTCCTGAGCTGCCGCAGGGTTATCCACCTGTCGGAGGATAGCCTCCTGCAATCTGTTGGTAAAATCCATAAAGGACTCTGATGCACCCTGACGGATACTGGCAAAGCTTTTGGTAGGCTTGCCTGAATCCGGGACCTTCCGGAAAGCATGCTGGGCACAGGTGGAAATAATGGGGAAGACGGCCTGAGGGAGTTGTGACTGCATCTGAACAGTAGCAAACAGGCCCTCCCCTGCCAAATGCTCATAAATGACACCTTGCTCTCTATATACCTGGGCTTGACGTTCCGCCATCTGCCGATACTCACTAAGCCAAATAACATACTGACTGGGTGACAACATCATGCGCAGCAGCGTTTTCCAATCCTCAGGGATTAGGGAGTACCCAGTACCCATCCCTTCAATGAGACCACGCACAAAGGTGCTAGTCAGGCCAAATTCACGAATTGCTTTCTTTACCTCTCTAACCACCGAGTATGGCAAAGTGGTCCAGGTGCCCACGGGGTTGCCCTGGTCATCATTCTGCCAGGTCACCGGGCAAACTGAGACCAGATCAGCCAGCTCCTCCGCTGTAAGATCTGATCGAGCTTTTGCTGCGTGAACCATTTGTTGCACCAGCGAAAGCCGCTGAGCAGACGCGGATGACCCTCTGGGGGGCCCCGGAACATGGGGCACCACAGTGGGATGGTGATCACACACCGGCTCCGGTGGGGAAGGCCAGGGAGGCGGTGGTAATAGAGGCACTGGGGGCAAAGCAGGGGGAGGGATGGCTGCAGGAGCGGACGGGCGTGGCGAGATCACCAGCCTCGCGAGGGAGGGCCTGTCTGAGGTGACACGCTGTATCGCGTCGAGGCAGAGGTGCCAGGCATGTAAAGCCTGCATGGGCGCCCGAGGCTCTTCGTGCAATGTCTGGCCCAACCGCTCCCAGTCCGCTAGCTTAAGGGTTCCAGCTTCAGGGTACCACGGGCATTGGGCACTCACCTCCTGTAGCAGGAGAGTGAGTTCTCGAGTGGGGCAGTCTTGCTGAGCCTTACACAGCAAATACTGTAGCTCATTGCGGTGTTGCACTTGCAAAGCAGAGAGGGAGCTTCCCATACTTACCACAATGAAAAATACTCACCGGGATCCGCGAAGCGGATGAGTGACGCGTCTGAAACCCTTGCCGGGCGAGGTGAGTGCTGAGGGCCCCACGTTTGGGTGCCAGTTGTGGCGGTTCAATGACAAGACAGCACAGAGCTTTTAGCAAGCAAGCGGCTGGTCTGCTAACAGGCTTCTGCCTGTCAGCTTTCCACCTTCCCCTTTATTCTTTCTCTCCCGCCGCGCATTACATTCTCCAACAGATAAAAGAAATACACTGGCTTTGTTCAACATTCTTATTTACCAGTTTCTATCTACCACATTCCTTGCTCTCGGGCCTTGAGCCCAGTCCTGGGAGGCTTCCCACGGTTCATGTCATCTGGGCGAGATTCCAAGGTTGATGCCCTTGAAAGGAGCTGTGTGTGCACAGGTCCAGCACAACACTCTGGGTGTGCCCTGAATGTTGCCAAGCGCATAAACCTTGTATGAATCCTACATCACGTCACTAGCGGTATAATGTCACTTAAACTTATATTTGTTTTATAACTGCCTGCTTAATCTTTTCATAAATTTATAACCGATACACTGACTGAACACGGTTGTTTCTCAAAACTTGAACACTAACTTATGTGGGGCGGGGGGAACAAACTTAGTCATCCTGAATCCATTCTATATTTCAATAATTTAAAATATTGCCAGGTTTCAGAGTAACAGCCGTGTTAGTCTGTATTCGCAAAAAGAAAAGGAGTCCTTGTGGCACCTTAGAGACTAACCAATTTATTTGAGCATGAGCTGTAGCTCACGAAAGCTCATGCTCAAATAAATTGGTTAGTCTCTAAGGTGCCACAAGGACTCCTTTTCTTTTTTTAAAATATTGCCTGATTCTTCCTATAACCTATAAGTTGCTCTGCTGGCATTTTCCCCCCTTCTTTATAAAAAACAGGGGATATAAATAATCCTGGGAATTACTGGCCAATCAGCCTTTTAAATTTGGTCTTTAAAATGTAGACCAGCTATTTTCAGGGGAGGTTAGAGGACTGTGCTGAGAGCTTTGATCTTCTGTACAAGAACAAGCCAGCTTTAGGCATTGCTGCTCAACCACAGATAATTGTTTCATGCTCACACATCTGATTTATAAATATTGTTGCCTTAAGTGGAGAGTTTGATGTGACTGCTGATTTTAAGTCTCCTTTTGATTCTGTGGACAGAGGTCATCTTTGGGAGAAACTAAGGAAGGCTGGGATAGATTTTAGGTTACTTTATCTTTTGAGCCCCCCTCAAGGTCAGATGGTGGCCAGGGTCAGGACATTAACTGATCCCATTCCCATTACAATTGGCAACAAGGCTGTCTACTGGCCCCCTTTTATTTTTACTTTTTATATCAATGAGGTTTTGATGGTTTTGAGGGGGAGCAGTATTTTCCTCCCAAAATTTGTAACCAACCTGGGCGTGCAGATGATGTGGCCAGGTCGAAGATTTGCTGTGTTGCCTATTATTTTGCAACTTTTATTGCAGTTTGATAACTAAATGTTCCTTCCCAATCTTGGCTCAGAAGCCTTTTGCATCATGGACTCGAAAATTGGAATATTAGTTGTACAGCAATAATGTTTCTGTTATATGGGCAGTTGCTCTATTTGCCTGATCAGCAGCCAAAATAAAAATTGTGCGAAGGATATGCTAAATGGCCTAAATTGATCTGTTTATTCCTAACTTCTGTAATTTTATTTTTGTATATTGTTTTATGGACTGTTTCAAAAATGTAAATTGAATCTTGGAGACTGGTGTTTAAATCCATTCTTTTTAGTTACTGCATTGTAATGAGTTTAAAACTTATATTATTCAGTTATGGCTAATTGCTAAGATGCCATATTAACAAGAGAGATTTGATGGGCTTTCTCAGAAAGGTGTCTCACCACTGCCCTGTTTTGAGTGTTCCTTTTGAGCTTATTTTATAATTCCATTTTGAGATATTTTTGGAAACATTTGCATTTTTCTTATTTCGGGTTCTTGGGGCCCAGTTCTGTCCTCAGTTACGGTACAACTCACTGATGTAACTCATGATTATATAGATGATGCACACAATTTAATGATTAAGACAACAAGGAGTACTTAGAATCATAGAATATCAGGGTTGGAAGGAACCTCAGGAGGTCGTCTAGTCCAACCCCCTGCTCAAAGCAGGACCAATCCCCACTTTTTGCCCCAGATCCCTAAATGGCCCCCTCAAGGATTGAACTCACAACCCTGGGTTTAGCAGGCCAATGCTCAAACCACTGAGCTATCCCTCCCACTTGTGGCCCCTTAGAGACTAACAAATTTATTTGGGCATAAGCTTTCGTGGGCTACAACCCACTTCATCAGAAGCATGGAGTGGAAAATACAGTAGGAAGATATATATACAGAATACATGAAAAGATGGGCGTTGCCTTAACAATTTTAACAAGACAATTCAATTAAAGTGGGCTATTAATTTAATGGTTGTGAGTCTTTGAAAACCCCTTCTGCCTGTAGTGGGTTAGTGGTTGTCCCTCCCCCTCTGGCTCAAAGGGAGGCCAACCCAGTTGCAGGGGGAATTAGCAAATAAGGGCTGTGATCTATGGGGCTTGGGCACAGGTCCTCAGGCAGGGCAGAGCAGCCAACACCCTAGGGAGGCTCTGGCCCTCAGGCAGGGCAAAGCAGCAAATAGGCCATTCAGCCTAAGATGGGGAGAGGGTGGGGTGGGGTTGGCAGCAGGGGGTAAGGGCCCACTCTACTCCACTGGGTCCCAGCCAAGGGCCCTGACAGTGGCAGAGGGCTCCACCATTGGGTCAGCAGGGATCCCACCAAAACACACTGACTCGAGCACTGGGCTACTTCCTATCATAATCCAGGGGGGGTTTGCGGTGGCCAGGGATAGTTGGGGTAGTCGGCCGCTGACAATCTCAGCAGTCCTCTCCAGCCTCAGTCTCTTCTGAGGGATGGGTGCTACTCAGCTCAGTCTCAGGACCAGTGGCCTACAGCAAGCAAGAGACATCTGTCTCCTTCCCTGGCTCTCGCTCAACTGAGCTGGTATCTGAAATAAGTTCACTTTTTCCATGGTGCAGATCAGGTGAACAAGCCTTCCTGAAGGCCATGTCCTGATCATTTAGTTAGACAGATTAGAGGAGGACACACTAGAATGAGGGACCCTGCAAGCTATTCACATTCTGTATATCGTACAGTTTTCATTAAGGACCAAGTTATAGTTCATATTTTTTCCATTGAGTGTTTCATCCTGTAATAGATGTAGTGATCTTTGTAAATCAATTGCATGGCTACTTAGCTTATAATTGTGATTGCTAGAGATAGTAACAGACCTATTTATTTTCCCTTACCTTGTAACTAACTATTCATAGTTATAAGGGAGAGGTAGGTTATATGTAGTTTGTAATTACGTTATTCTCTCCTAGTGCTGTTTTAACTAGTCCAGAGTAGTCTAATAGTGATCTATTCTCAAAAACATGAACTGCCCATCATGAAAGAGCAAAGCAACCAATTTTAGCTATGACTTTTTCAAAGTTCTTACTTGCTTAGCTATCATTCAGTAAGACGAGGTGGGGGATGATACCAGTCAGCTCTGTGGTTTTGGGGAACCAGGGCGCAGTATCTAGCCTGTCTGACACATAAAAGACACCCCACCACACACCAGTCTCTGCTTGAACCAAAACCGACCAGAGAAAAGGCTTGCAGAGAGCAGTGAAGGGCTTTGGGAGACACACCCATACCCCTCCTGACAAGGGGTGACAAGATTAAGACATCTCCATTAGCATACAGAATGGAAAACAGAGATAACTCCCCTAGCCTCATCTGCATGAAAGATGGGACAGGGAGACAACTCTATTTGCATAAAGAATGGAGAACAGAGACCTGCACTGAACTCTGGGATCAGAAAAGCAGGGACGCACTGCATCCTGTGGATCTCTGCTCCAGATGTTAATGAACCTATGCCTGCACACATCCAGCTCAGCAGTTATCAGACCAATTCTAGTAATGAATCCTTGATTGATATCCAAAATACTAAAGCAGCCTAGTTGCATTGTGAGCTCCCTGGAAGAAAACACCACCCATAGCCAACAGTGATCAGCTCCTATTGTCTAGCCTAAAGAAAACTCTTGAGTCATCAGTTTACCTATCAACAAATCTAGTGTTCTCCCTTGAACCATTGTATTTCCTCTACAAAAATCCCTACTCACCCTCCAGTCAGTGTTCTGATGCATGGACGCAAACTCTGCATCAGTTCCACTGGGACTCCATCTTCTCCTGACTGATCGTGCTGGGGGCTCTGCCTGTCTCCCGCCCTCAGGACCCTGAGCTACCACCATCACCTGGGAACCCCGACCAGTTCATGCTTCAGGGAACAGTGAGATCCTTTTCTTTCTCTCTCTCTGTTTTCCTTTCTACCTCAGGTATTGACATTTAATAATGTATGTTATGCTGGTTTAGGCTTTTCTTGCGTGGTTATCACTATTATTCAATAAATAACTTTTATGGTTAAGCTGGTTGCTTCTCTCCCTCTCTCTTAACTTTACTCTTTTGTGTTTTTAGCTTCCCCCATTTACTCTGCAGCAACGCTTCTTTTACCTAAGCTAAAGATCCCTGTAGCACCCAAAAATACTGTGGGGTTTGCTCATCAAGTGGGTTACTACCAGTACAATTGTGACATGAAACTGGAGATAGGGACGTGGTAAACCTGTGGCTTATAAGGGGGGACAGCTGAAAGTGCTGCTTGGCCCAGCCTATTGAGTACAGGGACATAGAAGGGGGTCAGCTTAAGAGTGCTGATTGACCTGGTCCACTCAGTCTTGCTCTGTTAGTGTGTGTGTGTGTGTGTGTTCATCTGGTTCTAGGGCTAGAGGAACCCAGTCCTGGGGAACCTAGGTCCTGCAGGATAGCTCCATTGGGAGGGGACTTGCAGAAGGAAGGAGTAGAGCTCCATATGAACACACAAGTGACATAAGTAGTCCATTAATAAAATTACAGAACCCTCCCGCCCCAGAAGAGTAACCCTAATAAATGAGCATACCCCAAAGTAAAGGGCACGTCTGGTAACAGGGAGGAAATATCTTTTATTGGACTAACTTCTGTTGTTGAGAGAGACAAGCTCTGGAGCTGACACAGAGCTCTTCTTCAGGTCCTCTCACCAACAGAAGGGGGTCCAATAAAAGATATTATCCACCCACCTTATCTCTCTAATATCCTGAGACTGACACGGCTACAACAGCACTGCAGACCATTCAGTAAGGCAGAGAAGAATCCAGTCCTACATTAGGAAATCAGAGCATGTTCAGTGCTGGATCTAGTATCATTGCCCAGGCCCAGCTGCATTCTTGCTGCTAAGCTGGGCACAGTCAGGAGCTGTACCTTGGAAAGTGGAGAAGACTGGAAAGAAGATGGCTCATGGCTATACAAGATGGTTCATGATGATCAGTAGTAGCCTCCTTGGCTCAGGAGCACCTAAGCCTCTGTTGGTTAGCAATCAGATATAGTAATTTCAGCTGAACTCAGGCTTTAGTCTCACAAAGTTGAGCAAAGTAAATTATTCAGATTTGGTTCTCTTCTTTTTTGTTCCTAGCCATCTGTGACTTCACAATGGGCTCCATTTCTCAAGCAATTACTGAAATGGGCCTTGATCTTTACAATGAACTGAACAAAAATGCTGCAAACAAAAATATCTTCTTCTCCCCTATGAGTATCTCTACTGGCCTGGTCATGGTCCTTTTGGGTGCCAGAGGTAACACTGCTAATCAGATGCAAACGGTAAGTGTCAACAAAACACGTGTACGTGCTTTTATATTTTACATGCTTTTTTCTGTTAAGGCAAACATTAAAAGTAAAGACAAATTATGTGAGAATTTTATAAAAAAGTGCATTTTCCGGGGATAATGCAGAATTAAGAAAAGAAACACTGTTTTCAAAATTGCTGCATCATGATTTCTATCACCTGCTTGTAGTGTCTGACTAATGATATGATTAGGATTCAGCGGTGTAGAGGCAGGGCTTAAGTCACATGGTGACATGGCAGTCTGCCACCATTCCCTTGCCACCATCTTGGGCTCCATTTTAAAAATGTTTCTAGTAGTTATGTTTGTCAAGATATCCTTAAAACTGGAAATATAACCAGTGCAGAGATGTCTGCAGAAAGCCTGGAGCAATTGTTCTGAGAGGTGTGAACTGTCCTGTTCATTTTAGTGAGGTGTTACCTCAGCTGCTCAATGTTGACATTTTGGGGTCTAATTTTCTGAAGTGCTGAGCCCAACAGCTCCTTTTAAAGTCAAAAGAACCTACAGAAGGTCTACTTCTCTGAAAATCAGGCCCTTAAGTTTTTCACTGCTCATCAGAAAGTCAGAAAAGACAGAGTTTAGTTTGCCACTGCATAGGACTCATCCTCTCAGAAAGCCCTTCAAACTTCCTGTCCACTAGCAAAGTTGTAAGTGTTGGTCAGAAATCAGGATTTTTTTCCTCTGTCAAAAACGTTTGCCTTTTCATCCGAAAACCAAAATGTTTTGGCCAAAAGCTGCTGAAAAACCAAAAACATTTGGTCAAAAACTTCTGAAAGATTGAAAAATTTTACTTTAGGTGTTTTTGGTTTGCTGACATCAACAGTAATCACCTTTTTGAAGAAAGCAGACACTTTCCACAAAATTTTGTTCGACTGAGACCCCAATTTTCCTTTTTTTTTTTTAAAGGAAAAGTTTCAACCAGCCCTTTAAAGGATGTCCTTTTGTTTAAGCTACCTACCAAAAAGTGGCTTTAGAGTGCATTTACAAAGATTGTAGCATCTATGTTGCGTGGGGCTGTCCTTTAAAAAAATAAAACTAAATGTTGTCCTGTATTTTCATATCAGTCCCCTTTATTTCCTTGAAATGATGGTCATCCTCTCAAACAAAAAATGGGAGAGGACTTGATTCTACTCTTACACCAGTATTAATTTGTAGCAGTTGCACTATAGTCAGTGGATTTACATTGCTGTAAAACTGATGTGAGATCAGAATCAGGCTTTTAGTGTGTGAACCACTTCTTAGTCTTCATCTTAGATTTGAAGAAAAATTCAGAATAAAACTATGAAGTGCTGGACTACTTAAAAATTAGACTACGGATTAAGAACAACGGGCTGCCTCCTCAGCTGTTTTAAATTGCTAGCGCACCATTCAGGACAGGTTCCATCAGCTCAGATTTGACCCAGCGATTTAATCTCTTTATTTAGAAGAAGATATTGAGAACGATAAAGGTAGGAAAACCATTCGGACATATTCAGAAGTACCTAGCAACATCCTAATTCAGGAGAAGTAAAAAGGCTTGGATTCTAGAAACTCTATGATATGGACCCTTTAATTATCTTTACCAATCAAAGTCCAGCACAATTTTTCAATCTAGGTGCCAAAAGTAGGTTCTTAAATCCATATTTATGTACATAAATTGCTGAGCAGCCACAAATCCCACTGAAGTCAAGAGAACGTGCAGTATATGATAAAGATGTGAACAAATTAGAGAAAGTCCAGAGGAGAGTGACAAATAATAAAAAGGTGTAGAAAACCTGACCTATGAGGAAAGGTTAAAAACACTGGGCATATTGAGTCTTGAGAAAAGCCTGAAGGGGGACCTGATAATAGTCTTCAAATATGGTAAGGGTTGTTATAAGGGTATGGTGATCAATTGTTCTCCCTGTCCACTGAAGGTAGGACAAAAAGTAATGGGCTTAATCTGAAGCAAGGGAGATTTAAATTAGATATTAGGGCAAACGTTCTATCTATCAGGATAGTTAAGCTCTGGAATAGACTTCCAAAGGAGGTTGTGGGATCTCCACCACTGGAGGTACAAGAGCAGACAAGGCAAACACCTGTTGGATGGTCTTGGTTTCCTTGGACCAGTCTTATTGCAGGAGGCTGGAAAAGATCAGTGTTTCTCAACCTTTTTGATACCAGCTTGCTGCCTTCCTAAAGTGTGTCAGGAAGATTTCAGGACCTGGCGCCGGTCCATGGATAGGCTGTTGAGAAACACTGGACTAGATGACCTCTTGAGGTCCCTTCCAGCCCTACATTTCTATGATTGGTATTCTTAGGTTACCATGTGCAGAACCTGACTGCTGCATGAACACTTTCTCAAGGTGGAGCTTGCTCCCTTTTCACCCACCCAACGGCCTTGACAGCTATACTGAATACGCTTATGTTAAAACAGGGATGGAGTTCTAATCTTTCCCAGAAAGGGGCTAATACCTCTTCTTCTTTCTGAATTCAAGTGTCAATCTCAAATTGAGATTCACACCTTGAACATTTTCAAAATGAAAATTTTGTTTTCCTGTTCAAAATGACTAATTTAGAAACAATCTACTTATAGTTAAAATATGTAAAGTAGTACTTGAAGTGTTTCAAAATCATCAGAACAAGATGTTTTGATTGACCCAAAATGATTTTTTTTTTTTTTTTGCTTGTGGGTTCAAAAATTTTAGATTTAGACATTTTATCCCAATTTGGGACTGGAAAACTTCTCAAAATCTCAAATATTTTGTCAGGACAGGAAAACTGTTTCCTGCTCAGCTGGTATCTAGTGTAACAAATGTCTTAAGATAAGAAAAAGCCTTTCTGTGGGATGTATTTATGCTGCTTACAGCTGCCGTAATGTTACAATTTCAATCACAGGTTCTTCATTTGAACAGAGCTGCAGGAAGTGCAAACCTTGGAACTGGGCCTGTCTTGGAAAGTGGGACGACAGAAGCTGAGCCCGAATATCTCAATGAAGGGCAATATCATGAACTTCCTCACTTCCCAAAGGTACCTCTTCTGACCAAGATAGATAGCATTTTCATAGCTGTAAGGGGAGCTGCAGGCTGTATAATGGCCAGTGACAGCCGTTAGAGGAGTCATGATCACAGGCAGGAGGCCGCTGTAGTATACTAGGAAATCCTTGACCGGGAGGTCGTGATTGATTGATTAAGGGCCCAGTCCTGGAGAAATCAGTGCACACACACACACACACACACACACACTCTTTCTCTCTCTCTCTACTAAGAGCCAGGGGAGCAATTCCCCTGCTTTTGTACACTTACTCATGCTGGCTCCCAGGGGAGCTAGGGTGAGTATAAATAGCAGTAGAGCCGCCGTAGTATGGGTCGGGGCAGTGGAGGCGCTGCTGAGCCATGCCGTGTGCATGCCCACCAGTTTCCGGCAGGCTTGTACTTGTTGCCACTAGCTGCGCTACCGTGGTTGTGCTGCTGTTTATATCCATTGCTAGCTCCCACTGAGAGAGATACTCAAACACCCTGTGTAAGGGAACGATCAGTCCCGGTATTTAACTTTTATACAACTTTAACAAAGAGAAAATGAAGCGTCTTTATTTCTACTTCGTCTGAAGCCGTCTCCTTCCCGATGTGACTTGGCTGGAGGAATCCACACAGAGTTCCAGACACTCCTTTCCCAACTGAAAAATCTCAACAAGAGCTATGTATTGAGCCTGGCCAACAGTCTGTTTGCACAAAAAGGATATCATTTTCACCAGGTAAGTTACCTGTGTTTGTTACATGTGAGAATTGAATCAAAGCTCACCTTTATACCAGAGATTCAGGGATGCCAACTCTTGTTATTTTTAGCATACGTTTCACAATATTTGGTGTTTTCCTTAAAGGCCTAACTCCTAGACTTATGATTGGGTGAAAATCTCAACTTTGTGTTTTTGTTGTTTTAAGCAAGCTTCTAGTCCTCAGGAAAGCTTGAAAACATGACCCAAGTACACCCTAGAGGCTTAGAAACCAGAAGGCAAAGAAAAAGAATCCAAAACTTTTGTTAATTAAAAAAAAAAAAAGATGTTTTGGTCGGAGTTGGCTGCCTAATTCCTCTTTGTGGCCTTGGGAAATCATCCTTCATGGTCAGGAGACTTTTCCCTTTTTGTTCAACTACGTGTTAGTGGGCTGAATGCACCAGATGCTCAACATAAATAATAACAACAGTAACTTTCTATGTCTGATCTAATCCTTATTTTTACACTTATTGTAGATAAGCAATTCTCCATGAAAAATCACCAATGTAATAAGGATCCAGTTCATGATTGTACTATAAGGCAATTAGCTCTGTCCAGATGCTCAGTGAATAAACTTCTAGTACTTTAGTTTCCCTATCAACTTCAGTCCTGAACAAATTGTAAAAGAGCAGGGCTTTTTTCTAATTGGCTTGAGTCACCCAGTTTCATATGGAGGATCTGATTTATGGATTCTAACATTCATTAATGATCTTTATTTTACTGAACAGCAATATTTAGAATGCACTAAGGAATTATATGGAGCAATGCTGCAAACAGTTGATTTTGAAAGTGCTACGGAAGCAACCAGACAGACGATAAATTCCTGGGTTGAAAGCAAGACCCAAGGTAAGAAAGCATAGGTCCGATTGTCATTGGCTTTTCTCACCGTTTCAACAAAAGAAGAATCAGGATTTGAAAGCAAAAGGTTTTCCACCTGTGTGTGTGTGTGTGTGTGTGTGTATGTGAGTACTTGTCTAAAATATTTTAACATTAAAAATATGAATTTGCTATCACATTTTCATTTTTATAAGATTGCTTTCATATCCTGGTTGATGGCAAGAATACAGGTCCACAGTGCTGGGGCGACAAATGGGGGTAACAGAAGCTGTGGGTCTAGCTGTGAGGTGCAGCAAAGCCAGGGAATGGGAGAAGACAGATCGAGAGACTGATCATGTGGAAAGCAGAGCCTACAGAGGAATGCCCAGGGTGTGGATGATGTCCTAACTGCCAGGGAGGGTCACATCATGAGTAACTTACATTTTCTGTTACCATCTCCATTAAGAACCCAAACATGAGTAATGATCTCTTGCACGCTGGCATATGGCACATTCCCTTTACCTCGGCTGCAGTCTCACCTAGCCAAAGATAATCAAACTTTGAAATTTCAATCTGAAGGTGGACAGAATGGCCCAGAGGGTTGGTTTTGAGCAGTGGAGCTTTTTCTCTAAGTCAGAGATTTGTCTTTGCCTCTGTAAAGAAGTCAGTTTTGAATAAGGAGTTATCACCTGATGACTGTCCAGTGACCCATGTGGAAAGAGTTGTTATTTTCAGTCAGGTTCCTAGTATCAGAACCTGAGGTTCACCTTTTAAAAGCAGCCTCACAAGGCTGGAAATGCATGCTTGTGCAGAGAACCAGCCCAAGGGCTGTGCATCAATGAACTCCAGCTTCAGTCCTCAGAATGGAAGTAAAAAAACTACACAGATTATTACTAATCCCCAGAGCCATTCTGTCCATATTTGACTAAAAAAATGCAACTGAAATGGTCCTGGCCCCATGCACAGGGGTGAATGTCTGTACCCTCATTGAATGAGATGGGTTTTGTGAATTATCTACTTAATCCTTCTAAATCAGGGCTGAGTCATATTAGTAGCAGTGCATAGAGAAGTTTACAATGCAGCTGGCTATTTCATCCCCGTTCGGTGGATAAACGGAAAGATTTAATTTGCAGAGCCAAGAACTAGATTTTCCCCATGTTAAATTAGCCTTGCAAATAAATAAATATTGATAAATGAAAATTCAGCTAGATCCGTCTGCCTCAAATAATAATTTACTTTTAGCTTGTTTTTCTCTGACTGTTTTTAAGGTAAAATCAGGGAACTCTTTGTTCCTGGTGTTATTGACTCAACCGCTGTGCTGGTGCTAGTGAATGCAATCTACTTCAAAGCAACTTGGGAATACAAGTTTGAAGAAAAACACACAATGCCAAGAGACTTTAGGATAAACCAGGTACTGTAGCAGAATTCTATAGTTTTAGCTTTGTTTTATCTTAGACACCTTCAGCAATGTCACTGCAGAGCACAACTTAGATATGGACCTATAGACATTGGCATCCCATCAACCTTACAAGCAAAATGAGGGTATATATTAAGCATAACCCGACTCTTCTACTGCATGAAAGATGTTTTTCAGTAGAGGCCAGTGATCTCAAAGTGAATGAAGAAAACAAGAGCAAAACTGTAGCAATGTTAACTGCTTAGTACGCTACATACTTGGAACATGGTCTAAACACCAGGATACAGATTTATTTATTTTTAACTACACCATCACTTCCTGTAGGCCATGATCCTGGAAAGACTTACACATGTAAGTAATTTCAGCATAGGTCCGTTGACTCGTGAGTGAAGTTGAGCACATGCAGAAAATTTGAGCTTCAACTTCAGAATTTTAAGCCTAGTCCTGCAGGTGCTAGTAACACCAGATAAGTGCCAGAAACCTTAGGGAAGGAAGGTCGGGGTTTAGCCATGAATTGGTTTATGGTACTAGTGATGTCACACACAACTGGCAGAGAAACAAGAAAGTCTGAAGTTCAGATTTCTGACAATCTCAAGGCAATTGTGTCAGATTTTATTAAGTGTTCATTATACTGCAACAAAAACCATAAGTTTTGGGAATTTAAAAATAAAATCGCAACAAAATGCCCATTATACTTCACATTGAAAGGCAAACTGCAAAGCAAAAACAACAACAACCAACACAGGTTTGTGTTTGCTTTTTTATCATGTCCAAAAAAGCCCTTTTTAAAAAAAAATGTAACTTTTTTCTTTGTTTGCCATAGGGATTTCAGGGAATGTCAAAGCTGGCTTTCCCTGTTAGCTGAAGTCTTAGAGGCCTCAGGTGCCTGTTCAAAAGAGGTATGAACTGAGAAAAGGTCACGAATGATGGAAGTTACACATCAGTTAACAAGACATTGGCCAGATATTCATGTAGATTGGAACCCATTACAATCCTAGATCCAAATTCTCCAGTCATTAGGAAACTTCCAGGGACCTCAGCTAGAGGAAAAACAAAATAGATAAGATGAGACCTGAATTTCTACAGTAATAAAACATGCAGATTTTTGTTGAAAGTCCTGTTTAAATCTTCTTTACGCATTAAAAAACAAAACAAAAAAGGGTCAGCAACCTATATTCCCACCCACCCCTTTGCAGGGTTAAGAGACTAGCAAGATGGCGCTGCTACAATATCTAATGGGTTCATTTATATCCAAAGCGTTTACTATTTTCTTCAGAATATGGAAAAAGAGTCTGTTCTATAGCTGAGAACAGTCAATGCATTTGTGAGCACCATATCACATACAAATCTCAGCTACACCTTTTTATTTGAATATAAATTAGCAGGGAGGGGAATTTTATTGAACAGTAAAAGAGGGTGTCACCTTAAAGATTCTTCTCTGAGCAAATTGGTTACACCTAAAATAAGACTTGAACAACAACCTAAACAAAGATATAAAAGAGGATGAGGCGCCCATTAAAGATGAAAAGGAGGATTTGTGGCACCTTAGAGACTAACAAATTTATTTGAGCATAAGCTTTCGTGAGCTACAGCTCACTTCATCGGATGCTGTAGCTCACGAAAGCTTATGCTCAAATAAATTTGTTAGTCTCTAAGGTGCCACAAGTACTCCTTTTCTTTTTACGAATACAGACTAACACAGCTGCTACTCTGAAACCTGCCATTAAAGATGGTAACTTCTAGAAGATGAATGATATGAACGAATGACTGCCAGAAAACCTAGATATGATTATAATCCGGACATGGGTATTGGTTGCTGCACTGCTACATCATACAGAAGCCCACAGAGATGGGGAGAAATTGTGCAAGTGAATTACCAACAAATTTTGGGAAACAAAAGTCAGCAAGGTATTGAAATCCCATTTGTTAAATTGAGCAACTCTATTTGCATAACAATGAACTTCAGAGCAGGTTAGCATTTAAAGCCATATCTTCTTCTCGCAGGGGGAAGAGGAATAATGAATAATTGTTGTTAAGCTAAAAGAACAGGAGTACTTGTGGCACCTTAGAGACTAACAAATTTATTAGAGCATGAGCTTTCGTGAGCTACAGTCCACTTCATTAGATGCATAGAATGGAACATATAGTAAGTGTGTGTGTGTGTGTGTGTGTATATATATATATATATAAGTTGGAAGTTACCATACAAACTGTGAGGCTAATTAGTTAAGATGAGCTATTATCAGCAGGAGAAAAAAAACTTTTGTAGTGATAATCAAGATGGCCCATTTAGACAGTTGACAAGAAGGTGTGGGAAATAGATTCAGTATGTGTAATGACCCAGCCACTCCCAGTCTCTATTCAAACCCAAATTAATGGTATCAAGTTTGCATATTAATTCAAGCTCAGCAGTTTCTTGTTAGAGTCTGTTTTTGAAGCTTTTCTGTTGCAAAATTGCCACCCTTAAATCTTTTACTGAGTGGCCAGAGAGGTTGAGGTGTTCTTCTACCGCTTTTGAATGTTATGATACCTGTTATTAAGCTCTGTCTTTGTACAGGGGCAAGGTACAAACAAATGGGGGAGCTTCCTGTGTTGAAGTGCTCAGGATTCTAGGAGACAAACTATGGTTTGGTTGCACGGTTCATAAAAACAGGGAAGCTACACTTTTATGGCTTGTCAGACATCAGCATTTTTTCCAACCAAAGTCATTCCACAGCTCTTCCTGTGTGGAGCCTCTGAAGAAGCTGTGTCACGGGCAGAACGAGGGGGAAGGGGGAAGTCTCCCTTCCAAAAAGCTTCTATTCTATGGCTTTCAGCAACATTACAATTCTCCTTTACCTAACAGTGCCATAGAGATGTTCCTTAAATGACTGGTTAGCAATGATTTTCACCTTTCCTGTGTTTTATTCAAGCCAAGTATTTCCAATGACATATAATGTTTGAAAGATAGCAGGAAGGTGAACTGAACGAATTGGGGTGTGTGTATTTTCCTTGATCTTGTTATTTGAGTACTGATCACACTTATGCTGGTTTTATACGAGCATAACTCCAGTAGACCTGATTCTCCTCCCACTTACACCAGTTTTAACTGACTTCCATGGAAACAAAATAGTGGGGGCTCAGCACCCACCAGCCAACCGCTAATCAGCTGTTTGGCGTCAGGCAGGAGACGCTGGAGGGATGGCGTGGAGCTGGGGTGGAAAGAGGTGGACCAAGGGTGGGTGCTTGGGGGAAGGGACGGTGTGGGGCAGGGGCTCAGGGCAGAGTGAGGGTGGAGCACCCTCCCGGAAAGAAAGAAAGAGCCTGTGTTTCCCACACCATTTGCATCCTGTTTCTCCTCCACCTCATGTGTTTGTTAAAAACAAGAGAAGTCAATAACCTTCACACATCAGGATGGAGAGTAAAAGTAACGCTTCCTTTTTCATCAAAGAACGGTTGCTGAAACATGGGAGACTGATATTTCGCCTCCAGCAAAAGGAAACAAACTTGAATAGGTTTTAATTAAGTTTGTTTTGCATAATCACTCAATTCCAGTTTCACTGTAAATGCTTGTTTTAATGTCTCATTCCTTCTTGTGTTTAATTAATAAACTTTCAACTTTAGAAGGAATGTTTTTGGGTGATTGTCAAGGAACAGAGTAAATCCAAGGCACCTGCAGAAAATGATGCATCACTGTTGGACAGTGAAAGAGTTGATAAACATTTCTCTCTTTTGGCCCTTGATATCAGTTCAACAGCCCCACTGGCTTTCCATGATACGTAGGCTCCTAAGTGCCTTAATAATGCTTGAAAATGGGACTTAGGAGCCTAAGCCACTTCACAGCTTTTGAACATTTTACCCTCAGTTAACATTGCCAGACCACTTGTCCATGATCTATGTTAGGTCCAACTTCTTGTCTCCATTACACTACTTTAAATCTGGAGTGATTCCACTGACGTCAATGGAGTTACTCTGGATTTACATCAATGCTCTGAAAGCGGAATTTGGCCTTTGCACTGGAACTCAGCTGCCTGATTTTTTGAGAGTTGATTATCACACCAGAACAGGACTGACTTCAGTTGAGACTATCCTGATTTACAGCAGTGTTTGATATCCCTATCAGGCCCCAGATCTTTCAGTGTGGAAGCCCCCGGTATTAATCTACTACATTCCCTCATTTTGTTCAGTTTTCAGCACCTTCTGTTTGTCAAATGATCATCCCATTTTAAACACTAGCTTGAGCAATACTCTGCTATGCCTTGATTGATAGTTTTTCCATTTACGAATATAAATGACTTATAAAATATTTATCCTATCTGCAATCAGTGTTCCTGTGAGCACTTCACATTGTCTTTTGTTCAAATGCAGGAGGGCACTGTCAGTTGTATTTATGTATCATTTTCTTTTAAATAGAATGAGAGCAAATCTGTGCAGATGATGTATCAGAAAGGCAGATTTAAAATTGCCCACATACAGGAGATGAATGCTCAGATTCTTATGATCCCATATGCTGGAAAAGCACTAAATATGATCATCCTTCTACCCAATGACATCACTGGTCTGGAACAGGTAAAGGACATTATACCACTGAATATCTGTGAAGTAGCCCGAATGTTGGCTCTCCTTTTTATCTGAATTAAACTTAGATAAAGATCTGAAGTGTTCAGAACTTCTCAGTTCCTTTGTCATTTATCGTGATCTCTCTTTTGGATCCTATAGGTTGAAAGGGCAATGACTTATGAGAAATTAACACACTGGACTTCCTTGGAAAGTATGAGAGAGAGAGAAGTGGAGGTGTATTTGCCCCAGTTCAAACTTGAAGACACCTTTGATCTCAACTTACCTTTACAAGAGATGGGGATGATTGATGTCTTTGAGCAATCAAAAGCTGATCTCTCTGGAATGGCTCCCTCACGACGGCTGTTTCTGTCAAAGGTTGTCCACAAGGCCTATGTGGAAGTTAATGAGGAAGGCTCTGTGGCAGCAGTTGCTACAGGAAGTGTTGTTGTTAACCGATCCTATCCATCTGGTGATCTGTTTATGGCTGACCATCCTTTCCTTTTCTTTATACAGCACAATCCCACCAATACCATACTTTTCCTGGGAAAACTCTGCTCTCCTTAAAATCAAGGCAATTTTCTACCTCAGCAAGCACAAACAGCTTATGTTATATTCTTCTACCATGAAATACTAGGACAGGTTTATTTTCTTAGTGTTTTTATAATCCTTTGAGATAACAAGCTAATAATTTTGGTGATGGCTCTTTAGATCCTTTCCATAGAGAGGAGAGAATTAGGGTCCATTTCAGGGGCACAGGACACTCCCACAAAGCAGAATCCCTTTTGCTAACATAGGTCAGCAGTTCAGACTGAGCTCAAATTCAAGAAGTACTTGGCATAGCACCTTCATGCTTCTGATCAGCGTAGTTATAATGGAGTCTTACTCTGTTACTATACTTTTAACCAATCCACATACTACCCAATTGCAGCTCATGTGGCATCCATTAACTAGGTCTTAAACATCGTCGGCCAGATTCTTGATCCCAACTAAGAACACTCCATAGCAAAGCAGGCACACAGTTGCTCTGAAAGTGTAGCCAAGAACTCCTGTTGGTAGGTATCTGGCCCTATGTCACCTTCCCCCTCCCTCGTCCACATAGGGTATGTCTACACAACAATTAAAAAATTGAGTCTGGCCCGGATCAGCTGACTGAGGTTCGCAGAACTCTAAAACTAGTGTAGATTTTTAGGCTTGGGCTAGAGCCCAAGGTCTGGGACCCCATGATGGGGGAAGAGTCCCTGAGCCTGAATGTCTACACAGCAAATTTTAGCCCTACAGCCTGAGCCCAAGTCAGCTGACTCAGGCCAGCTGCAGCTGTGCTGAAGGTCCTTTATTCCAGTGCATACATCTTCCTAGAAGACATGGTGGGGTTAGAGAAAGGAAAAGTGACTAGTGCTCCACTGATCCTGGTCCCTATGTCACAGTTGTTACTGCAGCCATTCTAATTTAGGACAGTGATTAGGATGCATTAAATCAGCATAGGGACTGTTTGGGGCCCTGGCCAGCCCAGTATCAGAAATAGAAAAATGGTAGAGAAGGGTCACATTTCCCCCTACCCCACTTTCTGCAGCTGTGTGCTAAATCTGAACTTGACTCAGATGGCAGTCCAGCCCTGAAATTCTCTTTTCTCCTTCATATTCAAATAAGAAATATTTCCCTACAGCAAATAATAACCACGTATGTGCCAATAAATGCAATGCCTTACCTGTGATAATGGATGCTTGATTTGTCTTTGTGCTATTTTACACTACATTAAAAATCAATTGCACATAAAGTCCCCCTACCCTCTTTTTTTTTTTTTGCACAGAAACCCACAAGATTTGAGTTTACAAAGGTTTACACAGGAGAGTGATGCGGTGTGACTTGGGTGTCTTATCTACATGGTATCTGAATTTTGTCACATAGCTGGAGCATTGGTTTGTATTATAGCAGCACATAGGCCCCATATCACAACTGCAACTCCTATCACAGGGCAGCTCAGTGGCTACCCTGTGTACCACACTGCCTGCCTGGTTCGTGTGGTCTCACAATCTCAACCATACACTAAGTTGTAACTCTTTCATCGCTTATGTATTTATTATTTCCTTACAAAGTATAACAGTGTACGCCAGGCTTACAGTAGGAGAAAGCTTCCATGCAGCCATCACTCCCCAGCCCAAACTCACCCTCTGAACTTAGAGTCATAGGGTTAGAAGTGACAGAAAGGGTCAAGCTTCCTCTTCCTGTTCCTCCCACTGATAGCCTTTCAGTTACTGAGCCCATTGCCCGATTTGTCCAGCAATTGTCACCCCAGTGTTAGTAATCCCCAACAGAAATCAATTAATTGGCTTCAATTAAGCCTGCACTCTTCTTCTGCAGCAACCTCCGTGACCAGGGTGCTCCTAATAGTGCCCTGTCACTGAGCCCCATCTGTGCACATTATAGAAGATAAGTTCTTCAGGGCAGGAATTGCAAGACAAATACAGGGTGGGAGAATGGAAGTGCCATCTCTGCTCTACAGATGGGGAACAGAGACAGAGATTAAAGTGATTTGCCCAAGAATATACAGAAAGTTTGAGGTAGAGCAGGAAATTTAACCCAGATCACCTGTATTCCAGTCCCACATCATAATCCCCAAACCATCCTTCCAGGGGTATGTTTATTACCAGAGGCATGAAAGTCAAAAGTCCAGAAAGGAGGCTAGGAAAAAAAATAGAGGAAATAAGCCACTACATCATGATCAACAAGCACTTAGTATACTGTATCTAAGGAGCATTTGTCATTCTAAGTCCTACGGGTCTTAGGCATTTAGCCACGCCAAACTGTTTCTCCATGTTTCGCTCTGTACAAGAGCCACCCCACAATATTTGTTACCATTATCACATTCATGTGCACTATTGCCAGGCAACTTTGAAGGAAAATGAAAATCACTAGTCGAGGTTTTGATTTGGTATTGTCTCTTGCAGTCGCAGAGACTGTAGTAAAAAAGGCAGGTATGAACTGGGAGAAGGTCACTAATGATGGAAGTTACACATCAGTTAAAAAATCATTGGCCAGATATTCATGGAGATTGGAACTCATTACAATCCTAGACCCAAATTCTCCAGTCATTAGGCAACTGCCAGGGACCTCAGCTAGAGAAAAATCTTTATAAAAGGCTGCCAGGATTTGGCCTAGAAAGGAGTGAAATTGGTACATTTCAATGGAATTTCATCTTACTTATTGGTCTTGACCAAATATTCATTCCCGTCAATGGGATTCTTTCCACGAGAGCTAGATTGGGCCTATAAAAAAAAAGCTTCACTATATTTACAGTGAAGTTTCACTCTGCCATGGTAATTCTTTGGAAGGCAACAATTAACTACTCGACATGAATTAAGTGCACCGTGCCACTGCTTAATATTTATTATTAGGCATCTAATCTATGTGTGCAGAGTGTTGACAGTATATTATTAGTGGTTTATCCAGCCCAACTTTAAATGGCTCAGGCAATGGATCTTCCTCCACCCTTGCAGTGACAAAGTGCCCAGTCTTTGCTGAGCAACAAAGCCAGTAGCAATGCAGTTGTTATAGATGGAAGCATCTGAACAACCCTCAGATTTTAATGCAAGACATAATGCCCCTTGTTTTAGCCAATCTTCTTTTGAGCATCTCCAGGAACAGCTCCTCAGCCACTATCCATGCTCTAGCCCAAAGCCTGATACATCTGCAAATAAGTGTTTCCCATTACCTGGCCTGAGTTATTTTGATTTGACTTTGAACACATTATTCCTTTTCTCACATTTTCAGATAATGGGAAGAGACGAGGTGTGTTCCCTTTTCATCTTTCCGTGAAAGTCAGTGGCAGAGACCCCACAAACTGTAGGGAATTCAGAAAATGATGGTTAAAAATGCATGTAACAGAGGCATTGCAACAAAATGCCTGGATTAACATTAGACTGATTTAATTCATTTATTTGCACTAATAAAGAGAAGCATTTAGTACTCCTCCCAGGACCTGTAAAGCTACTAGCAGTGCTGCAAATATGCAGTGGGTGAGAGCCCTTTGCGTTCTGTCCAACTCACAGGCCCCATTTAACAAGACTGTGGGTGGGAGCTGGCTTGCAGACTGTTGTTTGGGCAGTTCTGGCAAAAAGTACACTATAATCTTTATGGAAGTTCCTTGGAGCAAGCTCCTGTGAATTACAGTTTTGTTCTCTACTAGATCAAAAAACCTGTAAGTAGACCAAAAAACTGCAAGTTTTGATGTGTACAGTTACAGCAGAAAGTAGAACTGGTGAAATCATTTGTTATACTAAAAGGCAATATTAAAGGGACATTCAGGTGGCAAAGTCAAACATTCAGAAGCTAGGAAATGCTCAACTTAAAGTTGCCTCTGAAACCTTAATTTTGCACCTTTGAGGCTATGAAACAGTCTTTAATTACAGTAATTCCTCACTTAAAGTCATCCCCGATCAATTAGGGAACATGGTCATTTAAAGTTGTGCAATGCTCCACTATTACGTTGTTTGGCTACCTGCTTTCTCCACAACTGACAGCCTCCCTCCCCACCACAGTGCCTCCTGCCTGCTGGCAGACCCCACGGATCAGCGCCTTCCCCCTCCTCCCCCCACCTCCTGCCCGTGGCAGTCAGCAGGCTTGTGGCATTTAGGAGGCAGGAGGGAGTGGGGAGAAGCAACAACTAGCCACTCAGGCTCCCCCTCCCTCCTGAACACCACAAACCGGCTGATTGCCCCGGGCAGGAGACAGGGAGAGGGTGGGGGAGCCTGCGCCCCGAGTCCTCATTCCTCCCCCCTCCCTCCTAAACACAGCAAGCCAGCTGATTGCCCTGGGCAGGAGGGAGGTGGGAGGAGCGAGGACTCGGCATGCCTCCCCCTTCCCTCCCCTGCCTCCTGCCTGTGGTAATCAGCTGGCTTGCCGCGTTCAGGGGGAGGGTGGGGAGAAGCGAGGATGCAGCGTGCAAAGTAAAGGGGGGGGACAAGAGGCGGGTCAAGGGTGGGGGTTTGGGGGAAGGGGTGGAGTGGGCGGGCTGAGGGTTGAGTGATGGCAATCCTGACAGGGAACGCAGATCCAAAGTAATTAGGGGAGTTGGTCATCTAATGACTTGCTATAAAGAAATTTACCAAGAAAAAAAAAAAAAAGGAAATCAAAACAACAATCTCTAGATGTGTTTTTTCGAGTTCAGAAAGTTCAGCAAGAGGAGCAGACGGACAATACACCCTCTTCCACTCTCTGACTCCACTACCTCAACCAAGCTTCATACTCAGCAATGATGATTGCAGTATTAAACTGCTTGTTTAAAATTTATATAATGCCTTTTGTCTGGCAAAAATTTTTTCCCCTGGAATCTAACCTCCCCCGTTTATATTAATTCTTATGGGGAAATTGGATTCGCTTAACATCATTTCACTTAAAGTCGCATTTTTCAGGAACATAACTACAACGTTAAGTGAGGAGTTACTGTACCTGATACGAATACCCAAACCCAAACCAACCCCCCCAGCAAGTCCATCCTGTGGAACCATCCTGACTCCCATCTGGCTCATCAACTGCACGACAACTCCAAGGAGGCACCGCAGCAGGCTTTTTGAATAAGAGTTTTTCAGTTTTCAGCTGAAAACCAAAATGTTTTAGGTTTTGGGCTAGGACATAAAGTCAACCTTTTCTGCACAAAGCAGGCGCTTTTTGTCAAATCTTTTAGTCAATGTCACAGCCCCAGTCAACAGCCCTCTGAGGTTAGACTACTTGATACCCCTTCTTGGAAGTAGCCTCAGCCCGATGGCCACTGCTGAACTCCCACAGGCAAGCTCACCCTGCCCACAGCTCCGCCCTCCCAGTGGGCACTCTGGTTTACAGTTTAACCCTTCTGAGAACCCTTGATGAAGCCAATAAGACACTTTGCAGAGGGATTTTTAAACCAATCCAGTATTGCCAATCCCCAAGGCTCAAAAATCATGAGTCTGTCCCCCAGCCCAATGAGCTTTAAAGGGGGGGAGAGATAATTTTGTATTTATTTTAATCTGACTTTTGATATTTGACCTCCCATTGCTCATTGTGTGTGTGCGTGTGAGAGAGAGAGAGAGAGAGAGAGAATTAGCATTGCCAATACTCCCGTATTTATTAAAATGATTTTCACCCCTGCTGTAGGAACTCTCACTCCCGTCCCCCACCCCTTATCAATTGTGTTTCACCCACAGCCTCACCTCTGCTCTTCCTGAAGCTTTGGGGGCTCTTCACTCCTCTCTCCCTGGGAAGGGGGATTGCAGCAGGTCCCCCTTTTTCGCTTTGTAGACTGGGGGCAGCTCTGAGGGATTTTCATCCCCTGTTGCCCCTTCCCAGGCCAGGTGCTGCAGGGAGAGAGGGGAGGAGCTGAGGAGTTGTCCCAATTGATCACAGGGGAAGGGGGAGCCACCCTGAGCTGCAGGGCTCTTTCTGCTTCTTCCTTATCCTCGCCCTCCCCCCTCTGAGAATGGCATCAGCTCCTGAGGAAAGGGGGAAGTGAGCTCTGCCTGATTCAGGCAGTCTGGGTATTTTTCCCCCAGGCAAGCTGGAGCTTATGATGTTAACACCAGGCTGGCTGCAACCCCAGCCCAACTCTTGTGAATCAGGGAGGTATTGCAAGAGTTGACAGCGCTGCCAATCACACTTTCTTTTCAACAGCACAAGCAAAATGATACACCTCCATGCAAAATACAGGACACTTGTATGTCATTCCCTGCCTCAGTTTCCTCACCACTCCGGAATGTACCCAGTCCTGCATGATATTCCACCAGCACGGGGGTCTCTTTCTGTTCTGGTTGGTGAGGGAAAGCGGACGCTGCTCTAAGCAGTCCTGGTCTTTTGATAACTTCCAGTCCCCTCTACTGTGGGAAACCTTGTGGTCAGCCTCAAGGCACTCCCTCAGGAGATCAAGATCCCACATCATGTGGGCTGTGCTTGGTTACCACCCATCTGGTAACCAAGTCCTAACTCAAAAAAACTGGCTCTAAGTATTGCCCCACCAGCCCCAGTGTTCTGATTAGTTGTAGATCATCTTGAAGGATAATCAAATTCAGAGGCACACCGCCCTCTCCTTATCACGATTAGTATGGTGAAAGAAGTAGAGCAAGATATCCATAAAACAGTCCCCAAAGTTACCTTGCCTCCACATTGAACAAACAAAGGCTACGTCCCTGTGAGAACTGGGAAAACAAAATATCTAGTAAAAAGAAGAGGAGTCCTTGTGGCACCTTAGAGACTAACCAATTTATTTGAGCATGAGCTTTCGTGAGCTACAGCTCACTTCATCAGATACATACCGTGGAAACTGCAGCAGACTTTATATATACACAGAGAATATGAAACAATACCTCCTCCCACCCCACTGTCCTGCTGTAATAGCTTATCTAAAGTAATCGTCAGGTTAGGCCATTTCCAGCACAAATCCAGGTTTTCTCACCCTCCACCCCCCCACACAAATTCACCCTCCTGCTGGTGATAGCCCATCCAAAGTGACAACTCTTTACACAATGTGCATGATAATGAAGTTAGGCCATTTCCTGCACAAATCCAGGTTCTCTCACTCCCTCACCCCCCTCCAAAAACCCACCCCCATACACTACCAGCAGGAGAGTGAGTCTGTGTGTGTATGGGGGTGGGTTTTTGGAGGGGGGTGAGGGAGTGAGAGAACCTGGATTTGTGCAGGAAATGGCCTAACTTCATTATCATGCACATTGTGTAAAGAGTTGTCACTTTGGATGGGCTATCACCAGCAGGAGGGTGAATTTGTGTGGGGGGGTGGAGGGTGAGAAAACCTGGATTTGTGCTGGAGATGGCCTAACCTGACGATTACTTTAGATAAGCTATTACAGCAGGACAGTGGGGTGGGAGGAGGTATTGTTTCATATTCTCTGTGTATATATAAAGTCTGCTGCAGTTTCCACGGTATGTATCTGATGAAGTGAGCTGTAGCTCACGAAAGCTCATGCTCAAATAAATTGGTTAGTCTCTAAGGTGCCACAAGGACTCCTCTTCTTTTTGCGAATACAGAGTAACACGGCTGTTACTCTGAAAAATATCTAGTGCCTCTTTTCTTTCAGAGGATAGTAGCACAATTCCAACAACCTTCTCCTCAGGATTTAAACCGAGTTTTTAGCTTCTATTTCCTTCAGGGAAGAGATCTGGGAAAAGTTCCAAACGATATTTAATAAAGTCTCCAATTTTTTCTTCCTTCATGGTAAATGTATAAGGAAATTCCAGACAGATCTTAAACAAATGAATGAGCATCTTAGAAAAAGCCCCTTTGTGGCCCATCAGTTTCATACTGTTAGCTAGTCAATGTCAGATCCTAGAAGCTAACTTCCTCTTCCTTTTACCTGCGGCAGCCTGGCTCCCTGAGAGGCCAATCAGCTCCAGCTGTTTCTTGACTCCCTGCATCAAACCCTATCCCGGAGTTTCCTGACCCAGCTACTCTGACCTTCCTGAGCCCCAGAGGGGTAGCAAATTATTCTTGTTACACAAGAATCTTTATTATTTGCACAGAAGGGTCCTCCATTTTGTTAGAAATCATTTAAAAAGTAAATACCCATTGTGAAAATATACATAAAAAATTTTGCAAAAATATAAACTTCTTCAAAACATAACAAAATTCTAGAGTTTTGGTTAAATTGGACAGACCCTTGCAGCAACAGTAAGAAGTGCAGCTGTCAAGGTTCCTCCCCCACTCTGAACTCTAGGGTACAGATGTGGAGACCTGCATGAAAAACCTCCTAAGCTTATCTTTACCAGCTTAGGTCAAAACTTCCCCAAGGTACAAAATATTCCACCCTTTGTCCTTGGATTGGCCGCTACCACCACCAAACTAATACTGGTTACTGGGGAAGAGCTGTTTGGACACGTCTTTCCCCCCAAAATACTTCCCAAAACCTTGCACCCCACTTCCTGGACAAGGTTTGGTAAAAAGCCTCACCAATTTGCCTAGGTGACTACAGACCCAGACCCTTGGATCTTAAGAACAATGAACAATCCTCCCAACACTTGCACCCCCCCTTTCCTGGGAAATGTTGGATAAAAAGCCCCACCAATTTGCATAGGTGACCACAGACCCAAACGCTTGGATCAGAGAACAATGAAAAAGCATTCAGTTTTCTTACAAGAAGACTTTTAATAAAAATAGAAGTAAATAGAAATAAAGAAATCCCCCCTGTAAAATCAGGATGGTAGATACCTTACAGGGTAATTAGATTCAAAACATAGAGAACCCCTCTAGGCAAAACCTTAAGTTACAAAAAAGATACACAGACAGAAATAGTTATTCTATTCAGCACAGTTCTTTTCTCAGCCATTTAAAGAAATCATAATCTAACACGTACCTAGCTAGATTACTTACTAAAAGTTCTAAGACTCCATTCCTGGTCTATCCCCAGCAAAGACAGAATATAGACAGACACACAGACCCTTTGTTTCTCTCCCTCCTCCCAGCTTTTTAAAGTATCTTGTCTCCTCATTGGTCATTTTGGTCAGGTGCCAGCAAAGTTACCTTTAGCTTCTTAACCCTTTACAAAAAGAAAAGGAGTACTTGTGGCACCTTAGAGACTAACCAATTTATTTGAGCATGAGCTTTCGTGAGCTACAGCTCACTTCATCGGATGCATACTGTGGAAACTGCAGAATTATATACACAGAGACCATGAAACAATACCTTCTCCCACCCCACTGGAGTGTTGTTTCATGGTCTCTGTGTATATAATGTCTTCTGCAGTTTCCACAGTATGCATCCGATGAAGTGAGCTGTAGCTCACGAAAGCTCATGCTCAAATAAATTGGTTAGTCTCTAAGGTGCCACAAGTACTCCTTTTCTTTCTGCGAATACAGACTAACACGGCTGTTACTCTTAACCCTTTACAGGTGAGAGGATTTTTTTCTCTGGCCAGGAGGGATTTTAAAGGGGTTTACCCTTCCCTTTATATTTATGATAGCAGCAGCTTAAGTAGTTCAGCTGGCAGAGTCCACATTTTAAAAGGGATGCTGAAAATCGGAATATGTTCAGAAAAGAGCTACAAGAATGTTTTGAGGTATGGAGAACATACCACGTTGTGAGACACTTAAGGTCAACCTGGTTAGTTTATCCAAGAGAAGGTTTAGCGTTGACTTAATCACAGTCTACATCTACCTACATGGATAAGATTCTCCATCACATGACATCGTTAAATCAAGACTGGTGATTTTTCTGAACGATACGCTATACATAGCTCGGACAGAAGATATGGCCTTGAAGAAGAGTTTAATGGGGGAGGTTCTTTGGCCTGTGTTATGCAGGAGGCCAACTAGATCAGTGTTTCCCAGATGGTGGGTCCTGACCCACCAGTGGGTCCTGGAAGGTTACAGATCGGTTATCATGTCCAGGGCCAGAACTGGCCTAGACAAATATATACTTCTCCCAGCCCAGCCAGTTTGGAGGGGAAGCCCTGGGGGAGGGTGCAGGTTTGGAGAGCAAGCCCACCCCTTGCTCACCCCACAACAGCTGGGGCAGGCTTTCTTTCCAAATCCTGTCCGCGGTGGGGCTTCCCTCTACACCAGGCTGGGATTTGGGTTGTGGAGCCAGGCAGAGGGTGCACACGTGGATTACCAAAAAAAAAAAAAAAAAAAAGAAAAGAAAATGCAGTTGGTGGTTGCCTTGGTGCAATATTTGGGAACCTCTGAGCCGGATGATCATAATGGTCCCTTGTGGCTTTAAAACTGAGAAATCTGCTATCCAGTCCCGTGCCTTGTCAGATCTCTCAGCTACGAAATAAAACACCACTAGATTATCCTATCTCGGTTCTGAGATTATTTATGCGATTGGTGAAAGTATAAAGATTCAGGTCCCAATCCTACAAAAACTTAAGCACGTACACAACTTTATTCATGTGAAATTAAATGGGCCTTCTCATGTGAATAAAGTTATGCACATTCACTTTTCCCTAGCCACACTCTGTTCATTAGTCCTGGCTACGGTGGCTCTATGGCAGTGGAGGAGGATTCCCAAGGGGGCCTAATCCACCATATTTAGGGCAGATTTGTGTTGGAGGATCAGTGAAAATATACAGCAGAGGTAGCCTCTGACAAATAGTGTCTTATCTTTCCAGGAGTATAAGAATGATAATTATATTTTATGACTAACAAAAAATATTCTGTGGATTGCATTCTAATTAGTTATGCAAGATACCGTTAAGAAATCATACATCTAATAATTTCGACATATGATAATGCCAGTGGGTGTTGCAAATGCTTTATATTCCAGCACCCTGCAAGACACCACACCAAATATCTAGCAAGTTTCAAACTTCCTCTCTATAGCCAGGTAAGCATTTCTTCTTTGTAAGTTTATGGTTTTAGTTACTGTTAGGATTTGTGAAGGGAATATTTGTAAATCCTTTTGCTATACCCAGTCCAGTTTAGGATTGCATGGATTAGTCCAGCTGTCCAGAATGTTACATCCCCAGTGGAGCGTGTGCTAATGGTACAAGGCTGGGGTTCAGGAGTCTATTCCTGACTCTGCCATTATATTCCAGTGTGACTGTGGGCAAGTCACTTTGATATAATTTTCAGATGTGGGTGCCTAAAGGTAATCACTTAAACCCAGATTTGTGTACCTAAATAAACAGCATGATTTTCAGAATGCCTGATCCCCACAGATCTTGTTGGTTTAAGGTAAATTATGATGCGTTTATATCAGTGTAAGAGCAAAATTTAGCTTGCAGAATTTACATAAGATGTTGCAGGTGTCATCACTTTCCAAAGCATATCACATTGCTACATAAAGCCATCAGCTCTTGTGAAATCTGTAATTTGCCAGCTTTTGATTAGGAAAAGAAATTCTCAGCAATCTTCTTACTTTTTCCGTAACAAAGCATGTTGTATTAACAATAATACACAAATTTTCTTCTCAACTTCAGACGGCAGTAAATCTGTGCATATTTTTGAAAAGAGTCTGAGATGGAAACAATATATTTAAGTAAGGAAATCATATAATGAAGGACCAGAAGGGAACTCAACAGGTCATCTAGTCCAGTCTCCTGCTCTGAGGAGACTAGACTAGATCAATCTAGGTCATCCCTGACACATGTTTGTCTAACTGGTTTTTAAAAACTCAGTGTTGGGGTGTCAGTCCATGATCTGTTCCACCTTGCATTTTGCTATGATGCTAGGAGAACTTTTCCAGACCCGAAGAAGAGCTCTGTGTGGCTCAAAGGCCTGTCTCTCTCACCAACAGAAGTTGGTCCAATAAAAGATATTACCTTGCTCACCTTGTCTCTCTAATATCCTTGCAGTTAGGAAATTTTTCCTAATGTTAAATCTAAATATCCCTTGCTGCGATTTAGTCCCTTACTTCTTGTCCTGTCCTCAGTGACTAAGGAGAACAATTTATCATTCTCCTCATTATAACAACCTTTTACGTACTTGAAGGCTGTGATCATGTCCCCCCTCAGTCTTCTCTTCTCCAGACTAAACAAACCCAACTTTTCCAATCTTTCCTTATTGGTCATGTTTTCTAGACTTTTAATCACTTTTTTTGCTCGTCTCTGGACTTTCTCCCATTTGTTCACATCTTTCCCAATTGTGGTGCCCAGAACTGGACACAGTACTCCAGTTGGGGCCTTATCAGTGGTGAGTAGAGTGGAAAAATTATTTCTCATGTCTTTCCTACAAAATGAAAGGTGATGCGTATAACACAATTTCAGAGGAACAGTGGATTAGAATTTGGAAAAGGAAAACCACTACATCGTTCACTTGTGTAGAGAAGAAGACGGGGGACTCAGATTCAAGTCCCTGACCAATGACTATTTAATTTACACAAAGTTGAACAGCTTCAGTGGGAGACACTCACTCCAGAATATCTGATAGCCTAGTCATTATGGTAATCTCCTGATCAGTGAGAGATTCAAAATTGAACTCTCTGTTCCAAACCAGGAAAAGGGGAGAATTGAACCTGGGTCTCCCACATCCAGGTGAATGCCCTAACCTTCAGGCAGAAGTTATAAGGGAGAGCACCACCACCTAAATACTGGGCTAAAGCTATAGAGGAGCAAGGACCACACCACCAACCACTTAACAAATCTAACCTGAAATATTTTTTTGGCCCAAACTCTGGAAAATTTGGGCCAAATTTACAAATAGTTTCAGGTCAACCAGGATTACATTTTTTAGCAGATAAACTATTTGTCAGAAAAACTTCCCCCCCGGATCTTTTTTATCAATTTGTGAAAGTCTTGAAATAGCTACCTGGGAAGAAATCAAGGGTATCCCTTTTCAGAGTTAATGGAGATGGATTAGAGTATAATCTTCCTCTCAGTCAATCCCAGTTGCAAAATGTATTGCAATAAATAGATGTTCACACATCTTACATAGTGTATATTTCTTTTACAATAGAATAAACTGATTTGGTGATACCTTATCCTATATTATTCAAATCATTTTCTACCCATTGTCTGTTTTTGTTACCTAGATACTAGGGGTCAAATTAGACTCTCATTTACATCCGTGTATATCTGGATTCACTCCTCTGAAGTTGCTCCAGCTATAACTGGGTGCAAAAGAGAGCCTCGTGTGGCCCTGATCACATACAAACAGAAATTGGAGCATCCAATAATCCCTCTCAGGATGCCTGATTTTGAACTCAGACTGCTATAAATCATGAGTAACTCCCCTGAAGTCAGATGGGGAGATGCACCAGTGTGTTTCATTGCTCTAAGAAACGGTGTTGGTAGAAGATTTTACTCCTTGTAGCATTGTACATTAGCCCCAGAAGTGGAAGAAAAAGGAGAGTCTCAATTTCCTGGGTGGAGGATTGGAGATGAGTCTGTTTTCTTAATGGGAATTCTTTTTTTAAAAGTCTGTATCACAATGTTCCCAAAACTTATGCCCATGCCCATCCTGAGGCTAGACACGAGTGTATAACTAACAAGAAAGCCACTGAAAACATCTGATGCAGTAAGAGGTTGAGAAAAGAGACTGTTGAACTCCATTGATTTGGTTTATTTTTTTCCTCGACAGCTTTTCATTTTCACAATGAACTCCATCAGTGAAGCAACTACAAAATTTTGCCTTGACTTTTTCAAAGTACTGAACAAAGATTTTCCATCTGACAATATCATCTATTCTCCTCTGAGTATCTCAGCTGCCCTGGGCATGGTCCTTCTTGGGGCCAGAGGTAATACTGCCACCCAGATAGAAACGGTAGGCAACAATAAATCATTTGTTTTATTCCTTCGTATTTGTTCAGCAATGGCAGACCATTCCCATGTGCAATGTTAGTTGAGCTCCTCAAGGCTTTTCTTTTAATGCAGAGCGTTTTCCTTTTCCACGTGTAACATAGCCTGCACAAGTAGCAATTGTCCTAGTTAAGGTCTCAAAGGCACTTTTATATTGAATGGAATTAAACTTTATGTAGTTGAAAAGGTGCCTGGCAGAAGGTGCAGGCTGAGAACATTATTATAAACTGGAAATAATGTTTCCAGTCCAAGAGCAAGAGATTTTCCCCCTTAAGCCCTGATCCTGCAAACCGCTCCATACATGAGTGTCATCATGTACATGAGTAGTGCACAATGGTACCTGGGTGTGTTATTGTTTGTGAGACTATGGCCTATGGTACAGCTTCACTTACCTTCTGCCTAGGCTGGTCTATTTTGGCCCAAAGGAATGTTTGAGCCTCTTGGCCAATAGGCAAAGCCCCAGCGGCAGAAAGGTCATCTTTGATAAAACCCAGAGAAACATTTCCTCAATGTTTGCAATTTCCAGCCCCTCACATTCACTTTACATATACATTTCTGTGGTAACGTTATTGTGCACTGCCTGGTGCCTCTGGTTTTAAAGGCATTTTTATTTATTTTGTTTTGGTGACATTTTTGTGTTCTGCATTGTACCAAAAAGGGAGATACATAGAGTAAATGGTTATTTCAGAAACGTGTGTATCTCAGACGCAGGGTCCTTTTTAGTTGCTTACTATGGACATGCTGAGCATCAGACTTACTAGTGCAGAAGTGTCACAATTTTGGGTCATAGTTATTAAAAAAATAAATTGAACATCTAGTTTGGCAAAAGTATTAACTTATTTCGGATCCCATGAGCCTGTATGAGTCAACTTTTTTCATTGGAAAATTATTTGTACTGCTCAAGCTTGGATTGCACAGGAGTTAGTACAAATCAAGAATCATGTATCATCTGTCTGAATAAATCAGCTGTCATTATTAGAGCTTTGAGATGAATATTTTTCTTTGAAGGCTAGATGTGTGACCCAATACAGTTAGGGGATGTAAAGGGATCTGCAGATGAGAGGAATGAAATTAAAAAATAACCACACAGGTTCCAATGATGCTGGCACTGAAGTCAAAGGCAAAACTCATGTCCACTTAAATATGAGCAGCAACTAATTCTACATTTGACAGACAAACACTGCATTTGTTCGAATTAAACCTAGCAAACTCTGAAAGCATTTCCAGTGGTCTTCAGATTGTTCCTTACATTTAGGTTTTGTAAAAAATAAGCTTTTATCCAAGTCCCAATCATGTGATAGGATCCACTCTTGCAGATTGCTGCGTGCCTGCAGAACCCTACTGAATTTATTGCCCTATTGCAACACAGTGCAAAAAGATCTAACAAACTGAATATTATGGGCAGAAATAGGAAGTGATTACCACAATCATAGAAATATAGCTCACTCTTCTAGTGATTTTAAGTAGTATTCACAAAATGGCTTGCTGATCTTGATGTCAATGGATGGACTGGAGCATTCAGTGATAAAAGTTGAGAACACCTGCGTTTTGAAAGTGTGATGTCCATCTCCAGTAGAAAGGACAGTAGGTAAGACAGACAACTGAATTCTCTGTAACAAGTTCAGTTTCACACATTGTCATAAGTAAATCAAAATAGCATATGACTGTTGCAATGTTACATTTCCACCTCAGGTGCTTCACTTCCGAGAATTTGCAGAAAATGAAAATCCAGGAACAAGAAGCTCTTTTGAAGCAACAAGAAGTGATGACAATTCAGAGAGCAGTCACAGACAACCTCTTCCTCCCCAGCAGCCGGTATCTTAGAACAAGTGTTGGAGTTGGAGAAACTTTGGGGAATTTGAATAAAAATTCAAAATTGGCAGATTTGAATTAAAACATAAAAATGGTGGGGGGGGAAATGCTGTGATGTTGGGTGACAGAAAGTACAGAGAGAAGGATAAAAATGTATACAAGATCACAAAAAGTAAGGTTTAGGGTTTTTTTTATTGAAAATATTGCACAATGATATGCTTTATTTGTGAATGCAATAGTCATAACCGCATTTACAAGTGATGAGTTCAGTTTGCATCTTGTTATTTTACGAGCTTCTACCATGATTCTGAGCACATTTGCATGTATAAATCAGACATACAGAAAGCATTTGAAACTCTTCTACCCTGAACATTTTTCATTATTCAACAAATTTTCACGTGTGGTGCTCCATAAGTAACAAGTGGAACATCCCAAAAGAGCCACGAAATACTTATAACAGACTTTTGCACCACAGATTTGCACTGTCAGGAACAAGAACAAGTCAGACAAGGCAAAGCTAGTTAAGTTATTGAATCTGAATGGTTTAATAGGAGAACAATTATTTTAAAAAAAACAGTGTCTCTGTTACTCTCAGCCTTCTTCAGTCAGAAATAAACTACAGCAGCTTTGTGTTATTTGAAGGTTCCTGATGATCAGTGTGATATATCTGGAGGGATTCATTCCCAGTTTAATGACATCTTCTCTGCAATCAACAAACCTACCACTTCTTACGAACTGGCTAATGCCAACAGACTGTATGGAGAAAAGACATTCAATTTTCTTCAGGTGAGTTGCACTGGGATTCACATTAGTGGCCTGTGACATTGTAGGACAGATAGAGATGAACAACATGGACTTAGTTCAGCTGAGGTCCCATTTCCTGCTGACTTGTATGTTATGTGGCAAAGTACCTTGTTCTCCTCAGCAGACTCAGTCCTTTTTAGCCTGGGAGACACTGGCTTGGGCAAGGCAAATCCTTACAGGTAGCACAGGGTCTGGTTAGTCCTTTCCCTGATCAGTCCCTGGTGCTTACTTTCCCTCCCTTCTGGGCAGGGAGTGCAGCCTCCCTTCCTGGAAGGGTTCTGTGTCTTGCTGCCCTTATTCAACTGGCAGCTTCCCTACTTCTCTCACTCTCTCATCCCCTCCCCCTACTTCCACCGCAGGGAGGGTTAAAGAGAAAAAAAAAAAGAAAGAAAAAGAAAAAAAAAAAAGGTCTCCAGCAGTTGGAGCCAGCTGAACCTAATTAGTTCTCTAGCAACCCCTTTTCCAGCTGAACCTTATTTCCCCATGGTTCTCCTCAGTGGACAGGGAGAGGCCTTTTAATCCCCTGGGACTAATTACTACTCCTCCCTTTTTTGTAGCTGTTTGTCCTGGGTTTACCACAGTGAGTTGTGTCCACTTAGACAAGGGGTGGAGTTGATCCCATGGAGGTACTGAACAGTAGGGCAGAACAGCCAATCATCTTAAAATAAAGTGGTTCCGGAATGGAATATTTAAGATAACTTCAATCTAAGGTCTTAGTTACAGGCTCTGCTCATTTCTCCCCTGGTCATAGAGCATTATAACCTAACTGTAATTAGGTGTGTTGAACAGCACTGAAAGCAAAATTTCTAAGTGTTTACTATTACTATTTATATTATGGTAGTGCCTACAGGCCAGGATCTCCCTGGGCTACACACGGTACAAAAATATAACAAAGAGACAGCGTTATGTAAACCTCACCCTGAAAAGCTGTTTTATACAGTACATTATTGTTACTCAGGTTTGTCTTCAGCTTTGTAACTATTACTTAAATAATTACTTCAGTACATCAACAGCAAAATAAAGTTTAGAGGGTTGCTATAGTCAAAAAAGTAACTGTTTAATCATGGCACCAGATACTCAGATATATATTCAGAGTTGTATTTGTTTATTTCATTGACAAAATTAAGATTTTAATGCTTTTTACTCTTGTTAGCACTCTAGAAGTAATACAATGATAGAAAAGTGAGCTAGAATTATGAATTCTAGCTCATGCAAATTCAATAAAATTGCTAGCTATGTTCTGGGGTTTCATGCTACATTTTTAACCAATTTATTTCACATTATTTACAAGGCCTCACCATTTCATTTGTGTGAAATTTCATAGGCCCCAAAACTATTCACAAATCAGCTTTCAAAATTTCCATCTAGTTTTAAATTTCATGTGGCAGCACCATTGCAGTCATCTTTAGTTATTTTGGCTGGTGGGGAAAAAGAAACATTACAGGACAGTGCTTCAAAACATTCATGAATTACATATAAATATACAGTCATGGACACACTAAGTTAGACAGCGACAGAAGTGGCCAGACAGTATATATTGGTTTCTACTTCCAAGATAAATTCAGGGTTCTATCTGTAGAACTAACAGAAGGACCTGTAGTGGGTCCTGTTCCACCAGTTTCTCCTGTTCCGCAGTCTACCCAGGATGGAAAGTAAACTTGAGAGACCTCAGGATTGGTTGCTGCAAGAGGAGGCGCATCTATGAGATCTTTCCTCTGAATGGGAGTAGGAAGTGGCCTATGTGAAAATGGTCCCCCAGTCCTTTAGGGCATAAGCAGCCATTTAAGGACCACGAGAGGACCTGTGACAACCAGATATTCTGGTTATTCAAGAGCGACCTAGGTCCACCTTCCATTGTGTAACCAGAACCTGATGTTCTCTAAATGCCTGCTAAAGTGGCTAAGTTGCCAGGGGACTATATGTGTTTATTGCATCTAAAAAACAGAGAGTAAATCAGCCTTACATAACAAGATCACATGGAAAAGCAAACACCAGCCTCACCACAGCAGTAGTGAGAAGTCTGGGGAGAAGTCATTATTATTTGTGATGAGTAGTATAACATAGGGGCCCCAACCAGTGATGAGCTGCCAAAATCTTAACAACGGGTTCCCTCCTCACCCCACGAGGAGGTCGTTGCCCACCCCCGCCCCCCGGGACTCCTGCCCCATCCAACCCCCCCTGCGTTCCTTGACGCCCCCCCCAGGATCCCTGCCCCATCCATCCCTCTCCCCTGTCCCCTGACTGCCCCCAGAACCGGGCAGGAGGGTCTCATGGGCCACCATAGTGGGTGCCCACCTCACCCCTAAGAGCCAGAGGCACCTGCCAGGGGGTGAGGTGGGGAGTCCTGGCGGTGCTTTCCTGGGGCAGCTCCCAGGAAGCATCCGATAGGTCCCTCTGGCTCCTCGGTTCAGGGGAGCATAGCTAGGAGGGGAGTAGGGGGAGCGGCCGCTCCCCCCACTGATCACATCAAAAGTGGTGCCCTAGGCGCTGACTCCCTGGGTGCTCCAGGGCTAGAGCACCCACGGGGAAAAATTGGTGGGTGCAGAGCACCCACCGGCAGCTCCCCGCCCCACCCCCAGCCCCAGCTCACCTCCGCTCTGCCTCCTCCCCTGAACCCACCGCCCCGCTCTGCTTCTCTGCACCCTCACCCCCACCGGCTTCCCGCAAATCAGCGGTTCCGCGGGAAGCCAGGGAGGGCAAAGAAGCAGGTTGCGGCTTCCCACTCAGGCTGAGAGTGGCGGAGGTGAGCTGGGGCGGGGAGCGGTTCCCCTGAGCACACCCCCCGGTTACCTGTTGCGGCGCGGGCGGCCCTCCTCATGCCCCCCTCCCTCCCCGCCCGAGCTCACCTCCACCTCCCTGGGCCTGAGCGGGAAGCCGCCGCTTGCTTCTCAGCCCACCCAGGCTTCCTGCGCGAACAGCTGATTCGCGGGAAGCTTGGGGGGGCGGAGAAGCAGAGCAGGGTGGCACGTTCAGGGGAGGAGATGGAGGCGGAGCGGAGGTGAGCTGGGGCCGGGGGTGGGGCGGGGAGCTGCCGGTGGGTGCTCTGCACCCACCAAATTTTCCCTTTGGGTGCTCCAGGGCTGGAGCCTAAGGCGCCACTTTTGGCTGGTTAAATTTAGAAGCCCTTTTAGAACTGGTTGCCCCTCGCGGAACAACCGGTTCTAAAAGGGCTTCTAAATTTAACAACCGGTTCTAGTGAACCAGTGCGAACTGGCTCCAACTCACCACCGGCCCCGACCAGGGTCAGGGCCCTGTTCTGCTAGAATGCTGTAGAAACATAGTAAAAGACAGTCCCTTCCCCACAACTTACAATATAAATAGACAGGACAGACACAGGGGTAGGAGAAAAGCAGTATCACTATCCTTATTTCACAGATGGGGAACTGAGACACAAAGATTAAATGACTCTCTCAAGGTCATACAATGAGTCTGTGACAGAGTCAATCAGCTGTTGGAACTTCAAAAAGGTTCAGTGTTTGACTCTTTTATGTAAACTGTCCAAACCCATGAGGCCCTGTATCTACACTCTACCCATCTGGTCCAGTTCCTTCTGCTCGTCCCCACACTGTCTCTAGCATGTACAAACACACTTTTGAATATTTTGTATATTTCTTGCAGTGTTGCAGAACTAAAAAACAGCGACATTTTATTCTATTCAGGAGACAGCCTAAAAAGAGACCTGTTTTCTGATATATTCTTCTGATCTTCTCTCTTATTGTACAGCAATACCTGTCCTGCATCCAAAAGTTATACCAGGCTGAATTGAAACCAGCTGATTTTCTGAATGCTGCAGAGGAAACCAGGCAGCAGATAAATTTGTGGGTTGAAACCTTTACAAAGGGTAAGGACAAGTCAGCCATTGGCTGCTATTTCTTTGATATTTAATAAAAAAACAATGAGGTAAAGTGTACAAGGTGCTTAAAAACCTGGAGGAGAAAACTATTTTGTCATAATTGGAGCATGCCCAGTATGCAGTGGCAGCTCTCAGCAATTTGACCACCTGAGTGACCTGAAGATGGATCATTAATTCCCACAGAGAAAACATATTTGGGGAGAACAGAGTAGCCAGCAGACTCTGGACCTAGTACAACACCCATTGAAATCAATAGGAATTCTTCTGACAACTTCAGTGAGTGCTGGATGAGACCACCAGTGTGGTTGACTGCATGGAGTTTAAGGAATTATTCAGTCAGTTGCAAGAGGTATTGGAGCAAGCAGAGGGAACCCTCAAAAAGTACCTTGATTTATGAGCTCCTCCACAGAGAAGCAAAAAGAAAAGGAGGACTTGTGGCACCTTAGACACTAACAAATTTATCTGAGCATAAGCTTTCGTGAGCTACAGTTCACTTCATCGGATGCATTCAGTGAAGTGAGCTGTAGCTCACGAAAGCTTATGCTCAAATAAATTGGTTAGTCTCAAAGGTGCCACAAGTACTCCTTTTCTTTTTGCGAATACAGACTAACACGGCTGTTACTTTGAAATCTACATATAAGGTAAATGACAGCACACTACTTAAAATTGACTTGGATCCAAGACTAGTCGGCAGAAAAAGAATAAAATGGTCATTTTAGGAGATGGCATCTATTCTCCATTATTCACCTGAAGCACATCAGTGTGGGGAAGCGACAAAGATGCTGCTTGTGTTGCACTTGTTCTGTGAATAGATAGAAGACTTCAGCCTCTTAGGCCTGTCAGTCTAATATCTTTCATGTGTGTCCAGTGTCATGTGTATATTATTACACCCAGGTACATAGATGCACTGTACATCAATGTTATTACAACAGATAAATGGAACTAGAGTTACTGAACTGCCAAAATGAAATAATTTGCCTCCATTTTTTTAAGGTAAAATCAAGGACCTCTTTGCCCCAGGCACTATTTCTGATGGTACTAAGTTAGTCCTCCTGAATGCTGTCTACTTCAAAGGGCAATGGGAAGTGGAATTTAACGGAAAAAACACCAAAGAAAGAGCTTTTCAGATTAATGAGGTAGAGTACAGAAATACACATATCACATCATTGCTTCTATTGTTTTACATGCTTGGCAGAAAATGGGCAGTGACCATGGGATATAGCACTCTGCCTGTAGACCAGCTCTGTGGGTGGAGAGGGAGCTGTTTCCCAAAGCTTCTGCTACAAGAGTGCATCATGCCTGACACATGTACAATGCCTCACAAAGCCACTTAGAGCACAGGGGAAGTCAGTGTATAAGAAGCTGTGGCCTGTCAGCTCTTCATTCAGGAGTGGAAGTGCTCAGGACAAAGCCCTGCTTTTTCCCCTTCCCCTTTGGGGTTGTGGGTGCAGTTAGGTTTACTATCCTTGTAAAGATTTGCACTCAGGTGAGCAAAGACCGACTGGCCCCTGAGCAGAGGCCTAGCATAAGGGTGCTTCTTGTACCTTCCCCCACTACACTCCTAATTTGGAGCAGTCCACAGTCTGGCCTCTAATCATTTTCTTCATAGACCCTTAACTGGTTTCCATTGTATTCAGACCTACAATGAGCTGTTCTGCTGCCACATTTACAATGACGGCCACCAAGCGATCCATTTAGTCTGTGTTCGGTTTCCACATTCTGTCACCAGATTGTCCCCCCTCCCCCAATGCCTCACTGACCCCTTTCCCTTGAGTCCAAGACAGAGATGAACCTGTTGTGAGATGCTTGAAGAGATTCAAGGGGACTATATACACCTTTCTTTAGAAGGTGCGAATCTGGCCCTAAACAATCACTGCCGCATTCGGGTCCAAGTGAAGATATAATACAAGGAAAAATATGTAAATACAGGAGGATATATTGTATGAATTTCATTTGTTACTAATTGTCATTGCTTTCAGACTACAAGCAAACCTGTGCAGATGATGCACAAAATGGGAGAGTATAAAATAGCTACAATAGAGGAGCATGATTGTCAGGTGCTTGAACTCCCGTACAAGGGTGATGACCTGAGTATGTATGTACTGCTGCCAAAAGACTACACGGGTCTAACACAGGTAAAGTTACCTATGATGAGATGATAACCTTATAACCAGAATATGAACATGGCAATATATCTCTGACCACCTGGACAGGCAGTATAGAAGAAAATTACCTTTCCTCCTCCTTGTTGCAGAGTATGCAGCATGTTGAATAGTAAATCTGAAGGCAGGCTGCTTATGCTGTTCCTGTGTCTATTGAATTTTCAGGAAACAAACAATGAGCCAGCCTTTTTATTCTCCAAATGGGGCACAGTGACAATGTAATTAATAGCTAATTGCTACATTTTTGTATTATCAACCTTTCTAAACAGTTAATACCCACACAGACTCGTCTAAAAGTGAATAAATAATAAATGCAAACAATATAGGTAACGCATCGGCAGATCCACAGGGGCTGTCTGCCACATATTGCTGCCAGACTTAACATCTGATCCATCTCCCTAACCCTTCTCCCATACAATTTAATTGCAAAACACCCATTGACTTCACTGGTACAGGATCAAGTCCTTTAGCTTTAATGGTAGAGGTCTGAGCACTGAAGTTAAAAGTTTCACCATTGACTCCCACTGTTGACCCAGCATTGTGGTCATTATATTTACATTAAAAAAAAGAAAACACGATTCTATAATCAACACTGGACAAACACTTATTTGGAAATCTTTAGGGTACAGCTACATGGAGATAAAAGCCCTGCAGCTGAGGGGCTAAAAATTGTGGTGTACACCTTCAGGCTTAGGCTGGAGCCTGAGTTCTAGGATTCTGTGAGGGTGGAGGGTCCCAGAGGTTGGGCTCCAGCCTGCGTCCAAAAGTCCACAGAGCAATTTTTCAGCCATACAGCCCGAGTCAGCTGAGACAGGCCAGCTGTGGGGTTTTTATTCCTTTGTAGACATACTGTTAGTGTACGTCATGCTACTGACCCCAGTAGTATTGTAAGAATCATGCCTGATGTGGCTACCACAGTGTGAATGAAAAATCATTTTTTCCAATTTCTCACACAGTTGCATGTCTTGTTGATTTTGATGCATAACCACAAGATTCTGATTCCCATGTATCTTTATACCTGTAGCTGGAAAAGGAACTTACTTATGAGAAATTAACAACTTGGATTAGCCCCGACCATTTGAAAGAAGATAAAGTGGAGGTGTCTCTTCCTCAGTTCAAAATCGAGACAAGCGCTCAACTTAAAAAATATTTAGAAGCTTTAGGATTGACTGATGTGTTTCACCCAGGAGTATCAGATTTATCTGGAATGGTAAAAACAGATGGCCTGTCTGTCAGTGAAGCTATCCATAAAGCTTATATAGAGGTCAATGAAGAGGGCACTGAGGCAGCGGCTGCAACTGCAATTAGCATAGGTATAACCTCAGTAAGAATACCTGTACAGTTTGTGGCTGATCACCCTTTCCTCTTCTTTATTAGACACCAAAAAACCAAATGCATTCTCTTCTATGGTAGAGTCTCTTCCCCTTAAGAAAATTTCTAATTAACATGAATGAGATTCTGGACCATGGAACCATGATATGGAAAATACAATGGAAATGTTTATTTTCTTCATTTTTCTCTTTTCCTTCTACTGTATCTTGCCAGTGACTCCATAGTTGCGGGTTAAAATGCACACTATACTCATGGCAGGACTCATGTGACATTCTTTTGATGAACATGTCCTACATTGTCTGTTGTTTCTCTCCCTCACAAGGTTGCTTCTGGTTCCTACTTAAAGAATGCCCCACTCTCTCAACACCTAAGGAAGGGCACCTCTGCTAAGTCCCAGCTCACTAGGAATCACCTTGAACCAAAGCTTTGATAATCAGTAGTGATCCTGAACTGAATGGGTATTGACACAAACATTGACCAAACACTTGCAGTGGAGAACTGGCCCAGAGTTGAAGCTATGTAATGGTGAAGGATCAGGCTCATTGTTCTTGGTAATTGCTATTGCCCTTCAGCCACCTGTACTCAGAGAGAGTTGTGCTTACTTCATAAGGTATTCTGGTGAAGTGAGTAGGACTACCATGGAGAAAGGCACTATGCACTGAGGGAGAAGGAGGGAGAAGGGAGAGCTGGAAAACAGAGTCTGACCTCTTAGTACTTGAATATAAAGTTAACACTGTACACTGATACAAACTCCTACAGACAGGGTGTGAATTAGGGATGCTGTGGGAACTTTGTACTTCCTGACACATGCATTGATAATTAACACAAATGTTGCTGTGACCCAAGAACCTCTTAATACCAGCAGGCAATGGGGTGCAGAGGGCTTCCAGGGTCCTCCTGATTCTCATTCATCAAAAGGGTGTCATGTGAGGTCAGAAACAAGAGTCCGTGTTGCACTCTTCATCGATATTGTTGTGAAATGTATGTAAGGATACTATGTAAGGAGTAGTGTATCTATACTGAACATTTGTTCTTAAAGTCTGTGTCTGGGGGTTGGTCACCAGCAAAGGTAAAAACCAGGTTTTTTGTCAAACAAGAGATGTTCAGCCACCTACATATTTACATGTACATTGAGCATTGTCTCATTCACAATGGGTCTCCTATCACCAGTCTGAATGGAATGCAAATAAAAGGATTGTGAGAACTTCAGAAAGGAACTAATAGGAAGAAAACAGCAGGGAGGGAGAACCTTATCTTGAAGTGCACCTCAAAGGCTTTTTCTACTATATTTGGGGGGTAAAGACAACACCCAGGCATCCATCAGCTAGGAAGGAAACGGACAGCGGATTTGCTTCATGAAAATGGGATCTCAGCCAGGCTGGGCTGAAAACACTGGAGAGAACTTTGGGTGAGATAAGCTTCTTTAGCAGGAGGTCAACCTGTTAGTTAAGTCTAGATAGTCTATAGAAAGAGCGTTATTTTGCTTTATACGTAACCATTTGATTCTAATATTCTTGCTCACTTTTACTTGAATCTCTAATCTTTGATAATAAATGTATTCTTGTTTTCACTATAAACATATCTGAGTGCAGGGGTGTTAAGTAAAGTGATGATCCTGAGTTGAATTTTACAAGCTAGTGTTTAATGTTTCTTTGGGAACGGCAGGCTTGGTAATTCTGTGAGTGGTTTCTGTGAGAAAACAAGGGCTGGAGGGCAGTGCTTGTGTTGTAAGAGGCTGTTGGTTTCAGGGAGCTGATCCACAGCAGGCCCAGACATGACTTCTTCACACTAAGGGCAGGTGGTGGTGAAGTGCCTCACAATCGTGGGTACCCCGAGGAAGCGTCACGGTTGCATTAGCACTTTTAAAAATCATTTAGTTTGTTATAATTTATCTAAGTCCAAGTGTTTGCCACCAGCTGAGAGGTTATTGTGAACAGGAATATGGGATCTTCCAAATTTCATGCAGTGATTTCCTGCCAGTTCTTTAGCGTTTAACACAAAATTAGAAAATTTTGTTGACTTGTCAGAAAAATTTAAATTGTAATTAACCAATTGTCTTCCAAAAGGGCAACTGGGGAAAATAACTCTCTTTCTGCAGTGCTCTTGAGATTGTAATTTTATGGCTTTTCTTTGGTGAAGTATTATAGATGTATTTTGCTTTTGACCTTTTAATTTGTGCAATTGCAATGCATCTATACAGCTATCAAGTCAAAGATTCAATAAATCACTACATATTTTGCCATTTTCAGTAGTGGCAGGGAAATAAGCAGAACAGAAGTTGAAGACATACCTGTTTGCATTCACGTAAGACAGAAGCAGCAAGTGTATAACATACGGCTAGTGGTCACATGGTGATAGACAGCATATTGATCCCTGTTCCAGACAGCACTTGGCCATGCATTTATGTCCCACTGATTGCAATGGGACTCAAGCAGATGTGTTTAAGTGCTGTTCTCAATACAGATGCACTCCTTGGGGCCATAACATACATCTTCTTCTAATCATTCTTAAGTAGACAAGTGAGTATTACTAATACATACTGATGTTTTGGCAATTCTACTCAGTTTCATTTTTCAGTTTTATACTCCCTTGGTTCCTAACCATAAATGGTTAGTCTTAAAACATTGTTTCTGTAATAAACCAATATAATCTACCTAGACCAGTGTTTAGATAATTTATGTCCCCTGAGAAATGATCAAAAGAAAGAAGCTCTAATCTACAAGGTACTAAGCATTCCTCATATATGAGGTGAGAAACAAGAAAGCAGCCTCCTGTCCATAAATTGGGGCTTGTAGCAATCTGCATGGAACTGGGAGGGAAGAGTTTGGAGCAGGCACTGGGAAGCCAGTCTGTGTGCACATGGCTGGAAATGTCACTGCAGTTACAGCATTGTGTAAAAGTTGCACTCATCGCAGGTTCACCCTAGTGGCTGGGTGTTGTGTAGCAGCTCATCATCTAGCATTCCTTGCTGACAGCTGCTACGGCCTTGGGGTAGCCTCTTTTCTCATGACTTCGCCTTCCTGCCAGGTCTCTTTAGAGTCTCTCTCCTGCCAGGGTTTCTGTGTGCTACATGGACAATGCCCTACACAATACTGGTAATCGATCTGCCATCTTCCTCCCCTCCCAGACTCCTCTTCCACTCTTCTCTTCTATCAGACTAGCAGCCTGAGGGCTTCTCCCTGGAGTTTGTTAACCCAACTCAAAAGCAAACCACAAATTTCAGGGAAAGCAGCGTCAGGCCCTTTTCCTGCCTTGAACTTTTAAACCATCCTGTGTCTGCTCCCTTTCCTACTGCAGCTTTTTATTCTTCTGCAAAGTGCTGACTTTCAGGGACTATCCTCCTTAAGTCTTGCCCTGTTTGGCTCCTCAACTCCAGTCCCTCCTAAGGCTTTCTGCCTGTGGGGTGGCCTTCTCTCAGGCCCACTTCAAGATTCCCCATCACCCCTGCTCCCTCTTCCATCCAACTCCCTCCTGAACTTCCTCCATGCTCTACTTCCCAGACTACAGGTTTCTTCCCCTTTCTCTTTCTCCCTAAAGCTCTTTTCTACTCTGGGCTTCCTCTCTTTATAAAAACCACTCACATCCTCCACCAGCTGAGAGGTCATCTTTAACTGGTCCTGGCCTGCTCTCCAAGTGCCATCACCAGCGTGTAACGATCTCTCAGGCCCACATTAACCATTTCATCACCTGTGTGAGGTAAACAAAAAGAGAAATTTAGTTTTAGGATCATGGAGTCTTCTCATCTTATTGCCCTGTACACAGTACATGAAACATGGTGTCAATGGTCAGTCTAGAAAGAGACAATAAGGAAGAGTGTGTGATTAACAGGCCTACAAAGCAGCACCAAGAAAGAGAGGAAACATGCGGCATGCAGGTAGTCAGAACAGCAAAAAGGTTGACAGCCATTCAACTGCCATACTTGCAGCTACAGCAGATCAGTGATTGCTTCCATTCCAGGCAGATTAACTGGAACATAGAGGCTGTGTCTACACTAGAAACACTACAGATGTAGCTGCACCTCTGTAGTACTGTTATGTCAACACTCGCTACAGCAATAGAAGGGGTTCTTCCATTGCTGTAGTAAAGCCACCTCTTTGAGTGGCGGTGGCTAGGTTGATGGAAGAATGCTTCTGTCAGTCTAGCAGTGTCTTAACTACATTGCACAGGGTGTGAAATTTTTCACAGCCCTGAGCAATGTAGCTAAACTGACCTAACTTTGTAGGGTACTTCAACCCTGATAAACAGCACTATTAGACCGGAGAAATGTGAGCAGATGTGGTTATGTACAATAAAACCATTTGGAGGTCAGTGGGAAAATACAGATGGTTGATAAGAAACCCACAAAACGAGAGACAGCTTGGAACTTATAGTAGTTGACGCATAGATGCACCACCCATTGCTGGACAGTGTAAGCCATGGATTTGATCTTAGTACAACACTAGAATATCTTTAATGTGAGAGAGGAGAGATACCAGTCACCATGCACCCTGTCCAGCATTCTAACAGAATGTAAGGATGAAATGCAAGGAGATGAACACCTCGAGGGCAAGCTGAAGTTAGAAATACATCCCCATGTACAGCCCAGGATACTACTGAAATGCAGAGTTTCATTACCACTGTTGAAGTCACTGAAGAAGGATCTGACAAGCCTTCAAAGAAGAGGCATCATTACACCCATAGAAACTAGCACAGAGTGGATAAGCTGCCTAGTCCTGGTGAGAAAACTAACAGGTAAAGTGAGGATCTCCATGGACCCCAAACCATTGAAAACAAGTCACTAGCCATTGCCAGTGACTGAGGACATACTATGTGATGTATCCAGGGGAAATGCATTCGCTGCTTGTGATGTCAAAAATGGGTTCTGGTGTACTGAGCTAGACGAGCCATCCAGCCACCTGACAACCTGTGTCACACTTTTTGGCAGGTGCCGTGGCTATAAAAGCTTATGGGCATCAGCCTGGCCCCAGAAATGTTCCACTGAAAATTGAACTGGGCACCTCAAGAGCATAGTTGACAACCTTAATATCTTCTTCCTCTGCAATAAGAATGAAGCGGAAATCCAAATCCTCAGTACTAAGCTGTGGCAACTTCTAAACAGGTGCCAGGAGCGCAATATTACGCTGAATACAGACAGGCTGAAAATGAGAAGAACTGAGGTTCTCTACTCCAGGAATTTGATTTCTAAGGGATTTGGTGAGAGACTTTTTGACTGCCATTAAGGAAATGCTCAGACCAAAGGGAGTCCAGCAATTTATAGGGATGGCCAACAATTTTTCCAGATTCTGTTCCCACCTGTTAGAAGCCTATGATCCTTTGAGACCGTTAACATATAATGACGCACCCTAGGAATGATCAGAGACCCAAAATCAGGCTGTGATGCTGGCAAACCAGGTGTCAGTTCTTGCCAAGGCTTTAGGCCTCAGCTGAGCACTGAGAAATTCCCTACTGGAAACCAGACCAGCTCACCTGTGTGTTAGTATGGTTAAGATGGATATTAGACTTATAACATGTGTTTAGTCTTTATAAAATGCTTGTAAGTTGCTGCATGTATTAATCCTACTTATAATGTCTGTTTTCCATGCTGTAAGGTAATACTTAAGTATTTGTTATACAGTTGTAAAAGGTTTGTTCTGAAATATCTAACTTATGAACCAAGAAAAAACCCCGTTACCTAGTGCAAAATGCTAAATCCCTATGAAAGGTTTTACCTCTTGCCCATCAGGAGGGGCTATCCGAAACTAAATGGGCCAGTGTGAGACATCAGGGTACAAAGACTTTTCTAATTGTCCCTGCATACCCATGAAGAGGCTACATATAAAAGGACTTGTCCCATCAGCTTGAATTCTGGAAGAAGGAAATAAGTTTGCTTGCTTTAACCTTGTAAAAACCCTCTCATTTCTTTTCTTAGTTAATAAATCTTTAGTTAATTAATTACAGGATTGGGTATAAGTGTTTGTTTTTGGTGAAAGATCTAAGGTACAAATTGACCTGGGGTAAGTGACTGGTCTCTCGGGACTGGGAACAACCTGAATATTTTGTAATCTGTGGTGTATAGCAACCATCTGCCACATAATCCAGTTTGCCTTGGTGGCAAGATAGATTGGAATGCCCAAGAGGACTGCCTGTGACTCCATGGTAAGACTGTTACAGAGATTTAGGAATTCACATTTGTTAGTGGGTTTGGGAAATCTCATTATAACATCTAACCAGTTTGACGTCTCGGCCCTGCTTCTTGATAGTCTGCCCCAAGGTTGGCACACATGGTTGTGAACCACTCCAGACAGGGTGACACAGGCATTTGAAAGAGTAAAGAAAAATGCAAAGTAAGCCACCAGTCCTAAAGTACTAAAACCCCATGGAACAGCTAGCACTGCAATGTGATGCCTCAGAAGGAGGCCTGGGAGCAGCACGGATGCAAAACCCATAGCATCTTCTACTACAGCCCAGAGAGACACAGAAAGGGGATATGCTCAGATGCTCAGATGCTTGCTGTGCTCTTAGGAAAGAAACAATTCCATCCGCTCACTTTTGGGCACAATGTAAGATGTGCAGCTGGACCAGAAGCCAGTAGAAAGCAGCATAAAGAAGCCACTTCTGAGTGCACCAAAGTCTGCAATACCTGTTATTGAGATGGCAGCGCGGTGACTGTGAGGATAAGGCACTGCCCAGGAAAGGGTCTACTGGTGGCAGATGCACTCTGGAAGGTAAGCCTTGCTTAGTGTAACACAAATGGCTCTGTGGAATAGAAGACGGGATCGATGAATATGCCACAATACCTTTGCATCTTTGAGGGGAAGCTCCAGGAAGTCCAGCAAAGCACCAAGAGGATGGAGTGCTCCAGACAGTGAAACAATACAGACTTCAGAACTGGCCAAATTGCAAGGAGTAAGTGCCATAGGAGGTTACCTGATATTATCACATAAGGGATGAGCTGAATATGCGTGATAGGATTTTGAAAGAAGGGTGGAAGACATTCCCCACCATCAGTGATAACACAAAGAAGAAGTGGGAGACTGGTTTTAAGACCAACATGCTTGAAGGAATATGAAACTTAACGAGCCACAAGGGGCTGGTGGAAAAGGTCACAGCTCCCTAGTGGGTTATGTACTAGTAATCCGTGGCCCCAGCAACTCAACAGAAAAGTCAGGCCATAAGCGTTTCAAATTGGGCACTCCAAATCAATGCATACTGCCGGTGCCACAGGAACATTTTTAGTTGTGGGGGTGCTGAAAGCCAGTCCCTTTACCCGTCTGCCCCCCACCTCTGAGGCTGGGAGCAGGGCCGTGTCTCCGGGATGGAGGGACCCAGACAGAGGTAAGGGGGCCCAGGCCACAGCTGGGGGTGGGTGTGGGGCCAGGATCGGAGCCCGGGCAGGGGCCGGCAGCCGGGACCCCACCTGTGAGGCCAAAATCAGGGCCCCGGCCGTGGAGCGGCCAGGGAGCGGGGCCAGAGGCCGGGCCCCAGGAGCGGGACCAGAGGCCTGGGACGAGGGTGAGACAAGGGGTTGGAGAGCAGAGTGTGGGTGGAGGACATAGGCGCAGGAAACACCCCCAGGTTTTATGCACGGCGCCCCACAGCACCCCCACTTCCCACACTGGTGCATACTGTTGACATTGATGTCCCAGTGCTTCCATTCCTCAAGTGTAAAATGGAGAGATCACCACCTCACTGCGGCGTTGTGAATGTAAATTCATTAACATTTGGGAAGAACTCAGCTGCTACAGGGATGAGTGCCACAGAAAAGCTCATAAGGAAATTAATAATTCTGTTCTCAGTGCTGTGGTTGAACGGTATACAGTAAATAAAGCCAAGGGCCACATATTTAACACAGAAACATAATAGCTTCTCATTTACTTAGTGCTGTCCATCCTGTACACTGAATGAGGCAGCAGTCCTGTGGAAAAATGTGATGGTGTAATTAGAAACTGTATCATGAAGAACAGACACCTTAATCTGGGTCTTTCCTAACTCTTGGGTGCTTGACTTTGCAATCTTAATGTTTCTTTAACATTGATTTGTGTGTGCAAACATAGCTAGGTTTTCTTAAAAAAAAAAAATGAAAAAACCCCCCAAACCAACCCCCCCAGCAAGTCCATCCTGTGGAACCATCCTGACTCCCATCTGGCTCATCAACTGCACGACAACTCCAAGGAGGCACCGCAGCAGGCTTTTTGAATAAGAGTTTTTCAGTTTTCAGCTGAAAACCAAAATGTTTTAGGTTTTGGGCTAGGACATAAAGTCAACCTTTTCTGCACAAAGCAGGCGCTTTTTGTCAAATCTTTTAGTCAATGTCACAGCCCCAGTCAACAGCCCTCTGAGGTTAGACTACTTGATACCCCTTCTTGGAAGTAGCCTCAGCCCGATGGCCACTGCTGAACTCCCACAGGCAAGCTCACCCTGCCCACAGCTCCGCCCTCCCAGTGGGCACTCTGGTTTACAGTTTAACCCTTCTGGGAACCCTTGATGAAGCCAATAAGACACTTTGCAGAGGGATTTTTAAACCAATCCAGTATTGCCAATCCCCAAGGCTCAAAAATCATGAGTCTATCCCCCAGCCCAATGAGCTTTAAGGGGTGGGAGAGATTATTTTGTATTTATTTTAATCTGTTTTTTAATATTTGACCTCCCATTGCTCATCCCCAGTGCGTGTGTGCGAGAGAGAGAATTAGCATTGCCGATACTCCCGTATTTATTAAGGTAATTTTCACCCCTGCTGTAGGAACTCTCACTCCCTGTCCCCCACCCCACATCAGAACTACTTACCCACAGCCTTACTTCTGCTCTCTCCAACTCCTGGGGCTCTTCACTCCTCAATCCCTGGGAAGGGGGTTTCCAGCAGGTCCCCCTTCTCCCCCTTATAGGCTGGGGTCTATTCATCCCCTGCTGCCCTTTCCCAGGCCGTGTGCTGCAGGGAGAAAGGGGAGGAGCAGAGGGGTCATCTCCATTGCTCACAGGGGGAGGGAGAGGCTACCCCGAAGCTGCCAGGCTTTCTGCTCCGTTCTCTTCCTCCCCTTCTCCCACTCTGAGAATGACATCAGCTCCTGAGGAGAGGGGCAAGTGAACTCTGCCTGATTCATGCAGTAGCTCTGCACTGCGGCTCTTCCCTAGTGGGGAAAGCAGTCTGACTGTTTTCCCCCTAGGGAGAGCTGACATTCACCAGGAAGCTGGAGTGTCTTATGTTATCACCAGACTGGCTGCAACCCCAGCCCAGCTGTTGTGAGTCAGGGAGATATCGTGAAAGTTGGCAGCACTGCAATCACACTTACTTTTCAACAGCAAAAGCAAGGTACATGGTACACCGTCCTGGAAAATACAGGACACTTATGTCATTCCCTGCCTCAGTTTCCTCAACACTTTGGAATGTTCTTTGGGATTTCTGGGCTCCAAGTCCCTTCTCCTGCATATCACTCCACCAGCACGGGGGTCTCTTTCTCTTCTGCTTGGTGAGAGCAAGCAGGCAGTGCTCCAAGCAGTCCTGGTCTTTTGATAGCTTCCAGCCCCCGCTACTGTGGGACACCTTGTGGTCAACCTCAAGTCACTCCTTTAGGAGATCAAGATCCCCCATCACGTGGTTTGCGGACCTGGAGTCCTGACTTAAACAACTGGCTCTAAGTAGGCTGTTGCCCCACCTCTCCTGATGTTCTGATGTTGTAGATTGTCGCTAAGGCTCACCAGAATCAGAGGCACACTCCCAAGCACCACACCCCCCTTTCCTTATCACGATTAATATGGAGAAAGAATTACAGCAAGACAGCCAATAAAACAGTAACAAAGTTACCTTGCCTCCAGATTGAGCAAACAAAGGCCAAGTCTCGGACGAATCTGAGAAAACAAAATATCTGATGCCTCCTTTCTTTTCGAGAGAAGTAGCACAATTCCAACAACCTTCTCCTCAGGATTTAAACCAAGTCTTCAGCTTCTATTTCCTTCAGGGAAGAGATATGGGAAAAGTTCCAAACATTATTTAATAAAGTCTCCAGTTCCTTCTTCTTTCACAGAAAAGGTATGAGGAAGTTCCAAACAGACCTTAAACACATTTGTGAGCATCTTAGAAAAAGCCCCTCTGTGACCCATCAGTTTTGTACTCTTAGCAAGCCAATGTCAGATCACAAAAGCTAACTTCTTCTTCCATTTACCTGCCCCAGCCTGGCTCCCTGGGAGGCCAATCAGCTCCAGCTGTTTCTTGACTCCCTGCATCAACCCTATCCTGGAGTTTCCTGACCCGGCTACTCTTCTGACCTTTCTGAGCCCCAGGTGGGTAGGAAATTATACTTGTTACACAAGATTCTTTATTATTTGCCTAGCAGGGACATCCATTTTGTTAGAAATACATTAAAAAGTAAATACCCCAATGTGAAAGAGTGATATATATACATATATAAAAATTTAAATTTCTTCAAAATTCTAGAGTTTTGGTTAAATTGGACAGACCCTTGCAGCAACAGTAAGAAGTGCAGCAGCATAAGTAGTTCAGCTGGCAGAGTCCACACCTTAAAAGGGATGCTGAAAATCGGAATATGTTCAGAAAAGAGCTACAAGAATGTTTTGAGGTATGGAGAACATACCACGTTGTGAGACACTTAAGGTCAACCTGGTTAGTTTATCCAAGAGAAGGTTTAGCGTTGACTTAATCACAGTCTACATCTACCTACATGGATAAGATTCTCCATCACATGACATCGTTAAATCAAGACTGGTGATTTTTCTGAACGATACGCTATACATAGCTCAGACAGAAGATATGGGCTTGAAGAAGAGTTTAATGGGGGAGGTTCTTTGGCCTGTGTTATGCAGGAGGCCAACTAGATCAGTGTTTCCCAGATGGTGGGTCCTGACCCACCAGTGGGTCCTGGAAGGTTACAGATCAGTTATCATGTCCAGGGCCAGAACTAGCCTAGACAAACATATACTTCTCCCAGCCCAGCCAGTCTGGAGGGGAAGCCCTGGGGGAGGGTGCAGGCTTGGAGAGCAAGCCCACTCCTTGCTCACCCCACAACAGCTGGGGCAGGCTTTCTTTCCAAATCCTGTCCCCGGTGGGGCTTCCCTCTACACCAGGCTGGGATTTGGGTTGTGGAGCCAGGCAGAGGGTGCACACGTGTATTAATGGATTACCAAAAAAAAAAAAAAAAGAAAAGAAAAGAAAATGCAGTTGGTGGTTGCCTTGGTGCAATATTTGGGAACCTCTGAGCCGGATGATCATAAGGGTCCCTTGTGGCTTTAAAACTGAGAAATCTGTTATCCAGTCCCGTGCCTTGTCAGATCTCTCAGCTACGAAATAAAACCCCACTAGATTATCCTATCTCTGTTCTGAGATTATTTATGCGATTGGTGAAAGTATAAAGATTCAGGTCCCAATCCTACAAAAACTTAAGCACATACACAACTTTATTCATGTGAAATTAAATGGGCCTTCTCATGTGAATAAAGTTATGCACATTCACTTTTCCCTACCCACACTCTGTTCATTAGTCCTGGCTACGGTGGCTCTATGGCAGTGGAGGAGGATTCCCAAGGGGGCCTAATCCACCATATTTAGGGCAGATTTGTGTTGGAGGATCAGTGAAAATATACAGCAGAGGTAGCCTCTGACAAATAGTGTCTTATCTTTCCAGGAGTATAAGAATGATAATTATATTTTATGACTAACAAAAAATATTCTGTGGATTGCATTCTAATTAGTTATGCAAGATACCGTTAAGAAATCATACATCTAATAATTTCGACATATGATAATGCCAGTGGGTGTTGCAAATGCTTTATATTCCAGCACCCTGCAAGATACCACACCAAATATCTAGCAAGTTTCAAACTTCCTCTCTATAGCCAGGTAAGCATTTCTTCTTTGTAAGTTTATGATTTTAGTTACTGTTAGGATTTGTGAAGGGAATATTTGTAAGTCTTTTTGCTATAACCAGTCCATTTTAGGATTGCATGGATTAGTTCAGCTGTCCAGAATGTTACATCCCCAGAGGATCGTGTGCAAAAGGTGCAAGGCTGGGGCTCACGAGTCTATTCCTGACTCTGCCATTATATTCCAGTGTGACTGTGGGCAAGTCACTTTGATATAATTTTCAGATGTGGGTGCCTACAGGTAATCACTTAAACCCAGATTTATGTACCTAAATAAAAAGCCTGATTTTCAGAATGCCTGATCCCCACAGATCCTGTTGGTTTAAAGTAAATTACGATGCATTTATATCAGTGTAAGAGTAAAATTTGGCTTGCAGAGTTTACACAAAATGTTGCAGGTGTCACCACTTTCCAAAGCATATCACATTGCTACAGATAATCATCAACTCTTGTGAAATGCGTAATTTGCCAGCTGTTGAAGATTAGAAATTCTGAAAAAGAAATTCTCAGCAATCTTCTTACCCTTTTCCATAACTAAGCATTTTGCACTAACAATAACACACAAAGTTCTCTTCTCAACCTCAGACATTGGTAAATCTGTGCATCTTGTTGAAAAGTGTCTGAGAAGGAAACAAAATATGTAAGTAAGAAAATCATATAATCGTAGAAATGAAGGACTGGAAGGGACCTGAACAGGTCATCTAGTCCAGCCTCCTGCCCCAAGGCAGGACTAAGTATTTTCTATATCGTCCCTGACAAGTGTTTGTCTAACCTTTTCTTAAAAACTTCCAGTGATGGGGTGTCAGTCCATGATCTGTTCCACCTTGCATTTTGCTGTAATCCTTGGAGAACCTTTCCCAGACCTGGAGAAGAGCTCTGTGTGGCTTGAAAGCCTGTCTCTCTTAACAGAATTTGGTCCAATAATAGAGGCTACCTCACCATTCTCGTCTTTCTTGCAGTTAGGAAGATTTTCCTGATGTTAAATCTACATATCCCTTGCTGCGATTTAAGTCCCTTACTTCTTGTCCTGTCCTCAGTGAATAAGGAAAACAATTTATCATTCTCCTCATTATAACAACCTTTTACGTACTTGAAGGCTGTGATCATGTCCCCCCTCAGTCTTCTCTTCTCCAGACTAAACAAACCCAACTTTTCCAATCTTTCCTTATTGGTCATGTTTTCTAGAGACTTTTAATTATTTTTTTTTGGCTCTTCTCTGGACTTTCTCCAATTTGTCCATATCTTTCCCAAAGAGTGGTGCCCAGACCTGGACACAATACTCCAGTTGGGGCCTTATCAGTGCTAAGTAGAGTGGAAAAATTATTTCTCTTTTCTTGCTTACAAAATGAAAGGTGATATGTATAACACAATTTCAGAAGAACAGTGGATTAGAATTTGGAAGGGGAAAAGCACTAGATCATCCACGTGCAGAGTAGAGAATCTCAGCTCAGAGAAGGGGGACTCACATTTAATCCCTGCTCCAATGACAATTTAATTTACACAAAGTGGACAAGCTTCAGTGGGAGAGACTCTAGACTACCTGATAGCCTAGGCCTCATGGCATTCTCCTGAGCAGTGAGAGCTTCAAATTCAACTCAGCCCTGGTCTACACTAGGACTTTAGGTCGAATTTAGCAGCATTAAATCGATGTAAACCTGCACCCGTCCACACGATGAAGCCCTTTATTTCGACTTAAAGGGCTCTTAAAATCGATTTCCTTACTCCATCCCTGACAAGTGGATTAGCGCTTAAATCGGCCTTGCCGGCTCGAATTTGGGGTATTGTGGACACAATTCGACGGTATTGGCCTCCGGGAGCTATCCCAGAGTGCTCCATTTTGACCGCTCTGGACAGCGCTCTCAACTCAGATGCACTGGTCAGGTAGACAGGAAAAGAACCGCGAACTTTTGAATCTCATTTCCTGTTTGGCCAGCGTGGCAAGCTGCAGGTGACCATGCAGAGCTCATCAGCAGAGCTGACCATGATGGAGTCCCAGAATCGCAAAAGAGCTCCAGCATGGACCGAACGGGAGGTACGGGATCTGATTGGTGTGTGGGGAGAGGAATCCGTGCTATCAGAACTCCGTTCCAGTTTTCGAAATGCCAAAACCTTTGTCAAAATCTCCCAGGGCATGAAGGACAGAGGCCATAACAGGGACCCGAAGCAGTGCCGCGTGAAACTTAAGGAGCTGAGGCAAGCCTACCAGAAAACCAGAGAGGCGAACAGCCGCTCCGGGTCAGAGCCCCAAACATGCCGCTTCTATGATGAGCTGCATGCCATTTTAGGGGGTTCAGCCACCACTACCCCAGCCGTGTTGTTTGACTCCTTCAATGGAGATGGAGGCAATACGGAAGCAGGTTTTGGGGACGAAGAAGATGATGATGAGGAGGAGATTGTAGATAGCTCACAGCAAGCAAGCGGAGAAACCGGTTTTCCCGACAGCCAGGAACTGTTTCTCACCCTGGACCTGGAGCCAGTACTCCCCGAACCCACCCAAGGCTGCCTCCTGGACCCAGCAGGCAGAGAAGGGACCTCCGGTGAGTGTACCTTTTAAAATACTATACATGGTTTAAAAGCAAGCATGTGAAAGGATTACTTTGCCCTGGCATTCGCGGCTCTCCTGGAAATACTCCCAAAGCCTTTGCAAAAGGTTTCTGGGGAGGGCAGCCTTATTGCGTCCTTCATGGTAGGACACTTTACCACTCCAGGCCAGTAACACGTACTCGGGAATCATTGTACAACAAAGCATTGCAGTGTATGTTTGCTGGCGTTCAAACAACATCCGTTCTTTATCTCTCTGTGTTATCCTCAGGAGAGTGAGATATCATTCATGGTCACCTGGTTGAAATAGAGTGCTTTTCTTCAGGGGACACTCAGAGGAGCCCATTCCTGCTGGGCTGTTTGCCTGTGGCTACACAGAAATGTTCCCCGCTGTTAGCCACAGGGAGGGGGGAGGGTTGAGGGGGTAGCCACGTGGTGGGGGGAGGCAAAATGCGACCTTGTAACGAAAGCACATGTGCTATGTATGTAATGTTAACAGCAAGGTTTACCCTGAAGAGTGTAACCACTGTTTTATAAAATGTGTCTTTTTAAATACCGCTGTCCCTTTTTTTTTCCTCCACCAGCTGCATGTGTTTCAATGATCACAGGATCTTCTCCTTCCCAGAGGCTAGTGAAGATTAGAAAGAAAAAAAAAAGCACTCGAGATGAAATGTTCTCCGAGCTCATGCTGTCCTCCCACACTGACAGAGCACAGACGAATGCGTGGAGGCAAATAATGTCAGAGTGCAGGAAAGCACAAAATGACCGGGAGGAGAGGTGGCGGGCTGAAGAGAGTAAGTGGCGGGCTGAAGACAGGGCTGAAGCTCAAATGTGGCGGCAGCGTGATGAGAGGAGGCAGGATTCAGTGCTGAGGCTGCTGGAGGACCAAACCAGTATGCTCCAGTGTATGGTTGAGCTGCAGCAAAGGCAGCTGGAGCACAGACTGCCACTACAGCCCCTGTGTAACCAACCGCCCTCCTCCCCAAGTTCCATAGCCTCCACACCCAGATGCCCAAGAACGCGGTGGGGGGGCCACCGGCCAACCAGCCACCCCACCACAGAGGATTGCCCGAAAAAAAGAAGGCTGTCATTCAATAAATTTTAAAGTTGTAAACTTTTAAAGTGCTGTGCTTAAAGTGCTGTGTGGCATTTTCCTTCCCTCCTCTACCACCCCTCCTGGGCTACCTTGGTAGTCATCCCCCTATTTGTGTGATGAATGAATAAAGAATGCATGAATGTGAAGCAACAATGACTTTATTGCCTCTGCAAGCGGTGATTGAAGGGAGGAGGAGAGGGTGGTTAGCTTACAGGGAAGTAGAGTGAACCAAGGGGCGGGGGGTTTCATCAAGGAGAAACAAACAGAACTTTCACAGCGTAGCCTGGTCAGTCATGAAACTGGTTTTCAAAGCTTCTCTGATGCGTACCGCGCCCTCCTGTGCTCTTCTAACCGCCCTGGTGTCTGGCTGCGCGTAACCAGCAGCCAGGCGATTTGCCTCAACCTCCCACCCCGCCATAAGCGTCTCCCCCTTACTCTCACAGATATTGTGGAGCACAAAGCAAGCAGTAATAACAGTGGGAATATTGGTTTCGCTGAGGTCTAAGCGAGTCAGTAAACTGCGCCAGCGCGCCTTTAAACGTCCAAATGCACATTCTACCACCATTCTGCACATGCTCAGCCTGTAGTTGAACAGCTCCTGACTACTGTCCAGGCTGCCTGTGTATGGCTTCATGAGCCATGGCATTAAGGGGTCGGCTGGGTCCCCAAGGATACATATAGGCATTTCAACATCCCCAACAGTTATTTTCTGGTCTGGGAATAAAGTCCCTTCCTGCAGCTTTTGAAACAGACCACAGTTCCTGAAGATGCGAGCGTCATGTACCTTTCCCGGCCATCCCACGTTGATGTTGGTGAAAGGTCTCTTGTGATCCACCAGAGCTTGCAGTGCTATCGAAAAGTACCCCTTGTGGTTTATGTACTCGGCGGCTTGGTGCTCCGGTGCCAAGATAGGGATATGGGTTCCGTCTATGGCCCCACCACAGTTAGGGAATCCCATTGCAGCAAAGCCATCCACTATGACCTGCACATTTCCCAGGGTCACTACCCTTGATATCAGCAGATCCTTGATTGCGTGGGCTACTTGCATCACAGCAGCCCCAACAGTAGATGTGCCCACTCCAAATTGATTCCCAACTGACCGGTAGCTGTCTGGCGTTGCAAGCTTCCACAGGGCTATCGCCACTCGCTTCTCGACTGTGAGGGCTGCTCTCATCTTGGTATTCATGCGCTTCAGGGCAGGGGAAAGCAAGTCACAAAGTTCCATGAAAGTGCCCTTACGCATGCGAAAGTTTCGCAGCCACTGGGAATCGTCCCAGACCCGCAACACTATGCGGTCCCACCAGTCTGTGCTTGTTTCCCGAGCCCAGAATCGGCGTTCCACAGCATGTACCTGCCCCATTAGCACCATGACGCATGCATTGGCAGGGCCCATGCTTTCAGAGAAATCTGTGTCCATGTCCTGATCACTCACGTGACCGCGCTGACGTCACCTCCTTGCCCGGTATCGCTTTGCCAGGTTCCGGTGCTGCATATACTGCTGGATAATGCGTGTGGTGTTTAACGTGCTCCTAATTGCCAAAGTGAGCTGAGCGGCCTCCATGCTTGCCTTGGTATGGCATCCGCACAGAAAAAAGGCGCGGAACGATTGTCTGCCGTTGCTCTGATGGAGGGAGGGGTGACTGACGACACGGCTTACAGGGTTGGCTTCAGGGAGCTAAAATCAACAAAGGGGGTGGCTTTACATCAAGGAGTATTTCAGGCAGGACTTCACGGAGGGTTCCAATAAGAAATGGTGCACCTAAGTTATTGTTCTTATTGGAAAAAGGAGGTTAGCCTGGCCTCTGATTGATACATGGCTAGATTTACCTCGCTGCACCTTCTCTGTGAGTGACTGCAGTGTGACCTAGAGGAATGAGTCCCCTAGACGGGGGAGGAGGCAAATGAGTACAAAACAAATCTGGTCTATTTCTTGTTTTGATCCACTCCATCTATCTTTTACATCTTTGGCTGGCAGCAGACGGTGCAGAAGGACTGCATGCCATCCACATCTCATGGCTGCTCAGCAGAAGATGGCGCAGTAGGACTGCTAACCATCCTCATCTCTTGCCTGCCCGGCAGAAGATGATGCAACAGGACTGCTAGCAATTCGTATCGCCTGTCCGCTCACCATAAGATAGTTCAATAGGACTGACTGCAGGACTAAAGAGAATGACCTGGTCAAGTCACTCCAGATTTAGTCCCTGCGCCCATGTCTGCCCAGGCGCTCCCAGCCGACGTGGCCAGGAGCACCTCGGACATGACGAGGACAGCTACCAGTCGTACTGTACCGTCTGCTGCCACAAGGCGATGGGTTGCTGCTACTGTGTAGCAATGCCGTACCGCGTCTGCCAGCACCCAGGAGACATACGGTGACGGTTACCTGAGCGGGCTCCATGCTTGCCGTGGTATGGCGTCTGCACAGGTAACTCAGGAAAAAAAGCGCGAAACAATTGTCTGCCCTTGCTTTCACGGAGGGAGGGAGGGAACGGGGGCCTGACGATATGTACCCAGAACCACCCACGACAATGTTTTAGCCCCATCAGGCATTGGGATCTCAACCCAGAATTCCAATGGGCAGTGGAGACTGCGGGAACTGTGGGATAGCTACCCACAGTGCAACGCTCCGGAAGTCGACTCTAGCCTCGGTACTGTGGAAGCGCTCCGCCGAGTTAATTCACTTAGAGGATTTTCTGTGGGGGCACACACACTCGAATATATAAAACCGATTTCTAAAAAACCGACTTCTATAAATTCGACCTTATTCCGTAGTGTAGACATACCCATAGAATCACAGAACTGGAATGGGGAAACTGAGATGCTAGGAAAGGTTAAACAACTTCCTGTATGTGTAGAATCCCGATTTTCTTTGGCCTGCCCTCTGTCCATTGAGTCACATTGCCTCCCAAATGTTGTAAGCTGGGACGAGTCAATATGTGACTGAACAAGAAGAATACTTCAAACAACCAGTTATCCTCTGGTAGCAGATTTCATTCCATCTGCAGCAGCATCTCTGTTTTGGCTCTGATTTACTAATGCATTGCTAGATTTGAATATTTTGACACAGGGCCAGTGTTTGCTTCTATTGATGAGAATATAAAAGTACCCCCAAAATGTTGTTTAACTGAAATGTTTTCTGCAGTAGAAAGAATTCACACTACATTGAGGAATTTCAACATTATGGACCTGATTCTAGAGTAACTGTTGAAATCAATTTAAGTAACATTGGTGTAAAGCTTGTGTAAATAAGAACAGAATCAGGCCCATTGCTTTACGTTTGTTACTTAAGCATAAAATTTCAGTGGGTTTATTTCTGCTTATGTAGTTCTAAAATGCTGATTGTTAATATACGGTACTTTTTTGTAGTTGGCAGAATTTTTCACTCGGAATTTAACACAGCATCGTTTTAAATATTGTGCAGAATTGCACATAATGCAGAAGTACGTATAGCTTTGATTTTCTTTTCATGTAAGTCGGATTAATTTTTAATGCTTGGGTGCCTAAACACCAATATTCGTTTCTGTGAGTGGAAATGTATAGTTGTTCGTAGGCTCACGCTGATGTTTACTATCAGTGTCAGTTTTGGAATTAGTACCACCTGAGTAATTTTTAATGTTAACTAACAGTGAAATATGATAATTCAAGAATATTCAGAATATCTGGCAATAAAATAACATTGGTCCATGTTTGTTTGGGGGAAAAAATAACATGCTACCAAGCTAAAACACTTTCCTTTAAATTTCGTGTCAGAGGAATATAGGTCTACAATGCACAGGAAGTATTTGCAAACTGGTTTATTTTCCTAAAACATATAGCTACTAGAATAAGTTTTTGCAAATTCTACTCATGATAGTAGAAGGGTTGGTATTTGTACAGTTCAGTCATCAGGGGGATTAATTTACAGTGCTTTTAAACTAATCTTCTGGTTAAGGCCTGATCCTGCAAATACTTACTTAAGGGCTTAGTTTTAAGCATGTGAGTAATCCCATTGAAGTAACAGAATTTATATGATATGACTGGTTCTAATACCTATCTGTTTTCTTAAAACAAACCAGTTTTAAAAATAGCTCCTCTGAATTGGGGATATGAATTTCTCTCACAGTGTAAATTTAAAAGGCCGTATTTTATCGTAGTAGCATCTGGATTTTTTTCCGAACAATCATAGAATTATAGAACTGGAAGGGACCTCGAGAAGTTCTAGACCAGTCCCCTGCACTCATGGCAGGACTAATAATCTAGGCCATTCCTGACAGGCGTTTGTCTAACCTGCTCTTAAAAGTCTCCAATGATGGAGATTCCATAACCTCCCTAGGCAATTTATTCCAGTGCTTAACCACCCGGACAGTTAAAAAGTTTTTCCTAATGTCCAACCTAAACCTCCCTTGCTGCAATTTAAACCCACTGCTTTTTCTCCTCTCCTCAGAGGAGAAGAAAAACAATTTTTCCCCTCCTCCTCCTCACAACCTTTTACGTACTTGAAAACTGTTATGTCCCCCCTCAATCTTCTCTTTTGCAGATGAAACAAACCCAATTTTTCAATCTTCCCTCATAGGTCATGTTTTCTAGACCTTTAATCATTTTTTGTTGCTCTTTTCTGAACCGTCTCCTATTTGTCCACATCCTTTCTGAAATGTGGCGCCCAGAACTGGACACAATATTCCAGTTGAGGCCTAACCAGAGAAGAGTAGAGTGGAAGAATTATTTCTCGTGTCTTGCTTACAACGCTCCTGCTAATACATCCCAGCATGATGTTTGCTTTTTTTGCAACAGCGTTACACTGTTGACTCATATTTAGCTTGTGTTCCACTACGACCCCCAGATCCCTTTCCACAGTACTCCTTCCTAGGCAGTCATTTCCCATTTAGTATGTGTGCAACTGATTGTTCCTTTCTAAGTGGAGTACTTTGAATTTGTCCTTATTGAATTTCATCCTATTTACTTCAGACCATTTCTCCAGTTTGTCCAAATCATGGCTTCTGGAGTGCTGGCCTGACTATAGCATGGATTGGGCTGGGCAATAAAATTCTCTCTCTAAAAGATGGCATTGAGAGATAATAGGACTTCCAGGCACTCCTGAATGTCTTTCACCATCCAGGATGGGATGGGTACACACACAGGGTGGCTCACATTTCATTCAGTTTCTTGGTATGCAAATGGCCTGAGCTCTTCAGACTCATGTTACCAGTCCCTGTTTGTGCTATTTGGAGACAGCATCAAGAGGATGCATGAGCTTCTCCAAGAAGGAGGGCTACCCTATCGCCACAATGAGCATTACTGTGTTATGCCTTGGGGTAGAGTGGATGCACTTTAAGATGAGGAGATTTGCACACGGTGGTGTGAGTAGCTATCAGTCCTACTGTACCGTCTGCCGCGAATGCAAGGAGCTGCTGCTGTGTAGCAATGCAGTACCGCGTCTGCCAGCAGCACCCAGGAGACATACGGTGACGATGAACTGAGCGGACTCCATGCTTGTCGTGATATGGCAACTGCACAAGTAACCCAGGAAAAAAGGCGCAAAACGATTTTCTGCTCTTCCTTTCACGGAGGGAGGGAGGCCTGACGACATGTACCCAAAACCACCCACGACAATGTTTTGGTCCCATCAGGCATTAGGAGCTTAACCCAGAATTCCAAGGGGCAGCGGAGACTGCGGGAACTATGGGATAGCTATCCAAAGTGCACCGCTCTGTAAATTGATGCTAGCCATGGTAGTGAGGATGCACTCTGCCAACTTAATGCGCTTAGTGTGGACATACGCAATTGAGTGTATAAAATCGGTTTCTAAAAATTGACTTCTATAAAATTGACCTAATTTCGTAGTGCAGACAAGGCCTAAGTATAGCTGTTTTAGCTCCACTGACTGCAGTAGAGTTGCTCCTGATTTACATGGCTAATCCTCCTCAAAGCAATTGCCACACATTTTACAAATCAAAGCTTACAAGACGTGAGGTACTTGAGCATTATTTGTGTTCCAGTTTTATCACTGGGTAAAAACTGAAGCAGAAGGGACCAGTTTCTGTAAGTAAACTTAATTCTGTGGTAGTTCTGCGCACAAAACAGCAACAGATTCAAGGACAGGGAGGTTAACTGACTTACAGGTTTTCTAACCACCGAACAATGTATGGAATCCCAAACTCTCTGACACTCATTTATCCACATTCTTCCCTTCTATGTTAAAATTCAGACTATTTTAAGTTCTGTAATTATGGTCAAGGTTACTGCCCTCCAACGCTGAAAAGATACACTGAGAGGTATACCAGAAAACAGAGCGCGAATGAAATAAACAAGGGATACATCTAAGCTAATGTATTTATTTGAAAATGTAGTTTCAAAGATATTTACAATAAACTAACCAAAGGGGTTGTGTTGAGCGGATGGGATGGGATAGAACAGAACAGAGGGTTGTGGTACAGTGTATTTAGGGCAATCCTTATTAAAAGCATTTCTTGTTTTCTCTGGGTGAAGTGTACTGCAAAATTAGTGACATTTCCCTACTTCATACCTTGTTAATTTTAAATTGCGTTTCCACTGTGCAATCCTTGTTGAATTGGGTTTCCCAGTTGCCTTTGAAGTAGATGGCATTCACCAAGACCAGTCTGGTCATTGAATCAACAATGCCCTGAGCCAACAGATTCTGGATTTTACCTTTAGGGCACATTAAAGGAAGAATAGATTTTAGCTGGTACGCATCTATCTACTTAGTTGTGTTATTAACTACAGTATCTTCTACCAGCTGCACAATACAAGAACTTCATCTTAATCTGAAGGATTCAGTTCTGTTTTTCTTCTCCTTCCCTTATTGTATCTCTCCTATTGGCCATATGCTTTTTAAGCAGGCTTTAGCTGTTTAGAGAGACACTGTGGAACTCTGCAAGTTATTTACCTTCAGTTTTTTCTTCTATCCAGGAAATTATATGTTTTCTGGAATCTTCTGCAGCTCTAGAGAAGTCAAGTTGTTCTAGCTCTGCATGGTAGCATTTCCGGCAGGAGTCTATAAATGTCTAGGACAAACTAAAGAGGATGCATTAACAATACATTTTTCTGGTGTGCAGTTGCAGAAGACTCAAACATAGAATCTACCTCTTCTTCCTCCACCCCTTCAGAAAGAGTCAGTCTTAAACCAACTTGTCACTTCTTTTCAAGATGAGCATTTTATTTTCTATTATTACCTTCTGAGTCAGAGCAGCTGGCTTACCGACAGATCAACAAGACTGCATGGTGAAGTGATGCAATCAATTTGCTTCGGTTTGAGAGTACAAAGCTTTGTAAATTGGTCTCTAGAAAAGGTTTTTGTAACCCTCCCAGAGTATCTCAAACCTGATCTAGTTCAGAAGTGAAACCTCAGGGGGGTTATATCTATATCTTTTTTGTACAGTATGTGTGGACCATAATGACCTGCTCTTCAGCCTTAGGAAAGGTCTACTGTGAAAATGTCAATAGATCAGTAATTACATGGTTAGGTCAAAATCATGCTGTCTTTCTCCAATTTGTATTTTGGAGTCTTCCATTTTATGGACAAAATGCCAAAGATGCCAAGTTTAAATATTTAATCACAGTGGTTTTAACTTTATTGAGAAGAGGAGCTCTGGATCATAGGGCTAATCTACACAAGGCTTTAACGTGCCTTGTGCGGTCGCAGCGGAGCGCTGGGAGACAGGTTTCCCAGCACTCTAAATAAACCACCTCCCCGAAGGGCATAGCTCCCAGTGCTGGAGCACTGTTTACATGGGCGCTTTACAGCGCTACAACTTGCTGCACTCAGGGGGGTGTTTTTTTTCACACCCCTGAGTGAGAAAGTTGCAGTGCTGTTAATTGGCTGTGTAGACAAGCCCTGAGCCAATTTATACTGGCAATCTCTTTCAGTAATAAAATTACTGTAGATTGGGGAGGGTAAGGTTGATTGGCTTACTGAAAATGTAAGCTTGTTTTTTAGTCTAGGACTCAAGAGAGACTTTCAGTTACCTCTCAATTTTCTGAGATGAACGAAGCGGGTCAGAAAGAATAAAGTTAAAATCAGGGGTACACTTTTTGGATACATTTTAAAAGGGAAATGTATACCCCAGTACCCGTTACTCTCAGCTAAGTCTTTGAAGAATTTCTAATCACTCTTGTCTGGTTTAAAAAAATAATTATGTGCCCATTGCTGTGTCCTTTGAATGCACTGTCCAATTTAAGGGGAGAGAAGACACCTCAAAAAGTCACACAATAATGCCTATTGCCCTCCCTATCTACCTTTGGAAGGAAATTCTTAAAATCTTAGATCCTGGCCAAAAATGCCTGAGTGATTAATGGAATGCTGAAGAGTTCGGGTTTGTTGGACCTTCCATTGACAACACTCCATTCCAGTTCTCAAGAGTTCAGAGCTAGGGACTGTCAAACAATCAGCTGAGCACACAAATTGTTTGGATTTTACAAGGAGACTGGCTTTGGTTAGTCCTGAACTATGTATGTATGGTTATGTAGTCCTGAACTACATAGTGCCTGTAGATTAAAGCCAATTCCTGGATTTGCACTCAGAAGTGGAAGCGTAGCAAATGTGTTATAACACAAAAGCAAACTGAATGTTTGACTTACTGCAAGAAATTTAAACGTCTGTTCCCCATAGAGCCGGTTGGCAATCTTAAGAAATAATTAGTGCCTGGTTTGTTAATTTCAGAAATAAGGGACTGTATCCATCATGAATGTCTTCACCTTTGTCCAGAGAAAGCACCAATAAAGAGAGACAGAAATACACTCAGCATGACCCACATGTGCTGAAACATGGGCTTTGGGACAGGTTAGTACAATGACTTTCAGAAGCTTAGAGATGAAAGCTGCAGCCTGAACACCCAAGGCAGCCCTAAAAGGGAAAGGATTTCCCATTACATAATACATTGGGAGCTCATTGTGCAGGTTCGAAGAGAGAAACTGCTGAAAAAACATTTTACCATGGAAATAAACATAGCTGTTTTGAAGAGACCCCTCACTCAGTCCTAGCTTTAGGGCACATAAATGAATAGTTCTGGAAAGTTAAAGGAAAACAATCAACTTGAAATCTACTCAGTTTCAAAACATGAATTTAAAGTAGCTTCAGGTCTCATATCTGTCTCTATATCCCCATGTCGATTTTTGTAGCTTTATAGTTGCATTTTTTAAATTTGTTTCATTGTGCAAAAGAGCCTGACAAACAGGGAAAATGTCTGTATGGAAGAAAGAGTGAAACAGAAAGTGCTGTCAAATGCACAAACATACAAACTGCATGTAAACATACAAATGCACAAACAACTGCACAAACATACAAATGCATGTAAAATTCATGGTGGCTTCAGCCATGTATTATTATACTCTGTTTATTATTGGGCATCACTGTTGTGCTAGATGCTGTATAATATATAAAGGTACAGTGCTTCCCCAAGGGCTTACAACCTATATTAAAAAGACAATGCATAATATACGGAATGGCCATATGAAGGTGTAATCACAGAGCCATCAAATGGTAATGATCAGATAAATTTATGGTAAAGTATAGATTGATTAATCTTGTCCCATATCAACATCTTTTCTTAAACCCTGCAAGTATATAGTACTTGTACTCTGTTTTCTAAAAACTGAAATCTAAACTAAACTTATGATGAAAATGTGCAGTCCCTATTTTACTGCATGACATGGATGTTATCATTTAATCTGCTCTGTTGGCTGGGGTTTAACTACTTCAGAAGACGTTTCAAAGAAACCTAAATATGTCTAATACCAATATTACATTACCTCAGATTCCTGTGAGAGACAAGAAATTACTTGCCTCGTCAGCTGGGTTCTGGTTCTGATTTTTAGGCAATAAACACATTTAGAAATATAAAACAGCTGTGCTTCCTTCTGGCTGTGCTTCCTTCCATCCTCCACTCTTACCGTCCAATATATTTCACCACCTATGTTTACCCCTCCTCCCCACCAGTTTCCAGAACTTTCTGTTGTAAAGTTTGCCCAGATTGTTGACATACCGTGTATTTCTTGGGCAATAAAGTTTAGAAATAAAATCAGATTGCAGCTCACTTTCCTTCTAGCCTACGTTCTACACCCCGAGCACCTATCCGGCTTAGGTAGGCACCTCTTGATAATCTGGCCCTCGGACCTTGGACTCTTCAGGTTCCATGGCTGGCAACAGGGTTCATTATGGAGTATCTGAACAAATGGATTCTTTTGTTATGAGAAGACTAACAAGAGGATAACAGAATAAAAATCTTTTTCTTCCCCCTGAGGGGAACAACAATTTAGTGCTTGGCCCACTTATTTGCTGTGTTGTACCATCTCACAGCAAGAGATTTATCCTTACTTATCTAATTTAAGATTGTAAGGAACAGATTTTCGGTTCCTCTGTTTGTTGCACTGAGGACAGTGTTTAAATTGCAGATACTGCAGGGGAATGCTTATGATTTAATTAAAACAACTCTGACACCGTGAGGATTTAGAGACTGGCAGGCTTTTGAAAATGGAGGGATTGAGGTCTCTCTCCAGATTTTCTTTCTGTTCAAGCCCACTAGCATATATGAAATTTCATGGCCTAGTCACATACCTTGTTCATTCTGAAGGGTTGTTCCTCTGTAAATCCATCCTTAAATTTCTTTGCCCAGTTTCCTTTGAAGTAGAGGGCACTGACAAGCACCAGCTTGGTGAGTTAATCAACAGAGTTGACAGACAGTAGCACCTGAATTTTAACTTTAGGAAATAGTGAGACAGTCATATCATTGTGCAGCTTTTATGCTTGGAGTAAATACCAGATTTGAGTTTTGGAGAATATATGTAAGAAAAATGTACTATTTGAGACCATACTTGTAAGGCAGCTTCCTGTCTTAAGAGATGAAATATCCTCAAACATATTGGGTTGGACTTTGTGGTATCCTTCAGTGACTTTGTCCTACTCAGTCTGCTTCTCACTAGTAATAACCCCGATTGATAGTCTTAATCTACATTCCTCCCATGGAGAGAGAAAGAAGACTGAAGTCGACATTAGAGGCGACTTAGGTCGGCATAAAGGACCTGGTAGTGTAGATGCATACATTAACAGGTCAACTTAAGGCAGCTTCCATCTACCTAACTCTGTAGTGTAGACCAGGCCTCAGAGTTTATCACAGTAGCTGCAGAACCTCAAACTGGTGCTGAAACATCTTCACCCCTTTCTATTTTTGGAGGAGAAAAGGCCTACACCCCCCCCCGAGTAATTTCAGCAGAGTGTACCCTTTCTGTCAGACTGTTTCATGACACTATATATATCAGAAAATGAACCCCCTGAACATACTGCATGGAATCCCATCAAAATGAAACACATTTTGCTATGTAGGTATTTGTATGAGGCCCAACACTCTGGTATCTTATTGCCTTCAAACACATAAAGGTTAAATTGTTATCATAAATATTTGTGCAGCCGGAAAGCAGTAGTGATCACTGTTTTCCCCTGTGGTGCGAGTAGTGTTATAACTGAAAGGAGATGTCATTTTGGATTTGGTGTTACTGAACTTTCAAATGTAGTTATCTGCCTGCCTCCAACCGGGGCAGTGGGGCAGCAGCCATTTTGTGTTTCAGTTCAAATGCGGAATAGAATGAATCAACGTTTTTTCTCTCCCCTCAGAAACAATTTAGGGTGGAAAAATACATGATGTCTCTCTGTGAATGGTAAAAGAACAGTCCAGAGCTCACCTTCAGTCTGGCATTCAACACTGGAATTGATCTCTCTTCTGACTTCTGCTGCTGCTCCCAAGAAATCAACAGCTCATGGCTCTATGTGGTAATATTTTTTGATCAATTGTAAGTATTCCTACAAGGCAAGAGAGAGAGAAGTCTTACATATTATTTGGCAATATATATGGGCCAACTACTGCCAAATAGAAAAGAGAATTCATGTTATTACACAGTTTACTAGGATCATAAAGCTATATCTTCAGAGAAGAAAATATTTTTAGTTATATATGTTATCAATCATTTACTCATCTATGATTGTTCATGTTTACATACAGTCCAGACCAGAAAAGCAAATTAAAAGAATACCTGTAATCTTGATATGAGTATCTACGAAGAGTCAGTGGGAAATAAATCTTAAAGGATAACAAACCTTTTTGCAGATGTAATTGAAATATTTGCATTTAGCTCTTGTATGGTTTGTTGTCCTAGACCAACCATAAAGATGAATTTTCTCCCCATTACACAGATAGATGAACTGCTTCACTTTATTGAAAGGTGATGATTTTTCTCCATGTAACTGGTTGGCACTTTCAAGCAGGTAATTTTTAGTGGGTTGGTTATTAATTTCAGAGCTAAGTGCCTGAAACCCTGCATGGATGTTACGGGCTCAGCCAGGCAGAAATGGCACTTCTGGGTGCTGCCTTGGCTGCCTGCTCCTCTGCTGCTGGGAACTCTGGGATACATCCAGAGGACTTCTGGGACCTGACCGAATTAGGCCAGGGCCGTGCTCACAGAAGAAACCAACAGGGCTCGGACCTTAGGTCTCAGCTTAACACTGTCTGGGGCCCTCCAACTCTGCAGGAACCTGGGACCCTGGGTCTTAGCCCTAGGATAGCACATTTGTAGGACGCACATGTGGACATGTGGACGCAAAGTGGGGTTAGCTTGAGCCTGGGCTCAGACCTGGGCTTAAATTGCTTTGTAGACAAAACCTCAGAGTCAAAGCAGAGAGGTTGAAATATCTGCATAAATAGTGACAAATAAATTGGTTCTATGAAGTTTCATTTTTTAGTAACCCTAACTAGTTATAAGTAGTAAGTTATAAGTAGTATATATAAGTATATAACTTATATATAAGTAGTATAAGTTATAAGTACAAGAAAATTTAATGTTCATTCTTAACTACAGTATATTGTTTTCACCTGATCCTTTAAAAGTGACATTTGTCCTCCTTTGCCTTGTTGCAGAATACAACTAAGCCAGTGCAGATGATGTTCCAGAGAGGGAAATTTAATTGGACCTACATACAAACAGTGCACACTCATATTGTTGAGCTCCCATATGTCAATAATGACCTCAGCATGCTCATATTGCTACCAGATGACATCAGCAATGATATCACTGGCCTAGAAACGGTAAAGAAATTAATCATATTAATACGGGGAATTCAATTGTTTTTATATCCTAGATGTTTATATGGCTGCTGTCTGATGGTAAGTGATGCTACATTCATGTATTAGGAACAGGTGAAAAGATCTGGCTCAGGAAAAAATAAGGATAGACCCAAACCTTGTATTTATTTTCATACGATAAATATTTTAAATAAAGATAAATATAACTTAGAATAACTCAGCTAACAAAGTGACTAAGTATATATGTAATTAATTAACAAACATACTTTTCTGATACATTGCATATGGATATGCTAGAATGCCAAAGACTAAAGACATACAATATGGTTACTATCATGTAAAACAGGACTCTGCTGCTATTATGCTACAAATAGTCAACACTGAAGGTATTCACAAGGTGGGGTCGGGAAGGATTTTCCTTCAGGTCAGCATGGCAGAGACCCAGGGGGGTTTCACCTTCCTCTGCAACGTGGAGCATGGGTCACTTGCTAGTCTGAACTACAGTAAATGGTGGATTCTGTGTAACTTGAAATCTTTAAAACAAGATTTGAGGATTTCAGTAACTCAGCCAGAGGTTATGGGCCTATTGCAGGAGTGGGTGGGTATGATTCTGAGGCCTCCAATGTGCAGGACATCAGATTAGATGATAATGATCATCCCTTCTGGCTTTAAACACTGATATCTTCCAGTTACTGCACGAACCTACCGTAAGAAAACATGCTGCTTTACAGTTGAGAAGACACCTGTAAACTAGCCAGAAGCTTTTCAGTGATCTTCACGATATTTATAAACCATCTCTATAGTTTCTCCATTCAGGATTGTGAAGGACATCAATGTTAAGGAAGTTTCATTTTCACTGTGTAATTTTTGATTCTCTCTTTTTTAACTAACTGTAGCTAGAAAGAGACTTGACGTATGAGACATTATCCAGACGGACCAGCTCAGAAATGATGGAGAAAACTGAAGTGGACGTGTATCTGCCCAGGATCAAAATGGAAGAGAGTTATGACCTCAACTCTACTTTGAGCAGCATGGGTATGTGAGATGCCTTCAGTCAGAACCGAGCTGATTTCAGAGGGATGACTGAGAAAAATGATCTGGTTTTGTCAAATGTTTTTCACAAGTGCTTTGTGGAGATCAATGAAGAAGGCACTGAGGCTGCAGCTGCCAGTGCAGCTTCTGTGCCAGCACGCAGTCTCATTTCTGCCATTCAGTTTGCAGCAGATCACCCTTTCCTCTTCTTCATCAGGCACAATAAAACTAACATCATCCTCTTCTTTGGCAGATTCTGCTCTCTATAAAAACTCAGATTTCTGTTGCTAAACAAGATCTTGCAGTAGCAGGAATGTACCATAAAGACAACGCCTCAAGTGTCTAAATAGTTTGGGTAATTTTATTTCACTTTCCTGTATTATTGGCCAATCTTTGTAGCTTGGGGAACAACAAATAGTGCAAATAATATTGGGCTACGACTCTCAAAAGCACAATAAAAATGCACTGGTTGCTTTCTAAATGACTGTAAATTTCACTCTTTCTTACTACTGTGCAGCTATACAGTTTGCCAGAAGCTGGGAATGAGTGATAGGGGATGGATCACTTGATGATTAACTGTTCTGTTCATTCCCTCTGGGGCACCTGGCACTGGCCACTGTTGGTAGACAGGATACTGGGCTAGATGGACCGTTGGTCTGATCCAGTAGGGCCTTTCTTATGTCCTTATGTTATAAAGCAGAAGAACAAGTTTGATCTAGAGAAATACATCTCAGGAATAAAACACTTACCTGTGCAGGCACACAAAGAGTACACAAGCAGGGCCAGATCTTCAGTAGGTGCAGATTGGACCACCCCTACTGAAATCAATGGAGCTAGGCCAATTATACCAGATGAGGATGTGGCCCACAGTCTCACGAATTATACTGAGTGAACATAGGCATGGCTAGCAATGCAATAAAACTATTTGAATGTAAATGTTTTGTAATAGTTACATTTCTAATGGCATTTTTTCCTGTTTGCAGACTGCTTGCAAGTGTACTGGAAAAAGTGGTAAACAGTGAGGTGGCAAAATTTGCAGATGATACAAAATTACTAAAGATAGTTAAGACCCAGGCAGACTGCAAAAAGCTACAAAAGGACCTCTCAAAACTGGGTGACAGAGCAACAAAATGGCAGATGAAATTCAATGTTGATAAATGCAAAGTAATGCACATTGGAAAACATAATCCCAACTATACATATAAAATGATGGGGTCTAAATGATCTGTTACCACTCAGGAAAGAGATCTTGGCGTCACTGTGGATAATTCTCTGAAAACATCCACTCAATGTGCAGTGACAATCAAAAAAAAAAAAGCTAACCGAATATTGGAATCATTAACAAAGGGGTAGATAATAAGACAGAAAATATCATATTGCCTCTATATAAATCCACGGTACGCTCACGTCTTGAATACTACGTGCAGATGTGGTTACCCCATCTCAAAAAAGATATATCAGAATTGGAAAAGGTTCAGAAAAGGGTAACAAAAATGATTAGGGGTATGGAATGACTTCTGTATGAGGAGAGATTAATAAGACTGGGACTTTTCAGCTTGGAAAAGGGACGACTAAGGAGGAATATGCTAGAGGTCTATAAAATCATAACTGGTGTGAAGAACGTAAATAGGGAAGTGTTATTTACTCCTTCTCATAACACAAGAACTAGGGGTCACCAAATGAAATTAATAGGCAGCAGGTTAAAAGCATAACAGGCAGTATTTCTTCACACAACACACAGTCAACCTGTGGAACTCTTTGCCAGAGGATGTTGTGAAGGCCAAGACTATAACAGGGTTCATAAAAGAACTAGATAAATTCGTGGAGGATAGGTCCATCAGTGGCTGTTTGCCAGGAGCTGGGAATGGGCGACGGGATGGATCACTTGATGATTACCTGTTCTGTTCATTTCCTCTGGGGCACCTGGCATTGGCCACTGTCTGAAGACAGGATACTGGGCTAGATGGACCTTTGGTCTGACCCAGTATGGCTGTTCTTATGTTTTTATGTTCTGTTTCCCCTGTAGGTAACATACCAATGGGCAAGTTGTTAGGATATAGATATTCAGGCCTGTCTGTAAAGGCCTGTACTTTAAGAATTTAGGTGTATTCTTATCACTTGGCTAGTTAGAGGTATAAAAGAAAGAATCAAAATCACTGTCTGCCAGTGTAAGGGCCTTCTCTTACTGTGACAGCCTGAGGCCCTGTTCTTAGGCTAAGGCCTTTGGCTAAGCGACAGAGGCAGCCATAAGCTGGGAAGCGACCGGTTACATCCTCACATTCCAAAGTAGTCACATTGAAAGAAGGTGCTATTGGGCTGTTAGGAATACAATCCTGTCCTGATAGTGCCTATCACCTCCAGAGAAAGGGAAGTGCTTAGAAGATGTAAAAGGAAATTGAGGTTGATAGTTTTCTGTCTGGTAAGAACTCACTTATCAATAGACACAGCTGGAAAACTCTTATGTCTTTATAGATGTAGTTGTGAAATCCTCACTTCTGTATTGTTTTGTCATTATAGTTCCCACTTTGCTATTGTTTATTGGCATCCTCTCTGTCTGGTTCTGTGATTGTTTCTGTCTGCTGTATACTTAATTTTGCTGGGTGTAAACTAATTAAGGTGGTGGGATATAATTGGTTAGCTAATCATGTTACAATATGTTAGGATTGGTTAGTTAAATTTCAGTAGAATGATTGGTTAAGGTATAGCTAAGAATATTACTATATAAATTAGGGGCAAACAGGAAGTAAGTTGGGATTCGAAAATAAGGAAAAAGGAACTTTTATTTAAGCTTGCTGGAAGTTCACCCCAATAAATATCGAATTGTTTGCACCTTCGGACTTCGGGTATTGTTGCTCTCTGTTCATGCAAGAAGGACCAGGGAAGTGGGAGAGTGAAGGAATAAGCTCTCTAACACAAGTGCTGTACAAGAAACAACTATGTAAAATATAAAAAGCATTTCCTTGCAACCATCTGCTTTGTAATAATTTTACTTTCAGCTAGCATCATACTAGGGACTAATTCTCCACTGCCGTCTTCTAGTTTTATGATGGAGTAACCTCACTGAAATCAATGGAGTCACACTGGTATCAACTAGGGCAATGGAGAATCAGGCCCTAAATACTTATTTGTAAATATTGTGCAGTATGTTTATGTAGAACCCATATCTTCATAAATGTTGGTGTTAGAGCTGTTTGTGCAAATTCCCAGCAACCAGTTACCGGGGAATAAAATATTAGAAGCACAGAGCTTTTTGAGTAATTTTCTCCCTTTGTTTGGGACTGCTCCTAACTCTTTGATTTCAGGGTAGAGATTAAATAAGCTGGGTACACAAGCGAACCTCTAGGTATATTGAAAATATTCCCACCAGCCTGCAAGCACTTTGGAAGTCCACGCTTCTAGGAAGCACACACCTTACTTCTTGGTTCTGCTTCGTAAACAGGAAAAGAACAAATATGAAATGACATTACATAAGGGTTTATTTATTTTATTATACTCACTATGACTGCACAAACATATTCCCTTTAAATACTGTCCTGTTGAATATAACGTGATAAAGCTGTGTGCTAAAATGTAACCCCAAAGCAGTCGCTTTTATATAGGTCTGCACGGACACACTTTCAAGAAAAGGGCTCCTTCATACAGCTAACAGACTTGGATTTTCAAAATACAAGCCCAACCTATGTAGAATGAAGGTACCTGTTTATTTCAGAATTCCTTTTCTGCTATCTCGGAGAGAGGGAACTCTTGGCTGCACACGAGCTATTAATTTTCATGGTGGGTCTCAGCATGAAATAAACAAACAATCCTTTGATTTAAAAAAAATGTTTCTACACTTCAGTATCCACTGCACTGAGTGCAGATCAGATTGTGTATCAAGGGATGTTCTTTAATCCAGCCTTTAAATTAAAAAGGGATACTAGCCCTCATCCTTCAGTGCTCACAGCACCCACAACTGCCTTGAATTAGAGAGAAACTTCTGACATGGGAATATTTTAGTGCTCATTCCAGGCATTCTTTGACAAGCCCATTTTTGGAGTCTTACATCCTCCACTTAAACATCCGGTATTGGTCACTGCTGGGACTGAATACCAGGCTCAAGTTGATGGTTTGTCTGATCTGGCATGGCAGTATCCATATCCCTAATGGTTTTAAATGGGGATGGTGGAGTCACAAGGCCTCACTGATCCCTGCATCACTCCAGTTTTACACTGATATGCCTCATCTGAAATCTATAGCGTTACACTGATTTAAAACTGGAATAATGCAGTGGAGAATCAGGCCACACAGAACACACATCCAGCAGAAAGACAAACATTTGTGTTGTTTGGTGTAAGTTAAACACTATCTGTACTTATTTCAGACAAAAGAGAGTTGCAATGGACATCACCAGCCATTCTTACTGTAGGCCACTTGGTGTTATTTTTGCTTATCCTATGTCTAAAATACCATATCTTATAAGATCACTGTATTCATCTTCTAAATCTCTAAGTTTGCTGTTTAAAATACATACAATGGATCAATAATAAGGTCAAACTTTACAACAAAAATTTCTGGGAAGTGGTCGGGAGCAAGAGTAGTTTTAGGTGGTGAAACATATTGGGCGCTAGGGGTGGAGAATGTCCGCTAGAAAGAAAGGGAGGTGCAATCTCATTTTATTTCTAAACCTATTTATTGCCAAACAAATACAGGGTATGTCAACAATCAAGGCAAACATTGCAACAGAAAGTTCTGGAAATTGGTGGGGAGGAGGTGTAAGCATAAGTGGTGAAAGATACAGACCTGTAAGAGTGGATGATGCAGGCTGGAAGGAAGTGCAACTGTTCCATATATCTAAACATATCAATTGCCTAACAAACAGACCCAGAACTTGGCTGAGGACACAAGTAATTCCTTCTCTCTCACAGGACTCTAAGGTAATGTAGATATTTGTATAGACACAATTAGCTTTTTGACAATTATTCTGAATTAGTTAAACCCTGGGCAGATTAAATGATAACATCCATGTCAAGCAGTAAAACAGGGCTTGCCCATTTCCATCATGAGTTTAGTTTAGATTTCTGTTTCTAGAAAACCGAGTGCAAATATTATAAACTTGCAGAGTTTTAAGAAAAAATGCTGATGTGGGGCAAGATGAATCAAAGGAAGAATTTTCTTAGTTCCTTAAAATCTTGAATTAGATAAATAAGGATAAATCTGTGCAGGTGGTAGTTCTTGCTGTTAGATTGCAAAAGACAGCAAATTCATGGGCCAAACACTAAATTGTTGTTCCACCGAGGGGGAAGAAAAAAGATATTTTTAGTTTGCTACCTTCTTGTTTGACTTCTCATGACAAAAGAATTCATGACTTAGTATGTGTTTGGATACTCCATAATGAACCATATTGACCGTCAGGGAAACCTAAGAGGCCAAGGCCTGAGAACCAGATGATCAAAGGTATTTAGATGCATTTTGGTGTGTACTGGGATTTTCAAAAGCACCTAAGCAGGTTAGGTGCCTAAGTCCTATTCAAATCAATCTTTAAATAATAATAAAGACCATGCGTGATTTGCGTGTCATACAAGAACCTAAGGATCGATTTACAGCAGAGACAATAGGTCAGATAATCTAAGGGAGTCTGGAATTATTGTCAACTAGATACGTGTTCCAGTTTCTGAGGAAAGTTAGTTTGCCCCTATACAGAGAAAACAACACAAGCTGGAGACTAAGGTAAAATCCTGGGCCCACTGAATTCAACTAGAGTTGTGTGATTGTTCTCAAATGAGCCAGGATTTCACCCCCAAATTGCTGAGGGTATCAGAGTCTGACAGTGAGTAGCAACTCACTGCTTGAGTAGTCCCATTGGAATGAACAGGACTACTCCAGGAGAAAGTCCTATTCAACATCTGTAAGGGTCTTTGAAATCAATTGGACAACTAAAAGAGTAAGGCACTACTCAATTTCAGTCCACATATCAGAATCTGACCCCTACTATTTTCTTAGTCCTTAATCTGGTCAAAACTTTCAACTCCAATGGGAATTTAGACAGTGGAAGTTCTGAATAAAGACAAATTAAGGATTTTTTTTCCACGATAGTACTGAATTCCATATTGATGCACAACATGTTTATAGGAAATGAAAAATGTTGTAAGTCCATTTGGCAAATCATTAGCAGAGGAGAACATTAAGCTAGGAAATTACAGGTTCCTGCCAACCAAAGTCCGCAGGAAACTACAACTAAATTGCAGTTGTCTAAAGTGATACTGTTTTATAGCTATTAATATGGAGGATAGAAGACTATAGCTGGGTTTAAAAAATTAATTAATAAATCCAGTTAAAATACCAGGTGACACACAATATATATGTGGTCAATCAAACACATGTCATTTGGGAAATCTATGGGTCTTTGGCAGCGCTGTGCTTCCTATAACAGATATCAGGGTAGTAATGAAGTGCAGCGGACTGAAGGAGAAAACAATAGTTAACCAGTACATTGAGGAAGGGTCCTTCTTTGGCCCCCAAAAACAAAAATCAAGAACTACTACTCCAGGAATCAAAAACAAATGTGAATTCAATGGACCTTCTTAGATGAATAAAGTTATGCATGTTCCCTTTTCACTACCCACACTCTATTCATTACTCTTGGCTCGAGTGGCTCTATGGCAGTGGAGGACCCCTCTGTGGAGAAGGATTCCCAAGGGGACTGAATCCACCATATTTAGGGCAGCTCTGTGTTGGAGGATCAGTGCAAATATACAGCAAAGGGGGGTAGAATCTGACTCCTAGTGTCTTATCTTTCCTGGAGTCCACAAACATTATACAAGAATGGTAATTACATTTTCTGAATGATAAAAGTTATTCTATGGATTGCATTCTAATTAGTTATGAAAGTTACCTTTAAGCAACTATTTGGACATAAAAAAGCAATAATTTTGGATATATGATAATGCCAGTGGGTGTTGCAAATGCTTTATATCCCAAAACTTTGCAAGATACCCCACCATAATCTAGCAAGCTTCAAACTTCATCTCTGATGACCAGGTAAGCTTTTCTTCCATTTAAGGTTAACGTTTTAGTTACTGTTATAATTGGTGAAGGGAAGTTTTGTAAATCCTTTCGCTATACTCAATCCTTTTTAGATTTATACAGATTAGTCCAGCTTCTCCAGAATTTCACATCCACAGAGGATTGTGTGTTAAAGGTGCCAGGCTGGGGCTCAGGAGTCTATTCCTGCCTGTGTGACTGTGGGCAAGTCACTTTGGCAAAATTTTCAGATGTGGATGCCTAAAAGTAATCATTTAAACCCAGATTTAGATACCTAAATAAACAGCCTGCTTTTCAGAAGGCCTGATCCCCACAGATCCTGTTGATTTAAGGTAAGTTATAATGCATTTATATCGGTGTAAGAGCAAAATTTGGCTTGCAGGATTTACATAAATTGTTGCAGGTGTCACCACTTTCCAAAGCATATCACATTGCTACATATAATCATCAACTCTTGTGAAATGTGCAATTTGCCAGCTATTAATGATTAGGAAAAGAAATTCTCAGCAATTTTCTTACTTGTTCCATAACAAAGCATTTTGCATTAACAATAACACACAAACTTCTCCTCTGAACCTCAGACATAAGTAAATCTGTGCATATTTTTGAAAAGAGTCTGAGATGGAAATGAAATATTTAAGTAAGAAAATCACAGAATCATAGGAATGGAGGACTGAACAGGTCATCTAGTCCAGTCTCCTGCACCGAGGCAGGACTAAGTATTATCTAGATCATCCCTGACAAGTGTTTGTCTAACCTGTTCTTAAAAACTTCTAGTGATGGGGTGTCAGTCCATGATCTGTTCCTCCTTGCATTTTGCTGTGACCCTGAGAGAACCTTTCCCAGGCATGAAAAGAGCTCTGTGTGGCTCGAAAGCCTGTCTTTCTCGCCAATAATAGAAGATACCTCACCCACCTTCTCTCCCTTGCAATTAGGAAGTTTTTTCTAATGTGAAATCTAAATATCCCTTGCTGCGATTTAAGTCCATTACTTCTTATCCTGTCCCCAGTGACTAAGAAGAACAATTTATCACTTTCCTTGTTAGAACAACCTTTTATGTACTTGAAGACTGTGGTCATATCCCCCTTGAGTCTTCTCTTCTCCAGACTAAACAACCCAACTTTTTCAATCTTTCCTCGTAGGTCATGTTTTCTAGATTTTTACTTTTTTTTTTTTTTTTTGCTCTTCTCTGGACTTTCTCCAATTTGTTCACATCTTTCCCAATTGTGGTGCCCAGAACTGGACACAGTACTCCAGTAAGGGCCTTATCAGTGGTGAGTAGAGTGGAAAAATTATTTCTCATGTCTTGCTTACAAAATGAAAGGTGATGTGATATAACACTATTTCCGAGGAACAACAGTGGATTAGAATTTGGAAGGGGAAAGCCACGAGGATCATCCATTTGAATAGTGAAGAATCTCACCTAAGATGAGGGAGACCCACATTCAAGTCCCTGCTCCAATGACTAATTTATATTAAGTGGAGAAGCTTCAGTGGAAGAGACTCACTGAAGACTACCTGATAGCCTAGGCCTCACGGCATTCTCCTGAGCAATGAGAGATTCAAATTCAACTCACTGTTCCAAATCAGGCAGCGGAGCGAACTGAACCTCGGTCTCCCACATCCCAGGTGTATGCCCTAACCTTTGGGCAGAAGTTATATGGGACATTTCCACCACCTCTTTACTGGGCTAAAGATAAAAGGGGGGAGGGCAAGGAGCACAGCACCAGCCACTTAACAAATCTAACCTGAAAATGTTTTTTTGGCCCAAACTCTTTGGTAAATTTGTGTCAAATTCCTGAATAGTTTCAGGTTGACCAAGATTACATTTTTTAAACAGATAAACTATGTGTCAGAAAAACTTCACCTGGGTCTTTTTATCTATTTGTGAAAGTCTTGGAATGCCTCCCTGGGAAGAAATCAAGGGTATCCCTTTTCAGAGTTAATGGAGACAGATTCCTATCAGTCAACCCCAATGGGAAAACGTATTGCAATAAATAGATGTTCACACATCTTACATAGTGTAGATTTCTTTTATAATAGAATAAGCTGATTCAGTGATACCTTATCACATATTAATCAAATCATTTTCTACCCATTATCTGTTGTTGTTACCTAGATACCAGGGGTCAAATTAGGCTCTCATTTACACCTGTGCGTATCTGGATTCACCCCTCTGAAGTTGCTCTAGCTATAACTGTGTGCAAAAGAGAGCCTAGTGTGGCCCTGATCATATACAAACAGAAAGTGAAGCATCCCATAATCCCTCTCAGGAAGGCTGATTTTGAACTCAGACTGCTGTAAATCATGAGTAACTCCCCTGAAGTCAGATGGGGAGATGCATCAGTGGGTTTCATTGCTCTAAGAAACAGTATTGGTAGAAGATTTTACTCCTTGTAGCATTGTACATGAGCCGCAGAAAAGGAAGAAAAAGGATAGTCTCAATTTCCTGAGTGGAGAATTGGAGATGAGTCTGTTTTCTTAATGGGAACTCTTTTTTTTAAAAGTCTGTATCACAGAGTTCCCAAAACTTATGCCCATTTCCACTCTGAAGCTAGACAAGAGTGTATAACTAGCAAGAAAGCCACTGAAAACATCTGATGCAGTAAGAGGTTGAGAAAAGAGACTGTTGAACTCCATTGATTTGATTTATTTTTTTCCTCAGCAGCTTTTCATTTTCACAATGAACTCCATCAGTGAAGCAACTACAAAATTTTGCCTTGACTTTTTCAAAGTACTGAACAAAGATTTTCCATCTGACAATATCATCTATTCTCCTCTGAGTATCTCAGGTGCTCTGGGCATGGTCCTTCTTGGGGCCAGAGGTAATACTGCCGCCCAGATACAAAAGGTAGGCATCAATAAGTCGTTTGTTTTATACCTGCATTTTTGTTCAACAATGGCAGACCATTCCCACGTGCAATGTCACCTGAGCTCCTCAAGGCTTTTCTTTCATTGTAACTCAGAGCAGTTTCCTTTTCCATGGGTAATATAGCCGGCACAAGCAGCAACTGCCCTAGTTAAGGTTGAAAGGCACTTCTATATTGAATGGGATTGAACTTTATGCTGTTGAAAGTGTGCCTGGCAGAAGATGCAGGTTGAGAACATAATTGTGAACTGGAAATAACATTTCCAGCCCAAGAACAAGAGATTTCCCCCCCTCAAGCCCTGATCTTGCAACCATTCCATAAGTGTGTGTCATTACATACATGAGTAGTCCATAATGGTACTTGGGTGTATTATTGTTTGTAAGACTCTGGCCTGTTGCAGCTTCACTTACCCTCTGCTGAGGTTGGTCTATTTTGGCCCATAGGGATGTTTGAGCCTCTTGGCCAAAAGCTCAGCCCCAGCAGAAGAGGTCATCTCAGATAAAACCTAGAGAAACATTTCTTCAATATTTGCAATTTCTGGCCCCTCATCTTCATTTTACTCATACTGCTTGGGGACATTTCTGTGTTGTGCATTATACCAAAAGAGAGAGATGTAGCCTAAATGGTTATTTCATAAATCTGTGTATCTCAGATGCAGGGTCCTTTTTAGTTGCTTACGATGAACGTGCTGAGCGTCAGATTTACTAATGCTGAAGTGTCACAAGTTTGGTTGTAGTTATAAAAAATAATTTGAATATCTAGTTTGGCAAAAGTATTAACCTATTTTGGATCCCATGAGCCTGTATGAGTCACATTTTTCATTAGGAATGGGTTTGAATTTCTCAAGCTTGGATTGCACAGGAGTTAGTACTAATCAAGAATCATGTGGCATCAGTCTTTGAATACAGCTGTCATTATTAGAACTTCCAGATAGATATTTTGCTGTGAAGGCTAGACATGTGACCCAATACAGTTAGCAGCTGTAAAGGGATCTGCACATGAGAGGAATTAAATTAAAAAAAAAACAACAACAACAAAAAAAACAGGTTCCAATGCTAGTCAATGGCAAAACTCCTGTCTGCTTAAATATGGTGGGAGCTAACTCTACATTTGACAAACAAACACTACATTTGTTGGAATTAAACCTAGCAAACTCTGAAAGCATTTCCATTGGTTTTGAGACTGTTCCTTAAATTTAGGTTTTGTAAAAAATAAGCTTTTATCCAAGTCCCAATCATGCGATAGGATCCACTATTGCAAATCGCTGCATGCCTCCTGAATTTATTGCCCTATTGCAAGGTGTAAAAACTGAATATTATGGGAAGAAATAGAAAGTGAGTTCCACAGTCATAGAAATATAGCTCTCCCTTCTAGAGATTTTAAGTAGTATTCACTAAATGGCTTACTGATTTTGATGTCAATGGATGGACTGGGGCATCCAGTGATAAAAGTTGAGAACACCTGCCTTTTGACATCATGATGTCTATCTCCAGTAGAAAGGACAGTAGGTAAGACAGACAACTGAATTTTCTCGTGACAAGTTCAGTTTCACATTTTGTCGTAAGTAAATCAATACAGAGTATGACTGTTGCAATGTTACATTTCCACCTCAGGTTCTTCGCTTCATTGAACTTAGAGAAAATGAAAATCCAGGAACAGGAAGCTCTTCTGAAGCAACAAGAAGTGATGACAATTCAGAGGTAGTCACAGACTACCTCTTCCTCCCCAGCTGCCGGTATCTTAGAACAAATGTTGGAGCTTGACAAACTTTGGAATTTAGATTCAACTTCCCCAAATTGGCAGATTAGAATTATAACATAAAAATGCGGGGGATGCTGTGATGGTGGGTGACAGAAGGTAAAGGGAGAAGGATAAAAATGTACACAAGATAGCAAAGAGTAAGGTTTAGGGGTTTTTTTTTATTGAAAATGCTGTTCAATTATATGCTTGATTTGGGGCATTCAGAAGTGATGAGTTCAGTTTGCATCTTGCTATTTCCGTGAGCTCCTACCATGATCATGAGCACATCTGCATGTATAACTCAGACATACAGAAAGCATTCACAGCTGTACTACCCTGAACATTTTTAATTGTTCAACACATTCGCAGGTGTAGTGCTCCATAAGTAACAAGTGGAAAATCCCAAAAGAGCCACAGATTACTTAGTCCTTATAATAGGACTTTTGCTCCATAGATCTCCAGATTATCAGGAACAAGAACAAGTCAGAGAAGGCAAAGCTAGTTAAGTTATTGAATCTGAATGGTTTAATAGAAGAACAATTATTTTAAAAAAAACCAGTGTCTCTGTTACTCTCAGCCTTCTTCAGTCAGAAATAAACTACAGCAGCTTTGTGTTATTTGAAGGTTCCTGATGATCAGTGTGATATATCTGGAGGGATTCATTCCCAGTTTAATGACATCTTCTCTGCAATCAACAAACCTAGCACTTCTTACGAACTGGCTAATGCCAACAGACTGTATGGAGAAAAGACATTCAATTTTCTTCAGGTGAGTTGCACCAGGGATTCACATTAACGGCCTGTGACATTGTAGGACAGATAGAGATGAACAACATGGACTTAGTTCAGCTGAGGTCCCATTTCCTGCTGACTTGTATGTGATGTGGTAAAGTACCATGTTCTCCTCAGCAGACTCAGTCCTTTTTAGCCTGGGAGAGACTGGCTTGGGCAAGGCAAATCCTTACAGGTAGCACAGGGTCTGGTTAGTCCTTTCCCTGATCAGTCCCTGGTGCTTACTTTCCCTCCCTTCTAGGTAGGGAGCGCAGCCTCCCTTCCTGGAAGGGTTCTGTGTCTTGCTGCCCTTATTCTACTGGCGGCTTCCCTGCTTTTCTCTCACTCTCTCATCCCCTCCCCCTACTTCCACCCTGGGGACGCTTTAAAAAAAAAAAAAAGAAAGAAAGAAAAAGAAAAAAAAAAGGTCTCCAGCAGTTGGAGCCAGCTGAACCTAATTAGTTCTCTAGCAACCACTTTTCCAGCTGAACCTTATTTCCCCATGGTTCTCCTCAGTGGACAGGGAGAGGCCTTTTAATCCCCTGGGACTAATTACTACTCCACCCTTTTTTGTAGCTGTTTGTCCTGGGTTTACCACAGTGAGTTGTGTCCACTTAGACAAGGGGTGGAGTTGATCCCATGGAGGTACTGAACAGTAGGGCAGAACAGCCAATCATCTTAAAATAAAGTGGTTCCGGAATGGAATATTTAAGATAACTTCAATCTAAGGCCTTAGTTACAGGCTCTGCTCATTTCTCCCCTGGTCATAGAGCATTATAACCTAACTGTAATTAGGTGTGTTGAACAGCACTGAAAGCAAAATTTCTAAGTGTTTACTATTACTATTTATATTATGGTAGTGCCTACAGGCCAGGATTTCACTGGACTAGACACTGTACAAAAATATAACAAAGAGACAGCGTTATGTGAACCTCACCCTGAAAAGCTGTTTTATACAGTACATTATTGTTACTCAGGTTTGTCTTCAGCTTTGTAACTATTACTTAAATAATTACTTCAGTACATCAACAGCAAAATAAAGTTTAGAGGGTTGCTATAGTCAAAAAAGTAACTGTTTAATCATGGCACCAGATACTCAGATATATATTCAGAGTTGTATTTGTTTATTTCATTGACAAAATTAAGATTTTAATGCTTTTTACTCGTTAGCACTCTAGAAGTAATACAATGATAGAAAAGTGAGCTAGAATTATTCTGGCTCATGCAAATTCAATAAAATTGCTAACTATGTTTTGGGGTTTCATGCTACATTTTTAACCAATTTATTTCACATTATTTACAAGGCCTCACCATTTCATTTGTGTGAAATTTCATAGGCCCCAAAACTATTCACAAATCAGCTTTCAAAATTTGCTTCTAGTTTTAAATTTTATGTGGCAGCACCACTGCTGTCATCTTTAGTTATTTTGGCTGGTGGGGAAAAAGAAACATTACAGGACAGTGCTTCAAAACATTCATGAATTACATATAAATATACAGTCATGGACACACTAAGTTAGACAGCGACAGAAGTGGCCAGACAGTATATATTGGTTTCTACTTCCAAGATAAATTCAGGGTTCTACCTGTAGAACTAACAGAAAGACCTGTAGTGGGTCCTGTTCCACCAGTTTCTCCTGTTCCGCAGTCTACCCAGGATGGAAAGTAAACTTGAGAGACCTAAGGATTGGTTGCTGCAAGAGGAGGCGCATCTATGAGATCTTTCCTCTGAATGGGAGTAGGAAGTGGCCTACGTGAAAATGGTCCCCCAGTCCTTTAGGGCATAAGCAGCCATTTAAGGACCACGAGAGGACCTGTGACAACCAGATATTCTGGTTATTCAAGAGCGACCTAGGTCCACCTTCCATTGTGTAACCAGAACCTGATGTTCTCTAAATGCCTGCTAAAGCGGCTAGGTTGCCAGGGGGCTGTATATGTTTATTGCATCTAAAAAACAGGGAGTAAATCAGCCTTACATAACAAGATCACATGGAAAAGCAAACACCAGCCTCACCACAGCAGTAGTGAGAAGTCTGGGGAGAAGTCATTATTATTTGTGATGAGTAGTATAACACAGGGGCCCCAACCAGTGATGAGCTGCCAAAATCTTAACAACGGGTTCCCTCCTCACCCCACGAGGGGGTTGTTGCCTACCCCCAACCTCCGGGACTCCTGCCCCATCCAACCCCCTCCCCTGTCCTCTGACTGCCCCCAGAACCGGGCAGGAGGGTCTCATGGGCCACCATAGTGGGTGCCTACCCCACCCCTAAGAGCCAGAAGCACCTGCCAGAGGGCGAGGTGGGGAGTCCCAGCGGTGCTTACCTGGGGCAGCTCCCAGGAAGCATCCAGCAGGTCCCGCTGGCTCCTGTGGGGGGAGCGTAGCTGGGGGGGAGCGGCCGCGCCCCCCACTGATCACATCAAAAGTGGTGCCTTAGGCACTGACTCCCTGGGTGCTCCGGGGCTGGAGCACCCACGGGGAAAAATTGGTGGGTGCAGAGCACCCACCGGCAGCTCCCCGCCCCACCCCTGGCCCCAGCTCACCTCCGCTCCGCCTCCTCCCCTGAACCCACCGCCCCGCTCTGCTTCTCCGCGCCCCCACCCCCACTGGCTTCCTGCAAATCAGTGGTTTGGCGGGAAGCCGGGGAAAGCAGAGAAGCAGGCCGCAGCTTCCCACTCAGGCCGAGGGTGGCGGAGGTGAGCCCCCACCGCCACAGGTTACCTGCTGCAGCACGGGTGGCCCTCCTCGCTGTCCCCCCACCGGAGCTCACCTCCACCTCCCTGGGCCTGAGCGGGAAGCCGCCGCTTGCGTCTCAGCCCACCCCGGCTTCCCGCGCGAACAGCTGATTCGTGGGACGTCTGCGGGGGGCGGAGAAGCAGAGCGGGGTGGCGCGTTCAGGGGAGGAGATGGAGGCAGAGCAGAGGTGTGCTGGGGCCGGGAAGCTGCCGGTGGGTGCTCTGCACCCTCCAAATTTTCCCCTTGGGTGCTCCAGGGCTGGAGCACCCGTGGAGTCGGCGCTTAAGGTGCCACTTTTGGCTGGTTAAATTTAGAAGCCCTTTTAGAACCAGTTGCCCCTCGTGGAACAACCGGTTCTAAAAGGGCTTCTAAATTTAACAACCGGTTCTAGTGAACCGGTGCGAACCGGCTCCAGCTCACCACCGGCCCCGACCAGGGTCAGGGCCCTGTTCTGCTAGAATGCTGTAGAAACATAGTAAAAGACAGTCCCTTCCCCACAACTTACAATATAAATAGACAGGACAGACACAGGGGTAGGAGAAAAGCAGTATCACTATCCTCATTTCACAGATGGGGAACTGAGACATAAAGATTAAATGACTCTCTCAAGATCATACAATGAGTCTGTGACAGAGTCAATCAGCTGGCGGAACTTCAAAAAGGTCCAGTGTTTGACTCTTTTATGTAAACTGTCCAAACCTATGTGGCCCTGTATCTACGCTCTACCCATCTGGTCCAGTTCCTTCTGCTTGTCCCCACACTGTCTCTAGCATGTACAAACACACTTTTGAATATTTTGTATATTTCTAGCAGTGTTGCAGAACTAAAAAACAGCGACATTTTATTCTATTCAGGAGACAGCCTAAAAAGAGACCTGTTTTCTGATATATTCTTCTGATCTTCTCTCTTATTGTACAGAAATACCTGTCCTGCATCCAAAAGTTATACCAGGCTGAATTGAAACCAGCTGATTTTCTGAATGCTGCAGAGGAAACCAGGCAGCAGATAAATTTGTGGGTTGAAACCTTTACAAAGGGTAAGGACAAGTCAGCCATTGGCTGCTATTTCTTGATATTTAATAAAAAAAACCAATGAGGTAAAGTGTACAAGGTGCTTAAAAACCTGGAGGAGAAAACTATTTTGTCATAATTGGAGCATGCCCAGTATGCAGTGGCAGCTCTCAGCAATTTGACCACCTGAGTGACCTGAAGATGGATCATTAATTCCCACAGAGAAAACATATTTGGGGAGAACAGAGTAGCCAGCAGACTCTGGACCTAGTACAACACCCATTGAAATCAACAGGAATTCTTCTGACAACTTCAGTGGGCGCTGGATGAGACCACCAGTGTGGTTGACTGCATGGAGTTTAAGGAATTATTCAGTCAGATGCAAGAGGTATTGGGGCAAGGAAAGGGAACCTTCAAAAAGTACCTTGATTTATGAGCTCCTCCACAGAGAAGCAAAAAGAAAAGGAGGACTTGTGGCACCTTAGACACTAACAAATTTATTTGAGCATAAGCTTTCGTGAGCTACAGCTCACTTCATCGGATGCATTCAGTGAAGTGAGCTGTAGCTCACGAAAGCTTATGCTCAAATAAATAGGTTAGTCTCTAAGGTGCCACAAGTACTCCTTTTCTTTTTGCAAATACAGACTAACACGGCTGCTACTTTGAAATCTACAGATAAGGTAAATGACAGCACACTACTTAAAATTGACTTGGATCCAAGACTAGTCGGCAGAAAAAGAATAAAATGGCCATTTTAGGAGATGGCATCTATTCTCCATTATTCACTTGAAGCACATCAGTGTGGGGAAGCGACAAAGATGCTGCTTGTGTTGCACTTGTTCTGTGAATAGATAGAAGACTTCAGCCTCTTAGGCCTGTCAGTCTAATATCTTTCATGTGTGTCCAGTGTCATGTGTATATTATTACACCCAGGTACATAGATGCACTGTACATCAATGTTATTACAACAGATAAATGGAACTAGAGTTACTGAACTGCCAAAATGAAATAATTTTTTTAAGGTAAAATCAAGGACCTCCTTGCCCCAGGCACTATTTCTGCTGGTACTAAGTTAGTCCTCATGAATGCTGTCTACTTCAAAGGGCAATGGGAAGTGGAATTTGACAGAAAAAACACCAAAGAAAGAGCTTTTCAGATTAATAAGGTAGAGTACAGAAATACACATATCACATTATTGCTTCTATTTTTTACACGCTTAGCAGAAAATGGGGAGCTACCATGGGATATGGCCCTCTGCCTGGAGACCAGCCCTGTGGGTGGAGAGGGAGCTGTTTCCCAAAGCTTCTGCTAGAAGAGTGCATCGTGCCTGACACAGGTACAATGCCTCACAAAGCCACTTGGAGCACAGGGGAAGTCAGTGTATAAGAAGCTGTGGCCTGTCAGCTCTTCATTCAGGAGTGAAAGTGCTCAGGACAAAGCCCTGCTTTTTCCCCTTCCCCTTTGGGGTTGTGGGTGCAGTTAGGTTTACTATCCTTGTAAAGATTTGCACTCAGGTGAGCAAAGACCGACTGGCCCCTGAGCAGAGGCCTAGCATAAGGGTGCTTCTTGTACCTTCCCCCACTACACTCCTAATTTGGAGCAGTCCACAGTCTGGCCTCTAATCATTTTCTTCATAGACCCTTAACTGGTTTCCATTGTATTCAGACCTACAATGAGCTGTTCTGCTGCCACATTTACAATGACGGCCACCAAGAGATCCATTTAGTCTGTGTTCGGTTTCCACATTCTGTCACCAGATTGAGCTCTCTCCTCATTAAGGTTGAATACTGAAAGTGGGTTTTTTTAGGTGACATTCTGCACATTGTCCCAGTGCTACTCCCCCCACCCCCATCCCCCTATGTTGGGTGGGCAATGAATGTAGAGTAGCCAGCTTCGTACTGCTTCAGTTCCATTTCACCTTCTGTTGGTCACACATTAGCACAATGTAGCAAAAATAGGTTGGCAACGTTGCGAGGGAAACATTTGTTTAGCTAAAGGAAAATTGTTCCTAGTGGAATTTGTTTCCATGAAATTGTTTTGTGGATGTCTGTTGCTTTTAGGTTTTGTAAATTTCTGGGTCAACGTGACCTAAGAACATGCTATTATATTGAAATGTAAATTAAACAGAAGATGGAAAGCCTGTAGTTTTAATGTCCTTAGCATGGTTCCCAAGCTCAACAACCTAACTGAGGCACACACTATCAGTGGCAACTACTGAAAGTGTTGGTCCAAGGAAATAGCATTAACTGTTCTTCTAAACCTTCTATTCATCGTGGGGTGGGTGCGCCTGAGTGCAGACACAGGGAGATGATAAATGGTATCTTAGCTTTAAAGGGGCAGGGGAGAAGGAACATGATGGAATCCTGGATCATGGGGATGGGCTATATGGGGTTTCCCAGTCCCCCCTCCCCCGATGCCTCACTGACCCCTTTCCCTTGAGTCCAAGACAGAGATGAATCTGTTGTGAGATGCTTGAAGAGATTCAAGGGGACTATATACACCTTTCTTTAGAAGGTGCGAATCTGGCCCTAAACAATCACTGTAGCATTTGGGTCCAAGTGAAGATATAATACAAGGAAAAACATGTAAATACAGGAGGATATATTGTATGAATTTCATTTGTTACTAATTGTCATTGCTTTCAGACTACAAGCAAACCTGTGCAGATGATGTACAAAATGGGCGAGTATAAAATAGCTACAATAGAGGAGCATGATTGTCAGGTGCTTGAACTCCCGTACAAGGGTGATGACCTGAATATGTATATACTGCTGCCAAAAGACTACACGGGTCTAACACAGGTAAAGTTACCTATGATGAGATGATAACCTTATAACCAGAATATGAACATGGCAATATATCTCTGACCACCTGGACAGGCAGTATAGAAGAAAATTACCTTTCCTCCTCCTTGTTGCAGAGTATGCAGCATGTTGAATAGTAAATCTGAAGGCAGGCTGCTTATGCTGTTCCTGTGTCTATTGAATTTTCAGGAAACAAACAATGAGCCAGCCTTTTTATTCTCCAAATGGGGCACAGTGACAATGTAATTAATAGCTAATTGCTACATTTTTGTATTATCAACCTTTCTAAACAGTTAATACCCACACAGACTTGTCTAAAAATGAATGAATAATAAATGCAAACAATATAGGTAACGCATCGGCAGATCCACAGAGGCTGTCTGCCACATATTGCTCCCAGACTTAACATCTGATCCATCTCCCTAACCCTTCTCCCATACAATTTAATTGCAGAACACCCATTGACTTCACTGGTGCAGAATCAAGTCCTTTAGCTTTAATGGTAGAGGTCTGAGCACTGAAGTTAAAAGTTTCACCATTGACTCCCACTGTTGCCCAAGCATTGTGGTCATTATATTTACATTAAAAAAAAAAAGGAAACACGATTCTATAATCAACACTGGACAAACACTTATTTGGAAATCTTTAGGGTACAGCTACATGGAGATAAAAGCCCTGTGGCCGAGGGGCTAAAAATTGCGGTGTACACGTTCAGGCTTAGGCTGGAGCCTGAGTTCTAGGATTCTGTGAGGGTGGAGGGTCCCAGAGGTTGGGCTCCAGCCTGCGTCCAAATGTCCACACAGCAATTTTTCAGCCATGTAGCCCAAGTCAGCTGAGACGGGCCAGCTGTGGGGTTTTTATTCCTTTGTAGACATACTGTTAGTGTACGTCATGCTACTGACCCCAGTAGTATTGTAAGAATCATGCCTGATGTGGCTACCACAGTGTGAATGAAAAATCATTTTTTCCAATTTCTCACACAGTTGCATGTCTTGTTGATTTTGATGCATAACCACAAGATTCTGATTCCCATGTATCTTTATACCTGTAGCTGGAAAAGGAACTTACTTATGAGAAATTAACAACTTGGATTAGCCCCGACCATTTGAAAGAAGATGAAGTGGAGGTCTCTCTTCCTCGGTTCAAAATCGAGACAAGCGCTGAACTTAAGAAATATTTAGAAGCTTTAGGATTGACCGATGTGTTTCACCCAGGAGTATCAGATTTATCTGGAATGGTAAAAACAGATGGCCTGTCTGTCAGTGAAGCTATCCATAAAGCTTATATAGAGGTCAATGAAGAGGGCACTGAGGCAGCGGCTGCAACTGCAATTAGCATAGGTATAACCTCAGTAAGAATACCTGTACAGTTTGTGGCTGATCACCCTTTCCTCTTCTTTATTAGACACCAAAAAACCAAATGCATTCTCTTCTATGGTAGAGTCTCTTCCCCTTAAGAAAATTTCTAATTGACATGAATGAGATTCTGGACCATGGAACCATGATATGGAAAATACAATGGAAATGTTTATTTTCTTCATTTTTCTCTTTTCCTTCCACTGTATCTTGCCAGTGACTCCATAGTTGCGGGTTAAAATGCACACTATACTCATGGCAGGACTCATGTGACATTCTTTTGATGAACATGTCCTACATTGTCTGTTGTTTCTCTCCCTCACAAGGTTGCTTCTGGTTCCTACTTAAAGAATGCCCCACTCTCTCAACACCTAAGGAAGGGCACCTCTGCTAAGTCCCAGCTCACTAGGAATCACCTTGAACCAAAGCTTTGATAATCAGTAGTGATCCTGAACTGAATGGGTATTGACACAAACATTGACCAAACACTTGCAGTGGAGAACTGGCCCAGAGTTGAAGCTATGTAATGGTGAAGGATCAGGCTCATTGTTCTTGGTAATTGCTATTGCCCTTCAGCCACCTGTACTCAGAGAGAGTTGTGCTTACTTCATAAGGTATTCTGGTGAAGTGAGTAGGACTACCATGGAGAAAGGCACTATGCACTGAGGGAGAAGGAGGGAGAAGGGAGAGCTGGAAAACAGAGTCTGACCTCTTAGTACTTGAATATAAAGTTAACACTGTACACTGATACAAACTCCTACAGACAGGGTGTGAATTAGGGATGCTGTGGGAACTTTGTACTTCCTGACACATGCATTGATAATTAACACAAATGTTGCTGTGACCCAAGAACCTCTTAATACCAGCAGGCAATGGGGTGCAGAGGGCTTCCAGGGTCCTCCTGATTCTCATTCATCAAAAGGGTGTCATGTGAGGTCAGAAACAAGAGTCCGTGTTGCACTCTTCATCGATATTGTTGTGAAATGTATGTAAGGATACTATGTAAGGAGTAGTGTATCTATACTGAACATATGTTCTTAAAGTCTGTGTCTGGGGGTTGGTCACCAGCAAAGGTAAAAACCAGGTTTTTTGTCAAACAAGAGATGTTCAGCCACCTACATATTTACATGTACATTGAGCATTGTCTCATTCACAATGGGTCTCCTATCACCAGTCTGAATGGAATGCAAATAAAAGGATTGTGAGAACTTCAGAAAGGAACTAATAGGAAGAAAACAGCAGGGAGGGAGAACCTTATCTTGAAGTGCACCTCAAAGGCTTTTTCTACTATATTTGGGGGGTAAAGACAACACCCAGGCATCCATCAGCTAGGAAGGAAACGGACAGCGGATTTGCTTCATGAAAATGGGATCTCAGCCAGGCTGGGCTGAAAACACTGGAGAGAACTTTGGGTGAGATAAGCTTCTTTAGCAGGAGGTCAACCTGTTAGTTAAGTCTAGATAGTCTATAGAAAGAGCGTTATTTTGCTTTATACGTAACCATTTGATTCTAATATTCTTGCTCACTTTTACTTGAATCTCTAATCTTTGATAATAAATGTATTCTTGTTTTCACTATAAACATATCTGAGTGCAGGGGTGTTAAGTAAAGTGATGATCCTGAGTTGAATTTTACAAGCTAGTGTTTAATGTTTCTTTGGGAACGGCAGGCTTGGTAATTCTGTGAGTGGTTTCTGTGAGAAAACAAGGGCTGGAGGGCAGTGCTTGTGTTGTAAGAGGCTGTTGGTTTCAGGGAGCTGATCCACAGCAGGCCCAGACATGACTTCTTCACACTAAGGGCAGGTGGTGGTGAAGTGCCTCACAATCGTGGGTACCCCGAGGAAGCGTCACGGTTGCATTAGCACTTTTAAAAATCATTTAGTTTGTTATAATTTATCTAAGTCCAAGTGTTTGCCACCAGCTGAGAGGTTATTGTGAACAGGAATATGGGATCTTCCAAATTTCATGCAGTGATTTCCTGCCAGTTCTTTAGCGTTTAACACAAAATTAGAAAATTTTGTTGACTTGTCAGAAAAATTTAAATTGTAATTAACCAATTGTCTTCCAAAAGGGCAACTGGGGAAAATAACTCTCTTTCTGCAGTGCTCTTGAGATTGTAATTTTATGGCTTTTCTTTGGTGAAGTATTATAGATGTATTTTGCTTTTGACCTTTTAATTTGTGCAATTGCAATGCATCTATACAGCTATCAAGTCAAAGATTCAATAAATCACTACATATTTTGCCATTTTCAGTAGTGGCAGGGAAATAAGCAGAACAGAAGTTGAAGACATACCTGTTTGCATTCACGTAAGACAGAAGCAGCAAGTGTATAACATACGGCTAGTGGTCACATGGTGATAGACAGCATATTGATCCCTGTTCCAGACAGCACTTGGCCATGCATTTATGTCCCACTGATTGCAATGGGACTCAAGCAGATGTGTTTAAGTGCTGTTCTCAATACAGATGCACTCCTTGGGGCCATAACATACATCTTCTTCTAATCATTCTTAAGTAGACAAGTGAGTATTACTAATACATACTGATGTTTTGGCAATTCTACTCAGTTTCATTTTTCAGTTTTATACTCCCTTGGTTCCTAACCATAAATGGTTAGTCTTAAAACATTGTTTCTGGAATAAACCAATATAATCTACCTAGACCAGTGTTTAGATAATTTATGTCCCCTGAGAAATGATCAAAAGAAAGAAGCTCTAATCTACAAGGTACTAAGCATTCCTCATATATGAGGTGAGAAACAAGAAAGCAGCCTCCTGTCCATAAATTGGGGCTTGTAGCAATCTGCATGGAACTGGGAGGGAAGAGTTTGGAGCAGGCACTGGGAAGCCAGTCTGTGTGCACATGGCTGGAAATGTCACTGCAGTTACAGCATTGTGTAAAAGTTGCACTCATCGCAGGTTCACCCTAGTGGCTGGGTGTTGTGTAGCAGCTCATCATCTAGCATTCCTTGCTGACAGCTGCTACGGCCTTGGGGTAGCCTCTTTTCTCATGACTTCGCCTTCCTGCCAGGTCTCTTTAGAGTCTCTCTCCTGCCAGGGTTTCTGTGTGCTACATGGACAATGCCCTACACAATACTGGTAATCGATCTGCCATCTTCCTCCCCTCCCAGACTCCTCTTCCACTCTTCTCTTTTATCAGACTAGCAGCCTGAGGGCTTCTCCCTGGAGTTTGTTAACCCAACTCAAAAGCAAACCACAAATTTCAGGGAAAGCAGCGTCAGGCCCTTTTCCTGCCTTGAACTTTTAAACCATCCTGTGTCTGCTCCCTTTCCTACTGCAGCTTTTTATTCTTCTGCAAAGTACTGACTTTCAGGGACTATCCTCCTTAAGTCTTGCCCTGTTTGGCTCCTCAACTCCAGTCCCTCCTAAGGCTTTCTGCCTGTGGGGTGGCCTTCTCTCAGGCCCACTTCAAGATTCCCCATCACCCCTGCTCCCTCTTCCATCCAACTCCCTCCTGAACTTCCTCCATGCTCTACTTCCCAGACTACAGGTTTCTTCCCCTTTCTCTTTCTCCCTAAAGCCCTTTTCTACTCTGGGCTTCCTCTCTTTATAAAAACCACTCACATCCTCCACCAGCTGAGAGGTCATCTTTAACTGGTCCTGGCCTGCTCTCCAAGTGCCATCACCAGCGTGTAACGATCTCTCAGGCCCACATTAACCATTTCATCACCTGTGTGAGGTAAACAAAAAGAGAAATTTAGTTTTAGGATCATGGAGTCTTCTCATCTTATTGCCCTGTACACGGTACATGAAACATGGTGTCAATGGTCAGTCTAGAAAGAGACAATAAGGAAGAGTGTGTGATTAACAGGCCTACAAAGCAGCACCAAGAAAGAGAGGAAACATGCGGCATGCAGGTAGTCAGAACAGCAAAAAGGTTGACAGCCATTCAACTGCCATACTTGCAGCTACAGCAGATCAGTGATTGCTTCCATTCCAGGCAGATTAACTGGAACATAGAGGCTGTGTCTACACTAGAAACACTACAGATGTAGCTGCACCTCTGTAGTACTGTTATGTCAACACTCGCTACAGCAATAGAAGGGGTTCTTCCATTGCTGTAGTATAGCCACCTCTTTGAGTGGCGGTGGCTAGGTTGATGGAAGAATGCTTCTGTCAGTCTAGCAGTGTCTTAACTACATTGCACAGGGTGTGAAATTTTTCACAGCCCTGAGCAATGTAGCTAAACTGACCTAACTTTGTAGGGTACTTCAACCCTGATAAACAGCACTATTAGACCGGAGAAATGTGAGCAGATGTGGTTATGTACAATAAAACCATTTGGAGGTCAGTGGGAAAATACAGATGGTTGATAAGAAACCCACAAAACGAGAGACAGCTTGGAACTTATAGTAGTTGACGCATAGATGCACCACCCATTGCTGGACAGTGTAAGCCATGGATTTGATCTTAGTACAACACTAGAATATCTTTAATGTGAGAGAGGAGAGATACCAGTCACCATGCACCCTGTCCAGCATTCTAACAGAATGTAAGGATGAAATGCAAGGAGATGAACACCTCGAGGGCAAGCTGAAGTTAGAAATACATCCCCATGTACAGCCCAGGATACTACTGAAATGCAGAGTTTCATTACCACTGTTGAAGTCACTGAAGAAGGATCTGACAAGCCTTCAAAGAAGAGGCATCATTACACCCATAGAAACTAGCACAGAGTGGATAAGCTGCCTAGTCCTGGTGAGAAAACTAACAGGTAAAGTGAGGATCTCCATGGACCCCAAACCATTGAAAACAAGTCACTAGCCATTGCCAGTGACTGAGGACATACTATGTGATGTATCCAGGGGAAATGCATTCGCTGCTTGTGATGTCAAAAATGGGTTCTGGTGTACTGAGCTAGACGAGCCATCCAGCCACCTGACAACCTGTGTCACACTTTTTGGCAGGTGCCGTGGCTATAAAAGCTTATGGGCATCAGCCTGGCCCCAGAAATGTTCCACTGAAAATTGAACTGGGCACCTCAAGAGCATAGTTGACAACCTTAATATCTTCTTCCTCTGCAATAAGAATGAAGCGGAAATCCAAATCCTCAGTACTAAGCTGTGGCAACTTCTAAACAGGTGCCAGGAGCGCAATATTACGCTGAATACAGACAGGCTGAAAATGAGAAGAACTGAGGTTCTCTACTCCAGGAATTTGATTTCTAAGGGATTTGGTGAGAGACTTTTTGACTGCCATTAAGGAAATGCTCAGACCAAAGGGAGTCCAGCAATTTATAGGGATGGCCAACAATTTTTCCAGATTCTGTTCCCACCTGTTAGAAGCCTATGATCCTTTGAGACCGTTAACATATAATGACGCACCCTAGGAATGATCAGAGACCCAAAATCAGGCTGTGATGCTGGCAAACCAGGTGTCAGTTCTTGCCAAGGCTTTAGGCCTCAGCTGAGCACTGAGAAATTCCCTACTGGAAACCAGACCAGCTCACCTGTGTGTTAGTATGGTTAAGATGGATATTAGACTTATAACATGTGTTTAGTCTTTATAAAATGCTTGTAAGTTGCTGCATGTATTAATCCTACTTATAATGTCTGTTTTCCATGCTGTAAGGTAATACTTAAGTATTTGTTATACAGTTGTAAAAGGTTTGTTCTGAAATATCTAACTTATGAACCAAGAAAAAACCCCGTTACCTAGTGCAAAATGCTAAATCCCTATGAAAGGTTTTACCTCTTGCCCATCAGGAGGGGCTATCCGGAACTAAATGGGCCAGTGTGAGACATCAGGGTACAAAGACTTTTCTAATTGTCCCTGCATACCCATGAAGAGGCTACATATAAAAGGACTTGTCCCATCAGCTTGAATTCTGGAAGAAGGAAATAAGTTTGCTTGCTTTAACCTTGTAAAAACCCTCTCATTTCTTTTCTTAGTTAATAAATCTTTAGTTAATTAATTACAGGATTGGGTATAAGTGTTTGTTTTTGGTGAAAGATCTAAGGTACAAATTGACCTGGGGTAAGTGACTGGTCTCTCGGGACTGGGAACAACCTGAATATTTTGTAATCTGTGGTGTATAGCAACCATCTGCCACATAATCCAGTTTGCCTTGGTGGCAAGATAGATTGGAATGCCCAAGAGGACTGCCTGTGACTCCATGGTAAGACTGTTACAGAGATTTAGGAATTCACATTTGTTAGTGGGTTTGGGAAATCTCATTATAACATCTAACCAGTTTGACGTCTCGGCCCTGCTTCTTGATAGTCTGCCCCAAGGTTGGCACACATGGTTGTGAACCACTCCAGACAGGGTGACACAGGCATTTGAAAGAGTAAAGAAAAATGCAAAGTAAGCCACCAGTCCTAAAGTACTAAAACCCCATGGAACAGCTAGCACTGCAATGTGATGCCTCAGAAGGAGGCCTGGGAGCAGCACGGATGCAAAACCCATAGCATCTTCTACTACAGCCCAGAGAGACACAGAAAGGGGATATGCTCAGATGCTCAGATGCTTGCTGTGCTCTTAGGAAAGAAACAATTCCATCCGCTCACTTTTGGGCACAATGTAAGATGTGCAGCTGGACCAGAAGCCAGTAGAAAGCAGCATAAAGAAGCCACTTCTGAGTGCACCAAAGTCTGCAATACCTGTTATTGAGATGGCAGTGCGGTGACTGTGAGGATAAGGCACTGCCCAGGAAAGGGTCTACTGGTGGCAGATGCACTCTGGAAGGTAAGCCTTGCTTAGTGTAACACAAATGGCTCTGTGGAATAGAAGACGGGATCGATGAATATGCCACAATACCTTTGCATCTTTGAGGGGAAGCTCCAGGAAGTCCAGCAAAGCACCAAGAGGATGGAGTGCTCCAGACAGTGAAACAATACAGACTTCAGAACTGGCCAAATTGCAAGGAGTAAGTGCCATAGGAGGTTACCTGATATTATCACATAAGGGATGAGCTGAATATGCGTGATAGGATTTTGAAAGAAGGGTGGAAGACATTCCCCACCATCAGTGATAACACAAAGAAGAAGTGGGAGACTGGTTTTAAGACCAACACGCTTGAAGGAATATGAAACTTAACGAGCCACAAGGGGCTGGTGGAAAAGGTCACAGCTCCCTAGTGGGTTATGTACTAGTAATCCGTGGCCCCAGCAACTCAACAGAAAAGTCAGGCCATAGGCGTTTCAAATTGGGCACTCCAAATCAATGCATACTGCCGGTGCCACAGGAACATTTTTAGTTGTGGGGGTGCTGAAAGCCAGTCCCTTTACCCGTCTGCCCCCCACCTCTGAGGCTGGGAGCAGGGCCGTGTCTCCGGGATGGAGGGACCCAGACAGAGGTAAGGGGGCCCAGGCCACAGCTGGGGGTGGGTGTGGGGCCAGGATCGGAGCCCGGGCAGGGGCCGGCAGCCGGGACCCCACCTGTGAGGCCAAAATCAGGGCCCCGGCCGTGGAGCGGCCAGGGAGCGGGGCCAGAGGCCGGGCCCCAGGAGCGGGACCAGAGGCCTGGGACGAGGGTGAGACAAGGGGTTGGAGAGCAGAGTGTGGGTGGAGGACATAGGCGCAGGAAACACCCCCAGGTTTTATGCACGGCGCCCCACAGCACCCCCACTTCCCACACTGGTGCATACTGTTGACATTGATGTCCCAGTGCTTCCATTCCTCAAGTGTAAAATGGAGAGATCACCACCTCACTGCGGCGTTGTGAATGTAAATTCATTAACATTTGGGAAGAACTCAGCTGCTACAGGGATGAGTGCCACAGAAAAGCTCATAAGGAAATTAATAATTCTGTTCTCAGTGCTGTGGTTGAACGGTATACAGTAAATAAAGCCAAGGGCCACATATTTAACACAGAAACATAATAGCTTCTCATTTACTTAGTGCTGTCCATCCTGTACACTGAATGAGGCAGCAGTCCTGTGGAAAAATGTGATGGTGTAATTAGAAACTGTATCATGAAGAACAGACACCTTAATTTGGGTCTTTCCTAACTCTTGGGTGCTTGACTTTGCAATCTTAATGTTTCTTTAACATTGATTTGTGTGTGCAAACATAGCTAGGTTTTCTTAAAAAAAAAAAATGAAAAAACCCCCCAAACCAACCCCCCCAGCAAGTCCATCCTGTGGAACCATCCTGACTCCCATCTGGCTCATCAACTGCACGACAACTCCAAGGAGGCACCGCAGCAGGCTTTTTGAATAAGAGTTTTTCAGTTTTCAGCTGAAAACCAAAATGTTTTAGGTTTTGGGCTAGGACATAAAGTCAACCTTTTCTGCACAAAGCAGGCGCTTTTTGTCAAATCTTTTAGTCAATGTCACAGCCCCAGTCAACAGCCCTCTGAGGTTAGACTACTTGATACCCCTTCTTGGAAGTAGCCTCAGCCCGATGGCCACTGCTGAACTCCCACAGGCAAGCTCACCCTGCCCACAGCTCCGCCCTCCCAGTGGGCACTCTGGTTTACAGTTTAACCCTTCTGGGAACCCTTGATGAAGCCAATAAGACACTTTGCAGAGGGATTTTTAAACCAATCCAGTATTGCCAATCCCCAAGGCTCAAAAATCATGAGTCTATCCCCCAGCCCAATGAGCTTTAAGGGGTGGGAGAGATTATTTTGTATTTATTTTAATCTGTTTTTTAATATTTGACCTCCCATTGCTCATCCCCAGTGCGTGTGTGCGAGAGAGAGAATTAGCATTGCCGATACTCCCGTATTTATTAAGGTAATTTTCATCCCTGCTGTAGGAACTCTCACTCCCTGTCCCCCACCCCACATCAGAACTACTTACCCACAGCCTTACTTCTGCTCTCTCCAACTCCTGGGGCTCTTCACTCCTCAATCCCTGGGAAGGGGGTTTCCAGCAGGTCCCCCTTCTCCCCCTTATAGGCTGGGGTCTATTCATCCCCTGCTGCCCTTTCCCAGGCCGTGTGCTGCAGGGAGAAAGGGGAGGAGCAGAGGGGTCATCTCCATTGCTCACAGGGGGAGGGAGAGGCTACCCCGAAGCTGCCAGGCTTTCTGCTCCGTTCTCTTCCTCCCCTTCTCCCACTCTGAGAATGACATCAGCTCCTGAGGAGAGGGGCAAGTGAACTCTGCCTGATTCATGCAGTAGCTCTGCACTGCGGCTCTTCCCTAGTGGGGAAAGCAGTCTGACTGTTTTCCCCCTAGGGAGAGCTGACATTCACCAGGAAGCTGGAGTGTCTTATGTTATCACCAGACTGGCTGCAACCCCAGCCCAGCTGTTGTGAGTCAGGGAGATATCGTGAAAGTTGGCAGCACTGCAATCACACTTACTTTTCAACAGCAAAAGCAAGGTACATGGTACACCGTCCTGGAAAATACAGGACACTTATGTCATTCCCTGCCTCAGTTTCCTCAACACTTTGGAATGTTCTTTGGGATTTCTGGGCTCCAAGTCCCTTCTCCTGCATATCACTCCACCAGCACGGGGGTCTCTTTCTCTTCTGCTTGGTGAGAGCAAGCAGGCAGTGCTCCAAGCAGTCCTGGTCTTTTGATAGCTTCCAGCCCCCGCTACTGTGGGACACCTTGTGGTCAACCTCAAGTCACTCCTTTAGGAGATCAAGATCCCCCATCACGTGGTTTGCGGACCTGGAGTCCTGACTTAAACAACTGGCTCTAAGTAGGCTGTTGCCCCACCTCTCCTGATGTTCTGATGTTGTAGATTGTCGCTAAGGCTCACCAGAATCAGAGGCACACTCCCAAGCACCACACCCCCCTTTCCTTATCACGATTAATATGGAGAAAGAATTACAGCAAGACAGCCAATAAAACAGTAACAAAGTTACCTTGCCTCCAGATTGAGCAAACAAAGGCCAAGTCTCGGACGAATCTGAGAAAACAAAATATCTGATGCCTCCTTTCTTTTCGAGAGAAGTAGCACAATTCCAACAACCTTCTCCTCAGGATTTAAACCAAGTCTTCAGCTTCTATTTCCTTCAGGGAAGAGATATGGGAAAAGTTCCAAACATTATTTAATAAAGTCTCCAGTTCCTTCTTCTTTCACAGAAAAGGTATGAGGAAGTTCCAAACAGACCTTAAACACATTTGTGAGCATCTTAGAAAAAGCCCCTCTGTGACCCATCAGTTTTGTACTCTTAGCAAGCCAATGTCAGATCACAAAAGCTAACTTCTTCTTCCATTTACCTGCCCCAGCCTGGCTCCCTGGGAGGCCAATCAGCTCCAGCTGTTTCTTGACTCCCTGCATCAACCCTATCCTGGAGTTTCCTGACCCGGCTACTCTTCTGACCTTTCTGAGCCCCAGGTGGGTAGGAAATTATACTTGTTACACAAGATTCTTTATTATTTGCCTAGCAGGGACATCCATTTTGTTAGAAATACATTAAAAAGTAAATACCCCAATGTGAAAGAGTGATATATATACATATATAAAAATTTAAATTTCTTCAAAATTCTAGAGTTTTGGTTAAATTGGACAGACCCTTGCAGCAACAGTAAGAAGTGCAGCAGCATAAGTAGTTCAGCTGGCAGAGTCCACACCTTAAAAGGGATGCTGAAAATCGGAATATGTTCAGAAAAGAGCTACAAGAATGTTTTGAGGTATGGAGAACATACCACGTTGTGAGACACTTAAGGTCAACCTGGTTAGTTTATCCAAGAGAAGGTTTAGCGTTGACTTAATCACAGTCTACATCTACCTACATGGATAAGATTCTCCATCACATGACATCGTTAAATCAAGACTGGTGATTTTTCTGAACGATACGCTATACATAGCTCAGACAGAAGATATGGGCTTGAAGAAGAGTTTAATGGGGGAGGTTCTTTGGCCTGTGTTATGCAGGAGGCCAACTAGATCAGTGTTTCCCAGATGGTGGGTCCTGACCCACCAGTGGGTCCTGGAAGGTTACAGATCAGTTATCATGTCCAGGGCCAGAACTAGCCTAGACAAACATATACTTCTCCCAGCCCAGCCAGTCTGGAGGGGAAGCCCTGGGGGAGGGTGCAGGCTTGGAGAGCAAGCCCACTCCTTGCTCACCCCACAACAGCTGGGGCAGGCTTTCTTTCCAAATCCTGTCCCCGGTGGGGCTTCCCTCTACACCAGGCTGGGATTTGGGTTGTGGAGCCAGGCAGAGGGTGCACACGTGTATTAATGGATTACCAAAAAAAAAAAAAAAAAGAAAAGAAAAGAAAATGCAGTTGGTGGTTGCCTTGGTGCAATATTTGGGAACCTCTGAGCCGGATGATCATAAGGGTCCCTTGTGGCTTTAAAACTGAGAAATCTGTTATCCAGTCCCGTGCCTTGTCAGATCTCTCAGCTACGAAATAAAACCCCACTAGATTATCCTATCTCTGTTCTGAGATTATTTATGCGATTGGTGAAAGTATAAAGATTCAGGTCCCAATCCTACAAAAACTTAAGCACATACACAACTTTATTCATGTGAAATTAAATGGGCCTTCTCATGTGAATAAAGTTATGCACATTCACTTTTCCCTACCCACACTCTGTTCATTAGTCCTGGCTACGGTGGCTCTATGGCAGTGGAGGAGGATTCCCAAGGGGGCCTAATCCACCATATTTAGGGCAGATTTGTGTTGGAGGATCAGTGAAAATATACAGCAGAGGTAGCCTCTGACAAATAGTGTCTTATCTTTCCAGGAGTATAAGAATGATAATTATATTTTATGACTAACAAAAAATATTCTGTGGATTGCATTCTAATTAGTTATGCAAGATACCGTTAAGAAATCATACATCTAATAATTTCGACATATGATAATGCCAGTGGGTGTTGCAAATGCTTTATATTCCAGCACCCTGCAAGATACCACACCAAATATCTAGCAAGTTTCAAACTTCCTCTCTATAGCCAGGTAAGCATTTCTTCTTTGTAAGTTTATGATTTTAGTTACTGTTAGGATTTGTGAAGGGAATATTTGTAAGTCTTTTTGCTATAACCAGTCCATTTTAGGATTGCATGGATTAGTTCAGCTGTCCAGAATGTTACATCCCCAGAGGATCGTGTGCAAAAGGTGCAAGGCTGGGGCTCACGAGTCTATTCCTGACTCTGCCATTATATTCCAGTGTGACTGTGGGCAAGTCACTTTGATATAATTTTCAGATGTGGGTGCCTACAGGTAATCACTTAAACCCAGATTTATGTACCTAAATAAAAAGCCTGATTTTCAGAATGCCTGATCCCCACAGATCCTGTTGGTTTAAAGTAAATTACGATGCATTTATATCAGTGTAAGAGTAAAATTTGGCTTGCAGAGTTTACACAAAATGTTGCAGGTGTCACCACTTTCCAAAGCATATCACATTGCTACAGATAATCATCAACTCTTGTGAAATGCGTAATTTGCCAGCTGTTGAAGATTAGAAATTCTGAAAAAGAAATTCTCAGCAATCTTCTTACCCTTTTCCATAACTAAGCATTTTGCACTAACAATAACACACAAAGTTCTCTTCTCAACCTCAGACATTGGTAAATCTGTGCATCTTGTTGAAAAGTGTCTGAGAAGGAAACAAAATATGTAAGTAAGAAAATCATATAATCGTAGAAATGAAGGACTGGAAGGGACCTGAACAGGTCATCTAGTCCAGCCTCCTGCCCCAAGGCAGGACTAAGTATTTTCTATATCGTCCCTGACAAGTGTTTGTCTAACCTTTTCTTAAAAACTTCCAGTGATGGGGTGTCAGTCCATGATCTGTTCCACCTTGCATTTTGCTGTAATCCTTGGAGAACCTTTCCCAGACCTGGAGAAGAGCTCTGTGTGGCTTGAAAGCCTGTCTCTCTTAACAGAATTTGGTCCAATAATAGAGGCTACCTCACCATTCTCGTCTTTCTTGCAGTTAGGAAGATTTTCCTGATGTTAAATCTACATATCCCTTGCTGCGATTTAAGTCCCTTACTTCTTGTCCTGTCCTCAGTGAATAAGGAAAACAATTTATCATTCTCCTCATTATAACAACCTTTTACGTACTTGAAGGCTGTGATCATGTCCCCCCTCAGTCTTCTCTTCTCCAGACTAAACAAACCCAACTTTTCCAATCTTTCCTTATTGGTCATGTTTTCTAGAGACTTTTAATTATTTTTTTTTGGCTCTTCTCTGGACTTTCTCCAATTTGTCCATATCTTTCCCAAAGAGTGGTGCCCAGACCTGGACACAATACTCCAGTTGGGGCCTTATCAGTGCTAAGTAGAGTGGAAAAATTATTTCTCTTTTCTTGCTTACAAAATGAAAGGTGATATGTATAACACAATTTCAGAAGAACAGTGGATTAGAATTTGGAAGGGGAAAAGCACTAGATCATCCACGTGCAGAGTAGAGAATCTCAGCTCAGAGAAGGGGGACTCACATTTAATCCCTGCTCCAATGACAATTTAATTTACACAAAGTGGACAAGCTTCAGTGGGAGAGACTCTAGACTACCTGATAGCCTAGGCCTCATGGCATTCTCCTGAGCAGTGAGAGCTTCAAATTCAACTCAGCCCTGGTCTACACTAGGACTTTAGGTCGAATTTAGCAGCATTAAATCGATGTAAACCTGCACCCGTCCACACGATGAAGCCCTTTATTTCGACTTAAAGGGCTCTTAAAATCGATTTCCTTACTCCATCCCTGACAAGTGGATTAGCGCTTAAATCGGCCTTGCCGGCTCGAATTTGGGGTATTGTGGACACAATTCGACGGTATTGGCCTCCGGGAGCTATCCCAGAGTGCTCCATTTTGACCGCTCTGGACAGCGCTCTCAACTCAGATGCACTGGTCAGGTAGACAGGAAAAGAACCGCGAACTTTTGAATCTCATTTCCTGTTTGGCCAGCGTGGCAAGCTGCAGGTGACCATGCAGAGCTCATCAGCAGAGCTGACCATGATGGAGTCCCAGAATCGCAAAAGAGCTCCAGCATGGACCGAACGGGAGGTACGGGATCTGATTGGTGTGTGGGGAGAGGAATCCGTGCTATCAGAACTCCGTTCCAGTTTTCGAAATGCCAAAACCTTTGTCAAAATCTCCCAGGGCATGAAGGACAGAGGCCATAACAGGGACCCGAAGCAGTGCCGCGTGAAACTTAAGGAGCTGAGGCAAGCCTACCAGAAAACCAGAGAGGCGAACAGCCGCTCCGGGTCAGAGCCCCAAACATGCCGCTTCTATGATGAGCTGCATGCCATTTTAGGGGGTTCAGCCACCACTACCCCAGCCGTGTTGTTTGACTCCTTCAATGGAGATGGAGGCAATACGGAAGCAGGTTTTGGGGACGAAGAAGATGATGATGAGGAGGAGATTGTAGATAGCTCACAGCAAGCAAGCGGAGAAACCGGTTTTCCCGACAGCCAGGAACTGTTTCTCACCCTGGACCTGGAGCCAGTACTCCCCGAACCCACCCAAGGCTGCCTCCTGGACCCAGCAGGCAGAGAAGGGACCTCCGGTGAGTGTACCTTTTAAAATACTATACATGGTTTAAAAGCAAGCATGTGAAAGGATTACTTTGCCCTGGCATTCGCGGCTCTCCTGGATATACTCCCAAAGCCTTTGCAAAAGGTTTCTGGGGAGGGCAGCCTTATTGCGTCCTTCATGGTAGGACACTTTACCACTCCAGGCCAGTAACACGTACTCGGGAATCATTGTACAACAAAGCATTGCAGTGTATGTTTGCTGGCGTTCAAACAACATCCGTTCTTTATCTCTCTGTGTTATCCTCAGGAGAGTGAGATATCATTCATGGTCACCTGGTTGAAATAGAGTGCTTTTCTTCAGGGGACACTCAGAGGAGCCCATTCCTGCTGGGCTGTTTGCCTGTGGCTACACAGAAATGTTCCCCGCTGTTAGCCACAGGGAGGGGGGAGGGTTGAGGGGGTAGCCACGTGGTGGGGGGAGGCAAAATGCGACCTTGTAACGAAAGCACATGTGCTATGTATGTAATGTTAACAGCAAGGTTTACCCTGAAGAGTGTAACCACTGTTTTATAAAATGTGTCTTTTTAAATACCGCTGTCCCTTTTTTTTTCCTCCACCAGCTGCATGTGTTTCAATGATCACAGGATCTTCTCCTTCCCAGAGGCTAGTGAAGATTAGAAAGAAAAAAAAAAGCACTCGAGATGAAATGTTCTCCGAGCTCATGCTGTCCTCCCACACTGACAGAGCACAGACGAATGCGTGGAGGCAAATAATGTCAGAGTGCAGGAAAGCACAAAATGACCGGGAGGAGAGGTGGCGGGCTGAAGAGAGTAAGTGGCGGGCTGAAGACAGGGCTGAAGCTCAAATGTGGCGGCAGCGTGATGAGAGGAGGCAGGATTCAGTGCTGAGGCTGCTGGAGGACCAAACCAGTATGCTCCAGTGTATGGTTGAGCTGCAGCAAAGGCAGCTGGAGCACAGACTGCCACTACAGCCCCTGTGTAACCAACCGCCCTCCTCCCCAAGTTCCATAGCCTCCACACCCAGATGCCCAAGAACGCGGTGGGGGGGCCACCGGCCAACCAGCCACCCCACCACAGAGGATTGCCCGAAAAAAAGAAGGCTGTCATTCAATAAATTTTAAAGTTGTAAACTTTTAAAGTGCTGTGCTTAAAGTGCTGTGTGGCATTTTCCTTCCCTCCTCCACCACCCCTCCTGGGCTACCTTGGTAGTCATCCCCCTATTTGTGTGATGAATGAATAAAGAATGCATGAATGTGAAGCAACAATGACTTTATTGCCTCTGCAAGCGGTGATTGAAGGGAGGAGGAGAGGGTGGTTAGCTTACAGGGAAGTAGAGTGAACCAAGGGGCGGGGGGTTTCATCAAGGAGAAACAAACAGAACTTTCACAGCGTAGCCTGGTCAGTCATGAAACTGGTTTTCAAAGCTTCTCTGATGCGTACCGCGCCCTCCTGTGCTCTTCTAACCGCCCTGGTGTCTGGCTGCGCGTAACCAGCAGCCAGGCGATTTGCCTCAACCTCCCACCCCGCCATAAGCGTCTCCCCCTTACTCTCACAGATATTGTGGAGCACAAAGCAAGCAGTAATAACAGTGGGAATATTGGTTTCGCTGAGGTCTAAGCGAGTCAGTAAACTGCGCCAGCGCGCCTTTAAACGTCCAAATGCACATTCTACCACCATTCTGCACATGCTCAGCCTGTAGTTGAACAGCTCCTGACTACTGTCCAGGCTGCCTGTGTATGGCTTCATGAGCCATGGCATTAAGGGGTCGGCTGGGTCCCCAAGGATACATATAGGCATTTCAACATCCCCAACAGTTATTTTCTGGTCTGGGAATAAAGTCCCTTCCTGCAGCTTTTGAAACAGACCACAGTTCCTGAAGATGCGAGCGTCATGTACCTTTCCCGGCCATCCCACGTTGATGTTGGTGAAAGGTCTCTTGTGATCCACCAGAGCTTGCAGTGCTATCGAAAAGTACCCCTTGTGGTTTATGTACTCGGCGGCTTGGTGCTCCGGTGCCAAGATAGGGATATGGGTTCCGTCTATGGCCCCACCACAGTTAGGGAATCCCATTGCAGCAAAGCCATCCACTATGACCTGCACATTTCCCAGGGTCACTACCCTTGATATCAGCAGATCCTTGATTGCGTGGGCTACTTGCATCACAGCAGCCCCAACAGTAGATGTGCCCACTCCAAATTGATTCCCAACTGACCGGTAGCTGTCTGGCGTTGCAAGCTTCCACAGGGCTATCGCCACTCGCTTCTCGACTGTGAGGGCTGCTCTCATCTTGGTATTCATGCGCTTCAGGGCAGGGGAAAGCAAGTCACAAAGTTCCATGAAAGTGCCCTTACGCATGCGAAAGTTTCGCAGCCACTGGGAATCGTCCCAGACCCGCAACACTATGCGGTCCCACCAGTCTGTGCTTGTTTCCCGAGCCCAGAATCGGCGTTCCACAGCATGTACCTGCCCCATTAGCACCATGACGCATGCATTGGCAGGGCCCATGCTTTCAGAGAAATCTGTGTCCATGTCCTGATCACTCACGTGACCGCGCTGACGTCACCTCCTTGCCCGGTATCGCTTTGCCAGGTTCCGGTGCTGCATATACTGCTGGATAATGCGTGTGGTGTTTAACGTGCTCCTAATTGCCAAAGTGAGCTGAGCGGCCTCCATGCTTGCCTTGGTATGGCATCCGCACAGAAAAAAGGCGCGGAACGATTGTCTGCCGTTGCTCTGATGGAGGGAGGGGTGACTGACGACACGGCTTACAGGGTTGGCTTCAGGGAGCTAAAATCAACAAAGGGGGTGGCTTTACATCAAGGAGTATTTCAGGCAGGACTTCACGGAGAGTTCCAATAAGAAATGGTGCACCTAAGTTATTGTTCTTATTGGAAAAAGGAGGTTAGCCTGGCCTCTGATTGATACATGGCTAGATTTACCTCGCTGCACCTTCTCTGTGAGTGACTGCAGTGTGACCTAGAGGAATGAGTCCCCTAGACGGGGGAGGAGGCAAATGAGTACAAAACAAATCTGGTCTATTTCTTGTTTTGATCCACTCCATCTATCTTTTACATCTTTGGCTGGCAGCAGACGGTGCAGAAGGACTGCATGCCATCCACATCTCATGGCTGCTCAGCAGAAGATGGCGCAGTAGGACTGCTAACCATCCTCATCTCTTGCCTGCCCGGCAGAAGATGATGCAACAGGACTGCTAGCAATTCGTATCGCCTGTCCGCTCACCATAAGATAGTTCAATAGGACTGACTGCAGGACTAAAGAGAATGACCTGGTCAAGTCACTCCAGATTTAGTCCCTGCGCCCATGTCTGCCCAGGCGCTCCCAGCCGACGTGGCCAGGAGCACCTCGGACATGACGAGGACAGCTACCAGTCGTACTGTACCGTCTGCTGCCACAAGGCGATGGGTTGCTGCTACTGTGTAGCAATGCCGTACCGCGTCTGCCAGCACCCAGGAGACATACGGTGACGGTTACCTGAGCGGGCTCCATGCTTGCCGTGGTATGGCGTCTGCACAGGTAACTCAGGAAAAAAAGCGCGAAACAATTGTCTGCCCTTGCTTTCACGGAGGGAGGGAGGGAACGGGGGCCTGACGATATGTACCCAGAACCACCCACGACAATGTTTTAGCCCCATCAGGCATTGGGATCTCAACCCAGAATTCCAATGGGCAGTGGAGACTGCGGGAACTGTGGGATAGCTACCCACAGTGCAACGCTCCGGAAGTCGACTCTAGCCTCGGTACTGTGGAAGCGCTCCGCCGAGTTAATGCACTTAGAGGATTTTCTGTGGGGGCACACACACTCGAATATATAAAACCGATTTCTAAAAAACCGACTTCTATAAATTCGACCTTATTCCGTAGTGTAGACATACCCATAGAATCACAGAACTGGAATGGGGAAACTGAGATGCTAGGAAAGGTTAAACAACTTCCTGTATGTGTAGAATCCCGATTTTCTTTGGCCTGCCCTCTGTCCATTGAGTCACATTGCCTCCCAAATGTTGTAAGCTGGGACGAGTCAATATGTGACTGAACAAGAAGAATACTTCAAACAACCAGTTATCCTCTGGTAGCAGATTTCATTCCATCTGCAGCAGCATCTCTGTTTTGGCTCTGATTTACTAATGCATTGCTAGATTTGAATATTTTGACACAGGGCCAGTGTTTGCTTCTATTGATGAGAATATAAAAGTACCCCCAAAATGTTGTTTAACTGAAATGTTTTCTGCAGTAGAAAGAATTCACACTACATTGAGGAATTTCAACATTATGGACCTGATTCTAGAGTAACTGTTGAAATCAATTTAAGTAACATTGGTGTAAAGCTTGTGTAAATAAGAACAGAATCAGGCCCATTGCTTTACGTTTGTTACTTAAGCATAAAATTTCAGTGGGTTTATTTCTGCTTATGTAGTTCTAAAATGCTGATTGTTAATATACGGTACTTTTTTGTAGTTGGCAGAATTTTTCACTCGGAATTTAACACAGCATCGTTTTAAATATTGTGCAGAATTGCACATAATGCAGAAGTACGTATAGCTTTGATTTTCTTTTCATGTAAGTCGGATTAATTTTTAATGCTTGGGTGCCTAAACACCAATATTCGTTTCTGTGAGTGGAAATGTATAGTTGTTCGTAGGCTCACGCTGATGTTTACTATCAGTGTCAGTTTTGGAATTAGTACCACCTGAGTAATTTTTAATGTTAACTAACAGTGAAATATGATAATTCAAGAATATTCAGAATATCTGGCAATAAAATAACATTGGTCCATGTTTGTTTGGGGGAAAAAATAACATGCTACCAAGCTAAAACACTTTCCTTTAAATTTCGTGTCAGAGGAATATAGGTCTACAATGCATAGGAAGTATTTGCAAACTGGTTTATTTTCCTAAAACATACAGCTACTAGAATAAGTTTTTGCAAATTCTACTCATGATAGTAGAAGGGTTGGTATTTGTACAGTTCAGTCATCAGGGGGATTAATTTACAGTGCTTTTAAACTAATCTTCTGGTTCAGGCCTGATCCTGCAAATACTTACTTAAGGGCTTAGTTTTAAGCATGTGAGTAATCCCATTGAAGTAACAGAATTTATATGATATGACTGGTTCTAATACCTATCTGTTTTCTTAAAACAAACCAGTTTTAAAAATAGCTCCTCTGAATTGGGGATATGAATTTCTCTCACAGTGTAAATTTAAAAGGCCGTATTTTATCGTAGTAGCATCTGGATTTTTTTCCGAACAATCATAGAATCATAGAACTGGAAGGGACCTCGAGAAGTTCTAGACCAGTCCCCTGCACTCATGGCAGGACTAATAATCTAGGCCATTCCTGACAGGCGTTTGTCTAACCTGCTCTTAAAAGTCTCCAATGATGGAGATTCCATAACCTCCCTAGGCAATTTATTCCAGTGCTTAACCACCCGGACAGTTAAAAAGTTTTTCCTAATGTCCAACCTAAACCTCCCTTGCTGCAATTTAAACCCACTGCTTTTTCTCCTCTCCTCAGAGGAGAAGAAAAACAATTTTTCCCCTCCTCCTCCTCACAACCTTTTACGTACTTGAAAACTGTTATGTCCCCCCTCAATCTTCTCTTTTGCAGATGAAACAAACCCAATTTTTCAATCTTCCCTCATAGGTCATGTTTTCTAGACCTTTAATCATTTTTTGTTGCTCTTTTCTGAACCGTCTCCTATTTGTCCACATCCTTTCTGAAATGTGGCGCCCAGAACTGGACACAATATTCCAGTTGAGGCCTAACCAGAGAAGAGTAGAGCGGAAGAATTATTTCTCGTGTCTTGCTTACAACGCTCCTGCTAATACATCCCAGCATGATGTTTGCTTTTTTTGCAATAGCGTTACACTGTTGACTCATATTTAGCTTGTGTTCCACTACGACCCCCAGATCCCTTTCCACAGTACTCCTTCCTAGGCAGTCATTTCCCATTTAGTATGTGTGCAACTGATTGTTCCTTTCTAAGTGGAGTACTTTGAATTTGTCCTTATTGAATTTCATCCTATTTACTTCAGACCATTTCTCCAGTTTGTCCAAATCATGGCTTCTGGAGTGCTGGCCTGACTATAGCATGGATTGGGCTGGGCAATAAAATTCTCTCTCTAAAAGATGGCATTGAGAGATAATAGGACTTCCAGGCACTCCTGAATGTCTTTCACCATCCAGGATGGGATGGGTACACACACAGGGTGGCTCACATTTCATTCAGTTTCTTGGTATGCAAATGGCCTGAGCTCTTCAGACTCATGTTACCAGTCCCTGTTTGTGCTATTTGGAGACAGCATCAAGAGGATGCATGAGCTTCTCCAAGAAGGAGGGCTACCCTATCGCCACAATGAGCATTACTGTGTTATGCCTTGGGGTAGAGTGGATGCACTTTAAGATGAGGAGATTTGCACACGGTGGTGTGAGTAGCTATCAGTCCTACTGTACCGTCTGCCGCGAATGCAAGGAGCTGCTGCTGTGTAGCAATGCAGTACCGCGTCTGCCAGCAGCACCCAGGAGACATACGGTGACGATGAACTGAGCGGACTCCATGCTTGCCGTGATATGGCAACTGCACAAGTAACCCAGGAAAAAAGGCGCAAAACGATTTTCTGCTCTTCCTTTCACGGAGGGAGGGAGGCCTGACGACATGTACCCAAAACCACCCACGACAATGTTTTGGTCCCATCAGGCATTAGGAGCTTAACCCAGAATTCCAAGGGGCAGCGGAGACTGCGGGAACTATGGGATAGCTATCCAAAGTGCACCGCTCTGTAAATTGATGCTAGCCATGGTAGTGAGGATGCACTCTGCCAACTTAATGCGCTTAGTGTGGACATACGCAATTGAGTGTATAAAATCGGTTTCTAAAAATTGACTTCTATAAAATTGACCTAATTTCGTAGTGCAGACAAGGCCTAAGTATAGCTGTTTTAGCTCCACTGACTGCAGTAGAGTTGCTCCTGATTTACATGGCTAATCCTCCTCAAAGCAATTGCCACACATTTTACAAATCAAAGCTTACAAGACGTGAGGTACTTGAGCATTATTTGTGTTCCAGTTTTATCACTGGGTAAAAACTGAAGCAGAAGGGACCAGTTTCTGTAAGTAAACTTAATTCTGTGGTAGTTCTGCGCACAAAACAGCAACAGATTCAAGGACAGGGAGGTTAACTGACTTACAGGTTTTCTAACCACCGAACAATGTATGGAATCCCAAACTCTCTGACACTCATTTATCCACATTCTTCCCTTCTATGTTAAAATTCAGACTATTTTAAGTTCTGTAATTATGGTCAAGGTTACTGCCCTCCAACGCTGAAAAGATACACTGAGAGGTATACCAGAAAACAGAGCGAGAATGAAATAAACAAGGGATACATCTAAGCTAATGTATTTATTTGAAAATGTAGTTTCAAAGATATTTACAATAAACTAACCAAAGGGGTTGTGTTGAGCGGATGGGATGGGATAGAACAGAACAGAGGGTTGTGGTAAAGTGTATTTAGGGCAATCCTTATTAAAAGCATTTCTTGTTTTCTCTGGGTGAAGTGTACTGCAAAATTAGTGACATTTCCCTACTTCATACCTTGTTAATTTTAAATTGCGTTTCCACTGTGCAATCCTTGTTGAATTGGGTTTCCCAGTTGCCTTTGAAGTAGATGGCATTCACCAAGACCAGTCTGGTCATTGAATCAACAATGCCCTGAGCCAACAGATTCTGGATTTTACCTTTAGGGCACATTAAAGGAAGAATAGATTTTAGCTGGTACCTATCTATCTACTTAGTTGTGTTATTAACTACAGTATCTTCTACCAGCTGCACAATACAAGAACTTCATCTTAATCTGAAGGATTCAGTTCTGTTTTTCTTCTCCTTCCCTTATTGTATCTCTCCTATTGGCCATATGCTTTTTAAGCAGGCTTTAGCTGTTTAGAGAGACACTGTGGAACTCTGCAAGTTATTTACCTTCAGTTTTTTCTTCTACCCAGGAAATTATATGTTTTCTGGAATCTTCTGCAGCTCTAGAGAAGTCAAGTTGTTCTAGCTCTGCATGGTAGCATTTCCGGCAGGAGTCTATAAATGTCTAGGACAAACTAAAGAGGATGCATTAACAATACATTTTTCTGGTGTGCAGTTGCAGAAGACTCAAACATAGAATCTACCTCTTCTTCCTCCACCCCTTCAGAAAGAGTCAGTCTTAAACCAACTTGTCACTTCTTTTCAAGATGAGCATTTTATTTTCTATTATTACCTTCTGAGTCAGAGCAGCTGGCTTACTGACAGATCAACAACAAGACTGCATGGTGAAGTGATGCAATCAATTTGCTTCGGTTTGAGAGTACAAAGCTTTGTAAATTGGTCTCTAGAAAAGGTTTTTGTAACCCTCCCAGAGTATCTCAAACCTGATCTAGTTCAGAAGTGAAACCTCAGGGGGGTTATTTCTATATCTTTTTTGTACAGTATGTGTGGACCATAATGACCTGCTCTTCAGCCTTAGGAAAGGTCTACTGTGAAAATGTCAATAGATCAGTAATTACATGGTTAGGTCAAAATCATGCTGTCTTTCTCCAATTTGTATTTTGGAGTCTTCCATTTTATGGACAAAATGCCAAAGATGCCAAGTTTAAATATTTAATCACAGTGGTTTTAACTTTATTGAGAAGAGGAGCTCTGGATCATAGGGCTAATCTACACAAGGCTTTAACGTGCCTTGTGCGGTCGCAGCGGAGCGCTGGGAGACAGGTTTCCCAGCACTCTAAATAAACCACCTCCCCGAAGGGCATAGCTCCCAGTGCTGGAGCACTGTTTACATGGGCGCTTTACAGCGCTACAACTTGCTGCACTCAGGGGGGTGTTTTTTTTCACACCCCTGAGTGAGAAAGTTGCAGTGCTGTTAATTGGCTGTGTAGACAAGCCCTGAGCCAATTTATACTGGCAATCTCTTTCAGTAATAAAATTACTGTAGATTGGGGAGGGTAAGGTTGATTGGCTTACTGAAAATGTAAGCTTGTTTTTTAGTCTAGGACTCAAGAGAGACTTTCAGTTACCTCTCAATTTTCTGAGATGAACGAAGCGGGTCAGAAAGAGTAAAGTTAAAATCAGGGGTACACTTTTTGGATACATTTTAAAAGGGAAATGTATACCCCAGTACCCGTTACTCTCAGCTAAGTCTTTGAAGAATTTCTAATCACTCTTGTCTGGTTTAAAAAAATAATTATGTGCCCATTGCTGTGTCCTTTGAATGCACTGTCCAATTTAAGGGGAGAGAAGACACCTCAAAAAGTCACACAATAATGCCTATTGCCCTCCCTGTCCACCTTTGGAAGGAAATTCTTAAAATCTTAGATCCTAGCCAAAAATGCCTGAGTGATTAATGGAATGCTGAAGAGTTCGGGTTTGTTGGACCTTCCATTGACAACACTCCATTCCAGTTCTCAAGAGTTCACAGCTAGGGACTGTCAAACAATCAGCTGAGCACACAAATTGTTTGGATTTTACAAGGAGACTGGCTTTGGTTAGCCAGGTCCTGAACTACATAGTGCCTGTAGATTAAAGCCAATCCCTGGATTTGCACTCAGAAGTGGAAGCGTAGCAAATGTGTTATAACACAAAAGCAAACTGAACGTTTGACTTACTGCAAGAAATTTAAACGTCTGTTCCCCATAGAGCCGGTTGGCAATCTTAAGAAATAATTAGTGCCTGGTTTGTTAATTTCAGAAATAAGGGACTGTATCCATCATGAATGTCTTCACCTTTGTCCAGAGAAAGCACCTATAGAGAGAGACAGAAATACATTCAGCATGACACACATGTGCTGAAACATGGGCTTTGGGACAGGTTAGTACAATGACTTTCAGAAGCTTAGAGATGAAAGCTGCAGCCTGAACACCCAAGGCAGCCCTAAAAGGGAAAGGATTTCCCATTACATAATACATTGGGAGCTCATTGTGCAGGTTCGAAGAGAGAAACTGCTGAAAAAACATTTTACCATGGAAATAAACATAGCTGTTTTGAAGAGACCCCTCACTCAGTCCTAGCTTTAGGGCACATAAATGAACAGTTCTGGAGAGTTAAAGGAAAACAATCAACTTGAAATCTACTCAGTTTCAAAACATGAATTTAAAGTAGCTTCAGGTCTCATATCTGTCTCTATATCCCCATGTCGATTTTTGTAGCTTTATAGTTGCATTTTTTAAATTTGTTTCATTGTGCAAAAGAGCCTGACAAACAGGGAAAATGTCTGTATGGAAGAAAGAGTGAAACACAAAGTGCTGTCAAATGCACAAACATACAAACTGGGGGGAAATGTCCCTCATTTTTCCTTAATCTTAACTGTTACTTGCAAGACTAAGAGGGTAAAGAAAAAAATTCAGACAAGGTAAGATTTATGTTGACGGTATCCCTTTCAACAGTCCTTTTCCCAAAGCTTCCAGCAATGTTTTGGAACTATGCCTTCAATTCAACCACTACCATAGGATGCTGCTGCCTTTGTCCCTTTGTAACAGGGCCTCCATTTTGCCTTCCATAATGCTTTATTTGTTGCATCATTTCATGTTTGCATTGTTCAATTCCCCATGCTTTTCCTTCTTCTTCTTTACTAAAATGAAGCACCTGATAGTACAATAGTTCTCTTGGGAATTCATTCAAGAACAAATCTGGCTCTTATTTGAGCTTAAACATTAGTGAAATGAAGAAATGCTAGGGATGACCTAGTGTTCCAGTATGTTAGTTCTTTGCTTTAATACAAGCAAGCTTTATTTACTAGAGATCAAGAATGACTCTTCTAGTATGAAACATTGTACTGCAGTAAGACACCCTGAAAAGCCCTTTCTAAGGGAAAACTGTAGCTCTACAGTGCTTTACTGTATGTGGGCAGGCAAATGTCAAAAGCGACAAAAATAGCCCAAGACCTCAGAGGCTTCCCAAAGGGCCACAACAGCCAACAGGGGAGACAGGCGGTTCATCGAAGGAAGTGTCCCCATTGGACACAATAGGCCCAATTCAACCGAATGCAGTCTGGGATAACTCTGTGGGACATCCATGGTAAGTCTCTGGGCTAAATTCACTGATATCCGGTCTCGTAGGTCAACGGTTTTAAAATCAAGATCAGGCCATATTCTGCTTTCATTTACATAGATGTAAATCTGACACAATTCCATTGAAATCTAATAGTTACTCCAGTTTTACACCAATGTAACAGCAGAATTTGTCTCAATGTTTATTTAAACATAATTAGTACTAAAGCTTAAAATTAATCCTCAGTTTGAGTTCAGGTGACACACTGATTAAGATTGATTTTTTTTTAAAAATACTACCTCCCAAATGTTGAATTTGCTTAAAAGTAATAACTACTAAAAAAAAAAAGCCATGGTATGAATACCATAACAATTGCAGAGCTGTTGTACTGGTTGATATATTGAGCAAGAGATTTACTTACACAGAACAAGAGAATGTTTGCACGCACTAGTGCATGTAATTTTTAGCAACGTCTCCTAGTCTGGCAGTTAATCATTCTAAACAAAAGACATATATAGGCCTGTGACGTTATGAGTGTAATAGAATACCTCACTGAAAGATGACATAGGGCCAGAAAGAGTTAATTAACTCACAGACTGACCTGACCCATGGCCGAACTTTAAAGATTTGTTAGGAAGATATGTAAATGAACAGAGCTGTGAAATGCAAGCCTGCATTGTTAGAGATAGAAGGGTAGGTGTGTGCTCAGGTCTTGTGATGTAAGCAAACAAGTCTTGTCTATTGCTATAGCTTTGATCCAAAGATCAAAAAAGGAATATTAACAGTTAGAAAACACTTGAGTGAAATAGTATTATTGTCTATGTGTCTCTTTGAAGGTTGTGATAAACTATATATGAACTGTTTAATGGATAAATTACACTATGTTAATTGCCATGATGTTTGGGAGGCAGAAGATTAAGCTTATTCTCTCAGGCCAAAAGGCTGCTGGAAATGTATAAAAACCCTGGGACACAATCCTCCTTCATCTCAGATCTGCTTTGGGTTTCAAGAAGGGGAAACCCTAAGCCATAAGAATTGAGATCCCCAGTCAGTGACTGGAGTCACCCCGAATATGGATATTGGACTATAACCTATAGACTATTTCTAAAAGGACTTTTGGCAACTACAAACTCATCTCTGCTATGTATCTGAACCTCAGGAATGGAATTCAAGTCTGTATGTATGTATATTGATCTTTTATCCAACACTAACTCTTTTCGTTTTTCATAAATTTTAGTTTAGTTAAGAATTGACTATAAGCATGTATTTTGGGTAAGAGCTAAGTTATAAGTGGACCTGGATGTGTGCCTGACCCTTTGGGATTGGAAGAACCTTTTATTTTATATGATGAGATAAGATTTTTAGTAATCATCATCATATTTGACATGTGAGTCTGGATGGAGGCCTGAGACTGGGTACTTTAAAGGAACTGCATTATTTGGACTTCTGAGTAACCAGTGAGGTAATATAGAAGCTGTTTTGTGCTGGCTTGGTAAATCTAAGTATTGGACTATCCACCAGCTTTTGGGGTTTGTCTGCCCAGTTCTGATTGCAGTTCACCCTAACTGAGTGACCTCAGCTGGCTCCCACAGGCAGTTACAAGGCCAATTCTAAAAGTCCTCACATATTATAGGGAATCAGTTTCAACTTCACCCTATTTTACTGTTGAAGCTGCAAGTTTAGGCAAACTCTTCCCCTCCCCTAAACCCAATATTGTATAAGGCTCTAAGTACACAGCTGTAAATTTAGTTTTGAAATTTGTAATTCTCACCCCAGGACACCTTTCATACTACACTAAAAACCTACAAGCTAAGAGAACCTAAAAGGGTATGTAGCTGCAACACAGAAGTCCTTCTTTGCAGATAGATCTCTGGGCCTCAACTCCATGCTCATCTTCCCTGACTCCTGCCAATTTTGCCACCATTGATCACCTTCTTTTTCTAAATCTTGTTCTGTCTTTGCATTTGTAACTCTGTCTCCTGGTTCTCCTCTTAGGTCTTTGCTTGAGCTTTCAGTGGGACCTCAGGGCTCCATACTTGGCACCCAACTCTTCTTCCCTAGGCCCTCTTTCTCTCTCGAGGTTCTGAGTGCTCATTGGAGCAGGATTTGGCATTAAGAGTTTAATGAACTAGGCCTACATTTTCAAAAGTGACTAGTGATTTTTTTGGTTGCCCAACTTGACACCTTACAGGGGACCTGATTTTAAGAAAATGCTCCTGGCTATGTTTTTAAGACATATTTAGGGGATTAGTATAATCTGATATTAACCCCAGAGAATGTAATTGAAGAAGTTCTTTTCTAACTCTTGAGGCAGCTAGACAGCTCTTTTTCAAGACACCTCAGCTGTATGGTGCCACCAAAATTCTACTCTCAGGCTCACAAGGATGACAATGGGAGTTTTCCATAGGTACAGAACATTCAGTAGAGATATCTGGTTCATAGATACCAAGGTCAGAAGGGACCATTATGATCATCTAGTCCGACCTCCTGCACAACGCAGGCCACAGAATCTCACCCACCCACTCCTGTGAAAAACCTCTCACCTATGTCTGAGCTATTGAAGTCCTCAAATCGTGGTTTAAAGACTTCAAGGAACAGAGAATCCTCCAGCAAGTGACCCGTGCCCCATGCTACAGAGGAAGGCGAAAAACCTCCAGGGCCTCTTCCAATCTGCCCTGGAGCAAAATTCCTTCCCAACCCCAAATATGGCGATCAGCTGAACCCTGAGCATATGGGCAAGATTCACCAGCCAGATACCCAGGAAAGAATTTTCTGTAGTAACTCAGATCCCACCCCATCTAACATCCCATCACAGGCCATTGGGCCTATTTACCATGAATATTTAAAGATCAATTAATTACCAAAATCATGTTATCCTATCATACCATCTCCTCCATAAACTTATTAAGTTTAATCTTAAAGCCAAATCGGTCTTTTGCCCCCACTACTTCCCTTGGAAGGCTATTCCAAAAGTTCACTCCTCTGATGGTTAGAAACCTTCATCTAATTTCAAGTCTAAACTTCCCAATGATCAGTTTATATCCATTTGTTCTTGTGTCCACAGTGGTACTGAGCTTAAATAATTCCTCTCCCTCTCCGGTATTTATCCCTCTGATATATTTATAGAGAGCAATCATATCTCCCCTCAACCTTCTTTTAGTTAGGCTAAACAAGCCAAGCTCCTTGAGTCTCCTTTCATAAGACAGAAAGAAAAGGAGTACTTGTGGCACCTTAGAGACTAACCAATTTATTTGAGCATAAGCTTTCGTGAGCTACAGCTCACTTCATAATGCATCCGATGAAGTGAGTTGTAGCTCACGAAAGCCTATGCTCAAATAAATTGGTTAGTCTCTAAGGTGCCACAAGTACTCCTTTTCTTTTTGCGAATACAGACTAACACAGCTGCTACTCTGAAACCTTTCATAAGACAGGTTTTCCATTCCTCAGATCATCCTAGTAGCCCTTCTCTGTACCTGTTCCAGTTTGAATTCATCTTTCTTAACCATAGGAGACCAGAACTGCACACAGTATTCCAGGTGAGGTCTCACCAGTGCCTGGTATAACGGTACTAAAACCTCCTTATCTCTACTGGAAATACAAAGTTGCGTTAAGTGGTTCAAGTTTATCCAGACATACCTTTGCCATCTGGGCTGCAGTGTTCACTTTTGCACACAAAAAAACCATGGACAAAGCAGAGGAGATACTCAAAGGAGAAAAGAATAAGTTCTGTGTATTGGCATTTTCACTCAGCTTTTTGAATAGGTTGAGTGCAAAGGTGGTGTTTGTTTTACTGAGGTTATCCATGGTTCAGAACCTATAAGATAAAACACAAAGGAAAGGTCACATAAGATACAGATTTAAAATATAATGGAGTATTTAATGTGCCAGATTCTCAGCTGGTATAAAGCACCATAACTCCACTGAAGTCAGTGGAACCACACTGGTTTTACACCACCTCAGGATCTAGCACAGTGTCAAATAAGTTTAAGGATCACGTGTTCTCTCTCTCAAAATCTGAGTTTATATAAAAGAGCCTTCAGATAGCAAGTGGGACAAACTCACACAAATTGCAAAGTTTTCCAATACTCTTAAGATTCATGTTGATTTTCAATAGCATTAAAAGCTATTTTTCAGGAATTCAGTACCTATCTAGCAGACTGTCTAATCACATGAATACAATTTATATTTCATATAATGTTTTATATTTCATATTTTATTTTAATATTTAATACATTTTATATAATATTTTCATATAATATGTTTTATATGTAATGGTCATTATTGCAGGCATGTTGTTTAAGTCACAGCTATGCAATTCTTAATGCCTCAAATTTACTTTAATCCAACCTGTAGTACATAGTTATTTGAATTTATATTAGATTCTCTGGTGTAAAATAGTCACTGGATGAGCTGGGTTGATAACTTTGTCAATTGATTTTGGGTGTAAAGTTCTATAAACACCTGCCTTATTCACTCATTAGTGGTAAATCCCCATATTACTTCCCGCTGCTTTCTAGGATAGTGTTTGTCTTCTATTTCACAGCAGAGTTATGGAGAGTGGATCCTGTGACTATATGTTCGGGGGGGGGGGGGGGAGTGCCACTTCTGCAGACATAGGGAAGAGAAATAGGAAAATATAATAGGAAGTAGGAGAGGGAGGTTGTGAGGGTGAGGGAAACGCAAGTAAGACGAGAGCTCTTTATTGCAGTCTTCTCTCTTTAACGGTTCATCCCTTTCTTACTGGTTCATCCCTTTCTTACTTCCGTTCCTGTTTCCTCCTGACACCTCAATTAGAGGGCAATTGTTCAGCAGTGATTTTGTTTTATACTCTCAGCCCATCTATTCCTGTCTGTCAGTGACCAACTGGAGATTCCGCTTCCAGCATTTCTCATTCAACCAGTTGGGAGACTGACAGCAATCATGACAAGAATGTATTACCCTTAATTCACATTGTAGCATGACAGAACCTTTAGGATTAAAGAAAGTCTAATGAAGATGTATAGTAGACATATGTGCCCATCCAAGAACACATATTAATAATAAAACAAACCAGCGTTGACATCTGATGACCGTTCTATAGCTTATATGAAGCAAATCTGGTTAGCTCGGTCCAATAGCCCATGAAAAGGAGTCCACACTACAGTCTCTTTATTAATCTCCGTAACATAATGGCTTTATTTTCATATTGCCGCCCAGTAGTTGCTCATTGTAAATATACTTGTGCATAAAGAAATTACTGGAAAGCTCCCAATTAGAGCTGATGATATCTTTTGTATATTCAGAACCTATGACCAGCAGGCAATACTAATTGAAATTAATGGTGTGGAGGATTTATTTGGTTATTGATATGGCAATAAAGAGCGAGAACAAACTACAGAGACTCGACAAAACTGTCAAGGCAACCTTCTAATAAAAATATTCTAAAAATATTCAGCTATTTAGGGGATTTCTCAAGTGCACCCTCATAGCGCAGTAGCAAAGAAATCATTATTGTAGAATGATGGACTGCTGATTACAGTGCTATTTTGGGACGCAGGAGACCCAGTATCAACTCCCTGCTCTACTACAGACTGCCTGTGTGGCCTTGGGCAAGACACACAGGCTAGGTCTACACTGCAACAAAGACCTGAGGGACAGATGTGGCTAGTATGGGTCAGCTGACTCAGGCAGCAGGGTTATAAAACTGCAGTGTAAAATTCAAGCTTAGGCTGGAGCATAGGCACTGAGACCCGGTGAGAGGGGAGGGTCCCAGAGCCCAGACTCCATCCGATTGTACCACTGAATCTAAAAAACAAAACAAAAAAAAAGGGGGCGGGGGGAGGAATTACTGTTGGTCATCATGACATCCAGAGATTACAAATTAGTTTCTGTTGCAGTGTTACCAGAAACATGAAGTCTGATTCAGTCCATGTTTGGTTACCCTAAGTACCACTGGAACATGAGACACTTCTGCACTGTAAAGCTTAGATTGAATTTAAAAAAAGAATCCACAGAGAATTTTACACCACATACACAGGTAAAGACTTGCACTTCTCTTGTGCAGATGTCATACATGTTTTAGAGTTTTAATTCCTGCAGAGTTTTTTGTTTGTTTTTTGCATCATGTAGTTTTTTGGCACTATTAAAACACCTTGAAATTAAATGGCACGATGATTTAAATTAATGTATTCTGTTACAGAAAAAAAACCAGACTCAGTACTGTCACTTGTTCTTTGTCCTCCTTGACCCCAAAACTAGGAGACATAGAACAGCAAAATATAAATCTGTTAGCTCCTAAACACCTCTGACCAAATACTGCAAGACCGATCTGTCTTAATCATGCAATCTTATTACCAAAGACAGAAGTTTATCGGAACCCTCTGTCTTAATCACGCAGTCTTATTACCAAAGACAGAAGTTTATCAAAACCCTAAAACAGATAATCAGCATACCAATGGACACTCACCCTGGTTCCAAAAATAGTGCTACTACCTTGGAAATAGCAGGAATACATTGACTCTGTTTGATTTAGAATGTTAATTGACCATCTGGATTAAAGCTCTTGAACACAGTTTGAGGGCAATGTTACCAAGTAAATAAATTATCAGCCTTTTTCTATTTTACAATAATCCTATTAGGAAAAGAACACTCGTCTCCCTCTCCCTTAGAGGAATGCATTTCTCTGTGGTTAACAGGTCTATGTATACCACGATCCACACCATTAGACTTAGCCGATCAGATTCCTTTCATGACCATGATAATGGAGCTGCTTTTTTAGTTTCCCAAACAGAGTGGAATCTGTATGTGTGCTGGTACAGACTGCTACATGTCAGAGGGAATAAACTTCTGGGATCTCATAAAAGGGTATTGCTCGTATTTCCCCTTTGCTCTGTGTTGTGTAGGATAACTCCCTGCATTACAGTGCGAGTTTCCATGCCACAACAGACAATTCTTTTGGAATTTAGAAAAATTTCTAGATCTATGGTCAATACAGTCCAAGTAAGAAACAATCCTGCAATCCTGACAGCTGCCACAGGCTTTATAGTCTTGCAAATTTCCAGTGTATTTCTCCTCTAGTTACTGAAGCTGAAAGAGGGAAAAGAGTCAAAATTAGGGGAAAAAATCAAATGTATTTGATAACTGCTAACCTGCATATACATGAGAATAAATGCTACCTTTTCTAGAACTGATATTACATTTAAAAACTATCACAGAGATATTAAGAGGCTATAGTGCTAACAGAGCACTTCATTTCATATTGTTCATCACAGTGCATCTGAGGCATGTGTCAGGTAGCGGTGTGTATCATGTTGTCCATCTCTGTTTAAATACTGTACTTAACGTATACATATTCAATAAATCCAGTTGAATGAAACAAAAAGTTATGGAGTAGAAATGGGAAACTAGGAGATGTGACGGATTTGTTTATCAAAGGGCTTGCTCCCTTTCCAAACTGCATTACGTTCCAGCTTCTTGTTCTTGACTTCAAGGCCCTGCATAACTGGTCTACTTTCTTTGTCTGTTCATTCCAGCAACATCCCGTGCCCAAACCGCCCCATTCCCTCCATTCTGCCAATGCTAGCAAACATCAAATTTGTACAGGACTCAGATTTTAAGGATCACGATGGTCTCTCATGACTATCTGCATAAGCCCAATAGCTTCACTCTCCTTATAAGCATGTGACGATGCTTCACACATGTTCATCAGGGCAACACCAACCCCATAACTTGTGGTTGAACTACAGCATCTCTTTTGGAAATACAGCCAATCTTAATTTAAAAATGTGAAGTGACTGAGAAGCCATCAGGTCTTTAGGGAGATTATTCCAATGATTAATTATCCTCCCAGTTCAAAATTTGTACTTTACTTTCCATTTGATTGTGTCAAGCTTCAACTTCCAGCTATAGGATCTCATCATGTTTCTGTCTGCTAAATTAAAGAACCTCTTCTACCAAATATCGTCTCTCCTTATTGGCACTTCTCTCATGCATGAAACACCCTTCTTGAATTAGTCTGCAAAGTAACTTCAATCCTCATATTTAAATCTTTCCAGAGGACCCACTCCATATGTGACACCTACAAGCCAGCATCCTGTGCTGCGTGTACCACACCCACCAGCTCTGTCCTACCCCACCGGCAAGGGAACCAGGGAAGGGTCCTTGGCTGGCACTAAGAAACCCAGCGCCAGGCGCACAGAATCACAGGGTTAGGAGGGACCATAAGGCTAAATAACCCCCCTCCTCCACCTGGTCTTACTGGGAGGAGGAAACCACAGGCTGAGCCACCTTCTCAAGGCAGGAAAGGCCCCCAGGTGCCTATTGTGAGTTGGAGTCAAGATTCCGGGGTCCGGGCTCCTAGGAGCCTGACTCCTCCCCTGTCCCCCCCATACGCTGCCCCCTCGCTCCCGCCCATCCCACCAGCAGCACAGGGTGCCGCACCCCCCGGCCTGGCGGCTTCCATCACACGCGGGGGTCACGGTTCGGTTCCTGGCTCTCACCCCCCACCGCACACGCTCTCCCAGCGCCCTGAGCAGGAGCGCTCACTGCACGAGAAACGAAACTCACCGGACACCAGCCGGACCCCCCCGCCCTCGGCTGCTTGAGCCAACCCCGTTGGGGCCGATGCCCGGGCCCGACTCCGCCTCCCAGCGTCTCCTGCCCGCCCGCCAGACCCGAGCGACCCCGAGCCCCAGGCTGGAAACTAAACACAAGTCGCAGCCCCCGCCCCGCAGCCCGGCTCCGGGTTCCCACCGCGCCCCAGGCAGCGAGCGCGGCAGCACCCGCCCCACACGCGGGCGGCCCCCGGGCACCGCGGCAGGGGGCGCCAGGCCGGGGCTGGAACCAGGGGCGGCTGCTGCGGTACCGGTGCGGGAGCGGCTGGCGGCGTCGATCGCTGCTGAGCGCAGGTCGAGTGAAGCGGCTCCGGTGGCGCTGGGCAAAGGGGAGGTGGCCTCGGGCTTGTGTTAGCTCCGCTGAGCCCCGGCGTCCCGCCCTCCTGTCCCCGGAAGCGCCCGGAGCCCTCCACGGGGCGTTTAATTCCTCAGCCTCCGCCCGTCGCTGGTTTCCTGCACCAGCGGGTTTGCCTTGTTCTGTTCGGGGTAAATTTCATTCATGCTGCACCCGGCAGGTTCATGGAAGCAAGTCACTAAGGCCCTGCCTAGACTAGGAAAAGGAGATGTGTTTGCCAAGTGTGTTCCCGAACATTGCAAATAACATGATTTTAAACACCACTGTGCAACCTTACGCACACAAAGACAATGGTCTTTCTAAAAGTCTCAGCTGGGCGTAATCGGTGCTTAATTTGGGAAGCAGCGGCCAGCACATCCCTTGGCCCACGCTGCTTCCCACAGCCCCCATTGGCCTGGAACGGCGAACCGCGGCCAATGGAAGCTGCAATCGGCCGAATCTGTGGACACTTCAGGTAAACAAACCGTCCCAGCCTGCCAGCGGATTTCCCTGACGGGCTGCGTGCCAAAGGTTGCCGATCCCTGGCGTAAAATATCAGCTAAAAGCACATTGGAATTTGTGTAAATAACAGGAATATCTTTGCTAAAATGCATCCTTGAAATGAAAGCCTATTTTTTCTACTTTATTTGTGAAACAGATATCTAGGAATGGGTTCAAATTACAACTAGTAATTACATTAACAACACATTACTGTTGTTTGAATGCTGCAGGTTTTAGATCATATGTCCATACGCATTATAGTCAGATAGGAGGCATGGTGGCGAAAGTTTTCATATCAGTTGTGCTCATCAGACCTGTTAGATAGTTTAATTTACAAACATTTTCAAAAGATCAGGCACAGGAACAAACGTTAGTATGAGCAACAGGACACACCTGTATAGCCCACTAGAAACAGCAGCTGGTCATGAAATGGACAAAGATGACAAGTTCACTGGCTGGGGAGGCTAGGCCAATTCACTAATTCTATGCCAACATTTTCAGAGAGCACTGGCAGAATGTTTAATGCCTCATCCAGAGTCCTTCCTCTGACATCAGTAAAAACTGAAATGGGCCCTTAGGGAGGAAGGATGGTCTCACTAAATATAAATGTTTAGTTTAGAGAGTTTCTGGTGAGGATTGAATTTCACATGCTTTTGCCTTGGATTTTATGAAAGATAGTTGACGGTTTTGTATACCTTCAAGTTTATTACACATCAGACAGTAAGATCTCTTACAAATTTGTTATGGTCTATGGTGATAACATTTCAGTCAGCTGGATCACACTCACAGTAAAGTCAGTGAGAGAAGGATTTGGCCAAATGTCAATTTTCCTCTACTTCTGTGAGCAGTGTTATTATTAATTTATTAACTCTTTTAGTGCTTTTGAATGTACAATGTATGTCCAGCAGACTGACTCCTAAATGGTCCGGCATCTGTCATGTAGACAGAATGATCTAGTTCCAAATGGAATGTTGTGGACAGTATGTGATGGGGTTAAACTTCTATTTTAACACTCTGAAAGGAAAAAAGAAAATCTATATTTTGGGAGGGAAAAACTTTATAAAAATACAGCTCAAGGCAAATATGAATTTCAGAGCTAATGCTGACTCTCTTTATCATTATATCATTAACTGGCCTTGTTTTGCCTGGGATTTGCAAACAGGACTTACTGTGTTTTCAATTCCCTTTGTATACAGATCTGCAACACCTGTGAATAAGAGAGCTAATTATTAAGCACTTTACTGTGACATCAGGAATGGTCTAGATAATACTTAGTCCTGCCATGAGTGCAGAGGACTGGACTAGATGACCTCTCAAAGTCCCTTCCAGTCCTATGATTCTATGACTGGGTCTAAGGTGGCCATGGACGACAGAAGGAGCGATTAAGAGCCCCCCGCCCCCAAATCATTCTGCATGACTGCTTAGGCCTGTCCCCATCTTGTCTGCAGGCATGGGGATGAGGTCATGGCCTGAACGCCCAGGTACATTCTCCTGTCCTATGAAGATGTAGGTGGGGAGGGACAGAGGCTACAGAGCCATGACTCTGGCCCCCATAACACTAGCCAGGAGAGCAGGCTCAGTGCAGTGGGTGTTATGCTGCACTCTGTAATGGGCTGCAGTAGATTATTGTCCCCTCAGTGCAGCAGAGGAGGCACAATTAATTTTGGAGCTACTCCTGACAGAGGCAGCTCATGCTCAGGGCTCTAACTAAAAGCGCAAACTAGACCTATGCTTTGAATTTCAGGCTTCAATTTGTATTTCCCAGTTGCTTGGTGAACGAATGATGCTATTTGGTAGCAGAGAGTAACATTCTAAGGGGAGCAGAATCTGCCTAAGAAGATGATGCTTTTGGTTTAGTTGTGCCTGATGAAGAAGAAGAAAGGATGATCTGCCTTAAATCTTACAGAATTTACAGATGTTCTCACTACTGCACTGGTAGCTGGAGCCTCAGGGCCCTCTTCATTGACCTCAACAAAGGACTTGTGAAAAACTTGTGACAAAAAAAATTATTATTCTCAGACAACCCTGTGAAGTCAGCTTGGCTCTGACTGAAAGCATCTTACAGCCCCATACTGCTCCAAGTGGACTTGAGGTTATAGCTCTCTTCCAGCTTGATCCTGGGCAGAAACAACTCCACTTCAGTCATTTTCATCATTTCTGGGCTGGTCCACTTAGATAATTTATCATAGGTCAATTCCCTCTCTATCTACAGTGAGTTAAGAAAGAGAGGGATTTGACAATTAGAGAGCAGAAAGGAAATCAAGAGTAAATGAAAAAAACTTATCATAAAGGCATGAAACACATACATTGCTACCACCCATGGCTATTGCCATCATTAGAGGATGTGCTACATGCAAATAGGGTTTGATCCTGCAAGGTGCTAACTGACGTATGCTCCCGTTTATCTAAATGGGAGGTGACCATACATGCAGGATTGTGTCCGTAGAGCAGTTCCTTGTTTTTTCTCTTTAAACGTACATGGGAATGTTCCCCTCTTATGTACATATGGAGCTCCTGTTAATGTTAAGAGAACATCTACATGTGCATACAAGGAAGATTTGATGCTCTGAGGGATTTGGCGTCATTACTGAGGGATTATATAAGAGGAGCAAGTTAGGGGATTTAGAAGGTGAGACATAGAGGCCTCTGTTTCTCTTAAAAAGCAGCAGACCTTGTCTAACAAGCCATCCTTAGTTCCGCAGCCAGGGATTCCCTGCTGAGGAATGACAGCTGGTACACCTACAGGAAATGCTGGCACAGGAATTTTTAAGATATCTTCAGGGAGAACATCCACCCCTATCCCTGACCACTCCCAAAATGATGAGAGGAAAGGGGCTTGTCTTAGAGCTGTCCAAGGAGCAGAACACACCTCAGCAGCTTCCCTCTCTGGTCTAATGAACCAAGGCAGACTCATCAGAACGCACCTGCTGGTTTGGTGGGGAAATAGGGGTATCGTCACCACCACCCGCCCCATCTCTCCAGCACTACATACACCTGGCCATTCTCCTACCTTCCCACAAGCACTTTCCAAATCTTCCGTATACTCAAAATATGGTCGCATACCCCTCTCCCACCTTAACTTCCACATCATGCTTTCCCTCTTTATGTCAACACATCATACCCTTCACAACTGCACATATGCCTGTAGGATATGTCTGTAGCTATCCAGTCTCTGAGGTCAGAGTTCAGGTTTTGCATTGCAATGTGGGTTAGAGGAATTGTCTGTGTGTGTTGTCCATCTGTACATGTGTGAGGTGGAAGGGCACCCTGGGGAGGTGCAGAGTCAGTGGTGTGTTGTGTTGCTGTTCAGGAGTGGGAATCAAGTTGCCTTTCCTGCCTTTGAAGGTTTGAATGATTGTGTTTTGCACTTAAGCAACCTTAAAGAATGCCATCTTACTTTTTTTGGCCTCCCACAAGAAGTTCTTGTCACCTGCAAACAGCGTCCTCCAGTTCCTGTACTTTCCTTAAAGTGAAGCACCTGCAAGCAGAGTTTGTAAAGACAGTAAATATACTTGAAGACAGCTATCTAAGACAAATGTACACACAATTTGATTTTTAGTGACCTAATTGTCAAAACCTCAAATTTATTGTAATTAGTCAGCAAAGATGGTTGCTACTTAGCCTGCTAAGGAAGCTATATCTATGATTTTCAATGACGATTTGAATGTAACTGAGACCCAAGTCAGAACCACACAGCCGCACTGCTGGCTTAATAATAGATCATCATTATGAATCAGATGGAAATTAAATTAGACATATGGTGAGACCATGTAAAATTCATGGTGGCTTCAGCCATGTATTATTATACTCTGTTTATTATTTGGCATCACTGTTGTGCTAGATGCTGTATAATATATAAAGGTACAGTGCTTCCCCAAGGGCTTACAACCTATATTAAAAAGACAATGCATAATATACGGAATGGCCATATGAAGGTGTAATCACAGAGCCATCAAATGGTAATGATCAGATAAATTTATGGTAAAGCATAGATTGATTAATCTTGTCCCATATCAACATCTTTTCTTAAACCCTGCAAGTATATAGTACTTGTACTCTGTTTTCTAAAAACTGAAATCTAAACTAAACTTATGATGAAAATGTGCAGTCCCTATTTTACTGCATGACATGGATGTTATAATTTAATCTGCTCTGTTGGCTGGGGTTTAACTACTTCAGAAGACGTTTCAAAGAAACCTAAATATGTCTAATACCAATATTACATTACTTCAGATTCCTGTGAGAGACAAGAAATTACTTGCCTCGTCAGCTGGGTTCTGGTTCTGTTTTTTAGGCAATAAACACATTTAGAAATATAAAACAGCTGTGCTTCCTTCTGGCTGTGCTTCCTTCCATCCTCCACTCTTACCGTCCAATATATTTCACCACCTATGTTTACCCCTCCTCCCCACCAGTTTCCAGAACTTTCTGTTGTAAAGTTTGCCCGGATTGTTGACATACCGTGTATTTCTTGGGCAATAAAGTTTAGAAATAAAATCAGATTGCAGCTCACTTTCCTTCTAGCCTACGGTCTACACCCCGAGCACCTATCCGGCTTAGGTAGGCACCTCTTGATAATCTGGCCCTCGGACCTTGGACTCTTCAGGTTCCATGGCTGGCAACAGGGTTCATTATGGAGTATCTAAACAAATGGATTCTTTTGTTATGAGAAGACTAACAAGAGGATGACAGAATAAAAATCTTTTTCTTCCCCCTGAGGGGAACAACAATTTAGTGCTTGGCCCACTTATTTGCTGTGTTGTACCATCTCACAGCAAGAGATTTATCCTTACTTATCTAATTTAAGATTGTAAGGAACAGATTTTCGGTTCCTCTGTTTGTTGCACTGAGGACAGTGTTTAAATTGCAGATACTGCAGGGGAATGCTTATGATTTAATTAAAACAAGTCTGACACCGTGAGGATTTAGAGACTGGCAGGCTTTTGAAAATGGAGGGATTGAGGTCTCTCTCCAGCTTTTCTTTCTGTTCAAGCCCACTAGCATATATGAAATTTCATGGCCTAGTCACATACCTTGTTCATTCTGAAGGGTTGTTCCTCTGTAAATCCATCCTTAAATTTCTTTGCCCAGTTTCCTTTGAAGTAGAGGGCTCTGACAAGCACCAGCTTGGTGAGTTAATCAACAGAGTTGACAGACAGCAGCATCTGAATTTTAACTTTAGGAAATAGTGAGACAGTCATATCATTGTGCAGCTTTTATGCTTGGAGTAAATACCAGATTTGAGTTTTGGAGAATATATGTAAGAAAAATGTACTATTTGAGACCATACTTGTAAGGCAGCTTCCTGTCTTAAGAGATGAAATATCCTCAAACATATTGGGTTGGACTTTGTGGTATCCTTCAGTGACTTTGTCCTACTCAGGCTGCTTCTCACTAGTAATAACCCCGATTGATAGTCTTAATCTACATTCCTCCCATGGAGAGAGAAAGAAGACTGAAGTCGACATTAGAGGCGACTTAGGTCGGCATAAAGGACCTGGTAGTGTAGATGCATACATTAACAGGTCAACTTAAGGCAGCTTCCATCTACCTAACTCTGTAGTGTAGACCAGGCCTCAGAGTTTATCACAGTAGCTGCAGAACCTCAAACTGGTGCTGAAACATCTTCACCCCTTTCTATTTTTGGAGGAGAAAAGGCCTACACCCCACCCTGAGTAATTTCAGCAGAGTGTACCCTTTCTGTCAGACTGTTTCATGACACTATATATATCAGAAAATGAACCCCCTGAACATACTGCATGGAATCCCATCAAAATGAAACACATTTTGCTATGTAGGTATTTGTATGAGGCCCAACACTCTGGTATCTTATTGCCTTCAAACACATAAAGGTTAAATTGTTATCATAAATATTTGTGCAGCCGGAAAGCAGTAGTGATCACTGTTTTCCCCTGTGGTGCGAGTAGTGTTATAACTGAAAGGAGATGTCATTTTGGATTTGGTGTTACTGAACTTTCAAATGTAGTTATCTGCCTGCCTCCAACCGGGGCAGTAGGGCAGCAGCCATTTTGTGTTTCAGTTCAAATGCGGAATAGAATGAATCAACGTTTTTTCTCTCCCCTCAGAAACAATTTAGGGTGAAAAATACATGATGTCTCTCTGTGAATGGTAAAAGAACAGTCCAGAGCTCACCTTCAGTCTGGCATTCAACACTGGAATTGATCTCTCTTCTGACTTCTGCTGCTGCTCCCAAGAAATCAACAGCTCATGGCTCTATGTGGTAATATTTTTTGATCAATTGTAAGTATTCCTACAAGGCAAGAGAGAGAGAAGTCTTACATATTATTTGGCAATATATATGGGCCAACTACTGCCAAATAGAAAAGAGAATTCATGTTATTACACAGTTTACTAGGATCATAAAGCTATATCTTCAGAGAAGAAAAATATTTTTAGTTATATATGTTATCAATCATTTACTCATCTATGATTGTTCATGTTTACATACAGTCCAGACCAGAAAAGCAAATTAAAAGAATACCTGTAATCTTGATATGAGTATCTATGAAGAGTCAGTGGGAAATAAATCTTAAAGGATAACAAACCTTTTTGCAGATGTAATTGAAATATTTGCATTTAGCTCTTGTATGGTTTGTTGTCCTAGACCAACCATAAAGATGAATTTTCTCCCCATTACACAGATAGATGAACTGCTTCACTTTATTGAAAGGTGATGATTTTTCTCCATGTAACTGGTTGGCACTTTTAAGCAGGTAATTTTTAGTGGGTTGGTTATTAATTTCAGAGCTAAGTGCCTGAAATCCTGCATGGATGTTACGGGCTCAGCCAGGCAGTAATGGCACTTCTGGGTGCTGCCTTGGCTGCCTGCTCCTCTGCTGCTGGGAACTCTGGGATACATCCAGAGGACTTCTGGGACCTGACCGAATTAGGCCAGGGCCGTGCTCACAGAAGAAACCAACAGGGCTCGGACCCTAGGTCTCAGCTTAACACTGGCTGGGGCCCTCCAACCCTGCAGGAACCTGGGACCCTGGGTCTTAGCGCTAGGATAGCACATTTGTAGGACGCACATGTGGACGCAAAGTGGGGTTGGCTTGAGCCTGGGCTCAGACCTGGGCTTAAATTGCTTTGTAGACATAACCTCAGTGTCAAAGCAGAGAGGTTGAAATATCTGCATAAATAGTGACAAATAAATTGGTTCTATGAAGTTTCATTTTTTAGTAACCCTAAATAGTTATAAGTAGTAAGTTATAAGTAGTATATATAAGTATATAACTTATATATAAGTAGTATAAGTTATAAGTACAAGAAAATTTAATGTTCATTCTTAACTACGGTATATTGTTTTCACCTGATCCTTTAAAAGTGACATTTGTCCTCCTTTGCCTTGTTGCAGAATACAACTAAGCCAGTGCAGATGATGTTCCAGAGAGGGAAATTTAATTGGACCTACATACAAACAGTGCACACTCATATTGTTGAGCTCCCATATGTCAATAATGACCTCAGCATGCTCATACTGCTACCAGATGACATCAGCAATGATATCACTGGCCTAGAAACGGTAAAGAAATTAATCATATTAATACGGGGAATTCAATTGTTTTTATATCCTAGATGTTTATATGGCTGCTGTCTGATGGTAAGTGATGCTACATTCATGTATTAGGAACAGGTGAAAAGATCTGGCTCAGGAAAACATAAGGATAGACCCAAACCTTGTATTTATTTTCATACGATAAATATTTTAAATAAAGATAAATATAACTTAGAATAACTCAGCTAACAAAGTGACTAAGTATATATGTAATTAATTAACAAACATACTTTTCTGATACATTGCATATGGATATGCTAGAATGCCAAAGACTAAAGACATACAATATGGTTACTATCATGTAAAACAGGACTCTGCTGCTATTATGCTACAAATAGTCAACACTGAAGGTATTCACAAGGTGGGGTCGGGAAGGATTTTCCTTCAGGTCAGCATGGCAGAGACCCAGGGGGGTTTCACCTTCCTCTGCAACGTGGAGCATGGGTCACTTGCTAGTCTGAACTACAGTAAATGGTGGATTCTGTGTAACTTGAAATCTTTAAAACAAGATTTGAGGATTTCAGTAACTCAGCCAGAGGTTATGGGCCTATTGCAGGAGTGGGTGGGTATGATTCTGAGGCCTCCAATGTGCAGGACATCAGATTAGATGATAATGATCATCCCTTCTGGCTTTAAACACTGAAATCTTCCAGTTACTGCACGAACCTACCGTAAGAAAACATGCTGCTTTACAGTTGAGAAGACACCTGTAAACTAGCCAGAAGCTTTTCAGTGATCTTCACGATATTTATAAACCATCTCTATAGTTTCTCCATTCAGGATTGTGAAGGACATCAATGTTAAGGAAGTTTCATTTTCACTGTGTAATTTTTGATTCTCTCTTTTTTAACTAACTGTAGCTAGAAAGAGACTTGACGTATGAGACATTATCCAGACGGACCAGCTCAGAAATGATGGAGAAAACTGAAGTGGACGTGTATCTGCCCAGGATCAAAATGGAAGAGAGTTATGACCTCAACTCTACTTTGAGCAGCATGGGTATGTGAGATGCCTTCAGTCAGAACCGAGCTGATTTCAGAGGGATGACTGAGAAAAATGATCTGGTTTTGTCAAATGTTTTTCACAAGTGCTTTGTGGAGATCAATGAAGAAGGCACTGAGGCTGCAGCTGCCAGTGCAGCTTCTGTGCCAGCACGAAGTCTCATTTCTGCCATTCAGTTTGCAGCAGATCACCCTTTCCTCTTCTTCATCAGGCACAATAAAACTAACACCATCCTCTTCTTTGGCAGATTCTGCTCTCTATAAAAACTCAGATTTCTGTTGCTAAACAAGATCTTGCAGTAGCAGGAATGTACCATAAAGACAACGCCTCAAGTGTCTAAATAGTTTGGGTAATTTTATTTCACTTTCCTGTATTATTGGCCAATCTTTGTAGCTTGGGGAACAACAAATAGTGCAAATAATATTGGGCTACGACTCTCAAAAGCACAATAAAAATGCACTGGTTGCTTTCTAAATGACTGTAAATTGCACTCTTTCTTAATACTGTGCAGCTATACAGTTTGCCAGAAGCTGGGAATGAGTGACAGGGGATGGATCACTTGATGATTACCTGTTCTGTTCATTCCTTCTGGGGCACCTGGCACTGGCCACTGTTGGTAGACAGGATACTGGGCTAGATGGACCGTTGGTCTGATCCAGTAGGGCCTTTCTTATGTCCTTATGTTATAAAGCAGAAGAACAAGTTTGATCTAGAGAAATACATCTCAGGAATAAAACACTTACCTGTGCAGGCACACAAAGAGTACACAAGCAGGGCCAGATCTTCAGTAGGTGCAGATTGGACCACCCCTGCTGAAATCAATGGAGCTAGGCCAATTATACCAGATGAGGATGTGGCCCACAGTCTCACGAATTATACTGAGTGAACATAGGCATGGCTAGCAATGCAATAAAACTATTTGAATGTAAATGTTTTGTAATAGTTACATTTCTAATGGCATTTTTTCCTGTTTGCAGACTGCTTGCAAGTGTACTGGAAAAAGTGGTAAACAGTGAGGTGGCAAAATTTGCAGATGATACAAAATTACTAAAGATAGTTAAGACCCAGGCAGACTGCAAAAAGCTACAAAAGGACCTCTCAAAACTGGGTGACAGAGCAACAAAATGGCAGATGAAATTCAATGTTGATAAATGCAAAGTAATGCACATTGGAAAACATAATCCCAACTATACATATAAAATGATGGGGTCTAAATGATCTGTTACCACTCAGGAAAGAGATCTTGGCGTCACTGTGGATAATTCTCTGAAAACATCCACTCAATGTGCAGTGACAATCAAAAAAAAAAAAGCTAACCGAATATTGGAATCATTAACAAAGGGGTAGATAATAAGACAGAAAATATCATATTGCCTCTATATAAATCCACGGTACGCTCACGTCTTGAATACTACGTGCAGATGTGGTTACCCCATCTCAAAAAAGATATATCAGAATTGGAAAAGGTTCAGAAAAGGGTAACAAAAATGATTAGGGGTATGGAATGACTTCTGTATGAGGAGAGATTAATAAGACTGGGACTTTTCAGCTTGGAAAAGGGACGACTAAGGAGGAATATGCTAGAGGTCTATAAAATCATAACTGGTGTGAAGAACGTAAATAGGGAAGTGTTATTTACTCCTTCTCATAACACAAGAACTAGGGGTCACCAAATGAAATTAATAGGCAGCAGGTTAAAAGCATAACAGGCAGTATTTCTTCACACAACACACAGTCAACCTGTGGAACTCTTTGCCAGAGGATGTTGTGAAGGCCAAGACTATAACAGGGTTCATAAAAGAACTAGATAAATTCGTGGAGGATAGGTCCATCAGTGGCTGTTTGCCAGGAGCTGGGAATGGGCGACGGGATGGATCACTTGATGATTACCTGTTCTGTTCATTTCCTCTGGGGCACCTGGCATTGGCCACTGTCTGAAGACAGGATACTGGGCTAGATGGACCTTTGGTCTGACCCAGTATGGCTGTTCTTATGTTTTTATGTTCTGTTTCCCCTGTAGGTAACATACCAATGGGCAAGTTGTTAGGATATAGATATTCAGGCCTGTCTGTAAAGGCCTGTACTTTAAGAATTTAGGTGTATTCTTATCACTTGGCTAGTTAGAGGTATAAAAGAAAGAATCAAAATCACTGTCTGCCAGTGTAAGGGCCTTCTCTTACTGTGACAGCCTGAGGCCCTGTTCTTAGGCTAAGGCCTTTGGCTAAGCGACAGAGGCAGCCATAAGCTGGGAAGCGACCGGTTACATCCTCACATTCCAAAGTAGTCACATTGAAAGAAGGTGCTATTGGGCTGTTAGGAATACAATCCTGTCCTGATAGTGCCTATCACCTCCAGAGAAAGGGAAGTGCTTAGAAGATGTAAAAGGAAATTGAGGTTGATAGTTTTCTGTCTGGTAAGAACTCACTTATCAATAGACACAGCTGGAAAACTCTTATGTCTTTATAGATGTAGTTGTGAAATCCTCACTTCTGTATTGTTTTGTCATTATAGTTCCCACTTTGCTATTGTTTATTGGCATCCTCTCTGTCTGGTTCTGTGATTGTTTCTGTCTGCTGTATACTTAATTTTGCTGGGTGTAAACTAATTAAGGTGGTGGGATATAATTGGTTAGCTAATCATGTTACAATATGTTAGGATTGGTTAGTTAAATTTCAGTAGAATGATTGGTTAAGGTATAGCTAAGAATATTACTATATAAATTAGGGGCAAACAGGAAGTAAGTTGGGATTCGAAAATAAGGAAAAAGGAACTTTTATTTAAGCTTGCTGGAAGTTCACCCCAATAAATATCGAATTGTTTGCACCTTCGGACTTCGGGTATTGTTGCTCTCTGTTCATGCAAGAAGGACCAGGGAAGTGGGAGAGTGAAGGAATAAGCTCTCTAACACAAGTGCTGTACAAGAAACAACTATGTAAAATATAAAAAGCATTTCCTTGCAACCATCTGCTTTGTAATAATTTTACTTTCAGCTAGCATCATACTAGGGACTAATTCTCCACTGCCGTCTTCTAGTTTTATGATGGAGTAACCTCACTGAAATCAATGGAGTCACACTGGTATCAACTAGGGCAATGGAGAATCAGGCCCTAAATACTTATTTGTAAATATTGTGCAGTATGTTTATGTAGAACCCATATCTTCATAAATGTTGGTGTTAGAGCTGTTTGTGCAAATTCCCAGCAACCAGTTACCGGGGAATAAAATATTAGAAGCACAGAGCTTTTTGAGTAATTTTCTCCCTTTGTTTGGGACTGCTCCTAACTCTTTGATTTCAGGGTAGAGATTAAATAAGCTGGGTACACAAGCGAACCTCTAGGTATATTGAAAATATTCCCACCAGCCTGCAAGCACTTTGGAAGTCCACGCTTCTAGGAAGCACACACCTTACTTCTTGGTTCTGCTTCGTAAACAGGAAAAGAACAAATATGAAATGACATTACATAAGGGTTTATTTATTTTATTATACTCACTATGACTGCACAAACATATTCCCTTTAAATACTGTCCTGTTGAATATAACGTGATAAAGCTGTGTGCTAAAATGTAACCCCAAAGCAGTCGCTTTTATATAGGTCTGCACGGACACACTTTCAAGAAAAGGGCTCCTTCATACAGCTAACAGACTTGGATTTTCAAAATACAAGCCCAACCTATGTAGAATGAAGGTACCTGTTTATTTCAGAATTCCTTTTCTGCTATCTCGGAGAGAGGGAACTCTTGGCTGCACACGAGCTATTAATTTTCATGGTGGGTCTCAGCATGAAATAAACAAACAACCCTTTGATTTAAAAAAAATGTTTCTACACTTCAGTATCCACTGCACTGAGTGCAGATCAGATTGTGTATCAAGGGATGTTCTTTAATCCAGCCTTTAAATTAAAAAGGGATACTAGCCCTCATCCTTCAGTGCTCACAGCACCCACAACTGCCTTGAATTAGAGAGAAACTTCTGACATGGGAATATTTTAGTGCTCATTCCAGGCATTCTTTGACAAGCCCATTTTTGGAGTCTTACATCCTCCACTTAAACATCCGGTATTGGTCACTGCTGGGACCGAATACCAGGCTCAAGTTGATGGTTTGTCTGATCTGGCATGGCAGTATCCATATCCCTAATGGTTTTAAATGGGGATGGTGGAGTCACAAGGCCTCACTGATCCCTGCATCACTCCAGTTTTACACTGATATGCCTCATCTGAAATCTATAGCGTTACACTGATTTAAAACTGGAATAATGCAGTGGAGAATCAGGCCACACAGAACACACATCCAGCAGAAAGACAAACATTTGTGTTGTTTGGTGTAAGTTAAACACTATCTGTACTTATTTCAAACAAAAGAGAGTTGCAATGGACATCACCAGCCATTCTTACTGTAGGCCACTTGGTGTTATTTTTGCTTATCCTATGTCTAAAATACCATATCTTATAAGATCACTGTATTCATCTTCTAAATCTCTAAGTTTGCTGTTTAAAATACATACAATGGATCAATAATAAGGTCAAACTTTACAACAAAAATTTCTGGGAAGTGGTCGGGAGCAAGAGTAGTTTTAGGTGGTGAAACATATTGGGCGCTAGGGGTGGAGAATGTCCGCTAGGAAGAAAGGGAGGTGCAATCTCATTTTATTTCTAAACCTATTTATTGCCAAACAAATATAGGGTATGTCAACAATCAAGGCAAACATTGCAACAGAAAGTTCTGGAAATTGGTGGGGAGGAGGTGTAAGCATAAGTGGTGAAAGATACAGACCTGTAAGAGTGGATGATGCAGGCTGGAAGGAAGTGCAACTGTTCCATATATCTAAACATATCAATTGCCTAACAAACAGACCCAGAACTTGGCTGAGGACACAAGTAATTCCTTCTCTCTCACAGGACTCTAAGGTAATGTAGATATTTGTATAGACACAATTAGCTTTTTGACAATTATTCTGAATTAGTTAAACCCTGGGCAGATTAAATGATAACATCCATGTCAAGCAGTAAAACAGGGCTTGCCCATTTCCATCATGAGTTTAGTTTAGATTTCTGTTTCTAGAAAACCGAGTGCAAATATTATAAACTTGCAGAGTTTTAAGAAAAAATGCTGATGTGGGGCAAGATGAATCAAAGGAAGAATTTTCTTAGTTCCTTAAAATCTTGAATTAGATAAATAAGGATAAATCTGTGCAGGTGGTAGTTCTTGCTGTTAGATTGCAAAAGACAGCAAATTCATGGGCCAAAAACTAAATTGTTGTTCCACCTAGGGGGAAGAAAAAAGATATTTTTAGTTTGCCACCTTCTTGTTTGACTTCTCATGACAAAAGAATTCATGACTTAGTATGTGTTTGGATACTCCATAATGAACCATATTGACCGTCAGGGAAACCTAAGAGGCCAAGGCCTGAGAACCAGATGATCAAAGGTATTTAGGCAACTAAAGATGCATTTTGGTGTGTACTGGGATTTTCAAAAGCACCTAAGCAGGTTAGGTGCCTAAGTCCTATTCAAATCAATCTTTAAATAATAATAAAGACCATGCGTGATTTGCATGTCATACAAGAACCTAAGGATCGATTTACAGCAGAGACAATAGGTCAGATAATCTAAGGGAGTCTGGAATTATTGTCAACTAGATACGTGTTCCAGTTTCTGAGGAAAGTTAGTTTGCCCCTATACAGAGAAAACAACACAAGCTGGAGACTAAGGTAAAATCCTGGGCCCACTGAACTCAACTAGAGTTGTGTGGTTGTTCTCAAATGAGCCAGGATTTCACCCCCAAATTGCTGAGGGTATCAGGGTCTGACAGTGAGTAGCAACTCACTGCTTGAGTAGTCCCATTGGAATGAACAGGACTACTCCAGGAGAAAGTCCTATTCAACATCCGTAAGGGTCTTTGAAATCAATTGGACAATTAAAAGAGTAAGGCACTACTCAGTTTCAGTCCACATATCAGAATCTGACCCCTACTATTTTCTTAGTCCTTAATCTGGTCAAAACTTTCAACTCCAATGGGAATTTAGACAGTGGAAGTTCTGAATAAAGACAAATTAAGGATTTTTTTTCCACGATAGTACTGAATTCCATATTGATGCACAACATGTTTATAGGAAATGAAAAATGTTGTAAGTCCATTTGGCAAATCATTAGCAGAGGAGAACATTAAGCTAGGAAATTCACAGGTTCCTGCCAACCAAAGTCCGCAGGAAACCACAACTAAATTGCAGTTGTCTAAAGTGATACTGTTTTATAGCTATTAATATGGAGGATAGAAGACTATAGCTGGGTTTAAAAAATTAATTAATAAATCCAGTTAAAATTACCAGGTGACACACAATATATATGTGGTCAATCAAACACATGTCATTTGGGAAATCTATGGGTCTTTGGCAGCGCTGTGCTTCCTATAACAGATATCAGGGTAGTAAGGAAGTGCGGCGGACTGAAGGAGAAAACAATAGTTAACCAGTACATTGAGGAAGGGTCCTTCTTTGGCCCCAAAAAACAAAAATCAAGAACTACTACTCCAGGAATCAAAAACAAATGTGAATTCAATGGACCTTCTTAGATGAATAAAGTTATGCATGTTCCCTTTTCACTACCCACACTCTATTCATTACTCTTGGCTCGAGTGGCTCTATGGCAGTGGAGGACCCCTCTGTGGAGAAGGATTCCCAAGGGGGCTGAATCCACCATATTTAGGGCAGCTCTGTGTTGGAGGATCAGTGCAAATATACAACAAAGGGGGTAGAATCTGACTCCTAGTGTCTTATCTTTCCTGGAGTCCACACACATTATACAAGAATGGTAATTACATTTTCTGAATGATAAAAGTTATTCTATGGATTGCATTCTAATTAGTTATGAAAGTTACCTTTAAGCAACCATTTGGACATAAAAAGCAATAATTTTGGATATATGATAATGCCAGTGGGTGTTGCAAATGCTTTATATCCCAAAACTTTGCAAGATACCTCACCATAATCTAGCAAGCTTCAAACTTCATCTCTGATGACCAGGTAAGCTTTTCTTCCATTTAAGGATAACGTTTTAGTTACTGTTATAATTGGTGAAGGGAAGTTTTGTAAATCCTTTCGCTATACTCAATCCTTTTTAGATTTATACAGATTAGTCCAGCTTCTCCAGAATTTTACATCCACAGAGGGTTGTGTGTTAAAGGTGCCAGGCTGGGGCTCAGGAGTCTATTCCTGCCTGTGTGACTGTGGGCAAGTCACTTTGGCAAAATTTTCAGATGTGGATGCCTAAAAGTAATCATTTAAACCCAGATTTAGATACCTAAATAAACAGCCTGCTTTTCAGAAGGCCTGATCCCCACAGATCCTGTTGGTTTAAGGTAAGTTACAATGCATTTATATCAGTGTAAGAGCAAAATTTGGCTTGCAGGATTTACATAAATTGTTGCAGGTGTCACCACTTTCCAAAGCATATCACATTGCTACATATAATCATCAACTCTTGTGAAATGTGCAATTTGCCAGCTATTAATGATTAGGAAAAGAGATTCTCAGCAATTTTCTTACTTGTTCCATAACAAAGCATTTTGCATTAACAATAACACACAAACTTCTCTTCTGAACCTCAGACATCAGTAAATCTGTGCATATTTTTGAAAAGAGTCTGAGATGGAAATGAAATATTTAAGTAAGAAAATCACAGAATCATAGGAATGGAGGACTGGAATGGAGGACTGAACAGGTCATCTAGTCCAGTCTCCTGCACCGAGGCAGGACTAAGTATTATCTAGATCATCCCTGACGAGTGTTTGTCTAACCTGTTCTTAAAAACTTCTAGTGATGGGGTGTCAGTCCATGATCTGTTCCTCCTTGCATTTTGCTGTGACCCTGAGAGAACCTTTCCCAGTCATGAAAAAGAGCTCTGTGTGGCTCGAAAGCCTGTCTTTCTCGCCAATAGAAGTTGGTCCAATAATAGAAGATACCTCACCCACCTTCTCTCCCTTGCAATTAGGAAGTTTTTCCTAATGTCAAATCTAAATATCCCTTGCTGCGATTTAAGTCCATTACTTCTTATCCTGTCCCCAGTGACTAAGAAGAACAATTTATCACTTTCCTTGTTAGAACAACCTTTTATGTACTTGAAGACTGTGGTCATATCCCCCTTGAGTCTCCTCTTCTCCAGACTAAACAACCCAACTTTTTCAATCTTTCCTCATAGGTCATGTTTTCTAGACTTTTACTTTTTTTGCTCTTCTCTGGACTTTCTCCAATTTGTTCACATCTTTCCCAATTGTGGTGCCCAGAACTGGACACAGTACTCCAGTAAGGGCCTTATCAGTGGTGAGTAGAGTGGAAAAATTATTTCTCACGTCTTGCTTACAAAATGAAAGGTGATGTTATATAACACTATTTCCGAGGAACAACAGTGGATTAGAATTTGGAAGGGGAAAGCCACGAGGATCATCCATTTGAATAGTGAAGAATCTCACCTAAGATGAGGGAGACCCACATTCAAGTCCCTGCTCCAATGACTAATTTATATTAAGTGGAGAAGCTTCAGTGGAAGAGACTCACTGAAGACTGCCTGATAGCCTAGGCCTCACGGCATTCTCCTGAGCAATGAGAGATTGAAATTCAACTCACTGTTCCAAATCAGGCAGTGGGGCGAACTGAACCTCGGTCTCCCACATCCCAGGTGTATGCCCTAACCTTTGGGCAGAAGTTCTATGGGACATTTCCACCACCTGTTTACTGGGCTAAAGATAAAATGGGGGAGGGCAAGGAGCACAGCACCAGCCACTTAACAAATCTAACCTGAAAATGTTTTTTTGGCCCAAACTCTTTGGTAAATTTGTGTCAAATTCGTGAATAGTTTCAGGTTGACCAAGATTACATTTTTTTACAGATAAACTATGTGTCAGAAAAACTTCACCTGGGTCTTTTTATCTATTTGTGAAAGTCTTGGAATGCCTCCCTGGGAAGAAATCAAGGGTATCCCTTTTCAGAGTTAATGGAGACAGATTCCTATCAGTCAACCCCAATGGGAAAACGTATTGCAATAAATAGATGTTCACACATCTTACATAGTGTATATTTCTTTTATAATAGAATAGGCTGATTCAGTGATACCTTATCACATATTAATCAAATCATTTTCTACCCATTGTCTGTTGTTGTTACCTAGATACCAGGGGTCAAATTAAGCTATAATTTACACCTGTGTATATCTGGATTCACCCCTCTGAAGTTGCTCTAGCTATAACTGGGTGCAAAAGGGAGCCTAGTGTGGCCCTGATCATATACAAACAGAAAGTGGAGCATCCCATAGTCCCTCTCAGGAAGGCTGATTTTGAACTCAGACTGCTGTAAATCATGAGTAACTCCCCTGAAGTCAGATGGGGAGATGCATCAGTGGGTTTCATTGCTCTAAGAAATGGTGTTGGTAGAAGATTTTACTCCTTGTAGCATTGTACATTAGCCGCAGAAAAGGAAGAAAAAGGAGAGTCTCAATTTCCTGGGTGGAGGATTGGAGATGAGTCTGTTTTCTTAATGGGAATTCTTTTTTTTAAAAGTCTGTATCACAAAGTTCCCAAAACTTATGCCCATTTCCACTCTGAAGCTAGACAAGAGTGTATAACTAGCAAGACAGCCACTGAAAACATCTGATGCAGTAAGAGGTTGAGAAAAGAGACTATTGAACTCCATTCATTTGGTTTATTTTTTTCCTCGACAGCTTTTCATTTTCACAATGAACTCCATCAGTGAAGCAACTACAAAATTTTGCTTTGACTTTTTCAAAGTACTGAACAAAGATTTTCCATCTGAAAATATCATCTATTCTCCTCTGAGTATCTCTGCTGCCCTGGGCATGGTCCTTCTTGGGGCCAGAGGTAATACTGCCGCCCAGATACAAAAGGTAGGCATCAATAAGTCATTTGTTTTATACCTGCATTTTTGTTCAACAATGGCAGACCATTCCCACGTGCAATGTCACCTGAGCTCCTCAAGGCTTTTCTTTCATTGTAACTCAGAGCAGTTTCCTTTTCCATGGGTAATATAGCCGGCACAAGCAGCAATTGCCCTAGTTAAGGTCGAAAGGCACTTCTATATTGAATGGGATTGAACTTTATGCCGTTGAAAGTGTGCCTGGCAGAAGATGCAGGTTGAGAACATAATTGTGAACTGGAAATAACAGTTCCAGCCCAAGAACAAGAGATTTCCCCCCCTCAAGCCCTGATCTTGCAACCATTCCATAAGTGTGTGTCATTACATACATGAGTAGTCCATAATGGTACTTGGGTGTATTATTGTTTGTAAGACTCTGGCCTGTTGCAGCTTCACTTACCCTCTGCTGAGGTTGGTCTATTTTGGCCCATAGGGATGTTTGAGCCTCTTGGCCAAAAGCTCAGCCCCAGCAGAAGAGGTCATCTCAGATAAAACCTAGAGAAACATTTCTTCAATATTTGCAATTTCTGGCCCCTCATCTTCATTTTACTCATACTGCTTGGGGACATTTCTGTGTTGTGCATTATACCAAAAGAGAGAGATGTAGCCCTAAATGGTTATTTCATAAATCTGTGTATCTCAGATGCAGGGTCCTTTTTAGTTGCTTACGATGAACGTGCTGAGCGTCAGATTTACTAATGCTGAAGTGTCACAAGTTTGGTCGTAGTTATAAAAAATAATTTGAATATCTAGTTTGGCAAAAGTATTAACCTATTTTGGATCCCATGAGCCTGTATGAGTCACATTTTTCATTAGGAATGGGTTTGAATTTCTCAAGCTTGGATTGCACAGGAGTTAGTACTAATCAAGAATCATGTGGCATCAGTCTTTGAATACAGCTGTCATTATTAGAACTTCCAGATAGATATTTTGCTGTAAAGGCTAGACATGTGACCCAATACAGTTAGCAGCTGTAAAGGGATCTGCACATGAGAGGAATGAAATTAAAAAAAAAACAAACAAAAAAACCAGGTTCCAATGCTAGTCAATGGCAAAACTCCTGTCTGCTTAAATATGGGTGGGAGCTAACTCTACATTTGACAAACAAACACTACATTTGTTGGAATTAAACCTAGCAAACTCTGAAAGCATTTCCATTGGTTTTGAGACTGTTCCTTAAATTTAGGTTTTGTAAAAAATAAGCTTTTATCCAAGTCCCAATCCTGCGATAGCATCCACTATTGCAAATCACTGCATGCCTCCTGAATTTATTACCCTATTGCAAGGTGTAAAAACTGAATATTATAGGAAGAAATAGAAAGTGAGTTCCACAGTCATAGAAATATAGCTCTCCCTTCTAGAGATTTTAAGTAGTATTCACTAAATGGCTTACTGATTTTGATGTCAATGGATGGACTGGGGCATCCAATGATAAAAGTTGAGAACACCTGCCTTTTGACATCATGATGTCTATCTCCAGTAGAAAGGACAGTAGGTAAGACAGACAACTGAATTTTCTCGTGACAAGTTCAGTTTCACATTTTGTCATAAGTAAATCAATACAGAGTATGACTGTTGCAATGTTACATTTCCACCTCAGGTTCTTCGCTTCATTGAACTTAGAGAAAATGAAAATCCAGGAACAGGAAGCTCTTCTGAAGCAACAAGAAGTGATGACAATTCAGAGGTAGTCACAGACTACCTCTTTCTCCCCAGCTGCCGGTATCTTAGAACAAATGTTGGAGCTGGACAAACTTTGGAATTTAGATTCAACTTCCCCAAATTGGCAGATTAGAATTATAACATAAAAATGCGGGGGATGCTGTGATGGTGGGTGACAGAAGGTAAAGGGAGAAGGATAAAAATGTACACAAGATAGCAAAGAGTAAGGTTTAGGGGTTTTTTTTATTGAAAATGCTGTTCAGTTATATGCTTGATTTGGGGCATTCAGAAGTGATGAGTTCAGTTTGCATCTTGCTATTTCCGTGAGCTCCTACCATGATCATGAGCACATCTGCATGTATAACTCAGACATACAGAAAGCATTCAGAACTGTACTACCCTGAACATTTTTAATTGTTCAACAAATTCGCAGGTGTAGTGCTCCATAAGTAACAAGTGGAAAATCCCAAAAGAGCCACAGATTACTTAGTCCTTATAATAGGACTTTTGCTCCATAGATCTCCAGATTATCAGGAACAAGAACAAGTCAGACAAGGCAAAGCTAGTTAAGTTATTGAATCTGAATGGTTTAATAGAAGAACAATTATTTAAAAAAAAACAGTGTCTCTGTTACTCTCAGCCTTCTTCAGTCAGAAATAAACTACAGCAGCTTTGTGTTATTTGAAGGTTCCTGACGATCAGTGTGATATATCTGGAGGGATTCATTCCCAGTTTAATGACATCTTCTCTGCAATCAACAAACCTACCACTTCTTACGAACTGGCTAATGCCAACAGACTGTATGGAGAAAAGACATTCAATTTTCTTCAGGTGAGTTGCACTGGGGATTCACATTAACGGCCTGTGACATTGTAGGACAGATAGAGATGAACAACATGGACTTAGTTCAGCTGAGGTCCCATTTCCTGCTGACTTCTATGTGATGTGGCAAAGTACCTTGTTCTCCTCAGCAGACTCAGTCCTTTTTAGCCTGGGAGAGACTGGCTTGGGCAAGGCAAATCCTTACAGGTAGCACAGGGTCTGGTTATTCTTTTCCCTGATCAGTCCCTGGTGCTTACTTTCCCTCCCTTCTGGGCAGGGAGTGCAGCCTCCCTTCCTGGAAGGGTTCTGTGTCTTGCTGTCCTTATTCTACTGGCGGCTTCCCTACTTCTCTCACTCTCTCACCCCCTCCCCCTACTTCCACCCCGGGGAGGGTTAAAAAAAAAAAGAAAGAAAGAAAAAGAAAAAAAAGGGTCTCCAGCAGTTGGAGCCAGCTGAACCTAATTAGTTCTCTAGCAACCACTTTTCCAGCTGAACCTTATTTCCCCATGGTTCTCCTCAGTGGACAGGGAGAGGCCTTTTAATCCCCTGGGACTAATTACTACTCCACCCTTTTTTGTAGCTGTTTGTCCTGGGTTTACCACAGTGAGTTGTGTCCACTTAGACAAGGGGTGGAGTTGATCCCATGGAGGTACTGAACAGTAGGGCAGAACAGCCAATCATCTTAAAATAAAGTGGTTCTGGAATGGAATATTTAAGATAACTTCAATCTAAGGTCTTAGTTACAGGCTCTGCTCATTTCTCCCCTGGTCATAGAGCATTATAACCTAACTGTAATTAGGTGTGTTGAACAGCACTGAAAGCAAAATTTCTAAGTGTTTACTATTACTATTTATATTATGGTAGTGCCTACAGGCCAGGATCTCACTGGGCTAGACACTGTACAAAAATATAACAAAGAGACAGCGTTATGTAAACCTTACCCTGAAAAGCTGTTTTATACAGTACATTATTGTTACCCAGGTTTGTCTTCAGCTTTGTAACTATTACTTAAATAATTACTTCAGTACATCAACAGCAAAATAAAGTTTAGAGGGTTGCTATAGTCAAAAAAGTAACTGTTTAATCATGGAACCAGATACTCAGATATATATTCAGAGTTGTATTTGTTTATTTCATCGACAAAATTAAGATTTTAATGCTTTTTACTCTTGTTAGCACTCTAGAAGTAATACAATGATAGAAAAGTGAGCTAGAATTATGAATTCTGGCTCATGCAAATTCAATAAAATTGCTAGCTATGTTCTGGGGTTTCATGCTACATTTTTAACCAATTTATTTCACATTATTTACAAGGCCTCACCATTTCATTTGTGTGAAATTTCATAGGCCCCAAAACTATTCACAAATCAGCTTTCAAAATTTGCTTCTAGTTTTAAATTTTATGTGGCAGCACCATTGCAGTCATCTTTAGTTATTTTGGCTGGTGGGGAAAAAGAAACATTACAGGACAGTGCTTCAAAACATTCATGAATTACATATAAATATACAAAAAGAAAAGGAGTATTTGTGGCATCTTAGAGACTAATCAATTTATCTGAGCATAAGCTATAAATATACAGTCATGGACACACTAAGTTAGACAGCGACAGAAGTGGCCAGACAGTATATATTGGTTTCTACTTCCAAGATAAATTCAGGGTTCTACCTGTAGAACTAACAGAAAGACCTGTAGTGGGTCCTGTTCCACCAGTTTCTCCTGTTTCGCAGTCTACCCAGGATGGAAAGTAAACTTGAGAGACCTCAGGATTGGTTGCTGCAAGAGGAGGCGCAATCTATCAGATCTTTCCTCTGAATGGGAGTAGGAAGTGGCCTACGTGAAAATGGTCCCCCTGTCCTTTAGGGCATAAGCAGCCATTTAAGGACCACGAGAGGACCTGTGACAACCAGATATTCTGGTTATTCAAGAGCGACCTAGGTCCACCTTCCATTGTGTAACCAGAACCCGATGTTCTCTAAATGCCTGCTAAAGCGGCTAGGTTGCCAGGGGGCTGTATATGTTTATTGCATCTAAAAAACAGAGAGTAAATCAGCCTTACATAACAAGATCACATGGAAAAGCAAACACCAGCCTCACCGCAGCAGTAGTGAGAAGTCTGGGGAGAAGTCATTATTATTTGTGATGAGTAGTATAACACAGGGGCCCCAACCAGTGATGAGCTGCCAAAATCTTAACAACGGGTTCCCTCCTCACCCCACGAGGGGGTTGTTGCCCACCCCCAACCTCCGGGACTCCTGCCCCATCCACCCCCCTCCCCTGTCCCCTGACTGCCCCCAGAACCAGGCAGGAGGGTCTCATGGGCCACCATAGTGGGTGCCCACCCCACCCCTATGAGCCAGAAGCACCTGCCAGAGGGCGAGGTGGGGAGTCCCAGCGGTGCTTACCTGGGGCAGCTCCCAGGAAGCATCCAGTAGGTCCCGCTGGCTCCTGTGGGGGGGAGCGTAGCTAGGGGGAGAGCGGCCGCTCCCCCCACTGATCACATCAAAAGTGGTGCCTTAGGCACTGACTCCCTGGGGCACCCACGGGGAAAAATTGGTGGGTGCAGAGCACCCACCGGCAGCTCCCTGCCCTGCACCCGGTCCCAGCTCACCTCCGCTCCGCCTCCTCCCCTGAAACCACCGCCCCGCTCTGCTTCTCCGCGCCCCCACCCCCACCGGCTTCCCGCAAATCAGTGGTTTGGCGGGAAGCCGGGGAAAGCAGAGAAGCAGGCTGCGGCTTCCCACTCAGGCCGAGGGTGGCGGAGGTGAGCCCCCACCGCCACAGGTTACCTGCTGCAGCACGGGTGGCCCTCCTCGCTGTCCCCCCACCGGAGCTCACCTCCACCTCCCTGGGCCTGAGCGGGAAGCCGCCGCTTGCGTCTCAGCCCACCCCGGCTTCCCGCGCGAACAGCTGATTCGTGGGAAGCCTGCGGGGGGCGGAGAAGCAGAGCGGGGCGGCGCGTTCAGGGGAGGAGATGGAGGCGGAGCGGAGGTGAGCTGGGGCCAGGGAGCTGCCGGTGGGTGCTCTGCACCCTCCAAATTTTCCCCTTGGGTGCTTCAGGGCTGGAGCACCCGTGGAGTCGGCGCCTAAGGCGCCGCTTTTGGCTTGGTAAATTTAGAAGCCCTTTTAGAACTCGCGGAACAACCGGTTCTAAAAGGGCTTCTAAATTTAACAACCGGTTCTAGTGAACCGGTGCGAACCGGCTCCAGCTCACCACCGGCCCCGACCAGGGTCAGGGCCCTGTTCTGCTAGAATGCTGTAGAAACATAGTAAAAGACAGTCCCTTCCCCACAACTTACAATATAAATAGACAGGACAGACACAGAGGTAGGAGAAAAGCAGTATCACTATCCTTATTTCACAGTTGGGGAACTGAGGCACAAAGATTAAATGACTCTCTCAAGGTCATACAATGACTCTGTCACAGACTCAATCAGCTGGCGGAACTTCAAAAAGGTTCAGCGTTTGACTCTTTTATGTAAACTGTCCTAACCTATGTGGCCCTGTATCTATGCTCTACCCATCTGGTCCAGTTCCTTCTGCTAGTCCTCACACTGTCTCTAGCATGTACAAACAATCTTTTGTATATTTCTTGCAGTGTTGCAGAACTAAAAAACAGCAACATTTTATTTTATTCAGGAGACAGCCTAAAAACAGACCTGTTTTCTGATATATTCTTCTGATCTTCTCTCTTATTGTACAGAAATACCTGTCCTGCATCCAAAAGTTATACCAGGCTGAATTGAAACCAGCTGATTTTCTGAATGCTGCAGAGGAAACCAGGCAGCAGATAAATTTGTGGGTTGAAACCTTTACAAAGGGTAAGGACAAGTCAGCCATTGGCTGCTATTTCTTGATATTTAATAAAAAAACAATGAGGTAAAGTGTACAAGGTGCTTAAAAACCTGGAGGAGAAAACTATTTTGTCATAATTGGAGCATGCCCAGTATGCAGTGGCAGCTCTCAGCAATTTGACCACCTGAGTGACCTGAAGATGGATCATTAATTCCCACAGAGAAAACATATTTGAGGAGAACAGAGTAGCCAGCAGACTCTGGACCTAGTACAACACCCATTGAAATCAATAGGAATTCTTCTGACAACTTCAGTGGGCGCTGGATGAGACCACCAGTGTGGTTGACTGCATGGAGTTTAAGGAATTATTCAGTCAGATGCAAGAGGTACTGGGGAAAGGAGAGGGAACCTTCAAAAAGTACCTTGATTTATGAGCTCCTCCACAGAGAAGCAAAAAGAAAAGGAGGACTTGTGGCACCTTAGACACTAACAAATTTATCTGAGCATAAGCTTTTGTGAGCTACAGCTCACTTCATCGGATGCATTCAGTGAAGTGAGCTGTAGCTCACGAAAGCTTATGCTCAAATAAATTGGTTAGTCTCTAAGGTGCCACAAGTACTCCTTTTCTTTTTGCGAATACAGACTAACACGGCTGTTACTTTGAAATCTACATATAAGGTAAATGACAGCACACTACTTAAAATTGACTTGGATCGAAGACTAGTCAGCAGAAAAAGAATAAAATGGCCATTTTAGGAGATGGCATCTATTCTCCATTATTCACTTGAAGCACATCAGTGTGGGGAAGCGACAAAGATGCTGCTTGTGTTGCACTTGTTCTGTGAATAGATAGAAGACTTCAGCCTCTTAGGCCTGTCAGTCTAATATCTTTCATGTGTGTCCAGTGTCATGTGTACATTCTTACACCCAGGTACATAGATGCACTGTACATCAATGTTATTACAACAGATAAATGGAACTAGAGTTACTGAACTGCCAAAATGAAATAATTTGCTCCATTTTTTTAAGGTAAAATCAAGGACCTCCTTGCCCCAGGCACTATTTCTTCCGGTACTAAGTTAGTCCTCGTGAATGCTGTCTACTTCAAAGGGCAATGGGAAGTGGAATTTGACAGAAAAAACACCAAAGAAAGAGCTTTTCAGATTAATAAGGTAGAGTACAGAAATACACATATCCCATCATTGCTTCTATTGTTTTACACGCTTGGCAGAAAATGGGGAGCTACCATGGGATATGGCCCTCTGCCTGGAGACCAGCCCTGTGGGTGGAGAGGGAGCTGTTTCCCAAAGCTTCTGCTACAAGAGTGCATCATGCCTGACACATGTACAATGCCTCACAAAGCCACTTGGAGCACAGGGGAAGTCAGTGTATAAGAAGCTGTGGCCTGTCAGCTCTTCATTCAGGAGTGGAAGTGCTCAGGTCAAAGCCCTGCTTTTTCCCCTTCCCCCTTGGGGTTGTGGGTGCAGTTAGGTTTACTACCCTTGTAAAGATTTGCACTCATGTGAGCAAAGACCGACTGGCCCCTGAGCAGAGGCCTAGCATAAGGGTGCTTCTTGTACCTTCCCTCACTACACTCCCAATTTGGAGCAGTCCACAGTCTGGCCTCTAATCATCTTCTTCATAGACCCTTAACTGGTTTCCATTGTATTCAGACCTACAATGAGCTGTTCTGCTGCCACATTTACAATGACTAACCAAGCGATCCATTTAGTCTGTGTTCAGTTTCCACATTCTGTCACCAGATTGAGCTCTCTCCTCATTAAGGTTGAATACTGAAAGTGGGTTTTTTTAGGTGACATTCTGCACATTGTCCCAGTGCTACTCCCCCCACCGCCATCCCCCCATGCTGGGTGGGCAATGAATGTAGAGTAGCCAGCTTCGTACTGCTTCAGTTCCATTTCGCCTTCTGTTGGTCACACATTAGCACAATGTAGCAAAAATAGGTTGGCAACGTTGCGAGGGAAACATTTGTTTAGCTAAAGGAAAATTGTTCCTAGTGGAATTTGTTTCCATGAAATTGTTTTGTGGATGTCTGTTGCTTTTAGGTTTTGTAAATTTCTGGGTCAACTTGACCTAAGAACATGCTATTATATTGAAATGTAAATTAAACAGAAGATGGAAAGCCTGTCGTTTTAATGTCCTTAGCGTGGTTCTCAAGCTCGACAACCTAACTGTGAGGCACACACTAACAGTGGCAACTACTGAAAGTGTTGGTCCAACAAAATAGCATTAACTGTTCTTCTAAACCTTCTATTCGTCGTGGGGTGGGTGCACCTGAGTGCAGACACAGGGAGATGATAAATGGTATCTTAGCTTTAAAGGGGCAGGGGAGAAGCAACATGGTGGAATCCTGGACCATGGGGATGGGCTTTATGGGGTTTCCTAGTCCCTCCTCCCCCGATGCCTCACTGACCCTTTCCCTTGAGTCCAAGATAGAGATGAATCTGTTGTGAGATGCTTGAAGAGATTCAAGGGGACTATATACACCTTTCTTTAGAAGGTGCTAATCTGGCCCTAAACAATCACTGCAGCATTTGGGTCCAAGTGAAGATGTAATACAAGGAAAAACATGTAAATACAGGAGGATATATTGTATGTATTTCATTTGTTTCTAATTGTCATTGCTTTCAGACTACAAGCAAACCTGTGCAGATGATGTACAAAATGGGCGAGTATAAAATAGCTACTATAAAGGAACATGATTGTCAGGTGCTTGAACTCCCGTACAAGGGTGATGACCTGAGTATGTATATACTGCTGCCAAAAGACTACACGGGTCTAACACAGGTAAAGTTACCTATGATGAGATGATAACCTTATAACCAGAATATGAACATGGCAATATATCTCTGACCACCTGGACAGGCAGTATAGAAGAAAATTACCTTTCCTCCTCCTTGTTGCAGAGTATGCAGCATGTTGAATAGTAAATCTGAAGGCAGGCTGCTTATGCTGTTCCTGTGTCTATTGAATTTTCAGGAAACAAACAATGAGCCAGCCTTTTTATTCTCCAAATGGGGCACAGCGACAATGTAATTAATAGCTAATTGCTACATTTTTGTATTATCAACCTTTCTAAACAGTTAATACCCACACAGACTCGTCTAAAAGTGAATAAATAATAAATGCAAACAATATAGGTAACGCATCGGCAGATCCACAGAGGCTGTCTGCCACATATTGCTGCCAGACTTAACATCTGATCCATCTCCCTAACCCTTCTCCCATACAATTTAATTGCAGAACACCCATTGACTTCACTGGTGCAGGATCAAGTCCTTTAGCTTTAATGGTAGAGGTCTGAGCACTGAAGTTAAAAGTTTCACCATTGACTCCCAGTGTTGACCCAGCATTGTGGTCATTATATTTATTTAAAAAAAAAGAAAACAAGATTCTATAATCAACACTGGACAAACACTTATTTGGAAATCTTTAGGGTACAGCTACATGGAGATAAAAGCCCTGCAGCTGAGGGGCTAAAAATTGTGGTGTACACATTCAGGCTTAGGCTGGAGCCTGAGTTCTAGGACTCTGTGAGGGTGGAGGGTCCCAGAGGTTGGGCTCCAGCCTGCGTCCAAATGTCCACACAGCAATTTTTCAGCCATGTAGCCCAAGTCAGCTAAGACGGGCCAGCTGTGGGGTTTTTATTCCTTTGTAGACATACTGTTTGTGTACGTCATGCTACTGACCCCAGTAGTATTGTAAGAATCATGCCTGATGTGGCTACCACAGTGTGAATGAAAAATCATTTTTTCCAATTTCTCACACAGTTGCATGTCTTGTTGATTTTGACGCATAACCACAAGATTCTGATTCCCATGTATCTTTATACCTGTAGCTGGAAAAGGAACTTACTTATGAGAAATTAACAACTTGGATTAGCCCCGACCATTTGAAAGAAGATGAAGTGGAGGTGTCTCTTCCTCGGTTCAAAATCGAGACAAGCGCTCAACTTAAGCAATATTTAGAAGCTTTAGGAATGACCGATGTGTTTCACCCAGGAGTATCAGATTTATCTGGAATGGCAAAAACAGATGGCCTGTCTGTGAGTCAGGTTGTCCATAAGGCTTATGCAGAGGTCAATGAAGAGGGCACTGTGGCAGCAGCTGCAACTGAAATTGGCCTAAGTGGATCCTTGTTTAGAATACCTGTACAGTTTGTGGCTGATCACCCTTTCCTTTTCTTCATCAGACACCAAAAAACCAAATGCATTCTCTTCTATGGTAGAGTCTCTTCTCCTTAAAGGGAAATCTCTAACCCACGAGATCCTGGGCCACAGAATTGTAGTACAGAAAATACAACAGAAATGTTATTCTCTTCATTTTCTCTTTTCCTTGCACTCTAGCTAGATAGTGACTCCATAGTTATGGGTGAAAATGCACACGATACTCATAGCAGGACTGTGATACTAGCACCACAGTCCTACCTTGTCTGCTGTTTCCCTCCCCCGCAAACTTGCTTCTCGTTCCTACTTAAAGAATGTCCCACTCTCTCAGCACCTGAGGAAGGGCACCTCTGCAAAGTCCCAAATCACTAGGAATCTCCTTGACCAAAGCTTTGCTAACTAGTAGTGAAATAAAGAACTATGAATTTTATTAATCATCCTGAACTGAATAGGTATCAACACAAGCATTGACCAAACTCTTGCAGTGGAGAACCTGGCCCTGAGTTGTAGCAATGTAACAGGTGAATAATCAGGCTCATTGTTTTCACAGTTATTGTTATTGCCCTTCTGCCACCTTTACTACTTCTGGAGGAATTCTGTGCCAAAAAATTAAAAACTCTGTGCACAATATTTTAAAATTCTGCAAAAGTCTTCTTTTTAATTTGGGAAAACAACACAAAATAATCATGCCAGTTTCAATTATTTTGGTAATTAATTTCAAAATATCTATCAGCAAGTATGTCTGTAACAATACAGACAAAAATATAACCCGGAAATGTTTTTTGATTAATAGATTTCTTATTAGGCATATTCATACAGAATTTTGTTTAATGATTAATTTAAACTAAATTAATACAGAACTTTGTGTGATGATTCATTTAAAGTACACCTGTACTCACAGAGAGTTGTGTTTACTCCATGAGGAATCCTGCTGAAGTGAGTAGGACTACCGGGGAGGAAGGCAGTACTCAATATAATGTGGAGCAAGAGGGAGAAGGGAGAGCTGGAAAACAGAGTCTGACCCTTTTGCACCCGAATATAAAGTTAACACTGTACACCGATACAAACTCCTACAGTCAGGGTGAGAGTTAGGGATGTTGTGGAAACTTTGTACTTCCTGACACCTGCATTGAAAACTAACAATAATGTTGCTGTGACCCCAGAACCTCTTAATACCAGCTGGCAAGGGGGTGCAGAGGGCTCCAAGGTTCTCCTGATTCTCATTCATCAAAAGAACGTCATGTGAGGTCAGAAATAAGAGTCCGTGTTGCGCTCTTCATCAATTCTGTTGTGAAATGTATGTGAGGAAACCATGTAAGGAGTGGTGTATCTATACTGAACATATGTTCTTAAAGTCTGTGTCTGGGGGCTGGTCACCAGCAAAGATAAAAAACAGATTTTTTGTCATACACGAGATGTTTAGCCACCTACATATTTACATGTACATTGAGCATTGTCTCATTCACAATGGGTCTCCTATCACCAGTCTGAACGGAATGAAAATGAAGGATTGTGAATACTTCAGAAAGGAACTAATAGGAAGAAAACAGCAGGGAGGGAGAACCTTATCTTGAAGTGCACCTCAATGGTTTGTTCTACTATATTTGGGGGGCAAAGAAGACACCCAGGCATCCCTGAGCTAAGAAGCAAATGGACAGCAGATTTGCTTCATGAAGGTGGAATCTCAGCCAGGCTGGGCTGAAAACACTGGAGAGAACTTTGGGTGAGATAAGTTTCTTTATTAGCTGGTCAATTTCTTAGTTAAGTTTAGCTAGTCTATAGAAAGAGCGTTATTTTGCTTTATATGTAACCATTTAATTCCAGTATTTTTGCTCACTATTACTTGAATCTCTAGTCTTTGATAATAAATGTATTCTTGTTTTCACTATAAACATATCTAAGTGCTGTGGTGTGAAGTAAAGGAATGATCCTGACTTGAATCTTACAAACTGGTGTGTACTGTTTCTTTGGGAACGGCAGGCCCGGTAATTCTGTGATTGTTCAGTGGATCAGGGACCAGACACTGCAGGGAACGCTCTGAGGACTCGAGGGTTGATGTGTGTCCATCACTACTTGTGCAGAGAGGACAAGGCCTGAGGGATTCTGGAGGGCAGTGCTTGTATTGCCAGAAGCTGTTGGTTTCAGGGAGCTGATCCACAGCAGGCACAGACATGACTGCTTCACACTAAGGCCAGATGGGCGTGAGGTGCCTCAGAAGCCTGGGTACCCCTGGGGAGCGTCACAGTTGCATTAGCAGTTTTAAAAATCATTTAATTGGTTATAATTTGACTAAGTCCAGTTGTTTGCCACGAGCTGTGAGACTATTGTGACAGGAAACTTGGGATCTTCCAAATTGCATGTAGCGATTTCCTGCCAGTTGTTTAGAGTTTAACACAAAATTAGAAAATTTTGTTGACTTGTCAGAAAAATCTAAATTGTAATTAACCAATTGTCTTCCAAAAGGGCAACTGGGGAAAATAACTCTCTTTCTGCAGCGCTCTCGAGATTGTAATTTTATGGCTTTTCTTTGGTGAAGTATTATAGATGTATTTTGCTTTTGACCTTTTAATTTGTGCAATTGCAATGCATCTATACCGCTATCAAGTCAAAGATTCAATAAATCACTACGTATTTTGTCATTTTCAGTAGTGGCAGGGAAATAAGCCAAACAGAAGTTGAAGACATACCTGTGTGCATGTGATAAGAGTGAAGCTGCAAGAGTATAACACTACTATAAATGGTCACATGGTGATAGACAGTATGTAGACCCCTTGTTCCAGACAGCACTTGGGCATGTACTTATGTCCCACTGATTGTAATGGGACTCAAGCAGTGCTTAGCATGTGTTTAAGTGCTGTCCTGAATACTCTCCTCAATCACGGCTATAACATACACCTTCTTCTAATAATTTTTAAGGGACAAGTGAGTACTAATAATTAATATCGATATTTTGGCAATGCTACTCAGTTTCATTTTCCAGTTTTATACTCCCCTGTTTCCTAATCATAAATGGGGAGTCTTAAAACATTGTTTCTCTAATAAACCAATATAATCTACCTAGACCAGTTTTTAGCATACATTTATGTCCCCTGAAAAAATGTGCAAAAGAAAGAAGTTGAAATCTACAGACTACTCTGTACATATGAGGTGAAAAACAAGAAAGCAGCCTTCTGCCTGTAATTTAGGGCTTGAAGCAACCCCCTGGGAACTGGGAGGGAAGAGTTTGGAGCAGGCACCAGGAAGCCTGTCTGTGCACATGGCTGGAAAGTTAGCTGCAGTTGCAGTCATGGCAGGTGCACCACTTGTGGCTGGGTGGTGTAGCAGCTCACCATCTAGCACCCCTTGCCGACAGCTTCTACGGCCCTGGGTGGTGTCTCTTCTCATGACTTGGCCTTCCTGCCACTTTAGAGTCCCTCTCCTTCCAGAGTTTCCGTGTGCCACATGTACAGTGCCCTACACAATACTGGTCATCGATCTGCCATCCTCCTCCCCTCCCAGACTCCTCTTCCACTCTACTCTTCTATCAGACTTGCAGCCCCAAGGCTTCTCCCTGGAGTCTATTAACCCGACCCAAAAGCAAAACACAGATTTCAGGGAAAGCAGTGTCAGGCCCTTTTCCAGGCTTGAACTTTTAAACCATCCTGTGTCCACACACCCACTCCCGCAAAGTTCTCCATTCTTCTGCAGAGTACTGACTTTCGGGGACTACCCTCCTTAAGTCTTGCCCTGTTTGGATCTTCAACTCCAGTCCCTCCCAATGCTTTCTGCCTGTGGGGTGGCCTTCTCTCAGGCCTACTTCAAGATTCCCCTTCACTCCTGCTCCCTCTTCCATCAGGACCAAGGTGTAAATGTCCTCCTGAACTTCCTCTGTGCACTATTACCCAGAGAAAGTCCTTTTCTACTTTGGGCTTCCTCCCTTTACAGAAACCATATACATCCTTCCCCAGCTGGGACTCATCTTTAACAGGCCAGGCCAGGCCTGCCCTCCTCGTGCCACCACCTGTGTGTATTGGTCTCTCAGGCCCACATTAACCATTTCATCACCTGTGTGCAGTAAACACCACATCACACATCTCTGTAAACAGTTCTCTTAAAACAGAGTAGTTTCATTTTAGAAACATACTGTGACATTCTGCACCCCAAAGCACCCCATATTTACCATGGTGATGTAATTATGATATGTTTTGTACAAAGTATGCTTTGTAAGGTATTATTCTAAACGTCTTGATCTGTTGAACATTAATATCCTGTTGGAAGGATGTGCTATGCTCATATAAAAAGTTATGAAGTTTTGCTATGTGTGTGTTACTGAAAGATGTTGTGTGGTCGGAAACACCCACAACTAGCCTTTCAGGTACAAGGATGAAGAAGCTAGACAGTGCTAATGGCTCATCAACAAAGACAATGGACCATGGAAAGGGCTTGTCCTCACCTGGGGACCCTTCACCCAGCCTATGAATAATTGCTTCTATGACTCAGCAAGGCATGCAAGGGCATGTGACCAGACCACAGGACACTGAACTCCATTTTGGTACCTGTATTTTTCCACAGACTGGGCTGGGAAGCTGGCTTGAAACAAAGGGGTTCCTGCCATAGGAGAAACTATATAAGATGGGGAGTGTTATCTTTTGGTCTTCACACCCCCACAACTCAACACCGAAAAGAAATGCTGGAAGACAAAGTACTTTGCATAGGGGAGTGGGAAACCCAGGCTACAAAGCAGATGCAGCCTGTGCCTCAAGAATCTGTAAGCCTGCTTGTACCATCAGTTAGAGTGAGATATTGCTGATTCAAATCCTATCTAGTATATATGACTTAGATTGCATTTTGTTTGATTTCTTAGGTAACCTGCTTTGATCTGTTTGTTATCATTTATAATCACTGTGTGGTTTTGAGTGACATGTTAGGGAATCTTTGTTCTGTTAACACAGGTGGGTGCATATCTTCCCCACATTGAGGGGGAAGCGGACTAATTTAATGAGCTTGCACTGTACAGACCCCTCTGCAGTGCAAGATGGCACAAGTCTGGGTTTATACTCCAGTGGGGGTGTCAGGCTGGGGAGCTGGGAAATTGGCTGGGGCCTCCATTGTTGGTCCATGAGTGGCTTAGGCAAAGTCCCCGGGTGACTCAGTTGGGGGTGTGGCGCCAGCTGCTGTTGTGCTGGGTGATAACAGGGCCTGGAGAGGCTGGGTGTGAGTTGCCGCAGAGCAAGTGTGGGAAGCCAACCCAGCTAAATAGTTAGGGGCCAGTTCCAACAGCTTCCAGGTTTCACTCCGGGTTCCATCCCATCACACATGGTTCTTCTCATCTTATTACCCCACATGTGATATGTGAAACATGGTGGCAGTGGTCAGTCTAACGAGAGACAATAAGAGTGTGTGATTAATAGGCAAACAAAGCAGCACCGAGAAACAGAGGAAACACGCAGCATGCAGGGGCTCAGACCAGAAAGCTGCCAGCCGTTCAACTACTATGTTTGCAGCTAAGCTAGTAGATCAATGACCAGTTCAATTCCAACCAGCTTGACTAGGACACAGAGGCTGTACGTACACTAGAAACTACAGCTCTATCTGCACCACTGTAGCGCTGTTCCCGAGGTCAGGCACTGGAGCAAGCAGGGTAGCAGCCAAGGAGGGGTTCAAGGCAGGGGCAGGGCTGAGGCAAGGCTGGGTGCAAGGCAGGAGCAGCAAGAACAAGGTAACACAGGAGCAGGAACAGTTGTGGTGAGCATGAGTGTTTAGAAACCAGCAAGCTGCTGCTGCTGGCTTAAGTGCCAGCCTGCTGCTCTCTATAGCCAGTCAGGGTGTGAGGCTAATCAGGCAGCCTGCCGCAGACCAGCTGTAGTGTTGAGGCTGCCTGGAGACTAGCTCTGCTGGAGGCCCTGATTCCTGACAGTACTACAGAAAAGGCTCTGGGAGTTATAGTGGATCACAAACTAAATATGAGACAACAGTGTAATACTGTGGCAAAAAAGAGAATGCATTCTGGGATGTATTAGCAGGAGTGTTGTAAGCAAGATACAAGAAATAATTCTTCCACTCTCTCAGAACTGATGAGGCCACAACTGGAGTACTGTGTCCAGCTCTGGGCCCCACACTTTGGGAAAGAGGTGGACAAACTGGAGAAAGTCCAGAGGACGGTAACAAAAATGGCTAAAGGTCTAGAACAGTGACTCTCAACCTTTCCAGACTACTGTTCCCCTTTCAGGAGTCTGATTTGTCTTACATACCCCCAAGTTTCACCTCACTGAAAAACTACTTGCTTACAAAATCAGACATAAAAATACAAAACCGTCACAGCACGCTATTACTGAAAAATTGCTTTCTCATTTTTATCATGTAATTATAAAATAAATCAATTGGAATTAGGGCCATCAAGCGATTAAAAAAATTAATCGCAATTAATTTTGCAATTAAAAAATATATTATGATTAATCGCGTGATTAATCTTGCTGCTAAACAATAACAGAATGCCATTTATTTAAATATTTTTGGATGTTTTCTACATTTTCAAATATATAGATTTCAATTACAACACAGAATACAAAGTGTACAGTGCTCACTTTATATTTATTTTTTATTACAAATATTTTACTTTTGTAAAAAACTAAAGAAATAGTATTTTTCAATTTATCTAATACAAGTACTGTAGTGCAATCTCTTTATTATGAAAATTGAACTTACAAATGTGGAATTATATAAAAAAAAAACAACCCTGCATTCAAAAATAAAACAATGTCAAACTTTAGAGCCTACAAGTCCACTCAGTCCTACTTCAGCCAATCGCTTAGACAAATAAGTTTGGTTACAATTTGCAGGAGATAGTGCTGCCCACTTCTAGTTTACAATGTCACCTGAAAGTGAGAACAGGTGTTCTTATGGCACTGTTGTAGCCAGCGTTGTAAGATATTTATGTGCCAGATGTGCTAAAGATTCATATGTCCCTTCATGCTTCGACCACCATGCCAGAGGACATGCATCCAAGCTGATAATGGGTTCTGCTCTATAACAATCCAAAGCAGTGCGGACCTGTGCATATTCATTTTCATCATCTGAGTCAGATGCCATCAGCAGAAGGCTGATTTTCTTTTTTCGTGGTTCAGGTTCTGTAGTTTCCACATCAGAGTGTTGCTCTTTTAAGACTTCTGAAAGCATGCTCCACACCTCATCCCTCTCAGATTCTGGAAGGAATTTAAACCTTGGATCAAGTGCTGTAGCTATCTTTAGAAATCTCACATTGGTACCTTCCTTGCGTTTTGTCAAATCTGCAGTGAAAGTGTTCTTAAAACGAACAACGTGCTGCGTCATCATCCGAGACTGGTATAAAATGAAATATATGGCAAAATGTGGGTAAAACAGAGCAGGGGACATACAATTCTCACCCAAGGAGTTCAGTCACAAGTTTAATTAACGCTTTATTTTTTTACTGAGTATCATCAGCATGGAAGCATGTCCTCTGGAATGGTGGCAGAAGCATGAAGGGGCACACGAATGTTTAGCATATCTGGCACATAAATACCTTGCAACACCGACTACAAAAGTGCCATGTGAACACCTGTTCTCACTTTCAGGTGACATTATAAATAAGAAGCAGGCAGCATTATCTCCCGTAAATGTAAACAAACTTGTTTGTCTTAGCGATTGGCTGAACAAGAAGTAGGACTGAGTGGACTTTAGGCTCTAAAGTTTTACATTCTTTTGTTTTTGAGTGCAGTTATGTAACAAAAAAAAATCTACATTTGTAAGTTACACTTTCACGACAAAGAGATTGCACTGGTACTTGTATGAGGTGAATTGCAAAATACTGTTTCTGTTCATCATTTTTACAGTGCAAATATTTGTAATAAAAATAATATAAAGTGAGCACTGTACACTTTGTATTCTGTGTTGTAATAGAAATCAATTATTTGAAAATGTAGAAAAACATCAAAATATTTAATACATTTCAATTGGCATTCTATTGTTTAACAGTGCGATTAATCACAATTAATTGTTTTAATCATGATTAATTTTCTTGAATAAATCACGTGAGTTAACTGCGATTAATCAACAGCCCTAATTGGAATATAAATATTGTACTTACATTTCAGTGTATACAAATTGCCTGTATGAAATTTTAGTTTGTACTGACTTTGTTAGTGCTTTTTATGTAGCTTTTTATGTAACATGTATGCTTTTTATGTAGCCTAAAACTAGGCAAATATTTAGATGAGTTGATGTACCCCTAGTTGAGAACCACTGGTCTAGAACACATGACCTATGAGAAAAGATTAAGCAAATCTTATTTTTTTCAGTATAGAGAAGAAAAGACTGGGGGGGACATGATCACAGTCTTAAAGTACATCGAAGATTGTAATAAAGAGGAGGGTGATAAATTGTTTTCCTTACTACTGAGGATAGGAAAAGAACCAATGGCCTTAAATTGCAGCAAGAGTGATTTCAGTTTAGACATTAGAAAAAAGTTCCTAACTGTAAGGGCAGTTAAGCACTGGAGCAAATTACCTAGGGAGGTTGTGGAATCCCTGTCATTGTGGGTTTTTAAGAACGGGTTAGACAAACACCTGTCATGGCTGCTCTAGATGATACTTTAGCCTGCCTCAGTGCAGGGGACTGGCCTAGATCGCCTACCAAGGTCCCTTCCAGTCCTACATTTCTATGATCCTCTGTGGCCAGAATAGAGAACAAAGCACTGATCATGGAGGATTCCTTGCTCTTTTGAATATGTGAACACTCCTCTAACTTGGAGCTAAGTTCTCTCTTCTGCTAATGTGCTCCAGACAGAGAAAGCAGGGCTCTTGTTTGGTTGGACTGTGGGAGAGGAGTTAGCCAGAGGTTCACAGATGAACGCTATTTCCACACTACTAGTAGTACTGAGGGAGATGAGTAGGACTGAAGTGGGGGAGTAAAAAACAAAACAAAACAATCTACACCTCCCCCTGCAGTGCTATGCAAATTTCCTTCAAACTTTTGGCATGAACTTGCCACTTCCTGTATTTATTAGAGTTAGAGAAACTACTGTAATTGTATTAACATTGCTGCTGGAGGTAACAGAGATCTGCCGGGGGTGTTGGTATATTTGTTTAATTAAGAAATTGTCCTGTTCTGAATTATTGATCCATGCAAGTTGCTTATTTGTTGGTGACTGACACAATAAAAAAGGGAATCCCCACCCAAAAAAGCTTGCAATCAGCGGTCCTGCATGGCCCTAGCTTTGCATGGGCTAGGTCTTATATACCTGTGGTGCTCATGGCAGGATCAGGGTCTAGGGGACAGAAAAACTCAGGATGTTCTGAGTAATCTAGGGGATACAGATTTGTAACCTACCTTTTTTGAGTGAATGTATAAATTGTAAGTATGGTTAATTATTTATATGGGATGGTGATAATTTGTGGGATAACAGAGGTGTCAGCTAATACTTAGAACTCCTTATCAGTTTAACTGGGTACAGTATTATCAGAGATTCATAGATTAAAAGGCCAGAAGGGTTCACCGTGATCATCTAGTCTGACCCCCTGTATTATATGGGCCATTAGAGTTCCCTGAATTAATCATTATATTCCTCATCTTATTTCAGAAATATCATGCCAGGTGTACAGATTTAATAGGTTTGTATAAATAACCCAGCAGGTTCCAGCAATCTGATTTGAATTCTAACTGCCATCTTTATAAAGATGGAAACCGAGCCAAAAAAGCAACAGACTGGTCAAACTCTGAGAGGAAAGATTATAGCTGCAAAAAATCCATAAAAATCATAAAGCAACCAAGCCAAACCCCACACGTAATTTAGTGAATTGTCAAAATAACACATACTATGGTATTCTCTTCCCTGATTCTCTGCCCAAGGTCTGATCAAAGATTTGTTTGGTCCAGACTCTATTGTGACATCTACTGCACTGGTTTTAGTTAATGCCTTCACTTCAATGGAAAGTGGGAGAAAGAATTTAAGGCAGAAGACACCAAAGAAATGCCTTTTCGGCTGAATCAGGTATGACGCATGAATACACCTATTACTTTCAAGATATCATATTGTAGACTCCAAAAACAGCAGTCTAGAAATTATACCAGACCCAGTTTTACTTCTTATTTATTCAGCTCCATAGTTCCCTTAATGCATTGTATTCCTTATGGGGAGCTTTCCTATTAACTACATTCCTAATACTATGTTCTGCCAATATAAATGTGCAACCAAGAAAAACGAGACCCAAGTTCTCTCAGAAAGAATCTTGTTCTAAGATATTATTCAGTTAATTTTAAGCAGATGCATCACTTGTGTTTCTAAAAAGCACGTTTCTCACATTTATTTTTCAGCAAGTAAGCAAATCTGTGCAGATGATGCATCAGAATGGTCCATTTGCCTTCGCCTCCATAGAGGAAGAGAAGGTCAAGATCCTGGAGCTTCCATATGCTAATAGAGAAATGAGTATGATTATATTACTACCAAATGTTGTCTCTGGCCTTGATGAGGTAAAGTTCAGTTACCTCAAGTTACCTCAAGAGAGTAATATAACTTGTTGCCTATAGGGTCTTTCATAGCCAAGGTATCCCAAAACAATTAACAAAGTACAGATTTGGACATTGGCAGTGTGATAGCTGTGAAGGTAAATACAGAGGCTTACATGAGGTCCGCAATCGCACATGCCAAGCACTGGGTGCTAGAATCTGTTTTATTGAAAAGCGTTGTCCAGGACAGAAAAGGTTCTTCTTAACAAAGCAACTATTATCCACGTGCCTTGGATTTCAAGGGTCTAATTTCCTGCATAACTGTATACTGATATACACTGGTCAAACAATCTATATTGGTTTTACTATTAGTTATTGTAGTTTTAAAGTTATGTTTGATGCCCAGTGTTTGTTTCATTCAAGCGATTAACAAAGTGAAAGTGCAACTGTATTGCATATGTTGAAAGTCTGTGCTGGCAAACGCACATTTATGATGGAGTTTTCACAAAGTGTTCTGTCGCCAGTTACATGTGAAAGCTTTCAAGCCATTCACAAGCTGAAGTTACAGTGATTTGCCCACACACAAAGTAATAAGGATCATGCTGTGACATACCAGGGGCTTATTTTTACAGGTAACAAAGAAGCTGAACACAGAACTCTGTAAAACAAATAAAGGGACTGTAGCGGGGTGGTCACCTGCTACTGCCCTGAACGGCTTGAAATCAGCCCTGGGAGAGGTCTAAGGTGGCGAGAGGGCTGCTGCTAGGAAAAGCAACAAGCCTCAGTTGATTGGGGAACCAGCCACAGATGCGGCCACGCCCCAATCAGGGCCCACCTGGCCCTCATAAGAGGGCAGTGGGCCAGCAGCAAACACCCACTCTCTCTCTAGATGTGGAGAGGGATGGGCCTGGTTGCTAGGAGCTAAGCAGGGTACCAAAACTGGAGCAGGGCTGGGGGAAGGCCACAGGAGCTTGGGAGCTTTGCCTGGAAACCCCCCAGGCTGCAGGCCTTGTTAAAGGCCAAAGAAAAGTGTTGCAGAGGGCAGCCCAAGGGTAGGCAGAGGCAGCAGGTCCAAACCCCCCTTGCCAGTGATGAGTGGCATGTACACTGCAGTCTGCCTCAGGGAACAGGGGCTAGTTGATGACTGGTAGTGGCCATAGACTGAGGTGAGGTAGGGATAGAGGGTGGGGGTTCCCCGGGCAGGAGAGACCCAGATCTGTGGGGGTACTGTCAGGGGGCAGCACCCTGGCCTGAAAGGGGCACCAGGGTCCAGGAGGGACTCAGAGCCCAGTGGCAAGTGGGACACCGGCCTGCAGAGGGTGCTCCGGAGGCTGGAAAAGCTAATTCCCTGGATGACCAGCAGGAGGTGCTGCTACAGGGATCTAGATATTACTTCCCATATTTGTGCTGCAGTCTTTCTTATAAGTTGTAAGCTCTTTGGCCCAAGGCTATTGTGTTCCTGTTTGTGTGAAGGGCGTTTTTTGCCCTAATCCCGACTGGGGCCTCAGGGTGCTAGCACAACAGAAAAAGTTCTGGCTTACACTGCTTAAAGAGGTTTGAATGGGAACACTTCGCACTGCTAGTGGCTGTGTCTATTTCAACTGAGGTTGTTGGACTCTTAGCCATTTATTAAAACAGAAAGCTGCTTTCCTTGGCCCAGGGAGCAGACTAACAGACAGCATCTCCGCTTGTGCTCCAGACACACGTCTGTGCCAAATTTGGGAATCTTTTGGTGCTCATTTTAGGAAGCAAATGCAGACTACCTTACATGATAGTCATTTTAAAGAGTCCCACTTTGCAGTGATGCTCTGTTCTGCTGGGACGTGTTAAGCATTTAGCCGGGGAATACTATAGTCTGTACAAAGTGACACTTTTTGAACCAACCCATTTTCACTGAATCCTGCCACAACAACAATCATAGTGAGCGCTTATCACCCCTATAGGGCCGTACACTGTACAGCTGTTAACTGATACAGTGAGCCTGTGAAGTAGATTAGCAGATGTGGAAATAGCGGCTCAGAGAAGTTACCTGAGATTTGTTTTAGGCCACACAGCAAAGAAGTGGAAGGAACTCCCAATCCATCTTAATTCACTGTTCCATGTAACCTCTCTTATGAAAGAGCTCAGAGTCTTTAACACTAAATAGGTGAGTGCTTTACACAACTGTAAGAGTCATTCTGCACTCTAAGGGGAAACGTAGACACACTGATAAAGTGGTGTATTTCCTGAATGGATTAAGCTAAATCCCCGCTCTCCAGCACCCAACCAAGAGCAGACACACAAGCGCTGACAAATCAAACATCACACACAGCATAAGATGATAAACCTGATCAAATATACTATGTCACTGATTTAAATACTGAGAAGTGGCAGAATATCCAGCAACGAAAGAGAAAAGTATTCCATTATTTGATGAATTGGAGTTTGCAGGCAGAATTAGCTCAGATCTTGCCCAAATCTCAAGGGCATTTGCACACAGGATTCAATTCAACCCCATCTCTTAAAAAAATTCCAATGAAGCAAGCCCAGAAGAATGGACATACTGTCCATGTATTTCTTTGCCTCAATCAGTCCAAGTTATTCAAGCTCTATATCTGATAGTCACAGTGAAGTGTCAGTAACGTTTTAGTCTAAATCTCTTAGAGTAAGAGCACATAACTGAGTCTGGCTGAGTGAAAGACACATTACTGTTTCCAAGAATTATATTAAGGGAATAATTGATGGGTCATCTCAGCCTCAGAAGGATGTTTACCCCGTCAAAAATTTTGGCAAAGAAATCTAAACTGAAAAGCAGGCTGCCCATACTATAACAGTTTGTGTTTGAAAGGAATTTGTGCCCCCATTTCTGGGACTACCAGGGAAACAAAACAAAAATGAAGCAACCCAAAATCAACATTTTGCCAGGCCAAAAAGGACTTGAACCTCAACATTTTCCATTCTAACTTTAAATTTGCATTTTTGAGTAAATTGAGAGTCTGACGAACTCTCATCACTCTAACTTAAGGAGACTAATGTTGAGACATTTAATATCTTGTAAGAATTCTAGGAAATGACTTGTGCAACCCATTGAATAACTCCACAATTTAAATTAAAAATATACTGATTTAACAGCCTAAACATTTTTAATGGGATTAAAAGGACTGCATTAAAAGCACCTGTCCCAGTCAGGATGTGTTGTCTGGGCACTTCTGCAATACAAATGAACAGCAAACCAGGGCTGGCCTTACCATGAGGCGAACTGAGGTGGCCGCCTCAGGTGCCAGACTGTGGCCGGGGTGGGGGTCGGGGGGCACCGTTAGGACCCAGAGTGTAGAAAATTGTGTCTGCTGCTGGTGCATATGTATTCTCTCTGCTCGAGATGCACAGAGATGGTGGAGTGCTGTGCTGGAGGAAGGAGGGCACAAGAGACATACCAGGCAGGCAGGAGAAAAGGTGAGAGGGAATAATAGAAAGCAGCAGGAGCTGCAGGAAGAGAGAGGAGGAGGAGTCTCTTATGTACCTCTCTAGCACCCCCAGGAGCCTGGACTGATTAACACAAGCTTCTCAGGGAGTGTCCTGTTTCCTGCTGCTTCCCTGAACCCACTTGAGGAGAACAGGCAGTCAACTGAAGTAGTAGGAGCCATTAGGCCCTTAAGACGCTGATCTCTTCCCTCGCTCAGGCCCTGCTACCAGCCTGCTTATTTGTCCCCTTCAACTGAGTGTTGAGAGCCACTATAGCTGGCACAGAACAGCAGTCATGAGTGAAAGAAGAAAACGCCCCTCTGGGGCAGCATTCAGAAAAAGAAAGAAAGCAAAGGAAACTTTTCTATCTAAGCAGGCAAGAGCTCTCCTGAGATACATAGACGCAAATGTTCACGGGGAGCCTTCCGGCCCCAGTGAGGACGTGAGTTGTGAGGAGATGCCTGATCGTCCAGTTAGTCAGAGTGCAGGTGACCTCGCAGCTACTGCAGCATCCTTATCTCCATCTCAGATGGATGTAACCATGCACATTCCTGAAGAAAAGTGTAGATCAGAGAAGAGTGTGGTGGAGGCGCAAGAAACAGCTGCTGCTGAGTTTAGTTCCTTAAGTCTAGATGATCCAGGACTGTGGACTCACTTGAGCAGTAGCCTGAGGGACTTCCTTGTACTGCATGGGCCACAGCAAGTGAAAACCTTCATGTTCCCCAAAGACAATGAAAATAGAAGTTTCCATCCAACACACTGTCACCATTGGGTAATTGAGTAAAGTGGAGAGGCCATAGCTTATGTACTCAAAAACCCAGAAAGCTGCATACTGTTTTTGTTGAAAACTCTTGCAGTCTAATGTTCCAGCCACATTGGGTTCTACAGGAACAAAGGACTGGAAAAACCTGGCTAGAAATCTGGCATGCCATGAGAAGGCAGCAAATCACCAGAAAGCATTCCATAGGTTGAAAGAGCTTGAGATGAGACTAAGGTTAAAGGCCACCACAGATGATCAGCATCAAGAGAAGATTGCATCAGAGTCTCTTTACTGGCAAAATGTTCTGAAAAGGCTCATTGTCATTGTGAGAATGCTTGCCACCCAAAACCTAGCACTGCGTGGCTCTTCAGATCAGCTGTATGTGCCAAACAATGGAAACTTCCTTAAAATTGTGGAGCTGATGGCTGAGTTTGATGCTGTACTCCAGAAGCATTTAAGAAGAATCACCACCCAAGAAATGTACACACACCACTACCTTGGAAAAACAATTCAAAATGACATCATACAGTTACTGGCAACAAAAGTCAAACAGAAGATTCAGGCAGATCTGAAGTCAGCATGATAGTACTCTGTTATTTTGGACTGCACACCTGACATCAGTCATACGGAACAAATGACTTTAATGGTGCATTTTGTAACAACAGCAGAACCTAGTGAAAATGTCCCTGCAATGGTGACTGTCAGAGCATTTTCTAGAATTTATTGACATTGATACTACAGGAGCTTGTATGACAAATGTGCTTCTTAAAAAGCTGGAAGATACAGGAATTGCGATAGCTGACATGAGAGATCAGGGCTACGATAATGGTGCCAACATGAGAGGAAAGAACAGAGGAGTGCAGACACATGTCCGAGAGTTAAACACTTGAGCTTTTTTGGTCCCATGCAGTTCTCATTCATTGAACTTGGTGGTCAGTGATGCAGCATCAGCTTCTAGTGAGGCTGCTGAATTTTTAAATGTAATTCAAAGCATCTATGTATTTTTTTTTCTCTGCATCAACTCATTGATGACAAATTTTGAAGCAACATCTGGGAACATCCCCTCTAACACTGAAACCACTGAGTGCCACACGATGGGAAAGTCGAGTGGAGGCGATCAAGCCTATCAAACACCAGATTGGGAAGATAGATGATGCCGTAGTTGCCATTATGGAGGATAATGCTATGACAGGAACTGTTCGTGGGAGAACAGTGGCAGAGGGAAATGGAATCACCAGAAACATACATAACTTCAAATTTCTGTGTGGCTTAGCGTTGTGGCATGACATACTGTTTGAAATAAATGTTGTAAGCAAGAGACTCCAAGATGTTGACCTTGATATATCTGGAGCAATGAAACAACTGGACAAAGCAAAGTCATACCTACAGTCTTACCGGTCAGATGAGGAATTTCAACATGTTCTGAAGAGTGCACAGAAGTTGGCAGAGGAACTTCACACTGAAGCTATTTTCCCACCCATTCAAGAATACAAGAGTCACCGAAGAAGAAGACATTTTGATTATGAGGCACGGGATAATCCCATAAGAGACCCCAAACAACAATTCAAAGTTGAATTCTTTAACCAGGTGCTAGATTGTGCAATACAGTCAGTTGAAGAACGTTTCATGCAGTCAAGGAACACAGCAGTATATTTGGGATGTTGTATGATATTCCGAAACTCCCCACTATACCTGAAGAAGACCTACACCAGCAATGCAGGGCACTAGACAGTGTTGACTCGTGATGACATGTGCGATATTGATGCGAGTGATTTAGGTGATGAACTTAAAGCCCTTTCAAGATACATTTCAGCAGGATCAACTCCAAAGGCTGTTCTGGACTATATGTGCACAAATAAGAGGACCACCCTCTTTCCAAATGCTTTTGTTGCTCTGCGCATACTTCTAACACTTCCTGTAACAGTTGTCAGTGGAAAATGCAGCTTCTCCAAGCTGAAGTTAATAAAAATACATCTACGCTCCACAATGACACAGGAGAGGCTGGTCGGCCTCGCAACCATCTCAACAGAGCATGAGCTGGCCCAGACTGTGGACCTTCAGCAGGAAGCAGTTCAAATCTTTGCAGCCAAGAAGGCAGGGAAAGCACCACATTGATTATTCAAACAGATAAAAATGCCAGTGTTTACTCTGCAGACAAGAAAAGTTACATTTGCTGTTCGGGCATTGGAAAGTTAAGTGTTCCTTAAAATTTTTGAACAAGGCATTTGAAGTTGTTAGTTCTCCTTTATTGGGGTAGGTAGCGGAGCAGTACCAAGAGAGGAGTAGAACAGGAAAAAGGCAGAATTGAGACCTTTCAAAGTTTTGGCCCAAGCTAGTGGGTATGGGGGGGGTCTCATTTGAGCTCCCTGCCTCAGGTGCCAAAATGTTGTGGGCTGGCCCTGCAGCAAACACTGTGTTTCTTAGCAAGTTGTTTCATGTAGATATGAAAGCTCCCATATTTAGCACTCATACTCAGCCGCAAGTATCTGGAAAAGTCATATCTGTGATAAACCAAGTCAGCCACTGGAGGTCAGTCTCTGAACAGGTGCTAAAAATCTACCCAACGTCCTTTTCCTCTCCAAATCCATGTTCTCTAGCCCACTTTCTCATCTTCTATTCAGCCCAAGCTCTACTAGTCCACCTTTCAAACACCCTAAAATTTGGAGTTTGGATTAGGATTGTCCATTGCAAAGACAGGGGCTAGCTGTGGAATTCTGCTCTAGCTCTGGGTTTGGACACAATGTTGGTGAAGTGCATCAATCTGTCCATGGGAATAGAGTGCCCAGATAATGTCTGTTATCCTACACTTATATGTCTACAGCTATCCAAGCTATATCAGTTTCAGTATACAATATGATTTCTACGAGTTTGTGAGAAAGGCTACATGTATTGCTTATCAGACACACAATATATTCTTTAGATTTTACTGATGCAAACGACTTGTATTTAGAACTGTTCTTATTTCTTATGTTAAAAAATGAAGCCATTGATTATTCAAAATTTCACACATTGTACAGTGAAAGGGAACACAATGCCTTGTAAAATACAGGGACAGGTAAATAAAACTGGCAAGGAGTTTTCAAGTGATCTTTAGTGTATTTTCAAACAGCACTGAAGTCTCTCTTTTGGGGATTGTAGAAAATGTTCACCTTAAGGCAAACATTTAATGTAGACATGACCAACAAGTTATATTTTCAAAAGTCTTTGATTTACTAATTCTCTTTTATAACTGAAGCCAGAAAGAGAATTAGCTTATGAGAGGTTTTCCAAGTGCACCAGCAGAAAACTGATGGCGAAAGCTATAGCAGAGTGTATCTACCAGGGATCAAGTTGGAAGAAAAGTATTACTTCCATCCATTCTGAGCTGTATGTGAATGAAAGATGCTTTCAATCCACACCGAGCTGATTTTACAAGGCACCATTGTGAGCTCTTCTATGGTGCCATATTGTTCTGGAGCCATTACTCAATTTGTAGCAGATCACTTATTTCTCTTTTTTTATGAGGCATAACAAGACCAAGAGCATCCTGTTCTTTAGCACAGCTGATCTCAAATGGGGGTCTGTGGCCTCCTGAGGGTCCACGAGCCCTTTCAAGGGGGCCGCGGGGCCATGTGGCTGAAGCCCCTATCCCCAGGGCCCCCCGTGGGGCTAAATCCCAGAGCCCTGGTGCTGCCTGTGGGTCAGAATCCCTGAGCGCATGAGCAGCACTGGGGACATGGAGGGCATTGTCCTCCCCGCAACTGCAGTGCAAGATCACGGCAGTCCCGGGGGCAGATTTCCCGCCCTCCCCATCTCCTCTCCCCACCCGCTGGCCAGGTCGGAGGCGGGAACTGGAGCCGGGCAGTGCGGGGTAGCTGCTGCTCTGGCTGGTGCCATGGAGCAGTTAGCAGAAGCAGCAGCGTTCCCTCCTCTCCTGCTGGTGCCCCAGATTGAAGATGCTCCTCAGCTCCCAGCCCCCTTTGTTCCTGCTGAGGCAGCCAGTAAGAACCCCCCGGGTGGGGAGTCTAGGCTCTATGGCGCACAGGCCCCTCCAGGAACAGGGACCGCAGGGGAGCCCTCCCAGCAACCAGCCCCTAATACTCCTCTCCCTGCACCCTGAGCTACCCCCTGCCCACACAAAGCCCTCAGCCACCCCCCTCCCTACATACCCACAGCCACCCCCTGTGTGCAAACAACCCCAGCTACCCCCTCCCTTCACCCTGAGCTATCCCCTGCCCTCACACAGCCCCTAGCCACCCCATCCCTGCACCCTAAGCTGTTTTTAAACTTTTTGAGTTTACGCTCCCACCTTTGAGATATAATTTTTGATTGCACACCCACCCCCTAACTGAGACTGGCTGGGTGGCCTGCTGAGGTGAGTCAGGGGGTGGAGGTGGCACTCCCTCCCTGGACCCTGCCATGCAGAGGTGGCTCAAGCCCCGCTGGCTCCGGCTCCCCCAATAGAAGTCAAACTATGCCTATGCCCAAGACCCCTGGCCTGAGCCCCCACCCCTCCCCGACCCTGCTGGGCCCTGGCATTTTTATAGCATGTTGAGCAGGGCCTCAGAGAGAAAAAGTTTGAGAACCCATGTGTTAGCTGACTCTGTGCCCCTTAAGAAGTGTAGTTTGCTGTTACCTAATAGGATCTTGCAGAAGCAGGAATGTATCACATTTTCTTGAGTGTCTAAACATTTTGGGTACTTTTTCTTCACTTTCTTGTATCTTGGTCAATTGTAGAATCAGGAATAGCAAACAGTGCAAGTGATCCTAATAAATTTAAAGATAAAAAGGTGCTACTGTCCCTACAGTAACTTGTGTGGACCTGATAATGGTAGTAACAAATTTCAACTTAAACTCTCAGCAGGAATATACCAAATTTTTCTTCCAATGATGCTATAAAATGCATCATTTCAGACTTTTGTAGTTGTACTAAGCAGTAAAAAAGGCTTCATTTGAGAAATACATCTCCGCACAAAAATGTAGAAACAACCTCCCCACCCTGATTTCATTGACTTGACACACAGGCATGACTAGAAAGATGATTTTATTGTAAAGAGTGGTTTGTAGTCTTCACTAGCTAAACAAGCATTTACATTGTGTCCATCTTTATCTGAACAACAACTGACAAATTGTCAATGTGCATTTTCTGTCCCATATTTTCAAATATTCTTACCTTTGGAAAAGTTTCAGATTTGGGACAGATTCTGACCCTGTAAATTCTCTGATCCTGCAAACACTTATATATGTCTTTAACTTTACACACACAAACAGTCCCGTTAAATTCAGTGGGACTACTCACCTGCATGAAGTTAAGCATGTGTTCAAGTGTTTGTAGGACTGAAGCCTTACTCTATAAGAAAGGTATTACTTGGAGTGAGTTAGGGTGGTACCACATAGCAGTGTCAAGACCATTCTTAAAAATGACTTGGTGTTCTCTCCATTTTCTTCTTTTTATGGAGTGTTTCCAGATTGATTTGAGAATACTGAAAGGCTTGTGTATCATTTCTCTAGGTTCTTGCTGGACAAGCTATTTTCTCTGAAATACTAGAAATTTAGTGATTGGAGCTCTGGGTGGCTTGTTTTCTTTTGGTTCAGCACCATGGGTTCTGCAAGCTCTTCAAAATTCAACAACACTTACCTCTGTATGTTAGTTATTTTCAGATTCTATCTCCTGTTGTCCAGAACCTCCTTTTTATCCACACATCCACCTTTCCTAACATCAGCCATTTCTTTACACATCTCTTGAGCTTCTACATGGCTAATTCTTTGCTCAGTCACATCAACTCTTCTAATAGTTTGTCTAACTTGGACTCAATAGGGTGCTTTTATATTTTTTAACTCACCCAGTGAGTGAAGAAGTCTGATGTTTGTGGGAGTTCTTAATGTTCTTGCTGAAATCTAATTTCCATGTTGGAGCCCTCAGACAAGCTGGCTCTGGATATCGTCCTCTCCCCTTGCATCCATGGGTTATTTGGGCATCAGCAGAAGAAGTGCACTGACCGTAGATGATCCTGACTGTTTCAACTGATATCTTACTCTGGATGGATCTCTTGCTCCTATTTATAAATATTCGATAATCAGCTCGATAGTTCATAAAACTAAGAACTTGAAATCAGGCTAAGACGGCTTTTTCTGGGAGGTGGTGTTCGTGGGACCAATCAGATGTTGTGCCCTATCTAGTTGTATCTGCTCACTTCACAAACATGGTGAGTCCTTCAGTCCATGTTACTTAAGCTTAATGTATCAGAGTCTTTATTTGACACACAATAGCAAAGTGTGTAGGGTAGAAGGGGAAACACATCCTTGAAACAAACTAGGAATGTGTAGCATGAAGCAAATAATGAAGAATTAGTTGACCTGCATTCCTATGCCAGTGCCAACTATCTAGGAATCTGCTTTTCCATTTTTTAGGCAGTGGTTTGAGTTTAGCAGCATTCACAGTAGACTCCAGTGTGGAGTTCAAAGACCAAAAAGTCCAGGGAGGCATTATTGCCATTAGAGCTGTAACAGGTGGTTTGTGGGAGAATCAAAATATAGGAAGCAAGAATACCTGCCCTCCACCCCAAGTATCTTGGCTAGAAATGCATGCAAATTCACCAGTTGTCTGTTTTTTCTACAAACATCTTTCTGAACCGGTCAGATATTGGGCTGCAGCTTTCCATTCTTAGTCTCTATAAAAGGTGATTTTTCTTGTCATTTTTCTAAAGATTAAGAAATATCTTTGTTTTTTTTAATCTGAGGGGGTTTCTACTTTCAAATTTCTGCATGAGGAAGACTTAAAATTCAGGACTAGTTCTTTTCTGATCTTACAAATAACATTACTCACATGAATATAGTTATTTGCATACACAAGTGTTTGCAAAATTGGGCCCTCAATAGGCAATTGGGCCCTCTGGGCCAAATTCTGGCACCCTAAGTCACTCCTCTTTGACAGTCCAAAAGGGAAGTAAAGCTCTGTGACACCCTGGCATCCCAATATTCACCACTGTCACGTAATTAGGATATGTTTTGTACAAAGTATACCTTGTGAGGTATCCTTCTAAAAGTCTTGATCTGCTAGACAGTTATCTCATTGGATGGTATGTGCAATTGTCTTATGGGAAGTTATGAAGTTTGGTGCTGTGTGTGTGTTACTGAAACATGTTGTGAGGTTGAAAACACCCACAAGCAGCCTTTCAGGCCCAACAGGAAAAAGGCCAAACAATGTTAATGGCTCATTCAGGAAATTCACACAAGCACAAGAATTACCCCAGGAACTGCGTACAATAGAAACCTCTCAGAGAGAGCACTACACAAGGGGAACTGTTTGACCCAGGTCACAGCAAAAGAGCTTTCCAGAAAGTGGGAAGAAGATATAAAAGGGGGACAATGATGGTACTTCACTCTCCCTACAACAACACACCTGGAAACACCTGTGGGGCAAGGACTGAACTGTGGTGATGGTCCCAGGCTAGAGGGATTTTTAGGCTGTGTATGAAAACTTGGGAAAGCCACGGCAGGTTGTGCCTTAAGAATCTGCCAGCCTGCTTATCACTCAGGGTGAGAATTTGCTAATTCATATCCTACCTATCTAGTGTGTTAAGATCAGTTTGCAGGTTTGTTTACTTACTATGGTAATCTGCTTTGATCTGTGAGCTATTACTTATAATCATTTAAAATCTATCTTTTGTAGTTAATAAATTTGTTTTTGTTTTGTCTAAAACCAGTGTGTGGTAATTATAACTAGGGGCAGAAAGTTGTTGCATGTTTCTCTCCACATTGAGGGAGGGGGTGAATTTTATGAGCTTATGCGGTACAGTTCCCTGTGCAGTGCAAGTGTAATTTTGGGTTTACACTCCAGATGGGAGGATGTGCCTGAGCAACTGGGAGGTGCCTTTACTGAGCCTTTTTATGCAGAGCTGATCTCAGCATCTGTGTGTGAAGCTGCAGCTGGGTATGTCCCTATCTGTGTGTATGCTGGTGAAAGAGCAAGCTTGCAGAGCTTGCCAACTCATCACAGCAACACAGTGTGAAAGGGAGCCCAGGCTGGTGGGCCAGATGGGCTCAGTGGTACCCCAGTCCCAGGTGGCACCCCAAAAGTGGGGGGGGGACCCCACACAAGCGCCTCTGAATATTTGTCAGGTGTGGGAAAGGGAAAACAAGTGTGTTTAATCATTGTACATTTCTAGGAAGATATGGGTCTGTTCAAAAGTGTAAACAGATGTGGGTTATTTTTAACTAAGAATCTGGGGAGGTGGAGGGAAAGAGGAGAGAGAAAGGGGAGTAAGTTCTATATCTGAAGGCTATACATGAAGAATGCCCAGCCCCAGCTGGAGCAGCTGTACTGAACACAACATTGTCAGTGTGGCACAGTGCAAGAAGCCACCTCTCAAGAAGGCCTGCCCCTCCCCTGTACTCAGCAGCTATTTCAGCCTCTCCACTATTTAATTTCTCCCCATATAAAACAGCAGTGTGTTCTAATAATTATAAACAGAGAAGGAGTCCACTTGTTAAGAACACATTAAATAATGTGTGCTGGAATTGTTTACACTCTGTCCTAGAAAGATATAGTGAAAATATGGCACAGTGAAGGAAGGGGCACAATTTGAAGGAGCAGAGTGGGGGGTAAAGACAATGTAGGAAAGCCAGGGGTGGAGGGTATTCTTTCTTTGTGAAATTTGGAAAATACCAGCTGTTTGATGCAATTTGGTTCATTTAAAAAGGAAAAATCATTTGGTTTTCAGAAGCATTAATAAAAAAAAAAAAAGCAAAAGTTTTAACAAGAGGCCCCCAGAGAGCCCTTCTCTTGCACATCAGTTCATTCATACCAAGCTATATTGTTGTAACTGGTTTCTGTTTGGTATTCTCCTCCAGAAAAAATGGGGATAGAAAAAAGTTCTTAGAGCCAGTTACAATAATGTAACATGAAGCGGAGAATTTTCTGATTCAGCAGCAAGGCAGCTGGCATAAGGTCACACCCTGTGACATCAAAAGAATCTCAGTGAAGTTTCTGTTCATGAATATTACCTGTAAACCTATCATTAATCACAGTGTGTTTCAGTGTTACTATGCTTTGTTACAGAGAAACCCAGGTTACCCCTCATACTTTTAGCCTTACAAGTCAACTGGAAAATTTCAAGGCTGCTTGCTTATGTCTGCATCATCACTGGGACTGCATTTTTGTGAATACAAGATCTAAAGGTGTGTATAGTTAGCAAAGTAGTAAATTTATATATGAATTGCACCCTCCCAAAAAGTGTTTAAGTAAATTTAGATTATGCTTTTGAATAAGCAGAAAAACTGAACAGAATAGTCCCCTGCATATAAACATTGCCAGTTTTGAAGATTTTGACTGAACAAAGATATTATGCTTCACCAGCATGAAGAAACTTTTGATACTTCAAGATACTCAACATCCATTTCCTTCTAACATGGCTTATTCTTTAGATCCAACAGAGAGCCACATAACAGATCAAATTTGAATCAAATAATTTTAATCTGAGAGTTCTGCATGAGCAAGATTTCTCATTGGAATAAATGTGTCTGTAAACAAATAAGAGTCATGAACAACTGTACAGATTTTGGCAAAACTTTCAAAAACCAAGTCACTTGTTGGCAGAAACCAGCCATGGAAAGTTTCAGTCCCTGAGCAATCTGAAAAAGTTGAACAAGACTCACAAGGGAGCAAGAGAAGAATACTTATAATAGAAGATGCATTGTTGCCTCAATTTTGGAAAGAAACTTGTATCTCTTTAATTAGAGAGAGAGAAACACTAACCAGTTTAGAAAAATAAGTGAAGAAAAATACTGAATTAATTGCAGGAGGAAGAGACGTAGGCAGAATGCCATTACACAAATGGAAACTTGCCAGATCACTGAAATGGTCAACATTAGTCCTGCACAGAGTACAAAGGAAGCTTGAATGATCACAGCGGACAATGCCTCACATTTACATCCCTTCAGAAAGATAGCACCACCAACCCAGTGTCTCCTAACAATATGCTGGTGCCTTAAGTTAGCATTAGTTTAAAAGAAAGAGTACCTCAATTACCAAATCACCAGCACGCTTTCTACTCCCTTTTGTGTTTTCCTTGGAGAACCTCAGTAAATGGAAGAACTTGAGGATGGTTTTTTATTGCTCTCTCTCATCCCATCACACTGATTTAATGTATATTGTCCTTTTAAGTGTAAATTTGAATTAAAAGTGTAAAATATATGCACTTCTTCTAGATTAAATGTCACAAGAGAATAGGATTTAAGAGAAGACAGCTTTAAAAATATTGGGCTACTTAGAAATTACCATATATTGAATAACCACAGAAGTCTTTAATTTAACCTTATACTGCACGTGCGTGTACAGTGCACCACAACCATTTCCCAAGATCTAACATCCTCACTCTAACACCACTGATTACGCTACGGGGTGAAACGGGCCCAGTACATCTGTCATTCACCTAATGAATGGGGAAGGCTTTCCAAGATGATTCAAGCCAAATTAAGTCTCTTAAATGACAGACAAAAACAGGTTATAATTATAACTTTTCAAAGTGCAAACCAGTACCCCAGCACCTGAGGCTAACTGAGCCCCCTCCTATGCTATGCTCATTGTGAGGAAGTAAAAACAGAAACAACCTGGACACCAAAGCTTGAAATCCTATATACAGCAGAATTACCTACATTGATTCAGTGCCTGGTAAGTGAATATTGCTGCGTCTACAGAATTTTAAGTTAGATACTATTCATCCACTTTGGCTAATAACAGTTATTGGTAAAGAGTGGCCTTTGCTTTAACATAGGCTGTAGTGTAGACATATCCTATGTCAGCAAAATTGTGTCGCTCAGGGGTGTGAATATTCCACCCCCGGAGCTACCCAAGTTACATCGATATAAGCACTTACGGGCACAGTGCTATGAAGTGGGAGAACTGCTGCTGCTCATGGAGGTGGGGGTTTTTTATGGCGATGGGAGCGCTCTCTCCCGGCAGCATAGAGCGTCTTCATAAGATGCTCTGCAGTGGCGCAGTGTGACACGGCCTCACGCTTTCTGTGGAATTAGCCTGGGGAAGGATGTCACCATCTTGTTGGTTGTTAAAGTTGCATGGACGTCCAAAGTGATGAAGTAACTTAGCACAGCTCATAGGAGTAGCCAGCAAGGTCCCGTGTCTCAGAGAGAACTGTTCTATTTAAATCACGGGGGAGTCAGATGAAAAATCCCTGTCTGTTCAGCAACCCTCTGACCCCTGTCTCTCTTGTAATGTTATAATTTCTCTAGTTCTACACTTGCAATAGGTAGACAAGACCTGAGTACCTAATACGAAAAAGCAAATATTATATAATTATATTATAAATATTATATAATATATATATTCCCCTGAACCCCGTGACATACACCCTCCCATGTATTTTGCATACATTATGGAGCAGTAAAAGGGTCACAAGGCCTTTCTCCATCTCCCTCCCTTGCAGGTCATTAACTGATGACCTCATGGGAGAAAGCAATCAGATATTGCATTGTGTGAAAATCGACACATTACAAAGCAACAGTTGTTTCAAGTAGTGCTGGTTCAAGTTATTACTAGCCTGTTCCCATGAAATGCCTGTAGTAACAATGTGGCAGCCAGTCCCATACATGAGATCATTCCCACCATCCCTTTACATCCAGCTTTCATGGGATGGTTCAGTGCTTCCATAGAGATATTCCCTTTTGGCAAAACTAAACTGCAACATTCTGAGTCATTGGAAATCTTTCTGTGGGAGGGGTGAAAGAAACACTATATATTCAGCGTACCATGTGTGTGAATTGTAGCAAACCCAAGAAAGAAGCTGAGTGCAAGACTTCATCCTCGAGCAAAACAAGGTATTGTAATTACTTCTATAGGTTCCACATTTTCATTCTCATGGATATACTGTGGTGTTAGTAAATGCATAGAAAGTATACATGGAGGGGCTTTGCATGGAAGCAAAGTAATAAGGAACATATTTTAACGAGACAGCAGACACTGTCTAGAAGAGAGAATTAACTTTAATCTCTTACAGAAAAATAAACAAGAAGGTCAAATTCTGTTGTGACTTACATTTAGACTTGGCAGAATTTGGATTTTTAAAAAATTTTTGCTGGATAAATGTCTATTTTTGAGAATTGTATGGATTTAAATTGTCACCGTTGAGTAAAATTGGTGTGTGTGTGTGTGTGTGAGACGATTGTTTCATGACAGTAGATGTTGAGACTCAAATGTTAAAGCTTTCTAAACTGTTAAATACACAAACTGTTAATATCAAAATATACAAATTAAATATTCTTAATAAATAAATGAACAAACCATACTTATTTTTACTATTCATTTTGTAGTTCATTTGTAACAAGCCTAATTCAAAAGTATAAATCACTAATATGTTCCCAAGGAGCATTTTTCTTTCTTTGAGTATGTGTAATTTTGATTATGATTGATGGAAATATTTTTTTAATCAGTTTGTGTGTACGGTGAAATCAATGTTTACTGATAAAAATCTAATCCTTCCAAGCCTACTTACATTTTATGCAACTCCACTGAGTGATGTGTTAATCAGG